>NC_137889.1:59616055-60216055 GCF_963455335.1 Martes martes | reverse complement strand
TGCAAACGACATATCAGATAAAGGGCTCGTATCCAAAATCTATAAAGAGCTTATCAAACTCAATACCCAAAGAACAAATAATCCAGTCAAGAAATGGGCAGAGGACATGAACAGACATTTCTGCAAGGAAGACATCCAGATGGCCAACAGACACATGAAAAAATGCTCCACATCACTCGGCATCAGGGAAATACAAATCAAAACCACAATGAGATACCACCTCACACCAGTCAGAATGGCTAAAATTAACAAGTCAAGAAATGACAGATGCTGGCGAGGATGCGGAGAGAGGGGAACCCTCCTACACTGTTGGTGGGAATGCAAGCTGGTGCAACCACTCTGGAAAACAGTGTGGAGGTTCCTCAAAAAACTGAAAATAGAGCTACCCTACGACCCAGCAATTGCACTCCTGGGTATATATCCTAAAGATACAAACGTGGTGCTCCGAAGGGGCACGTGCACCCGAATGTTTATAGCAGCAATGTCCACAATAGCCAAACTGTGGAAAGCGCCTAGATGTCCATCAACAGATGAATGGATAAAGAAGATGTGGTATATATACACAATGGAATACTATGCAGCCATCAAAAGACATGAAATCTTGCCATTTGCGACGACGTGGATGGAACTAGAGGGTATCATGCTTAGCGAAATAAGTCAATCGGAGAAATATAACTATCATATGATCTCTTTGATATGAGGAAGTGGAGATGCAAGGTGGGGGGGTTTGGGGGGAGGTAGGAAAAGAAAAAATGAAAAGATGGGATTGGGAGGGAGACAAACCATAAAAGACTCAATCTCAAGAAACAGACTGAGGGTTGCGGGGGGGAAGGGGGATGGGAGAGGGTGGTGGGGAAATGGACATTGGGGAGGGTATGTGCTATGATGAGTGCTGTGAAATGTGTAAACCAGACGATTCACAGACCTGTACCCCTGGGGATAAAAATACATTATATGTTTATTAAAATAAAAAAAATTAAATTAAAAAAAAAAATATTGACACATATTTTTCCAAATTTGCTGTACCAATTACACTCATCAAAGGTACAAGAGTATCCATTGTCAGCTTTTTTAATTTTAGCTATCTTGGTGTGTGTGTGTGTGTGTAGAAATAGCTTATTGTATTTTAGTTTGCATTTTCTGATTAGTAATGACGTTGAGCCAGTTTTTATATGTTTATTGGTCTTTTAACTATTTTTTTCGTGAAGCCTTCATTCAGGTCTCTTTCTGAAATTTCTATTGAGGTATCTATTTCTTTTCTGATTTAGTTTTATTTTTAAATAAACTTTTTATGAAAGGGTAACCTGTGTAAAACAACAACAATGACAACACCAACAATAGACTTGTATATGTACAGCTAATTAGATTTTCACAAAGTAAACTCCCCCATTAAGAAATACAATCCTACTAGAATCCTGTAGGAACTTTTATGCACACTTCCAATTATTAATATCTTCTTCCTCCCCCAAAATACTGACTATATGACTTCTAAGACCATAGGTTAACTGTTTTCTTTTTCAGTGTAAGAGTAAACATCCCATTTTATTTTTAAATTTTATTTATTTATTTTTTATTATGTTATGTTGGTCACCATACAGTATATCATTAGTTTCTGATGTAACATTTCATGATTCATTGTTTGTGTATAACACCCAGTGCTCCATGCAACATATGCCCTCCTTAATACCCATCACTGGGCTAATGCATTCCCCACCCCAAAATCCTCAGTTTGTTTCCTGGAGTCCGTAGTCTGTCATGGTTTTTCTCCCCTTCCAACTCCCCCTGCCCTTCATTTTCCCCTTCCTTCTCCTAATGTCCTCCATGCTATTCCTTCTGTTCCAAAAATAAGTGAAACCATAAGATAATTGTCTTTCTCTTTCTCTCTTTTTTTAAACCTAAGACTCAATTTTTTAAAATTAACATAGAATGTATTATTTACTTCAGGAGCACAGGTCTATGAATCATCAGTGTTACACACTTCACAGCACTCACCATAGCACGTACCTTCCCCAATGTCCATACCCAACCACCCTATCCCTCCCCCGACCCCCCAACAATGCTCAGTTTGTTTCCTGAAATTAAGAGACTCTTATGGTTTGTCTCCCTCGCTGGTCCCATCTTGTTTCATTTTTATCCTCCCTTCCACCCATGATCCCCTCCCCTGCCTCTCAAATTCCTCATATCAGAGAGATCATATGATAATTGTCTTTCTCTGATTGACATATTTCGCTCAACATAATACCCTCTAGTTCCATCCATGTCATTGCAAATGCCAAGATTTGGGGGTTTTGATGGCTGCATAGTATTCCACTGTATATATATACACCACATCTTCTTTATCCATTCATCTGTTGTTGGACATCTAGGTTCTTTCCATAGTTTGGCTATTGTGGACATTGCTGCTATAAACATTCGGATGCATGTGCCCCTTCAGATCACTACATTTGTATCTTTAGGGTAAATACCCAGTAGTTTGATTGCTGGGTCATAGAGTAGCTCTATTTTCAACTTTTTGAGGAACCTCAACACTGTTTTCCAAAGTGGCTGTACCGTCTTGTATTCCCACCACCAATGGGAGAAGGTTGTTTTTTCTCCACAACCTCTCCAACATTTGTTGTTTCTTGCCTTGTCAGTTTTGGCCATTCTAACTAGTGTAAGGTGGTATCGCGATGTTTTGATTTGAACCTCCCATAATGATGATGAACATTTTTTTCATGTATCTGTTAGCCATTTGTATGTCTTCTTTGGAAAAGTGTCTGTTCGTGTCTTCTGCCCGTTTTTTGCTGTGATTATTTGTTTTTTTTGTGGGGGGGGTATTGAGTTTGAAAAGTTCTTTATAGACCTTGGATATCAGCCCTTTGTCTTTAGTGTCATTTGCAAATGTCTTCTCCCATTCCGTGGGTTGCCTCTTTGTTTTGTTGACTGTTATCTTTGCTGTGCAGAAGCTTTTGATCTTGATGAAGTCCCAAAAGTTCATTTTTGCCTTTGTTTCCTTTGCCTTTGGAGATGTCTCTTGAAAGAAGTTGCTGTGGCCAATGTTGAAGAGGTTACTGACTATGTTCTCTAGGATTTTGATGGATTCCTATCTCACATTCAGGTCTTTCATCCATTAGATTTTATCTTTGTGTATGGTGTAAGAGAGTGGTTGAGTTTCATTCTTCTGTATATAGCTGTCCAATTTCCCCAGCACCATTTATTGAAGAAATTGTCTTTATATGTGTCTGTTTTTGTGCCAGTACCATGCTGTCTTGGTGATCACAGCTTTGTAGTATAACTCGAAGTCAGGCAACATGATGCCCCTAGTTTTGTTTTTCTTTTTCAACATTTCCTTGGTTAGCTGCTTTTTAAATTTTTATTTTATTTTATTTTTGTAAAGTTTTTATTTATTTATTTGACAGAAAGAAAGAGGGAACACAAGCAGGGGGAGTGGGAGAGGGAGAAGCAGGCCTCCTGCTGAGCAGGGAACCCAATGCAGTGCTCGATCCAGGACCCTGACATCTAGAGTAGCACTTTCCAATAAACTTCTGTAATGATAGAAATTTTTTATATTCTGCACTATCCAGTATGGTAGACACTAGCCACATATGGCCACTGAGCACTCGAAATGTGGTTAGTGTGGCTGAGTAACAGAAAATTTTCTTTTATTTAATCTCAAATGATTTAAATTTAAATAGCCACATGTGGCTAGTGGTTACTATGTTAGACATCACACCTCTAGAATAATCCATGTATGAATACGCCATAAACTATCTATCAGATTTACTGTGAATGGATGTAAGAATTAGTTTAATGAATAAAGCTGCATCAACAACCATGTGCAAGGTTCTTAGCACACGTATGTATACATTTTGTTGAATGTACACCTAGGAATGGAATTGCTGAATCCTAGCATACATGTATATTAACCGTTAACAGATAAATGCCAAATGGTTTTCAAAAAAAGATTATACCAATTTATTTTTCTATGTCCATATATTTGTAATATATGGACATAGAAAAATATGTCCGCCACCTTTTCAAACATCTTTTTCATTTTAGCCATTCTAGTAGATGGGTATTTTATCTCACAGCAATTTTAATTTGCATTTAACCAGTGGAAAATGAGGTTGGACATCTTTTAAAAAGTTTGTTAGTTGTTTGGAGTGTCCTACTTTTTGAAGTATTTTATCCATTTTTCTAATAGATTTGTAGGAGTTCTTCATTTATTTTCTTATTGATTTGTAGGAGTTCTTCATATATTCTGAATACTTGTGCTTTGGTAATTAAAAGTATTGCAGCTCTCTTCTCCTAATCACCATGGCTTGTCTTTTCACTCTTTTAATGGTGTTCTTTGATGTACAGAAATGTCTATTTTCATGTAACAGATGTATTCATCTCTTCCTGCATGTTTAATGTGTTTTATACCCTAAGGTCATGAAGATAATACCCTATGTTATCTTTTGAAGCTCTGTTGCTTTACCTTTCAAATTTGTTCTTCAATCCTACTTACAATGGGTTTTGTGTGCTATGTGAGGTAGGGATCAATGTGAATTATTTTTCATGTGATCCAAATTACTTTTTATTATTCAAGGACACAGAATCATTTATTTAAAAGATCATCTTTCTCTCCACTACTGTGCAGTGTCATTTTGCTCTTAAACGAATTGAGTATATGGGGTTGGTTTCTGGCCTTATTCTGTTCTGCTGATCTACTTATCTGTCACTGCACCAACACCAAACTATTTAATTCTGCTGTCTTTCCGATAACTTTAATATCCGATAGTGAAAGTCCTACAATCTTGTTCTTCAATATATTGTTAGCTATATTTAGCTCCTTCACTCCTACATATATATGATAGAATCCTTGTTAATTTCTGGGAAAAAAAATCAAGTGGTGAACTTGGCTTTGCTGAATTTTATTTCTCGTTTTTCAGAGTCGCAAAAGATTTGTCGTTTTCTATCTCTATAATCCAAGCCCAGCAAACCTGTTTCAAGCTTACCCACTGCTTTGACTTTACCTGTTGTTTAGATCCATAGAGATATTTATCTTATTCTAGAGTATGTCTTCATATTTTTAGACTTTTAAAATGGTTAAATGCTTTGTATACGTTATAATTTATAAGAGTGGGAGAGAGCAAAGTAAGATAAAAGCTGAAATACAGTGCCAGTCTGACAAGAAATTCCCCAAATACTTTCCCAAACCTGTTTCTCACTATTGTTCCTTTTAAGCCAGCTCTTTTGAATTATTTGCCATTCACAAAGCTTTGTTCTCACTATTCATTCAGCCTGATTTTCTTCCATGTCTTCGTGTGCAAATCATACCTATTTTTTCAAAACTCATTCAAATGTTACACCTTCCAGGATATTTTCCCAAATATATTCACCCAAAATGAATCTCTCTCTTAAATTTCCAAAAGTTTATCTATATTATTTGTTGATATTTTACTTAACTTCATAGTTATTTGTGTTTATTTTCTCTTTTGTAATAAGGCTTAAATCCTGTGAGACAGGAACTATACATTATACATAACTTTGCATTATGTATGATTTCTAGCATAGTTCTTGGCCCATGTGAGGCAGCCTAGGTTTAGGTTACTGTCCTGATGACCAAGCTAGTCAGCACTCCTACTTTCAACACTGTCCTGGTTTATATGTGATCTTATTTGGCCATCCTACCCATATTTGAAGTTCAAAATAATAATAATAACAACAACAACAACAACCAAGCAATTGAATTGATGGTTGATGAGGGGAGATACTTCCAAATGATTGCAAAGATAGTTTGTGACTTTCACGGAGGGTAGGCAGGAGCAGGGGATCTATGGAGTGTTTAATAAGAGTGTTAAGTGTGGCTTGACTATGTTGAGTTTGAGGTAGTGGAATCCAGAATTTTACAGAGAATGTTGGATATAGAGCATTGATTAAAGCACAGGGAGTTACAAGTAGGGGAATTAAAGCAGCACTGGGATCACTGGGAAACTGAAGCCAGGTTCCAGATTTCTTACATAAGGATTTAGCAGGAAACAAAGTAAAGCTCCTCTTCTAATGGAGCCTAAAATATAATGGGAATAGTTGCATAAGACAACTGCTTATAAGTATGATTTGTTGCCTGAAGGATGAAACTGAGGAGAGAGTGGGGGTCAATCAAAAAATATTTGGGGGGCTGGGACGCCTGGGTGGCTCAGTTGGTTGAGCGGCTGCCTTCGGCTCGGGTCATGATTCCAGGGTCCTGGGATCGAGTCCCACATCGGGCTCCTTGCTCTGCAGGTAACCTGCTTCTCCCTCTGCTTCAGCCTGCCTCTCTGTCTGCCTGTGCTCACTCTGTCTGACAAATAAATAAATAAAATCTTTAAAAAAAATATTTGGGGGGCTCCTGGGTGGCTCAGTGGGTTAAAGCTTCTGCCTTTGGCTCAGGTCTTGATCACAGGGTCCTGGGATCGAGCCCCACATCAGGCTCTCTGCTCAGCAGGTAGCCTGCTTCCTCCTCTCCTCTCTCTGCCTGCCTCTCTGCCTACTTGCGATCTCTCTCTGTCAAATAAATAAATAAAATATTTTTAAAAAATTTGGAAATACTCATGTTTTGAGAGCAGGATAAAGAAGAGGATCCAGAGAATAAAGGACTGGAGGGTTAAATGTCAAAAATGTCAGGCTATGAAGAAAAAAAAGTGTGATCTGATGTCAAATGTTAAGGATTATTATTTTTTCTTAGAGATTTTATTTATTGGATAAGGAGAGAGATAGAGAGAGGAGAGCACAAGCAGCAGGTGGAGGGAGAGGGAGAAGCAGGCTCCCCTCTGAGCCGGGAGCCCAGTGTGGGTGGGGCTCCATCCCAGGACCCTAAGATCATGACCCCAGACAAAGGCAGATGCTTAACCGACAGAACCACCCAGATGCCCCTAATGCTGAGGATTAAAAAGGGGAAAAGACTAAGAAATTAGAAATAATTTGTTGTACACATTTTGTAAAACCACACACTACTTGTTTATCACTATTTACCATAATTTGTTGATGCCCTTAGATAAATTTTGGGAGGAGAAATACCTTAAAAGGCTCATGGAAAGAATATGATTTCTCTTTTTGTCTTGTTTGTTGCCACAGTTTGGTGACATTTAATTGCTGTTCAATTCCTAAATGTATTTGACATGGTAGCATTGGGCTCCCAACCAGCCAACACAATTTAATTGAATGTGCCTTTTCTCCTTACCAAAGTATGTTATATTAACTTCCAGCAAAATCTCAATATCCCTTTTTTCTAAAGAAACGAGTCTTTACTCATTTTAATTTCAGAAGGACAGAAACTTTGGTATTTGAAAATGGATTTCCACAAATATTTTTTAAGAAATATATTTTTTTCTTTTGTGGTTTTCTTCTTCAAATGCAGAGGCTTAAGAAACCACAAGGGTTTTCTTTTCCCCCCATACAAGTAATTTCCTACATAAGCAAAATAATAGCTTCTAAGAAAAGTTCGAAGCTTTCTAATAATTTATGGTTTGAGCCAAATATTTCTTTGGGATTTTCCCACATTCTATTATTACCACTGTATGTATACAAACTAAAACATAATGTCATCAGAGTAATTCTTTTTCCTATGACTTCAATAACATTAAGAGTGGTAATAGCTAACACTTAGTATTTATAATTTACAAAGAACTTTCACATGTGTTATCTCACTGGAGTCTTTGAACAACCTATAAGATACTCATTCATTACCCATATTTTTATTTATTTTTTAAAAGACTTTATTTATTTATTTGTCAGAGAGAGAGAGAGCATGAGAGCACTAGCAGGGGGTGTGGCAGACAGAGGGAGAAGCAGGCTCCCCACTGAGCAAGGAGCCCTGATACAGGATTCAATTCTAGGACCCTGGGATCATGACCTGAGCCCAAAGCAGATGCTTTAACTGACTGAACCAACCAGGCACCCTTTTACCCATATGTTTAGATGAGGCAATTGGAGCTTGAAGAAGTGCAACCAGCTGACCTGATCACACAGTGACTTAGAGGTAGGAACCTAGGTTTCTAAATTTAAATCCTTCATTCTTTTCAATAAGGAAAGGTCCAAGATAAAATGAACTTACTGTTGATTCGGAGGTATCATCAAAAAGAAAGAATAGTGCGCATGTCTCTACATCAATCTGACCTTTTGCAGGGATTGGTAAACTATACTCCGTGGGTCAGATCTGTCATCCTTTGTCTAATTTTTTGTCCATGTCCTCCAGCTAAGAATGCTGCTTGTGTTCTTGAAGTTTATAACAATAAAAAAAAAACACAATGAAGAATATAAAACTGGTATGTACGTGATCTGCAAAACCTAAAATACCTATGATTTTGTCCTTTAGAGACAAATTTTGCTGATCTCTGTTTTATGGCATTGCTGATACTAGGCACACCTGTAGGCACCTGCTTTGCTGGCAAAATGCTCCCACAAGCTGATGAATTTGCAGGAGGGTCATCTTAGCAATTTCAAGGTACCTCTAGCCCATAACTTCCAGAAAGTCCCTAGGAACTGACCCATATAGTTTCTGAGGCTAGCAAACCGAACTCCAGTGGAAAAGGTTAATTCATTTAGGCCTACATCCACCAGGCTTCTGCCTCTACCAAGTGCCTTGTGCTGTATGTAGGGGAGCAATTTTGGAAACATTCTGCACTTTAAACTTCCCCAGTAATGTTCTGGAATGTCGGGCTTAGAACCTGTATCAGTATGGTTGCTTATGGAGTACTTTTCAATAATGAGTACCAAAACAGTCTGGCTTTCCCATTCTCATATTCTCATTCAGAGCAGTTGTGTGAGGGAATGCACAGGGGAACAAGGACTTGAGTAGGTTTCCTTCTATTTAAAATATTTACTTATCCATCATTTAAAAGATTTATATGGGACTCATAATCGAAAGATGTAGTTGTTAAGGATGGCTTTTCCATCATGTACTCATACTGAATATTTACTATGTGAAAGACACTGTATCAAAAGCTAGGAATGCAGAGATCAACAGCACACTACACTTGCCCTCCAGAATTCACGGACTGGTGAAGGAAGTAGTCATGTAAATAATTGCACTAACACATTACAATAGGTATTAAAGAGAAATTTAATGGAAATACATAAATATGTTTTTGGCATAGAGTATGCTTGGATCTTGGCAACATCTATAGACTTTTATTGCTAAAATGCATTTTAGAGATAGCCCTTTCTCAATGGCTGGCCAGTGCAGGTCCAGAAAATTCTATCACTATTTACTAGGAACATAGTCTATAACAGGCAGGACTTTTCACTCCCACCTAAGAAATTTCTACAGGAAGATGGCAAGGAGCACCAACACCAAAAACCACTTAAGCCTGCAATTAAGTGTTGAGGCAGGAATCCCACCATTGCTTAAGGGCAGCTCAGGCACTGGCCACAATCAAATGTGTTCTGTGTCAGCCTGAGAAAGTTCTAAGAAGCCCAGTGATAATCCATGTGTAGCAACCAAAGCAACGTTTGAGAGATGGGAGGGTCTGGCAGGGGGAAGTGGCTGGGGCACCGGCACACGGATGCATCTGTTACGTGACAGCTCCTTGGGGTGGCTCTGTCCTTAGTGTTCTGAATCACATGCAAATGTAACCTTTATCTGCTGCTATCACAGACGGGCTCTGCTTTTTCACTTGCCAGATTTGCCTACTCACTTTCAGATGTCACTGCTTCTATTTTACACTGGAGTAAAATAGTCATTGACACCAGAAACAAATCTACTCACTGCAATTTATTTCCCACTATACTCAGAGGTTCCAAAGGGAACATCTGCTTCCATCTGAACTGGCCTCAAGCCCCTGGATGTTGCCGATGGGTGCTCACTCGCTCACACTCTGGAGTTTCTTTGGCTACCAGGGCACTCTGCGTTGTCCCAGGGTTCTCGATGAATTGTGAGAAACTGGCAGGAGGAGCCGTGGTATCAAAACCAGAGAAGCAGAAAGTGTTGATGCCAGGCCAAGTTCAAATGGAAAGAGTCATTCTGCTCTTGGGCCAATGAAAACATAAGCTTATGTGAAGCATTCAGAGGAAGACTCTTCCTTGGCCATATCACCCAACAAGTGTTTCCTGGGGGTATATCCTGGATGCAACATGTGCTGAGAATCTCCTTCTCTGCAAGAGACACCAAACTAAAGAAGCTGGAAAAGCAAGTAGACTCTCTTTCAAAGGCAAAAGCAAAATGAACCCAAGATATTTTGGAATTTTGATATTGTAGGAAGAAGAACAAATAGGATCCCTGTTTGTCAGCAAACTATGCTGCAAAAATGGCTTGTGCTATGGGGAGATGCAGTGCTCGTTGCCAACAGACAGCCATGATCTCAGGTGTGGGGCACCTGGAACAGAATGTTCTTTGAAGAGGGAGAAGTTCAGTGGTGCTGGGTGAAAAATTTCCTTTGTTTTCAGATTATATCTGACTCAACTCAGTTTGTTCCAACTGATTTTTTTGGCAGGCTGTGAATGTAAGGCAAGGCATGTCTATTACATACTTTCAGAAGGAGTATGGGAAAGGGAAGAGCTGGCCCCCAAAGCCACTGAGGAAAGTGGTCTGTCTTCTGAGGACTTTCTTCAGGCTCATCTTTGTCAGAACCATGGATGCCTTTCCTGGGATTTTCAGCCACTTTGCTCGCCGAGGTTTACCACAGTTACCCGGTAGCAGAGGGATCTGAAGTCAGTCCGAAGAACACAGATATCCCCAAAGTCAGCCTGTGAACATGAGCAAATAACTTCAAAGCTCTTTACCAGTACAGATGCAGTTATATCTCTATTTTCCAGGTTAACTCTTGCTTAAGTCCCCACCTGCTATATTAGAAGAAAACCAGATAACTTTGTCTCCTTTCCCGCTCCAAATTTTCCAGAATCACAAGGCATTACACAGCCTCAAGGAAGGACATTAGCCCCCACTCAGTCTGTTCACACTGATGTCCACTCAGTGGATGAAAGCATGGCATCTATGACCAGACTTCCTGGGTTTAGAGCCTACTTCGCCATTTGCCAGCTATATGACTTTGGACAAGTTATTTAACCTCTCTGTGCTTGTTCTCCTCAACGGTGAAATATAGATAATAATAACACATGTTCATTGGATCATTGTGAAGCTTAAATGAGTTAATATACATATATTTGTCTTCCTGGGGTGTTAAAACAAAATACCACAGACATTTTGATCTCACAGGTCTAGAGGCTGGCAAATCCAAGATCAAGGTGCTGGGAGATCTGGTGTCTGGTAAGAATCCTCTTCTTGGCTTGCAGACAGTCTCTTACTTGCTGGGTCCTCACATGGTAGAGAGAGAGAGCTGGTCACTCGTACTCTTTTTATAAGGATACTAGTCCTATCATGGGGACTCCTCCTTCCTGATCTCATCTAAATCTAATTACTCCCCAAAGCCCCACTTTCTAATACCATCTCATTGGAGATTAAGGCTTCAACATATGAATTTTGGGGAGCACACATTCAGTCCATAACAAGTTGTAAATTGATTAGATCAGTGTTTACATGGACTGAATGTTCAAGAAATAGTGGTTCTTCTTATTATCATCTCCTTTGCTTCTCCCTGCCACACAGTGTCATGGTGTCACATGACATCACTGTTGAGAGTCTTATTTTCAACAGTCAGGGGCTGCTGTCTGCTCTTCAGTGAGGTCTTGTTGGTGTAGCCCTGTGGAGGGAAGCCTCTAGGAAGACCCACACTGATTCCTGCCTTCTGGTATTCATCCCCTTGTGTAACCCCCAAACCTTGAGTGTGGAATGGACCTAGTGACTCACTTCTAATGACAGGAATATGATAAGTGATGGCATGGCACTTCTGAGAAAGTTAAATTATAAAACAACTCTGGCTTTAATTTTGAGGTACCATGTTGTGAAGAGGCCCATAAAGCAAGGAACTGAGCTAGATTTTTAGTCAACAGCCAACAAGTAACTGAGGTCTACTAAGATCCATGTGAATAAGCTTGGAAGCCGTTCCCTCAAACTGTTAGTGGAGCTTTCACATGAGACCACAGCCCTGCCAACATCTTGACTGCAACCTCACGAGAGACCGTGATCCAGAGTTACCCAGCTGAGCTACATCCAGATTCCTGACCCACATATACCAAGAAATGATAAGTGTTTGCTGCTTTCAGTCATTAAATTTAGGGTTAATTTGTTAAGCAGAAATAGGTAACTGGGGTGTCTGGGTGGCCAGTCTGTTAAGGGTGCAACTCTTAATTTCAGTTCAGGTCAGGATCTCAGGGTCATGGGATAGAGCCCCATGTCAGGCTCCGTGCTCAGTGGGGAGTCTGCTTGAGATCCTCTCTCCCTCTGCCCCTCCCTCTGCTCATACTCTGTGAATGAATGAATGAATGAATGAATGAGTTCTTTTAAAAAAGAGAAATAGCCTAATACATAGGCTGTCTAAGTCTTCTGAGGGCAGGGGAGTGCCAGACACCTTCCAGGTTGTTCCTGGTTGGGCCTCTGGCCAGTTATCATTCTCATGCTTGTCTGTTATCACAGGTTCCAAGCACTATAACAAGAGCTTTGGTTTAGAGATGCTCCCCGCATCAGCCTCATGGAAGAAATCAATCTTTTTATATGGAAACTTAGGTCCTTATCTTGAATTCTCCTCTTCAGCTTGGACTCCCACTTTCCTCAGTCACACTATATATATATATATTTTAAGTTTTTAAAATTTATTTGACAGAGAGAGTGAGAGAGCACAAGCAGGGGTAGCAGCAGAGGGAGAGGGAGAAGCAGGCTCCTCCCTGAGGAGGGAATCTGATGCGGGGCTTGATCCCAGGACTCTGGGATCATGACCTGAGCCGAAGGCAGTTGCTTAACCAACTGAGCCACCGAGGCACCCCACATCGTATTTTTTGCTATCTTTCCCTGTCACTGGGATCTGGTTGAGGCCACCTGGGTCTAACACACAGGATTGCCTCAGTTCAAACCCTGAAAAGTCTGGGTAGTTTTGGTTCTTTCCCTCCTACAAGTAATTTCAGGGAATGGCAACTCAAAATCAGGCATAAAAAGTTTTCTAACACTGAAATTCAAGAGCTTAGAAGAGCACTTTGGGTTGGTAATCCTTCAAAAGATCTGTGTATGCTTTAGTTTATGCTACTGCTTCCACATTTTTTAAAATTTTCTTTTGGATTTATTTTACTATTCCTTTTATTTCCTCTGTTAGGTTGGAATTTATGCCCTGTTTTGCTAATGGTTACCCTAGAATTACCTAGTGGTTACCCTAGAAATTTGGCATGTATACTTGACCTATCAAAGTCTAATATTAAGTAATCATTTTACCCACCTCTGAAACAATAAAAAGAACTTAGAACACTTTGCTTTCTTTTAATCCCCTCTTGAGTTTTATGTTACTGTTCCCATTTATTTCAAATATGCATATATATGAGATATCCAAATAAGACTTTATTGTTTTTTTGTCCCATCTATGCTCATTTAAGCTTACCCTTATGTTTATTGCTTTTGTTGTTCTTTTTTTCTCTCTGCATCTCCAACCTTCTGTTTGAGATTGCTTTTTATCTGCCTGGAGAATATCCTTTAGGATTTCTTTTAGTGTAATTTCCTGGGGGCAAATACCCTTATTTTTTTGTGTATCTGAAAATGTCTGTAGAGCAACTTTATCCTTGAAGAAATTTTCAGTCAACATAGAATTCTAGGTTGGCAATTATTTTCCTTCAGTATTTTGAAAGTGTTCTGGTTTCTGACATTGCTACCAAGAGGTGGACTATATTCCATCTTTCCTTTGAGAGTAGTTTGTCTTTTATCTCTGACTGCTTTTAAGATTTACTCTTTATCTTTGGTTTTCTACAATTTTACTGTAATACACCTTCATTTGGGTTTCTTTTTATTTATCCTTCTTGGAGCTTCTGGACTTCTTAAATCCATAGATTGATTTGTTTCATTGGTTTTGAAAAATTCTCAGTCATCATCTTTTTAATTGTACTTCCATTGTTCTGTTTCTCTCCTTCTGGGACTTCAATCAACTCTATCTTAGACCTTGTTACTGAATTTCCCATATGCACTCTTCTTTGATTTCATCCTTTGGCCACTCTATCCTTTTGCTTGATAGAGTGTTCTGACCTATATGCTACTTACTCTTCAATTGTGTGTAATCTGAATTATATATCTATTTAAATTAGTGAATTTCTAAGGTAACCATTAAAATAATAGTAGAGCAGTGTATAAATTTCAGATTAATTAAATTCTTAAGTTTGAGTGTATGTTTCAGTTCTAGAATTTTGTAACAGATTTGAAAATCTGTTTTCAACCATGAAGTGTTTTTGCTGTGTTTGACTCTAAAGAGCATTGGAATAGAGCTGTTCAGGAGGTTTTCAGT
The DNA here is from genome assembly GCF_963455335.1 of Martes martes. Classification (NCBI taxonomy): domain Eukaryota; kingdom Metazoa; phylum Chordata; class Mammalia; order Carnivora; family Mustelidae; genus Martes; species Martes martes. The sequence goes on along the minus strand of NC_137889.1, from coordinate 60,201,743 downwards.
TCAGACAAATTTCTGAAGATGGAATGGAGTTTGGAAGCTGGTGAAAGTTCTGACATTTGAGAAAGGAAGTCACGAGAGGCCAGCAAAAGCAGGAAAAAGCAGGAAAATGGGGCTCATATCCATCATCTCAGAAAGCCATCCAGAGCAGAACTCCTGAGGATTACTGATGAACTCTGAACCTAAGGGTGATTTACTCTTTATATTATATGCTTTCTGTTGGGTGTCATAGGTCTGGAGACAGGCACTAAATGAAACTAGAAAGTAGGAAAAAATCGCACAGCTGAATATAATCCCTAACTGAGAAAAGAAAGCTAAAATCCCTTGCCAAACAATATCAATAGGCTGATTAAGTTTTGTGGTAAAGAAAAATCATAATAGAAGTAGCATTTTAGTATTATTTTTTCTAAGGGCTATATTTTGGGTAATTTTTCAACTATTTTGCCTTATGTAACTCTCACTATAAAAATAAATGCATTAAGAAAGGAAAGAAGAAAATATTGCAAATCTGGAATGAGAAATTAGAATTAAATTTATAATTTTAAACTCTACGGATATGAACTTTGTAAGCAACTTTCTAGTTATAATTTTAGGTATTTTATAATTTTATAGCTGGCCTAAATGTTTGCAGGGCCTTCCTGCTAAGGAAACAACACATTTATTTCACGTCACTTCTATTCATTGCGAACATATTTCAAAGATTAATATCTAAAAAAAAAAAAAAACCAGAATCATTATATTACAAAAATGCAAATATAGCTCAGTTAGTGCATCTCCTGAGAGTAAAGCAATTTTTAGAGAAAATCTGCTCTACTGACAAGGACACTGAACCTTCTCTTCACTCTGGAAAAACCTAAGCAGTGAGTGGTGGGGCAGAACCCTTGAGTGTTGGAAAGAAGAGATTCTCATTGCTGAATTGCTGGTGGGGGACAGCATCAGAGGTGGGGTTGGGCATAGAGATGGTGTTAATTACTGAAGCATCTACAATCTTATAGCAGCCTCAGGGACAACTGTAGTGATTGTGTCTGAGGCCACAGCAGATGGCCTGAAAGAAATGGAGTCAGTGGCTCTGGAATGGCAGCCATGTATGAGGCATGTGTGGGCAGGACAGACTCCAGGAATCGGAATGTACTTGCAGAATGATATTCGGGAGTGAAGAGACCTGGTTTCTTCTCTGGGTTCTGTCACCCGCCAGTTATGTAGCCTTGGGGAACTTGTCAATCACTCAAAGCACCAATTTCCACATCTTTGAATTGAGGGTGTTGGAATAAATGTTCTCTAATACTTTTTCCCAGCTCTAAAGTTTTCTTATATTGTTTCTTCCTCTGGGAAATCTTAAATTTTTATAATGAAAGACATTTTAAGCAGAGTGAAATGTAGGAAAAAAGTTATAATATTTCTCTAAATACTCTTCACCAACATTCAATAACTATTAACATTTTGCTGCATTTGTTTTATTTATTTATGCTTAATTTTTTTTAAATTATGGATGTCTTGGGGCGCCTGGGTGGCTCAGCAGGTTAAGCCTCTGCCTTACGCTCAGGTCATGATCTCAGGGTCCTGGGATCGAGCCCCGCATTGGGCTCTCTGCTCAGCAGGGAGTCTGCTTCCCCCCATCTCTCTGTCTGCCTCTCTGCCTACTTGTGATCTCTCTCTCTCTGTTAAATAAATAAATAAAATCTTTTAAAAAATGTTTAAATTATGGATGTCTTGCTATTCACCTCTAAATAATAGAGACATTGCCTATATAACCACATCATCATAACTAATAAACTAATATAACTAAACTATCATCACAACTAATAAAATCAATAGCAATTTTATTTTTTTAAAGATTTTATTTATTGGGGGGCCTGGGTGGCTCAGTGGGTTAAAGCCTCTGCCTTCGGCTCGGGTTATGATTCCAGGGTCCTGGGATCGAGCCCCACATCGGGCTCTCTGCTCAGCAGGGAGCCTGCTTCCTCCTCTCTCTCTCTCTGCCTGCCTCTCTGCCTACTTGTGATTTCTCTCTGTCAAATAAATAAATAAAATCTTTAAAAAATTTAAAAAAAAGATTTTATTTATTTATTTGACAGTCAGAGGTCACATATAGGCAGAGAATCAGGCAGAGAAAGAGAGGGGGAAGTAGGCTCCCCGCTGAGCAGAGGACCCAATGCAGGGCTCCATCCCAGGACCCTGAGATCATGACCCGAGCCGAAGGCAGAGGATTTAACCCACTGAGCCACACAGATGCCCCTAAAATAAATAACAATTTTAAAAATTAATAAAATCAATAACAATTCTTTGACATTGCCTACAAACGAGTCTCCAATCAAATTTCCCCTATTGTTCCCAAGATATTTTCTTCCTTTGGTTTACTTGAACCAATTAAGGTCCACACCTTTCATTGGATTGTTATGCTTTAAAATTCTCTTTTTTATACAAACCAATCTCCTCCAGCTTTTTTCATGACATTAGCTTGTCAAAGAAAATAAAAATTTTGATGGCAAATAAGCTATTAGCCTGCATCCTCTTTATTAGTAGTGGTGCAATGTTTTGCTGTCTTGGATTGGGTTTATAAGCACCATTTAACTCAAAGTCTTCTCTCCAATAACCCTGCTCTCAGTAAGAAACAAAACAGAACAAAACTGACATCTTTGGCTCAGACAGCTGTGACTCAAATCAACCAGCTCTTGTCCCCAGACTCTGGGTCACAATTCTTCAGGGAGTCAGACTGGGGTTTAAGGTCAGTGGCTGATAACTGCAAAAGGAGACAGAAAGAAAATGTTTTCCTTGCTGAATGGGGATAAATTTAATGGAGGACATTAAATCTGCAATATATATGAGACTTTCTATTTTATTAGATTCAAGCTTAGAGTTTCTTCAGTCCTACGGGAATTCTTAAAAACATTCAACTACCTTTTTCCATTACAGAAGCTATAATTTTTAAAATGCTTCTTAAGAATATTTTAACCAAAAACTATAATGTTTTTAATTTTATTGAACACAGGTAAGATGAGATTTTGGGGGGACTTTACACTTGATAAAAAAATTTGGAACAAGGCTGCTCATTATACAAGAATTGCATTAGTGGTATTTACTTGCAGAACAGTTTGTAAATCCCATATTTAGCATTAGCTATCAATTGAACATTTGAATCTTTAATGCTCGCTATATATAGTCTGCTTACTTTCTTTTTTGTTCTTTGGACTTTCTGGCTACAATTTGCCTTTCCTTGTTTTTTTTCAGTAGTGGTATCTGGGTTATAATTTTGTCCTCCAAACAGCTGACCTCCCAGAGTTGTGGTTAATGATATTTAAATTCAATTGTATTTTTAAAAACTTGATGGAAATAGCTAAGTGTAAATGGCAATAAACATGAGTCTTGTCCATTTGTCCTCATTAAAAAAGTACTGTAAACACATCTTGTAAAAATAATTATTACTGAACAAGTACAGAAGCAGAAAAGAACCATAGATAATCTGATCATCTGAAGTTGTTCCTGTTACAATGGTAATACTTGTTCTCATTTTTATACATTTCAAATATATACGTAGAAAAGTGTATAGTGTTATATGCATACCTTTATTATTGAAAACTTCTAGGTGCTGGCACTGTAATAGGTACTTGTGATGTTTCTCTCCCTTTACACCATTTACTTACATTTCTGGGTGTCCTCCTTTCACACGGGGTAGAATTGCAGTTCTCCGTCCCTTGAAGTCAGGTCTAGACATGAGCCATTTCAGACAAAAACTTCAATCAGATTCATTTCTTGCTAAGTTCCTACCCTCTGCCATCCCATGTGGCAGGGATGATCCAGACAGCAGAGGCTCTATCAGCCTGACTACCCAACCAGGGATGAGATCATGCAACCTTTGTTGGACTCAAAATGTGAGAAAGAAATAGGCCTTTTCTGTTTTAAGCCAATGGGAGTTTGGGGTTGTTTCTTACTAGAATATCCTAACTGCTAAAGCTTTGACATATGTTAGCTAATTTAATCATCAGAGTGATCCTAGGACATAGTCATTACCATTCCCATTTAGCAGATGAGGACAGATAGAGACTCAGAGAGGTTAGGCAGCCTGCTGAACATCACACAGGGAATGAGCAGTGGAGCTAGAATCACACATAGGTCTTTAGAACCACTGCCCCCATCCCATCCGCCAAATTTACTCTTAACATACCCTGACTGTAGCAAAACATTTTTTTCCATTTTGTTTAAAACTCTTTAAACATATTTGCACAGGCTGCATAATATTTGACCATACTGATGCTCCATGATCTGTTTATGCATTCCCCACATTGATGGACAGCAATATTTTTTGAATGTCTTGTTCGTTATTAGATGCATGTGATAACAAATAGTTTGTACAAAATCTTTTGCCTGAACTACTCCCTGGAAGGCAGGATCTGCAGAAGGATGAGATTTCAGGAGCTGGGGATCAAAGTAAGAGGAGGATAGCGCCAGTCTTGCAGCCTCCTGCCATGGAGTGAGCAGGCTGCTGCCAGAAGCTAGAAGATTCGAGAATTACGTGGGCTGCCCAGGCGAGCTTCATTCCATAAAAACATTGAGAAGTGGTCAGTCTAGACCCGTGGCAATGGAGCTACCATGGAGTTGGTGGGACAAACCAAGCCAGCACAGGAGAGAGGCAATGCACTCTGGAGACAGTCTCTGGAAAGTTGCTGGCTATAGAGTCAGGGAATTACACCAGAGGAGCTGCTAGTATTTATTTAGCGCTTACTGTGTGTGTTAGATGTCTTAGCCAGTTGAGGCTGCTGTAACAAATAGCACACACTGGGCATTTATTTCTCACAGTTCTGGAGGCTGGGAATTCCAAGATGGAAGTGTTGGCGGATCTGGAATCTGGTGAGGTCCTCTTCCTGATTTGCAGATGGCAGTCTTGCTGTCTCCTCACATGGCAGAGAGCGAGGTCTTGTGTCTCTTCCTCTTTTTATAAGAGCATGAATTTCGTCATAACAGCCCCACCCTCATGATCTCATCTAACCCTACCAATGTCCAAAAGCCTTCACTCCAAATATGATCACACTGGAGATTCAGGCTTTAAGATATGGATTTAGGGAGACACAAACATTCAGTCCCTAGCAGACGTTGCACTAGGAACCATGCATGAATTACTCATTTATCTCCACAGAGTCCTCATCTACTGTATAGAGATAAGAAACTGTGATAGTTAATATTATGTGTCACCTTGACTGGATTAAGTTGGCGTGGTGTGCTCAGGTTAAACATTACTTCTAGGTGTGTCTATCGGGGTATCTGGATAAGATTGGCATTTGAATCAGTAGACTGAGTAAAGCAGATTGTCCTCTCCAGCGTCGGTACACATCACCCAATCCATTGAGTGACTGGAAAGAGCAAAAAGAGAAAAGAAGGATTGGTCCATTTCTTGCTTCCCTACCTGAGCTGGGACACTGGTCTTCTCTTGCCCTGGAACTAGGATTTACACCCTCAGCATCCCTGGTTCTCAGGTCTTCAGACTCAGACTAGAATTACACCACTGGCTTTCTTTGGTCTTCAGTCAGCAGACAGCAGATCATGGGACTTCTCAGCCTTCACAACTGTGTAAGCCAATTCTTCATTTTATATAATATTGGGTTTTTTTCTGGAGAACTCCAATCAATACAAGAACCACAACTCAAAAAGTTGAGAAACTTGCTCAAAGTCACATTATAAATAAAAGAATCTGGGATTTGAATCCCAAGCTTGCCAATTCCAAAATGTATATGCCAAACCATCATGCGATATCACTCATGGCTTCACCCGTGGGCTGGGAGAAGGCTGTTATGGGCACAGAGCCCATTATAAACTCTTAGGTAACTTTTCCCATAGTTTTCCAAAGGTAGAATAAAAGTCCTTGAAAAGAACAATGGGCTAATAAACACTATTTTAAAATGTAATCCAAACAAGACAGCACACATTCAGTAACACACATGCATAGGTACAAAAAATGTTCTACTAATTCTTACCATTTTCAATGTATTTCATTGAATTCTAGTTTTTCCCAGGTTCGAATAGAACCCCCCTCCTTTTCTTTTTTTCAACTTCTAAGGTTTTAGAACTTTATTTTTTTTTGAAGATTTTATTTATTTATTTGACAGAGAGAGGGGGAACACAAGAAGGGGGAGTGGGGGAGGCAGAAGCAGGCTTCCTGCCGAGCATGGAGCCTGATGTGGGCCTCGATCCCAGGATTCTGGGATCGTGACTTGAGCTGAAGGCAGACCCCCAATAAATGAGCCACCCAGGCGCCCAAGATTTTAGAACTTTAAAAACTACACTTGTATCAATTCCTTGGCCAGTGAAATCAAAACTGGGATCGCTATTTGTCAGTGAGGATCTTTATATGGCTCTGTCAGATGAGCAAAATCCTTCGTGTTTTTTAAGAAACTAGGGTGACACACAGGTTTTACATTCACACTGCAACTAAATAAAGTTAACTTTTCAAATATATTTAAGTGAATTACACAAGCCTCTAAACCGATTACATGGCTGGCTGGCTATTTCAGCTTCTGTATAATGAAGAACCTTAAGTAGAAGGATGCTACTGGTACAAGGAGCCTCTTTGTGCTCTGGGGGAGGCTCAATTTGCCTTTCTGGGAAGATCAGGCTCTTCAACTCCCACCTCTTTCATTCTTCATTCGCTGCTTGACATTCCTAAACCTACCACCTGTGTCCGAGCTCACCTCACCCACTAGCCTGCTCCATTCTTATTTCAGTTTCTCCCACTATCCTTATGGAAACTTCCCTGTACTCATCCTTCTTTTTTTTTTTTTTTTTTTAAGAAGAGAGATTTCACTTTTTAGAGTACTTTTAGGTTTACAGAAAAATTGAGCACAGTGTTCCCATATACCCCCTCAGTACCCACTCCCCAGTTCCATTATTAAGATCTTGCATTAGTGTGTTTGTTATGACTGATGAACCAACATGGGCATGTTATTATTATTATTGTTTATATTTATATGTGTTTTTTCCTTTTATTTATTTTTTTATTCTGTTATGTTAGTTACCATACAGTACATCAGTTGTTTTTGAAGATTTTATTTATATATTGGACAGACAGAGATCACAAGTAGGCAGAGAGGCAGGCAGAGAGAGAGGAGGAAGCAGGCTCCCTGCTGAGCAGAGAGCCCGATGCGGGGCTTGATCCCAGGACCCTGGGATCATGACCTGAGTGAAGGCAGAGCCTTTAACCCACTGAGCCACCCAGGCGCCCCCATCAGTTGTTTTTGATGTAGTGTTCACTGTTTGCGTATAACACCAGGTGCTCCATGTAACATGTGTCCTCCTTAATACCCGTCACTGGGCCAACCCATCCCTCCACACTCCTCCCCTCTAAAACCCTCAGTTTGTTTCTTGGAGTCCACAGTCTCTCATGGTTCATCTCCTCCTCCAGTTTCTCCCCCTTCATTTTCCCTTTCCTTCTAATGTCCTCCATGCTATTCCTTATGTTCCACAAGTATTTGAAACCATATGATAATTGATGTTCTCTGCTTGACTTATTTCACTCAGTGTAATCTCCAGTCCCATCCATGTTGATGCAGAAGTTGGATATTCATCCTTTTTGATGGCTGTGTAATATTCCATTGCACGTATGGACCACATCTTCTTTATCCATTTGTCTGTTGAAGGGTATCTTGGCTCTTTCCACAGTTTGGCTATTGTGGACATTGCTGCTATGAACATTGAGGTAGGCATGTTATTATTAACTAATGTCCATAGTCCACAGACTACATTAGTGTTCACTCTTGGTGTTGTGCATTCTATGGATTTTGACAAGTGTATAATGACAGGTGTCCACCAATAGTTTCACTGCCTTAAGAATCTCCTGTTCCCCATCTATTCCTCCCTCCCCTAAAATCCCTTACAACCACTGATCCTTTTACTATCTCCATAGGTTTGCCCTTCCCAAAACACTGCAGAGTTGAAATCATACAGAGCATAGACTTATGTGTCCATTGTTTATTACCAGTCACACCCTTGTTGACTACTGACCCCACCAAATTCTCTTTTCTTCCTGGAGTAGCTCCTGGCCAATTCTCATCTTTCATGTTCTGCAGATGGACTGGGTGCCCACCTGCCACAGCTCTCAGCTGGCTCCACCCAGGGAATGGATATACAATTACTTTTATCAGTCACCACTTGCTGACTGTCTAGGGGAGTACTGACTTACTTAAAAATGGTTCTGAAGGTCCTCTGCTGACTTGGAGATTCCAGTGAATTTGAGTCTCCAACTTGGTTTGGTAGTTCAGTAATCTGTTCTGTCGCTTGATTTCAGACATGATGCTAACCAAAAGGGAGAGTATGGATCTTCAGCAGATTAGTGCAGAGTCTCACAAAAATTATCATCATCCATTTCAGTGTGTTAAGTTCAATGCTAACAAGAATATTTAACTGCTTTTCAGAATGCAAACAGTAAGCTGTTAAGAACGGGATCGATTCTATTCATAATCGTTGTTGAAAGGGATCCTCTGGGTTCTACATCTTTGAGATAGAAATAGAGAAGGCCAGGAGGTTCTTTGATGAAATGTTTCAGTTAGTGGTTTCTATTGTTTTGATGTGAATGTAGTTACTACTTCTACCAAGAGCTGAGCCACTGTGGAAAGGTTCCTGGGAAATCAGTGAAAGATGAACACGTGGATTACAGAGAGGAAGCACAAATTCAAGAGGAATCAGCCAGGATGGGGGTGGGAGCATTAGGTGCTAAAGTTGGACATAAAAGACACAAATGAAAACTAAGCAAAATTAAGCCTTGAGAATTTCTTGAAGTGCCCATAAAATGTTTGCATAGTATGTGACTTTTAAATCAGGCATACAGTAACACATAGTGTGTGCATTGATACATAATGTGTAAAAATACATAAAATGTAATTTTATGGTACTATAAACTACACTATTTATGTTATTGTCTTTCTTTCTTTCTTTTTTATTTTTTATTTATTTTCAGCGTAACAGTATTCATTGTTTTTTCACCACACCCAGTGTTCCATGCAATCCGTGCCCTCCCCAATACCCACCACCTGGTTCCTCCGACCTCCCACCCCGCACCCCTTCAAAACCCTCAGGTTGTTTTTCAGAGTCCATAGTCTCTCATGGTTCACCTCCCCTTCCAATTTCCCTCAACTCCCTTCTCCTCTCCATCTCCCCTTATCCTCCATATTATTTGTTATGCTCCACAAATAAGTAAAACCATACGATACTTGACTCTCTCTGCTTGACTTATTTCACTCAGCATAATCTCCTCCAGTCCCATCCATGTTGCTACAAAAATTGGGTATTCGTCCTTTCTGATGGAGGCATAATACTCCATAGTGTATATGGACCACATCTTCCTTATCCATTTGTCCGTTGAAGGGCATCTTGGTTCTTTCCACAGTTTGGCGACCGTGGCCATTGCTGCTATAAACATTGGGGTAGAGATGGCCCTTCTTTTCACTACATCTGTATCTTTGGGGTAAATAGCCAGTAGTGCAATTGCAGGGTCCTAGGGAAGCTCTATTTTTAATTTCTTGAGGAATCTCCACACTGTTCTCCAAAGTGGCTGCACCAACTTGCATTCCCACCAACAGTATAAGAGGGTTCCCCTTTCTCCACATCCTCTCCAACACACGTTGTTTCCTGTCTTGCTAATTTTGGCCATTCTAACTGGTGTGAGGTGGTATCTCAATGTGGTTTTAATTTGAATCTCCCTGATGGCTAGTGATGATGAACATTTTTTCATGTGTCTGATAGCCATTTGTATGTCTTCATTGGAGAAGTGTCTGTTCATATCTTCTGCCCATTTTTTAATATGATTGTCTGTTTTGTGTGTGTTGAGTTTGAGGAGTTCTTTATAGATCCTGGATATCAACCTTTTGTCTGTACTATCATTTGCAAATATCTTCTCCCATTCCGTGGGTTGCCTCTTTGTTTTGTTGACTGTTTCCTTTGCTGTGCAGGAGCTTTTGATCTTGATGAAGTCCCAAAAGTTCATTTTCACTTTTGTTTCCCTTGCCTTTGGAGACATATCTTGAAAGAAGTTGCTGTGGCTGATAGCCTTCCCGTTGAGATCAGGAACATGACAAGGATGCCCACTCTCACCACTCTTGTTCAACATAGTATTAGAAGTCCTAGCAACAGCAATCAGACAACAAAGAGAAATAAAAGGTATCCAAATTGGCAATGAAGAAGTCAAACTCTCTCTCTTTGCAGATGACATGATTCTTTATATGGAAAACCCAAAAGACTCCACCCCCAAACTTCTAGAACTCATACAGCAATTCAGTAACGTGGCAGGATACAAAGTCAACATACAGAAATCAGTGGCTTTATTATACACTAACAATGAAAATACAGAAAGGGAAGTTAGAGAATCGATTCCATTTACTATAGCACCAAGAACCATAAGATACCTGGGAATAAACCTAACCAAAGAGGTAAAGGACCTGTACTCGAGGAACTACAGAGCACTCATGAAAGAAATCGAAGAAGACACAAAAAGATGGAAGACCATTCCATGCTCTTGGATCAGAAGAATAAACATTGTTAAAATGTCTATACTGCCTAGAGCAATCTATACTTTTAATGCCATTCCAATCAAAATTCCACCAGTATTTTTCAAAGAGCTGGAGCAAATAATCCTAAAATTTGTATGGAATCAGAAGAGACCCCGAATTGCTAAGGAAATGTTGAAAAACAAAAATAAAACTGGCGGCATCACGTTACCTGATTTCAAGCTTTACCACAAAGCTGTGATCACCAAGACAGCATGGTACTGGCATAAAAACAGACACATAGACCAGTGGAACAGAGTAGAGAGCCCAGATATGGACCCTCAACTCTATGGTCAAATAATCTTCGACAAAGCAGGAAAAAATATCCAGTGGAAAAAAGACAGTCTCTTCAATAAATGGTGCTGGGAAAACTGGACAGCTATATGTAGAAGAATGAAACTCGACCATTCTCTTACACCGTACACAAAGATGAACTCGAAATGGATAAAAGACCTCAATGTGAGACAGAAATCCATCAGAATCCTAGAGGAGAACATAGGCAGTAACGTCTTCAATATCAGCCACAGCAACTTCTTTCAAGATTTTCTTTCTTTTTTAAAAAATCTAAGCAATTCTTGATAAATTTATGTCAGTATGATACTGGCCGTTAGCTTGAGTTACATATTTTTGTTATGTTAATATAAAATATTTCTATGCTTTATTTAAAGTTTGTATTAAGGATAAATGTGGCATATTAGCTTTTTTTTGTTTTGGCCTCTAACAAGACCACCTTATGGATTTTCTTTCTTTTTCTTTTTCTTTCTTTCTTTTTTTTTATTTGAGAGAGAGAGAGAACAAGAGGGGGTTGGTGAGGGGGCAGATAGAGAGGGAGTGAGTGGATCTCAAGCAGGCTCTGCTGAGCATGGAGCCCCGTATGGGGCTCTCTTCCTCGACCCTGAGATCATGACCTGAGCTGAAACCAAGAGTCAGATGCTTAACCAACTGAGCCACCCAGGTACTCCTGGATTTTTTTTTTTTTTTTGCTTTATTGGTATGATTTATATCAACAGATTTCCTAACATTAAGTTAGCCTTGCTTTCTTTAGTGAAGTCTTCCTTGAGTATGGTCTGTTACTCTTTGGAATAATTGCTAAATTTTATTTGCTTAAATTTACTATAGTTTTCTTTCCAGTGCTATTATGTTCAGAATTGAAAATCAGAGTATGTTAGTTGTATATAACAAATTGGGAAGCTTTCCATCCTTTGTTGTGTCCTAAACTGTTTATATCATAAAATTTCTTTGAAATTTTGGAAGAACACATTTGAGTATAAGCAACATTTATAAGTGTTGATATATGAAGTATTTTCATTACCATTATAATCTAAATAGTCCCTAATGGTGGTATTAAACTCTTTGACTGACTTCAGAGTTATTTAAAAAATTGCCTTTTGATGTCCAGGAGTTTGAGAATATTTCCATTTGTGTGATTTTTTTGTTGTTATTAAATTTAATTTTATTTCATTATAGTCACAGATTATAGTCTGTGAAATTTCTCTTCCTCTGTTTTTATTTTGGTTTTTGTTATGATCCTATAAAAGACTTTTTGCATGCTTGAAAAAGAAAGTATTTTTATGTTTAAGTCATAAAGTATTATTATATCTACTTAATCAGTCTTATTAAGGATATTACTCAAATTATCTCTATTTTGCATATTGATCAGTCACAGACTGATGATGTATGTTTGAAGTTACCCCATTGCCAGTTCATTTGTTAGTTCTTATAGTTTTCACTTTATGTATTTTGGTACAATATTATGTGGCAGAGAAAAGTTTGTGATAGCTATATTTAAATTATAGATTAAATATTTTGGCATTGTAAGATAACTTTTTCCTATATAGTCTTACAATTAGGGTTTCCTTCCATTCTATATTGAAATTTCCATTGTTTGTATTTGCTTGATATGTCTTTGTCATTTTAAATTTTTTGACTTTTTTGTATCTCTTTTGTATTTTTCTCTTTTTTTAAAAAAAGATTTTATTTATTTATTTATTTGTCAGAAAGAGAGAGAGAGAAAGCAAACAAGCTGGCAGAGAGGCAAGCAGAGGAGGAGAGAGAGGCAGGCTCCCTGCTGAGCAGGGAGCCCGATGCAGGACTCGATCCCAGGACCCTGGGATCATGACCTGAACCAAAGGTAGAGGCTTTAACCCACTGAGCCACCCAGGGGTCCCTATATTTTTCCCTTATAAACAGTATATAATTGACCTTTATTTTATGACATAATTTTATGTTTTTGTCATTTGGTAGAAAAATGTACCTATTTACACTTGTTATCATTTCTCATATGTTTGGGTTTATGATTGCCGTCTTAGTTTACACTTGCCAATATCAATGGTTTTGAGTATTTTTCATTTTTTATGATATTTTATAGACATTGTTTTTGTCTTTTACCTATCATATCATGTTTATTTATATGAGTTATTTTTGCTTTTTATTTTTTCTGTAATGATTAAGAATTTATATATATATGTATAATATCTTACTCTACCATTGGTTACCTTTACATTTTTAAAAATAATCATATTTAAAATCTATTTTCCCTAAAATCGAAGAAAACTTGAAATAGTATTAGTTGACTCCCATACACTATGAGATGAGAAATCTTCATATTTTATTTTTGTCATCACTACCTCTAGTATTCTTCATTCTACTTCTCAAATATTATTTTTTTTCTAAGATTTTATTTATTTATTTGACAGACAGAGATCACAAGTAGGCAGAGAGGCAGGCAGAGAGACAGGAGGAAGCAGGCTCCCTGCCGTGCAGAGAGCCTGATGTGGGGCTTGACCCCACAACCCTGGGATCATGACCTGAGCCGAAGGCAGAGGCTTTAACCCACTGAGCCATCCAGGTGCCCCTGGAGATAATATTTGACTTTAATTTTTTTCTTTTTAATTGTTAGAAGGTCCTTGATCTTGACCTTATAGGCATAGGCTCTTTTCACCTGAAGACTCAGGTCTACTTTGGTTAGGAACATTTTCTTTGTAGTTTTTGTTTTGTTTTGTTTTAAATTATTATCTTTCTACTCTGTTCTTTTCTTTTGGACTACTATTAAGTATATTTTGTATAACCTTGTTTTTCAGGTCTCGTATTTTACATGATATTCATTTTCTCTCATTTCTTCTGTGTTGTTAGAGAATTTCTCAAGCTCGTCTTCTATTTCACTGATTTGGACTTCTGTGGTAGCTACTCAGCTACTCAGTATTACATTGAATCTCTGAATTCAGAAATTGTAATTTTCATCACCTTCCTCTTTCCTGATTTCAAATACTTTCCTTCCTATTTACAGTGCCTTTTAAAATGGGGAACAAAGATCACACGATTTCTTTAAAACACCTCTGTCTCTAATAATAACTGTGGATTTCAGAAGATGGTGTTCATCCCTTTTGTTATAAATAATGATGGTGTCAAGGGCTTCTGTTTATTCTCCCTTTAAGAGGGAGGTTGAGGTTTACCCAAGATTGGCTTATCCAGTTAGGATTTCATGGTTTTGTTTCAGAATGAAGAGTTCTATCTCTTTCACTCTCAATCTTTTAGGCATAATGGAAAGGAGACAGGACAGCTGAGCTTTTCTCTATTTTGGTTTTTCTTTTCTTTTCTTTTCTTTTTTTTCACTGCAATTTCTTACTGCCACACTCTCAGCCCTGCTCAATGCCAGTCACTGTGGAGCACCTGGAAGCCTGAGCCAGGGCTGGAAGGCATCTCAGCGTGGAGCCTCTCCATGCCGGATCCCCAGTGGACCATTTCCTCTCAAGCTTGTCCCTGTTCCATGCCTTCTGTGCAGCTGCAGCCCTGGAGGACGTCCCACGGATGCTGGAGGAGTGGAAGAGTTCCACGAAGCTCCTCGATATTACACTTCACACCGAATGTTGGAGGTCATACACCTCTGTCTTCCCCCACAGCACATCAGTACCAATCTTCCTTCCTTTGCTTTCTAGGATTTTAATGCAGTTTTGTTATTCTCTTCCTCTCATTTTCTGGACACACAACACAGCGGTAGATGTGTTGTTTCTTTTCCCCCAGTCCCATCTTGCTATATCTACATGATTTCTTCCATTGTTTCTGGCATATATATAATCTTTCCTTGAACTGAGGCACTGATATCTACTCATAATATTTGTACCCTTCAGTAGGAATGGAGAAGGAACAACTAGATGTTTGTATACAACACCTTGCCTTATACATATCTCTAACTCGATGGCAAAGAGCCAGGCTTAGGTTTTCTTTCATTTTCCACAGAGTAATCAGTGCTTTGCATATCATTTATATTTTATAAACACTGGATGAATTGGATTGAATTCTAATGCAATCTCCCCCACTTCCCTACCTCCAAACCCAGGCTTTAAATATCAATATTTCTGCTGTCAGGGATTCTTCCAAAAATAAGAATGGAGCCTCTAGTGTTCTTTTTTGGTGTCCGGAATTTAAAAAGTGACATTACAGCACCAGATAAGAGAAATTTTCTTTTAGTTAGTTACTAAATAAATAAGTTATCTAATAAAATAATTGCATTAATATGCCTGGGCCTCTGTCATTACAAGTGAAATCCATGCTTCATTGCTTTTGAACTGGGTGAATTACCCAGGGAAGCCGATAGACTGAAAATGAAAACAGCAGCTTGTTTTTTTTCCTGACTGCTCCTGCTCCTACCTTCATATTCAGCTTGTACGCAGAGATCAAGACAACAGGACAACACTGTTTAAATCTCTCTTGAAATGTTCAGTGGATATAGTTCTGCTACCTGTTATAAACGTCAAAACCAAGCCACTGAATTAGTTGAGTGAGTCACCTGTGAAGGCTGTGTCTGAGAGGGTGAGCTGACTAAAGATGGCTCGGCATGGGAAGGATATCGTCTGTAGCCCACTTCTCGGTTTTATTCCTTACCCCCCTTAGTGACTGACACCATTACTTGATCATACAGATTAGTGGTTTGACTCCTGCTTTACCAAGAGGCAGGGGCAGAGGAGGGAGGGCAGTGGTTTCATCAGTTCAGGCTGCCATAACAAAATATTCTAGACTGGGTGTCCTAAAGAACAAAAATGAATTTTCTCCATTCTGGAGGCTGGAAAATTCAAGATCAAGGAATTAACAGAGTTCAGTGCTTGGTGAAGACTCGCTTCCTGGCTACTGACAGTTGCTTTACCCATCCTCACGTGGCCTTCCCTTGGCGTATGTGTGGGGAGAGAGGATGACAGCAAGATCTCTGATGCCTCTTCTTATAAGGGCACAAATCCTATCAGAACAGCCCTCCCCCCAACTTGGGACCTCACTTAAACTTAATTACCTCCTTATAGGCCCTGTCTCCAGATACAACCACATTGGGGGTGAGGGTTTCAACATATGCATTTTGGGGGGAACACAATTGGGTTCATAATGGGTAGACTTGGGGTATGGGTACATGTGGAGAGATTTGGACCAGCACTCAGAAAACCCCGTTTCCCCTAGTTGTTATATGAATTTAGCAAGTTATATAACATTTTGTGTCTTAATGATCTCATCCGAGGGACTTGCATGAGAAAATTACAAGCTTGACCCGCCAGGGTTTTATGGTTTATACTAACATCAGACATGTTCCAGACTGTCTAGTTGGGTCACTGGCTTATCATCACGTATGCTTCCTCCCCGCGACAGTCATTATTCCTTTGTCCTTGGATATCACTATGTCCAGGAAGACTTTCTGTCACCAGACTATCAGATGAAATGCCCTCAGTCTTCCTCCAGAATACCTCATATTCAGCCTTTTATTCAGTCAGTCTACACTTTCTTTTTTTCAACTGTTTTGTTTCAGGTGCTATTGTAAGTGCTGGAGATGGCCCTGCTCTGATGAAGCTTGTATCCTTGGAGACATGCATGGATAAAAGGACAACAGACAAACATATGGTATGTCAGATGGTCATAGGTGTTATGGAGAAGAATAAAACAGGGTAAGGCAGCAGATGTGCTAGCCAGGTGGAAGGTTGGAGGGCTGTTATTTGTTATAAGATGGTGAGGGTAGAGCTTTGTGCAGGTATGTGGAGAATGTGAGCTAGCCAAGCAGGTATGGGGGACAGGGTTCCAGGTTGAAGACAAAAATCCGTCTTTTTCCCATTACCAATGGTTTGTATGATTTTATTTACTTTACATATGTTTTAAAAGATTTTATTTATTTGAGAGAGAGAGAGTGCATATAAGTGGGTGGGGGGGTGGGGCAGGGTAGAGACAAACACAGAGGGAGAAGCAACTCCCCACTGAACAGGGAGCCCTATGTGGGACTCAAACCCAGAACCCCAAGATAATGACCTGAGCCAAATGCAGACATTTAACCATCTGAGCCACCTGGGTAACCCTATTTTATTTACTTTATATTAATTGTGTAAGGAAAGTATAATCTGTTGAAAAAATTAGAAAGGACTAAGTTGTTTGGTTTGGGAATGGGTTGTACATCAACATATATATTAAAATGTAATTACTGCATTAAAAATCAACAGAAACTGTCTTCTTGACCATGGATTAAAGAAACAACTGTTTTATTTTTTGTTTCTACGTGATGAGAGCAGAGAAGATTTTAGGTTGCTGTGTCTAACTTATTTTCTTAAATAACATAGTGTATTATTCTTATCTGATAAATGGTCAATTTAAATATGTTTATTGCTATATTTCTTCTTTTTGTTTTTTAGAAAAAAGGAGTTCATATATATTGATCTGTTGCAAATTATAATTTATACAAGGCACAGATCTGGTGAAGATCAATTTGAGATAAAATTGCAGAATAATTATCATTTTTATCCTTATAATTTGAAATTTGATGTTATATTTTTGTGTTTTCTCCAACAAATGGTCCATTATGGATATAAAGGGAAAGCTCTAAGACTACAATTAAAAGCATTTCAAGCCATCATGGCTAGTGGGATTCAGCTGAGTGACAAAGTAGGTGAGACATGAATTTGTTCACTTTGAAATTCATTGGCCACAGCCCACCTGTTTAAAGTGAGAAGTTGGGGCGCCTGGGTGGCTCAGTCAGTTAAGAGTCTGCCTTTGGTCATTATCCCAGGGTCCTGGGATTGAGCCCCACACTGGGCTCCTTACTCGGTGGGGAGCCTACTTCTCCCTCTCCCTTTGTCTGCTCCTCTCCCTGCTTGTGCTCTCTTTCTCTGTCAAATAAATAAAATATTTTAAAAAATAAAGTGATAAGTTTCCCTTTTAAAGGGAAAATATTTAAAATCATTGATTTATTTATTTATTGGTTTTGAAAAAATTTTCCTATTCTATTAACTGATTGATAAAACTCGAAAGGAATGGGTGTCATTGTTGTGAGTGACATGACCCTTTTGGAACCTCTCCGTTAAATCCCTAAGTGCTCTCTAACCACCAGCTGGGCAGAGCCAGTGAAGAGATTTAAGCAAGAAATATACTTCATCAGACTTTCCTTTTAGAAAACTCACTCTGGATTAGACAATGAAGTCACTGAAGCAGAAAACAATTGGGAGCTATTGGAACAGTCCCTCAGGTAAAGAAAGGTTAGTGACTAGGGATTTGAAAGAATGAAGTGAAGAAATTTTTTAGGAGGTGGAGTTAACAGAATATGGTGATTAATTTGGAGGAGTACAGGAGGAGAGATTAAGGGCCTAAGGTGGTTGAAGGCACAGTGAAGCGTGTCTTGGACAAGGAAACCAGAGGGGAAGAGGGGACGTGATGAGTTCTAGTCGCCTGTGGGATTTGTTTGTGGACTGGTTCAGTGGCACAGGAGGTTAGAAATTTAGTTGAGGGCTTTAGGGGATTCATTCGTCCTCAGTGAAAAAAATAGTATTTGGGGATTTGGGAATCACTGTTTTAAAAACATACTTTGGAACAGCATGGGAACATTTTAGGTTGCCAAAATGACTGGGGGGGGAGGGGCTATTGTTGTTTAAAATGAAGGGGAAGGAAAGAAGGATGCTAGACCCAACTAGAAAGTAAAAGATGAGGAATTGACTATCTAAGTATCAATTAATACTCTCTTGAAAAATAGAGATGTGGTGCTGGAAACCATAGCCTGTGTAAAAGGGTATAGAACTCTATCTATCTATCTATCTATCTATCATCTATCAATGTTTTAAGTCACAGACACTGCTAATTAAATTTTTGCAAATACCCATATATCTATGGGAAATGATGGCAGGTCATTTGGGGCGTATTCCATTGTTAGTATGGTAAATATCAACCGGTTTGTTCTTCCATAGGTTTACAAAATACAGGGCAAGGATGTTTTACCATCTGAAGAAGGGTGTTATAAGATCCTCTGCTTTTGGGGCATCTGGGTGGCTCAGTGGGTTAAGCCTCTGCCTTCGGCTCGGGTCATGATCTCAGGGTCCTGGGACCGAGCCCCACATCTGGCTCTCTGCTCGTTGGGGAGCTTACTTCCCTGCCCCCGCCTGCCTCTCTGCCTACTTGTGATCCCCCTTCAAGTAAATAAATAAAATCTGTATATTAAAAAAAATCCTCTGCTTTTGCCTTTCTCTATGATTTGGTAAATTCTGTCCTTCCCCAAACTGCTTGAGATGCAGAAGTCTGGGTGGCAGTGGGGGTGTCACCAAAGATTTTGCAAGAGGTGCTCAGAGGGAGGAAAAGGAATGAGATTCTCCTAACTTCCGGTTAGGTTCAAAGTTAGATCAATCTGTTTGGGAAAACTTTGGTGACTCTGATGGTTAGCATTCTGGGGCAGCCAAGGGCAAAAAAGCCCCAAATAAGATTACTTTGGGCCTGGAAATAGTGGTAACCAGTGGGCTGGTCTTTGCTCTGGAAGCGGAAGAGATTGGTTCTGGGACTCCAAGGTGGCAGAGGTCTTAATGCGGTCAGTAGTTCTTTACCCCGCACACTGAAAAATATGAGTGAGTGTAGGCAGCAGATCAAATACGTCTGCATCTACAGGAGGAAGCCCAGGCTTTAATATTATTTAAAAACTCTGCAACTCATGGAATGGAAGAAAATACTTGCAAATCATATATATAAGTAAAAAAACCCACACAGTTGAAACTGGGCAAAGGACTTGAATAGGCATTTCTCCAAAGAAGATAAGCAAACAGTCAACAAGTACATGAAAAGATGCTCAACATCATTAGCCATCAAGTAGCAAATCAAAATCAAAGTGGGAAACTTCACACCCAATAGGACAGCTAGATTCAAAAAGTCAGACAACAGATGTTGGTAAGGTTGTGGGGAAATCAGAGCTCTTATATCTTGCTAGAGATGTAAGATTGTTCAGTCTCTCTGAAGACAGTCTGGAAATTCCTCAAAAGGTTAAACATAAACATTTGGCCCAGAAATTCTACTCTGAGATATATAGGCAAGAGAGTTAACAAACTTATTTTCACATAAAAGCTTGTACACAAATGCTCATAGCAGCATGACCTGTAATAGCTAGAAGGTGGAAACAACCCAAAGGTCCATCAGCCGATGGATGGATAGACGTGATGTGGCACAGCCATGCAATGGCATGTTATTTGGTTATGAAGAGAAATGAAGTCCTAATACATGTAACATGGATGAAGCTTGAAAACATCCTGATGAAAGGAAGTCTGTCACAAAGGACTACATAATATATGTTTCCATTTATATAAAATATCCAAAAGAAGCAAATCTGTAGAGACATGAGTGGATTAGTGGCTGTTTAGGGCTGAGGAGGATGGGGACACAGGGATCAGAGGGGTGATGCCTTGAGGGTATGGAGTTTCTTTTTGAAATGATGAAAACGTTCTAAAATTGTGGTGATGATTATGTGGCTCTGTGAATATACTAAAGGCCACTGAATTCTAATCTTTAAATGAGTGAATTGTATACTATTAAATTACATCTCAATAAAGCTGCTACAAAACAAACAAACAACCAAAACTTTCCAAAGTGATTCTAATATTGAACTAGAATCGAGAACCTCTAATCTATCTATTGTAACCCATTCCTGGAGGACAGAGATTTAGGGCAGGGTGGGCTGGAAACAGGGACAAACTTAGAGCTTAAGAATCTCTGAACTGTACCCTTGAGAAACCAGGTTGATTTGGGCACGGATTCTCCTTGATTGGATTTCCCAGTGGAGGTGGAGCCTGTGATCCTCCCTCCCTTGCAGAAACAGGGTAGCTTTGACACCTTGCTGTTATGGGCAGGAGGACAAGGTTCAATCTGCTCAGTGTCCCCTCAGATCTGGGGAGAAATCAGGGCCAAGCAGCAGTGGTTCTTCACTGGTGAATTACTAAATCACATAAAAGGTATGGATTGAGATCGGAATAGCCTGACTATTTGCTACTAGTCCACGATAGGTCATAATTCACATCTCAGTTGAGATATTGACATGCCATTTATATGTGGGGAAGTGCACAGTGAGACAAAAAGGGAACTGTGGACCAAAATGTTTGTTTAATTGAATTTAATAATGTCAACATGGTGCTAAATCAATGGACAAAAGTCCATCTGTTGAGTAAAAAGATAATCAGTCACAGAATTTTAATGATCGGTTATTCCTTAAGGAGTGTTAATCTAACATATTCTCCAGTGACTAGACAGGGGCACCAAAAGGTCAGCTGATGACACCAACATTTAAAAATCTGCTTAAGGGACTCGTTCTATTTTGAGGGGCGCCTGGCTGGTGCAATTAGGTGGGCCTCCGACTCTTGGTTTCAGCCCAGGTCATGATCTCAGGGTCATGAGATGAGGCCATGAGTCAGGCTCTATGGTCAGTGCTGAGTCGGCTTGGGATTCTCTCTCTCTCTCCTTCTGCTCCTCCAGCTTGTGTTCTCTCTCCCTCCAAAATAAATAAGTAAATCTCTAAAAACAAAACAAAATAAAAAACGAAAGAAAAAAAAAAAAACCAAAACCCTCCGTCCATTTTGAGATGGTAACTGTAAAATTTCCTGGACACAAGTTATATGGTCCCTTGTTTCCCTGGAGCCTGTCCTTCCACAGAAAACATAGTGTCAGTTGTATGCTCTACAGGCTTTGACCTCTCAGTGTGGAGCATCTGGATCAATTCTTCTATATGTACTAAAAAATTCTTTTTTTTTTTTAAAGATTTTATTTATTTATTTGACAGAGATCACAAGTAGGCAGAGAGGCAGGCAGAGAGAGAGAGGAGGAAGCAGGCTCCCCACTGAGCAGAGAGCCTGATGCGGGGTTCAATCCCAGGACCCTGGGATCATGACCTGAGCCAAAGGCAGAGGCTTTAACCCACTGAGCCATGTAGGCGCCCCTGTACTAGAAAATTCTTAACTCACAAGGACAAGGAGAATATGCTGCCACTGTTGTACTTTGAGTAGATAATGAAGGTTGAGAAAACTGGTGAGGTCCGGAGCAGCTGGACAAGTTCACAGAAGTGACACAGATTGAGCGGTGTCTTGAAAAAGGCTGCTTTTCCTCAAGTGGTGAGGAGAGAAGGTTATCTATTTGAGAAAGCAGCATGAACAAAGACACAGGTCTGGGATTAGCCTGAGGAAGTGGGTGGTGTGACACAGAGAAAGCAGCCTGATGGGAACAGAATGCATGCTGGAAAACCGGAAGACACAAATTGCAGGGATAGGGCACCTTAGAAACACGACTGAAGAATTTAGACTTCACGCAATAACAACAGGAAGCCACATTCTGCAGAAGCTGGGCATTCATCTGGTGAAAATGGCAGTCCAGAAAAAGTTGTCCATTTGGTTATTGTAATACTGAGAGACGAACGACTGGTCAAAGCATGAGTCTCCAATGGCTTCCTTATAACCAGTCACCTAAACAATCATAACTAAATGTATTTCACTTAAAGTATAGAAATGGAAACTATTCAATAATAACAAAAAATTGATTTCATTCTGCTCTTGGTGGGCCGAAAATATTAAGAAGCAAGTTCTCCAGGCTTTACATGAATTTCAAAAGTGTATTCCCATTTTTACAAGTGGCAAACTGAGGCAATAGTTTCAGAATATCATGTAACCATGTAACCTGATATTCTCAAGAACTGATGTAGGGATCATCATTTTTAATTATGTTTTCATATTCTCCTTTCAATAATATTGTGATCAGTGTAGAAATAGGCTTGTAGTTGGGGGATATGTCTCTTTTATTTCCCTTTTATGCAGAGCCTAACTTTGCAAGGGAAATGTTTTTGGAATAATTGAAAACTGCAGTGTGTGGCTGCTTACCATTTGACCAACATTGTTTCTCCCCAGTGCATGATTAGGAACAGAGCCATTTCATTGTCACAGCTGAATAATTGCCACTTTCCAATTCAGAGGAGAGAAATGTAAAAATAATTTTATAATCAACAGTTCTCAGACCTTACATATGTAGGGTACATTTCTAGGACAAGTATTAAGATGCTTAAGCTCATTCCCAGATTATCCCCAGCTATTAAAGGGAAGCAGAGAAGCCATATTAGCAGAGCCACATTTATAATTCCTTTAGGAATGGTAAGAAGAGGGGCACCTGGGTGGCTCAGTTGGTTAAGCATCTGCTTTTAGCTCAGGTCATGATCTCGGGGTCCCGGGATGGAGCCCCATGTCAGGCTCCCTGCTCAGCAGGGAGTCCGCTTCTCCCTCTGCCCCTCCCCCTCGTTCATGTGCATGCTCTCTCTCTCTCTCTAAGTAAATAAAATCTTAAAAACAAATGGTAAGAAGATGATGATATCCTTAAATTTGAACTTGAATATCCATATGATGTGTGCAGACCTATCAGATAGGTTCAAATGTTCTGTTACTTCCCACAAATCACACTACACTCCTTTTTGACATCTTTTATCTTCCAGTCAATCTGGATGTAGACATTTCCATCAGAGACTCGGGAGAGAATTATGTATCTTAAGTGACTGAGGCTGTTCCTTTATTTTCTTTTTTCCCCTTATAAAAGGTTGATATCTGTGTTACAAGAAACCTGATCCCAAGAAAGTCAACCTACCTTTCAAACTGCAGTTAAAAAAAAAAAAATCCTTCTTAAAGGTGACAGCAAGAAGGAGTTGAATTGGAGAGACAGTAGTGCTGCAGAAATGAGGGGCTAAAGCCCTGGTCCTCAAACTTAGTTGCACGCTAAAATTACCTGGAGAGTTTTCTTCAAAGATAATAATGCCTTGATCTCACCCCCAGAGATTTGGATTTGATTAGTGTTGAGTGCAGCCTGGGTGCTGAGATTTTCAAAAGCTCCCAGGTGATTCTACTGTACACTCAAGGTTGAGCCACTGAGGTAATGGCCACGGGTTTAAGTTGAGCACTAGCTGGATGGTGAGTCATACAGACCCTGGGAGCCTTATTTTTCCTGTATGTGAAAATTAGATAAATACCAGTATCTTACAGGGCTATTGTAGGGATCAAATAAAGTAATGGATATGAAATTTCCTTGAAAACCATACAGGGCCACATAAATGTGCGCCATTAGAGATATATTTAGACCCTCTTTCCTCCAAAGAAATAATTTAACAATCTAATTTGTACAAAAGGTCATGCTTCAATCACTTCTGCAGGAAACAAAGGTCCTGCCAATTTTTAAGATCATCATTCATCACCTGACAGGTTTTAGAACCTGTGATCGTTCTCCATGATATGTAGATTTTATACTACAGAGGAATATTTCCATGCTGTTGGTGAGATGGATATATGCATAATTTAGCAGTCCACGAAGTTTCTTTCATCAGGTCCCCCAAGTGGAAAACTGAGGTAGGTTACATTGGCTGTAGGATTTTATCTCTGCATAAACTAAATGTAGCAAAGAAGGGGAAGTTACTGATACCATAAAGAAAATGAAACCTTTAATGAGTGTGCAGAAATCTGAAAAAGACAGGGAAATTGCTCATAAATAAGAATTTCTGAAAAAAGGAGGGGAGAAAAAGATAGCAAATAATGGGGAGTTTGGGGGCCGAGAGATAGTTTATTCATAAGGTACTACAGCAACTAGAATATACTTGGATACTAGTGGGATTGATTCCTGGAGGTTGGAAGGATCCACGGAGGGAGAGCTGATTGAAAGAAGAGCTAATTGCCGGAGTGGGGTCCTTCAGAAGGGATTATAGAAGCTATCCAAAAGTACTGTCTGGTAAGATAAGAGGTGGTACATTTTTTTTTAAAGATTTTATTTATTTATTTATCAAAGAGAGAGAGTGCGTGCACAAGCAGGGGGAGCAGTAGGCAGAGGGAGAGGGAGAAGTAGGCTTCCCAATGCAGGGAGCCCAATGCAGGGCTCAATCCCAGGACCCTGGGATCATGACCTGAGCCAAAGGCAGACGCTTAATGGACTGAACCACCCAGGTGTCCCGAAGGGGTACACTTGTGACAAGAGGGAAGACAGAGATTATGGACAAAGGTGCCAGCTCATTATAAATCTGAGAATGAAAAGACTGTTCCAATTTTATTGATAAAGTGAGAAGCAAGTTCATCCACTAAGAGTGTTGGGGGAAGGATTCCTGCAGGCAGAGGACATGGTATGTGATACTTGTCTTAGCGGGTGGAAAGCATGCTTGCTAAGAAAATGGGGTAAGATTGCTGGTCAGTGTTCTATGTCAGTTTACCGCTGGCATGAATTCAGTACAAGGTCAGTCAGTACAATGGGCATGGGAAGGTTAGTGTTGAGTTTAAATAGCAGGGTGGTTTTGCATGGGGAGGATGATGTTCTCATATTGGTCAATTTAGTTTCATGAGACATTTAATGAACATTTGCCAGTGGGGTTTGGAGGTGGGAATGTATAGAATACCATTGCAGGACCTCTTCTTCAAGTGTCTCTTTCTTAAATCAGTGCAAGATTTGCCTAGTTAAGAGCCACATTTGGGATGGGTCCAACTGGGAAGCTTCAGAAGATCAGCATGGTCTCTCAGGGGCTCAACATCATTAAATACATCAGAAATAGAGGACCGACTAACTCACGTTTCCACATCCTCTCCTTATATAGCGGACACTGGTATATTGAATGGTGGCCCACCAAGGTATGTCCCACTGGAACCTGTAAATGGGAACTTGTTTTGAAAAAGGGCATGTACAGATGTAATTAAGGATCTCAAGATGATATCAACTTGGCTAACAGTGGACCATCAATCCAATGACAAGTGACTTTATAAAACAAGAGAAAGAAGAAGGAAGAAAGCAAGCAAGGAAGGAAGGAAGGAAGGAAGGAAAGAGAAGGAAGGAAAGAAAGAAAGAAACAAACAACAAACAAACAAACAAAGAAGCAAAGAAACAAAGACAAAGAAAGGAAGGAAGGAAGGAAGGGAGGGAGAACGAAAGGAGGGAGGAAGGAAGGAAGGAAACAAAGAACACTCAGAGGAGAAGACCACGTGAAGACAGAGCAGTGACTGGACTTTGGGGGCCATAAACCAAGGAATGCCTGGAACCCCTGGAATAGCAAGACACAGGGAAGGAGTCTTCCCTAGAGCCTTCAGAAAGAGTATGGCCTTCCGGGCACCCTGATTTTGGATGTCCGGCCTCATAAACTGTGAGAGAATAAATTTTGGTTGTTTTAAGTCACCACATTTGTGGTGATTTGTTATGGCAGCACTTGGAAACTAATGGAACAGACAAAATGTAAATAGTTCCTGCTCCCAATAAAATGAACAGTGCCCTCAAGTAAATAATAAATCTTGCCAGTGTTGCCAGTGTTGAGTATGTTTGCAACACGCACGTGGCAACGTACAGGGTGCAAAATAGGGCCAGGCACTAATCCTTAACCAGCGGGTCGAGAGTCCCCTGAAGATAGCAGCAGAGCCATCCAAAATTCTGAAATGAAATAGTGCATGGCCTGGAGCTGTTTTCCAAAAGGGAATGGCTCATTTTCTTATCTAAAATTAAAGAGCACTAGTATCCTATCTGAGAACTTTTTTTTTTTTTTTCAGGAAACTGAGAAAGAAGTCTCAAGAGAGAACAATTGCAAAAGAAAAAGGAATGTTCTGTTGTTGTCATCCCCGCCCCCCACCCCGTGGAAGTAAATCCGTGATTATGTTCTTGTTCCTCCTGTTTTGGGTAAACATTCCATGTGTGGGATCTGATTCCTGTCTCAGTTTTGAGTAGAGATTAGAATAATATTTTATTTTTTGCTGTTTCAGATAATTAACAAGATACAATAACTGAAATTGATTGCATTAGTATTTTTTTTTTTTTCAGTGAAATGACAGCTCATATAGTGAACTGGCATTTGACTGCCACTGACATTAATAGCAGGGATTCTGCCTGGTGCCTGGGATGGAGAAAATTCTGATCATATTATGTCATGAGAGCATGAATCCCAGGTAATGATGACTTTCTCTCTATGGCTGGTGATATGAACAGAAGAAACACAGCATGGTAAATGGTTGGGTGTTTGTGGGGGTTGGGAGGGGTATCAAAGCATCAGTTTTGCTATTGCCAATTCTAGACTGAAAGATATGGCTTGAACTTGAGAGCAAATGCGCCATTTTACTCCTGCTTCCGAATGTAACGTAATTGGTCCCCACCAAAGTGCAGAGTGCCTCTAGGCCAAGTGTCTGCCTAGAGGCTGGAACAGAAGGATGAGACACCTGGCTGGGGCAGTCTGTGAGGTGGGAACCAGGTCTGCATATCCCAAGAGATCTGTGAGTATGGGGGGCTAGTGACTGAACATGAGAGGAGCTAGAGAAGACGGAACCTGGGTTTGGTTTGGTTTTTAACAGGGTAGTAGAGAATACACCTAGCTCATGCCTGCCTCCCACTCCCACCTCTGATTTCACTAACTGAACCAGTGATGGAGGAGAGGGAGAGGAAAATGTTGGGGAAAAGTCATTTTATTTTCAAGTTTCCAACAAGTGCTGCTTCCCAGATTCAAGACATAATAGAGACTTGCTAATGGAAATTCTGTTCATAAACTTGTCTTGTAGTTAATAAACTTAAAATTACCAAACTGTATTTATGATCATCGATGTCAAATAAGCATCTGAATTCTCTGTGGGAATTTGTCAGTTGAAGATGTTTTCTGTTATAAAAGTGAACCGTGTCAGAAAATTAAAAAAACACATTTTTTCCAGCATGAAAGCAAAAACAAAACAAACAAAACAAAACACTCAAAAGAAAGCAATAAAACGGATTTATTTTATCCATGGTTGAGTGACTGATGCTATCTAGTTATGTGACAAACCATAAAATGATAAACAATTCCAAATAAGTTATAGTGTTAAATTCAGTGCAAGTAATAAATCCCTTAGGTTGAACTCAGTGAAGGAAATATACACTTCCATTAATCATTTCAATCAGTCTGTGGACACCGTGGATCTTGGGCTGGCCCTGCCTGTCGTGATATGAGGCTAGGCCACGTCAAGGTCTGCAACCCAGAGAAATACTCAGACAAGAAAAGGCAGGTGACGGTGAAGACTCAGTGTTCATTATTCTGTGATATTCTGTAGTTCAAACATACCACCTCCCCAGTTCTTCTGCATTTGGGGGGGATCAAAATGATAATGAAGAGATTCATTATCAATGGGCATTCGAGGTATCTCTTCTCCACCCCACTTGCTTTTTTATACTATGTGACACATTTATTACTTCTTTTTGAGAGATATTCATATCCAGCTATATTATTAAAACCTGTCGATATCAAAGGAATGGTTTTTTTTTTTTAATAAACTTTGAGGCAGTAATTTACTGAATTTAATAAGCTTACTTCCTTAAAACTGCAAAACATGAGGGATACTCTGCACATGCTAAGACAGGACCGTAGACAACAGATCTGTCAGAACCAAAGGAAATCAGAGGTGGGAGAGAATCACTTTAGTCATATTGCCAGGAAACCAATGTCTCTACTTCCTTTTCTTTATGTTCCTATCTAGTTCATTGTTGGGTATGCCTTAACAATATGCTTTCCTAGTCCCTTCAAGAGAGCACCCTGTCTCCATAATTCTTACTGAATCATTGACATCCTTTTCTACAAGAGCCACTGCTTATTGCTTATTGTCCATGATCCAGACACGAGTGTACGTGCTTTACATTCACAAATTTATTTAAGTTCCACCATAAGCCATAAAGACAGTTATAGCTTTTATGCCATTTTGTAGACGATAAAATGGTTAACACTCAGATAGTCTGACTCAAGCCCACACTCTTAACCAATATGCTACTCTTCCACTCTCTCTTGCCTCTTTGATGGCCATTTTGCTCATGAGGATTCCTGAACTGTCTCTTCACTGAGTCTTCTTGCTATAAACATTTCTGATAAGTCACAGAGAGATTAAAGGGCTCGCTGAAATTTGCACAGTGAGCAAGTGGTGGAACTGAACTTAAATCCAGGCCTTCTGATTCTAAATCCTATTATCTTTAATGACATCACACTACTGGATATAGCTGAAGTTTTCAATTTAGGAGGTACTGGCTCTGAAACAAAATAGCTGGCACTGTTTCATTTCTTTCAGAAATAAATTCCAGATGGATTTAAGAATTAAATCTTGCAAATGAAACCATAAAAGTACTGGAAGAAAATTTTGGTGAATATTTATGTCATCTTGGGGTGGCAAAGGCCATTCTAAAAATGGCCTTAAAGTAGGAAAGATGGATACATTAGATTGCATAAAAATAAAATTTAAAAAGTCTGCGTATGAAAACACTACAAATAAAAAGGAAAGGCAAACAACTCAGTTTAAGAAAGCAATTCTCTCTTTTTATTGATAATTCATTTATTCATTCCAAAAATATTGGCACCCGGGTCACATGGAGATTTGAGACAGATGCTGCCCCTGCCTTCATGAAGTTTATAACCCAGAGAAGGAGGCAGATCCTGACTGATGAATGTGCAACTATAGGAAACAAAAGGGGCAAGGTTCTATGAGAGTAGGTAGCGGATGTGCCTAAAAAGGCCTGACACCAAATGAGATGACAGGAATGACTTCCTGCAGAGGAACATTCCAGTGGATTTCAAAAAGAAGAGTTCAGGGGGCCTGGATGGCTCAGTTGGTTCAGTGTCTGCCTTCAGCTCAGGTCATGATCCCAGGGTCCTGGGATTAAGCCCTACATCGGGGTCCCTGCTTGGCAGGGAATCTGCTTCTCCCTCTCGCACTGTCTGCTGCTCTCCCTGCTTGTGCTCTCTCTGTATCTCTCTGTCAAATAAATAAAAACCCTTAAAAAGAAAGGAAGAAGGAAGGAAGGAAGGAAGGATGGATGGAAGGAAGGGAGGGAGGAAGGAAGGGAGGAAGGAAAAAAAGAAGGAAGGAAAGAAAAGAAAGTTAGATAGATGAGCCCACATTGAGGGGAAGGCAGCAAAATTCCAGACAGAGAGAACAGCATATACCCTTTTGGAGTTGAGTACTGGTCCATTTGAAGACAAAGAGGCCAGAAGACCCAAAGCCAAGGAGTAAGAATGCTGATCGGATGAGGTGGAGAAATAGGTGCCATTCAATGATAAAGAGACCATAGGAGATGAGTAGGGTTGGGCAGGATGGAAGATCAAGAGCTTGATCTTGGACGTGTTAAGTTTGAGATAGTCTAGAGAAGTCCAAATTAATGGTTGGGTATAAGGATCCAATGTGTAGAGGATAGGACTGGTCAAGAGATATAAATTAAGAGTCATTGAGATTGTATATATAAATATACAAATACATATTTATGTGTATATATATATGTGTGTGTATATATGTATATACACATATATACACATACACACATACACACACACACACACACACACACACATATATATATGTATGTATGTATGTGTGTATATGTATATATATTTAATGGTCAAGGAGGGGATCAGCCTACACATGTAACTCAGAAGATTGAGCCAATAGGAAAGCCCAGAGAGTGTGATGTCATGGAAGCAAAGAAAGCAAGTGTTTCAAAAAGGAGAGCCAAAAACAGTGACAAGTGCTGTTTAAAGATCAAATAAAATGAATTGAAATAAGCTGGAAAATACCCAGTGCATTTAGGAGCCTAAAAGTCACTAAGAACTTTAGTAAATGCTTTGTTGGTAGAATAATGACAATAGAAACCACACTGGAGTTGGTTAAGGGGTGAGTGAGTAGGGAGGAACGAAATTGCAACAGTATAGAACATGTTTAACAAGTTTTTCTGTAAACAGGAAAAGTGAATGAATGAGAGTAGAGAGACATAGGATTAAAGGAAGGGTTTTTTGTGTCTTATTAATTTACTTCAGATAGGAGAGACTTATGAATATAGTGGTATGAGTCTGAGTTTACAAATTTAGTGTGCAGGATGTATAACTTCTGAATTTTTCTTAAACTGAACATAAGACATAATGTCTTGTGTCTCCAGATTGGTAGAAATTTAAGCTCAGTTAATTCAGAACATTTTTCCTTTCCTCAAGGCAGTATCTAAATTTTAGGTGAGTCTACCCAGCTATCATCTATGCTCCTATAATCTCTTGCCAGGGATGCCCTGTGTGTCTATGACACACTCCACAGACTCTACCTCTCTAGGTCTGGCTGTTTCTTGGGATCTCACAGGAATGAAGGACTCCTTGCTCTGGAACTCAAGGACCTCTCCCTCTTGTGCTTCCCCCTTACTCTTTTCCCTGACACCGAGGCATCTTTCCTAGTCTGAGTGGTGTGGGCATTGAAGAGGAAACCTTTCTCT
This sequence comes from Martes martes, assembly GCF_963455335.1. Lineage (NCBI taxonomy): Eukaryota > Metazoa > Chordata > Mammalia > Carnivora > Mustelidae > Martes > Martes martes. The sequence goes on along the minus strand of NC_137889.1, from coordinate 60,170,736 downwards.
CTCCCCTGCTACTCTAATACTCCTCTTGGTTTCACTATGATCTGATGCAACCCAAATGAAGAAGACTTGCAGCCATTCTGTTTTCTATCCTATCCCTTCTCTACAACTAAAATTCATTCAGGTGATAGTTCTGTTCTCTATTTAGCAAAACTGGTTATAAGCTTTTGGAAGTCAGACAATAGGCTATCTTGCGTGCTGTTATATCTCCAATGCTCATAACAATGCCTGGAAACAAGCTTTCAATGACTATCTGCTGATATTTAAAAAAAAAGGGGGGGGGGAGAAAAAATGAAACTATGTGAGTTAGTAAGGAGAGAAAGAAGAAAAAGATGGGGGCAGGGACATAGGGAAAGAGAGAGAGAATTAGTTGATGGGTAATAACAGTGTCCACTTCTCTTAACATTCTTCAATGTCAAATGTAAGTGGGAGCTAGCGTCTTAGCAAAATCTCCACTCTGTAATCCTTGATTGACTGATGCATTACTGAGAAACTTTAAAATTTCCCCACCTACTGCACATGGAGACCTAGAAGACCCTTTCCATGTACTCTCCAGGCGGGCTTTTTCCTCTTCATATGGTGACTTGAACATGAATTGGCCCTTCCTTCAATCCAGCTTCTTGTTTCTTGTAGACATCTGTTAACATTTCTGGCACTTGGATGCCATACTTCTCTAGTTCACAATTCCAATATAGTTATACTTGCCCTGCATTCTTAGTTGGGAATCTAGAGGAAGAGGTAAGTAAATATATAATTTCCATCTTGAATCAGAGTCTGTGTAATTTTAGCAAATGTTCATTCTGCAGCAGCCCTGGAAAGGGAAGCTACTGACTGTCCAACATAGTCAATGGACACTTTGAGAAGGTTGAAGTCTTTTTGCTCTAACTCCAAGTAATTTCATTAAAGCCAGAACCAACTTGGCCAAGAGAAAGACTTCAGTGTTTCCACTAAAGGATGTCTACACCTTATTTCTTTCCCTGCAAGAAAGTGCCCTCAAGGCCAAAGGAAAAGGAAAAAGAGACCAGTTACCATCAGAAAGAAGGTTTCCCTTGCTCTAACCATGCCTGGGACAACTTGGTCCTCAGTCAGTAGTGCTAAATAAACTCTCAGAGTCTGAGCATAGAAACACATTTTTGCATGCGAAGCACGTCTAGCTGGAGGTCCTCTCTGTCATCTCTGCTGTTCCTGTCCTCTAAAAGAGGTTTCACAAAATTGGCTGGAGGAGTGCTTGGAATCTTTTCTCATTCTTTTCCGGCTTCCATCTTGCTTAGCAGCAGGCATTCTGTAACCTTCTATGGAAGTAGAACACAGCCTAAGTAGTTGTCCTCGGTAGAGTGGCTCCCCATCACTCCACCCCCATGAGACATTGACAATGTCTGGAAACACTTTTGATTATCATGATTGTGTGGGGGAATGTTGCTAGTGGCATCAGTGGGTAGAGGCCAAGGATGCTGCTAAACATTCTGCAAAGCACAGGATAGCATCCACAATAAGAAATCATCTGGTCCAAATGTCAACAGTGCTGAGGTTGAGAAATTTCGATGTAGAGATATAAATATTCCTTCAAACAATCTCTTGGAGCAAAAACAAAACAAAGCAGAAAGGCTTGAGGCTCAGTTATTTTGGTGGGGTGGAGAGGATGTACAGAAGGGGAGCTTTGATTTTATTTCTCATCTATTTTACATACAATTCTCATGTATTTCACAAATAAAGGGGAATTTATAGACATAGGTTGTGGAGTCCAGATAATAGGTTTCACCACGATATGTAGCCAGATATACTTAATGGACTCTCTCTTTCATCATCCCCACTTCAAGACCAAATTCAAAACTTCTTTAAATATCCTTAGTAGAAAGCCATATGATAGTAATGTATTGTTTGGGTACTCCCTTTTTTAACTTTACCAACATTGTATATTTTCCCACTGCTTTTTAACTTCATAGCTAATTTTAATGGGCAGTTTATACCTGTTCCTTCTTGTAAAGATTTTGTAAAGCTTTGTCCAAAAATAAAAATACATTGATTTAATGTAACAGTATTTTTTACTACCATCTCTAAATTATTCAATTTGTGTGCTTTTTATTTTCATAGTGCACTTATTTTACTTGTTTCTGAGAATAACTTTATATTGCTTGACTTAATTCCACAAAAATGTTTATAAAAATTTCCTGTTCTTGCTCTAAAGTTCCCTTGGAATTATGAGCACGTGTTTTATACACAGCTTCTTCATTAAGAACACCCAGATGGCTAGGAAGTTACTCAAATTGGGATTTCAAAAAGAACAGTGAATAAATGTTTAACTTCTTCAGAACTGACTCCTCAGTGGCAATTTTTAGGACATCTGATTCTTTACATATTAAATGTGGTTTATCACTGGGAACTGCATTTGTTTGTAAATGACAGAAATGAATACTGGCTTGAGCAGAACAGGATTTTTTTTTTTTTTTTCACTCTTAAAATAGGTCTGGAGACAAGCAGTCTGGGACTGATACTGTATGGTTGGCTTCATACTATCATTCCCTGCTGAAGCTCCTCACTCTGAGTTCCTTCATCCTCAATGCATGGCTTCTATCTTTAAGATCTCCCCAGAGTTCAAATTGAGGGCTGGAATTCCAACCATCACCTGCACTTTCCAGGCCAGAGCAGAGGACAGGAGAACAAAGGGTGATCTTACCTTTCAAGGACTCTTCTGGAAATCTCATGTAATATATCTGCTGACATTTCATTGGCCAGATCCTCATCTCTATGAGGGAGACTGGGAAATGTAGTCTTTCGAGCAGGGTACCTAACCATCTCAAATAAGATTAGAATTCTGTTAGTAATGAGAAAAGACTTTTATAGCTAAACTGTTTTTGAAATCTTTGGGAGTCCACTCATTTTTACTGATTTCCTCTGACACTACTTTTTCCCTCTCACCCCTCCCAAGGTTTTCAATTTCCATAGAATCCTAAGGATTCCATAGGTTTGAAAATTATTAGCTATGATTGTTTCTAAAGGTATATACAAACTTTAAAATTCTGATTCTTTGATTTTGTTTATTTCTAAGATAGTTAATGTCTAGAGTATCACATTTCTCTATTGATGTGCTTTTGAAATTGTGGTTGCTAAAATATAGGTGTAACAACTCAACATTTTAATTAATTTTCCTCTATCTGAGCACTCCATATTCATGAAACATTAGCTCCCCTTTCCCTCCAGACTTCACCACGTTCTAAAAATGGATAAGGGTGAATTTGATTTTACATGAATACATTTTTTTTAAGATTTATTTTATCTGTTTATTTGAGAGAAAGAAAAGGAGACAGAAAGAGCATGCAAGTGGGGTGAGAGGTAGAGGGAGAAGATCTCAAGCAGACTCTGCATTGAGTGTAGAGTCCAAAGTGGGGCTTGATTTCACAATCCTAAGATCATGACCTGAGACAAAATCAAGAGCCAGAAGCTTAACTGACTGAGCCATCATTGTTAAAGGTGCCCTTGACTGAATACATTCCTAAATTAATTAATTAATTGATTGATTGATTGATTTTCTGTTTTCTTCTTACCATGTATAAGCAAAGTGGTGCTGGAGAAAGTTATTTGTCCTGAAATTGGATAGGTTGTGTTTTACTGACCCCTGTATTTTCTGGATTATTTGTAAGGCACAATTTATCCCCTCCCCATAATTCAAAAAGAATTCTGCATTTTATCACTAACGTAAGAAGTTGTAGGAAAAACAGCGGTATTGAGAACACACTCCCTTATTTTCAGATATTGTTTCTGTCATTTAATAGTTGTGAGATCATAAACAAATTAATTTTCTTACAAGTTTCTTCATTTGTAAAATTAACAATAATATCTATCTTGTTGATTTTTAGAGTTAAATGAAATAATGCATTGTTGATGCTCTATAAATGTTAGTCCTTTTAAAGAGTAAACGTTAATTACATCACAAGTAAGCCTTGGGGTCCTTCTTTGAAAGTGAAGAGCTAGAGAGGGATGGCTGTGAAAGAGTCATAACCAGAAGGCTTGGTCTGGGAACTCACGTCAAAGAATCAAGGAGGCAACAACTGTAGGACACAGGTTTACCTATAGTAGTATTCTTGCACATTCTCATGTGCACAAACCCGCACACACATGCACGCATGCACACATACACACACACACACACACACTATGTGAATATGAAACGTGAACCATCAACAGAAACATGACAGCAAAAGAAAATTTATATTTATATAAAATTTATATTTTCTAGAACAATAGTCTGGTCCTGATTCTAAAACTTTTTGGCTCAAAAAGTAGCATTTGTCTGATTTAGGTTTATTCTTGGCTCTCCCATGAAAACAGCAGTCCTGGCCAAAGGCTAAATTATGGATCTTTCAAGTTTGACTTTGGCAAGCATCCTCCTTTCAGCACCTTTCTGACTGCCAGAATGGGGTGGAAGAAAAGAATGGAGAGGTAGTCACCAAAAAAAGAAAAGCTTGGGCATGGACATCATTACTAGCTTCAAGGATATGAGGGAATGATGCAGAACACATCATCCTGGAGTCTAGAGCTCTACTTTGAGAAACACTGACTTAAGAGAAAGTTTCTAAACATGTTCACTTTCCTCAGGAGACTACAGCTGATCAAAACATCTCACTCAGACCTAGCTTTGAGTGAGGTCTATTACCATTCTTGTAAAAATATGTTATGGACACACTTATTGAGGAAATTAGAAGATACACTCTCTTTGGCAGCTTTTTCTCTCTTCATGTATCCCCTTCCTTCATTTATTAACCTTTCTTTATTCAACCCACTTCATAGGTAGTGATGTGTAATACCTATAATCTCCAACCTTGATAACAACAGGCAATTTAATGCCCTGAAAAGCTCAGTCAGCCCCTGACTCTGTACCTATCTGAAAGACCAAAAGTAGTTTTGCCCCCTTATTCCTACTTTTCAGTGCCTGGGTTGATTTAGTTATACGCTTGGGTGCCTGTCTTGGTTTCTTCATCTGCAGTCCAACTCCTCACAAGTCTTCAGTAAGTTCAGTAAGCTGAACTTCAGCAAGTTGTGCTAGAGTCTTGCCACTGCTGACCAAGACTAGATGTCTTTCACCAGGGACAATCTCATCCTTACCCCATGCCAGGTTTTCTAGCTGAAGTTTGCCTCAAATGCTTCTTCTCACTGGAAGCTTGTGAATTTCTATTATCTGAGCTGCCATTTTCACCAACTTCTCTTCCTTATTACTGTTGATCTAACCCGAAACAGGTTTGTTGAGTCTCTTTGGATGGTTGGTCACAACTTTTGAGGATCAGTTCTACTGAGGAGTTAAGATTTTCTACAGCCAAGCCTCGCATATCCTACGACCAAGCCCCTGCAGAACAGTGCTCATTGTGTAGCAATGATTGCATTTGAACAATACAATTGTGCATTAAAGATTGGCATGGGACATTAGACTCTGAAAGAATATCAGATGAGGTTTATTTCAAATACTCTCTTCATATCTATGTTAAATTTCAATATATTTTTAGGTAGGTTTCTGGACTCATCTTTATTCCCTTGGGCTTTTTGTCTCATGGTATATCTTTACCACACTATTATAATTATTATAACCTTAAAAACATGTTTTAGTGTATTGTGGAAAAAATTTCTACTATTACTTTATTTCCAAAAATTTTGATTATGTGGATTTACTTGAGCTTAATCATTTTGGATAATGCTTTCCTTTTTTGATCATTTTCATGTTTTGGCATTTTCCTCTGAATACTAAGAAAATTTCTCAAGCTTTTATAATTTATTCTATCAGATGCAATGTTGATTTTGTTATTCTCTATAACTAAATTCATTTAAAAAGTCATAATTCAGGAAATCAGGGGATCCAAGATGGAATGAAGAATGTGACTAAATCAAATCATGCCACAAATATATAAAATCTCAGTGAAGGTGATGGGAGGAAAGTCAATAACCTAAGTACCTCCTACACACGTATAGAAATAATCAGAGTCTATAAGACTAAAAGTAACTGCACGTAAGTACTGTATTCTAACTGATAAAGTTGTTTCCCTCTGGGTGTGGGTTAATACTTCTGATACCACTATACATGTATTGAACAATTAAGTATTGAACTGGTATTGAACAATTAAGTAAATTGATGGTATATGGTGGAAGCGAAATTTGTTTGGTATTGAACAATTAAGTAAATTGATGGTATATGGTGGAAGCGAAATTTGTCACTGATGGACGTTATTGTTAGAAAAAAAGATGCTGGTATTGAACAATTAAGTAAATTGATGGTATATGGTGGAAGCAAAATTTGTCACTGATGGACGTTATTGTTAGAAAAAAAGATGCTAGAATGATCTATGTGGTAATGGATTAGGATTTAGGGGCATCAATATAAACTCATGTTTAGCTTAATACAGATACAGAGAGGTACATGTGTAAATATTTATAGATATGTCTATGTATTTGGGTCAGTACACACACCTGTTTTCTTGCACTGACAGCTGAGAGGTTCTAGAAGAAATGACATCCCAGTGTCAATAAACATTCCTAGTGCCCAGATCTTGATGTCTAATATATTTCTCCAATAAAGGAAACCAGGGCTCCTAGAAGAAATACTTAGTTCTTGATCTGGGAAAAGAAACATATAAGATGAGTCTGGAACAACTTGTAGTGCCAGAAAGTAAGGAGATGCTAGAGGCTGCAATGATGGGAGTATGCCAAAGGGACATAGGAGCCAACTTAAGGAGGTTCCAATGGCCAAAGGTAGACCATTTGAGCAACAAAATAAAAAATAAGTGAAGTAATAATGGATTATAACCCAAGTATAAAGGAAATATCTATGACACCATACAGATTTAAATAAATGATTGAATAAGTTAATAAATGTGAAGACCATACAAATTACTAATGCAGAAAAATTCCAAATAATTTATGTAGAAACTCTACATTCAAGGAAATGGAACATAAATCCCTACTTCTTGAGTGTGGACTGTACATTGTGACTTTCTTCCAAAGAGGAAGGATGGCGGTAAAAGAAGTATGGATGGTGAAAGATGAACTTTACAGTGGAGAAGTCTATAAGCACAACCTCAGGCAAGTGAACGAAGTCAGTTCAGCAGTCATAAATCATGTTAGTAGGTTTTCTTGATGTGATGGGTTGAAAACAGCACTTTATCACTGTGGCCTTGGTCTCCAAAACATATAACCTTGGTCTAATCATGAGGGGAAAAAAATCAGCTAAATTCCAATTGAGGTACATTTTATAAAATTCCTGACCATACAGTAGCCCTCAAAACTGTCAAAGTCATCAAAACCAAAAAAGTCTTAGAATCTGTCACAGGCAAGAGGACCCTAAGGAGACATGATAGCTAAAATTATTATGGTGTCCCGAGTGGGATCCTGGAACATTAATTGGACAATTAGTTAAACCTAACAATATCCAAATATGCTCTGGGCTTTAGTTGAAAATGTTATATCAATACTGTTATAATTACTTAAGACAAATATACCGTATAATGGTGAGTGTTAATAAGAGGAAAAAGCTAAGTATGGAGTATATGGGAATTCCTTGTACTATAATTGCAATTTTTCTGTAATCCAATATTGTTCTTAAAAACAGTGTTTATTTTTATAAAGTTACCATGGCATTTTTTTTTCTGCATTTTTTAAAACACTGTCAGCTCTCTTATCATCTCAGTCTCATCTTTCTCTATTTTTACATACAGTTTTGTTTTATTTAGCTTTCTTGTGAAAGATACCAGATGATATTTAAAATTTCATCCCATTTCCTGTAAGTTTTAAGACTTCCATTTCTAACCAAAATGAAGTAAACGGGACTAGATTTATTCTCTGGCTTGAAACAACCAAAAGGCAAAGAGAGACTATATATGAGACAATAGTTTTTAAGACACTAGACATCAACAATGAGAGACAGTGATCTCAAAGAGATGGAAAACAAATCAAATGAACACTATAATTGCTCAACCTTACTGCCTTGAGATAACATTTAACCCTCAGAACAAGAAGGGGAAACCAGGTTAAGCATGGTAGGCTTCTTGAATTGAGGACACAGAGCTGAAAGTCCAAGTAGAACAAGACAGCTAAAGTTTGTAGGACTGAGTACTGGAGAAGAGAAAACTGCACTAAGAGAGAATGCTGGAGATCTTCAAAGGTCCCCTTGAGTGGTCAGCAGAGTATACAGCACCACATGAAAAGGGAAATATTTGACCTTGGGGAAAGAAAATTCAGAAGAATTAAAGGAAATAGTACCTGGTGCTCATAGTGGGCTTTTAAAAGTGCCTCTTTCCAACAGCTAGACTAAGAAACTTTATAATTAATGGAGAGTTGGATAGAATACTGAGAAGGTTCTTAACTCAGGAGCTGGAAATAATTATAAGTAAATTAAATGCTGCTCTGGCCCTGTCTAGAAATTCTTATTAGCATAATCAAAAGGCTCAAATTATTTCCCAAATACTTAATTGCATCCTAGAGCAAAGCTCAAGAATCTTCATAGGAATACAAAAATATCCAGTATACAATAAGGCAAAATTCACGATATCTGGCATTACCACATATACAAAAAAAAAAAAAGCAAAGAAATATGACCCATAGTGAAAGGAAAAATAGTTGAAGCCAAACAAAACTGAGACAGGTGCACAGAATTAGCGGAAAAGGACATTGAAACAATAATAATTGAATTCTGTATGTTCAAAATGTTAAAACAGAGACATGGAAATGAGTTTCAAAATCTAAATAAAGCCTCTAGAGATGAAAACTAAAATATGTGGAATGAAAAACAGATGGGTGTGATTAATGGCAGATTAGATATTGCAGAGAAAAGATTATTAAATTTGAAGCCAAGCAATAGAAACTACCAAAATTAAACACACAAAGAAAAATGAAATGAAAAGAGCATTAATAAGTTGTGTGGCATCATTAAACAGCTGTTATATGTAATTAATTTTTGAAGGTGAGGAGAGATGAAGAACAGAAAAAGTTAAAGAAATTGGGACTGAATGTTTTCCAAATATGATCAAAGTTATAAATCCTTAGCTCTGAGAATATAAACAAGGCCATGAAGATAATTTGCATGAAAGCCTGTCACAATCAAATTGCTCAAAACCAATCATAAAGAGTATTTAAAAGCAGGCAGAGAAAACTGTACATTATGTACACAGGAACAAAGATGATGGAAGATTTCTTAGAAATAATTTAAGCAAGACAGTGAAGCAACATCTTGAAAATAGTGAGGAAAAAAAAGCTATCAATCTAGAATTCTTTACCCTGGGGTAAAGAATTTTTCTTTACACAAGAATTTATAGCATAAATTTCACTCTAACATCTGCTTTTGTGGCATCCCGTAGGTGTTGGAATATTGTGTTTTTCTTTCATTTTGGAGACATAGGTTGATTTGCCATTTGATTTCTTATTTGGCCCATTGCTTGTGCTACTGTGTTAATATTTATATATTAAATATTTAATATTTACATTTAGAATTTCCAGCTTTGTTTCATTATGGATTTTTACTTTTGTACCACTGTAGTTGAAAAATATATTTGGTATGATTTCAGACTACTTAAATTTGTAATATTTGTTATGTCTCTTTTTATGTGATTTAACCAGGAAATTATTCTATGTGTACTTGAAGAAAATGTGTATTCTATTTTTCTTGGATGGTATGTCTTATATATTTCTTTTAGAACTGTGTATTCTGAAGTATGCTTCAAGTAAAAATTGTTCTTCTTGAAAAAAAATAATAACTTTGATGATGAACATTTTTTCATGTGTCTGATAGCCATTTGTATGTCTTCATTGGAGAAGTGTCTGTTCATATCTTCTGCCCATTTTTTGATATGATTATCAGTTTTGTGTGTGTTGAGTTTGAGAAGTTCTTTATAGATCCTGGATATCAACCTTTTGTCTGTACTGTAATTTGCAAATATCTTCTCCCATTCCGTGGGTTGCCTCTTTGTTTTGTTGACTGTTTCCTTTGCTGTGCAGAAGCTTTTGATCTTGATGAAGTCCCAAAAGTTCATTTTTGCTTTTGTTTCCCTTGCCTTTGGAGACATATCTTGAAAGAAGTTGCTGTGGATGATATCGAAGAGGTTACTGCCTATGTTCTCCTCTAGGATTCTCATGGATTCCTGTCTCACATTGAGGTCTTTTATCCATTTCGAGTTCATCTTTGTGTATGGTGTAAGAGAATGGTCGAGTTTCATTCTTCTACATATAGCTGTCCAGTTTTCCCAGCACCATTTATTGAAGAGACTGTCTTTTTTCCACTGGATATTTTTTCCTGTTTTGTCGAAGATTATTTGACCATAGAGTTGAGGGTCCATATCTGGACTCTCTAATCTATTCCACTGGTTGATGTTTCTGTTTTTATGCCAGTACCATGCTGTCTTGGTGATCACAGCTTTGTGGTAAAGCTTGAAATCAGGTAACGTGATGCTGCCAGTTTTATTTTTGTTTTTCAACATTTCCTTAGCGATTCGGAGTCTCTTCTGATTCCATACAAATTTTAGGATTATTTGCTCCAGCTCTTTGAAAAATACCAGTGGAATTTTGATTGGAATGGCATTAAAAGTATAGATTGCTCTAGGCAGTATAGACATTTTAACAATGTTTATTCTTCTGATCCAAGAGCATGGAATGGTCTTCCATCTTTTTGTGTCTTCTTTGATTTCTTTCATGAGTGTTCTGTAGTTCCTCGAGTACAGATCCTTTACCTCTTTGGTTAGGTTTATTCCCAGGTATCTCGTGGTTCTTGGTGCTATAGTAAATGGAATCGATTCTCTAATTTCCCTTTCTGTATTTTCATTGTTAGTGTATAAGAAAGCCACTGATTTCTGTATATTGACTTTGTATCCTGCCACGTTACTGAATTGCTGTATGAGTTCTAGTAGTTTGGGGGTGGAGTCTTTTGGGTTTTCCATCATCACTAGCCATTAGGAAGATTCAAATTAAAACCACATTGAGATACCACCTTACACCAGTTAGAATGGCCAAAATTAGCAAGACAAGAAACAACATGTGCTGGAGAGGATGTGGGGAAAGGGGAACCCTCTTACACTGTTGGTGGGAATGCAAGTTGGTGCAGCCACTTTGGAGAACAGTGTGGAGATTCCTCAAGAAATTAAAAATAGAGCTTCCCTAGGACCCTGAAATTGCACTACTGGGTATTTACCCCAAAGATACAGATGTAGTGAAAAGAAGGGCCATCTCTACCCCAATGTTTATAGCAGCAATGGCCACGGTCGCCAAACTGTGGAAAGAAGCAAGATGCCCTTCAACGGACGAATGGATAAGGAAGATGTGGTCCATATACACTATGGAGTATTATGCCTCCATCATAAAGTATGAATACCCAACTTTTGTAGCAACATGGATGGGACTGGAAGAGATTATGCTGAGTGAAATAAGTCAAGCAGAGAGAGCCAATTATCATATGGTTTCACTTATTTGTGGAGCATAAAAAATAACATGGAGGACATGGGGAGATGGAGAGGAGAAGGGAGTTGAGGGAAATTGGAAGGGGAGGAGAACCATGAGAGACTATGGACACTGAAAAACAACCTGGGGGTTTTGAAGGGGCGGGGGGTGGGAGGTTGGGGGAACCAGGTGGTGGGTATTGGGGAGGGCACGTATTCCATGGAGCACTGGGTGTGGTACAAAAACAATGAATATTGTTACACTGAAAAGAAATTTAAAAAATAATAATAACTTTAATGAGGGTACTCACTTTAAAAAAAGCATATCAGAGGGGAAATGGGTGGGGGGATGGATGAAATAGGGGAAGGCAATTAAAAGTACACTTATCATGATGAGCACTGAGTAATGATGTATAAAATTGTTGCATCACTACATTGCATACCTGAAACTAATATAACACAGTATGTTAACTATACTGAAATTAAAACAAATATCTTAAAAAAAATAAATTCCATGAATTTGTGAATTTCTAATAAAAAATAAAAGGATTAAAGTAGTAAAAACACATCCCTTCAATTCAGGTGAAGTAAATTTGAGATCGATAATAGGAAGATATTTTTAACAATTTTGAATTATTTGGAAAGCAAATAACACTTCTAAATAATTCAATAATTGAAAAGAAATTAAAAAAATTATAAAGTACTTTTTAATTGAGTAAAATGAAAACACAGCATAACAAAATATGTAGAAAGTCACTGAAGTAGTATTTGAGGTGTAATTTATAGTATAAGCCAACTATATTGTGAAAAAAACAAAGTTCTCAAGTCAGTGATCTCTGCTCCAAACTCAAGAAAAACTAGAAAATGGAGAGCAAGTAAAGCCTTAAGTGAAAAGAAAAAAGGTAATAATAAAGATCAGAGGAAAAAATCAATAATGTAGAGTACAGGTAATATTATGTAAAATCACTGAAACCAAAAAGTATTTTTAAAAAAAGTAGTAAAATTGATAATCGTTTAAAAAGACTAGGAAAAAAATGTACAAATTACCAATATTACAAATAAGGTAATAACATTACAAAATCTACATATATTCAAGAATAATAAAGGAGTATTAAGAAAAATCTTTTGTCACTAACTTCATCAATTTAGATCAATTGGATTATTCATTGAAAGACACAACCACCAAAGCTCATTTTTTAAAAAAAAGAAGACAACTTTTGAAATTATGTCATGAGGAGCTCCATGGACCCACTCACCAGCAAAACAAGCATAACCAGAGAAAATTATAACAGACATCCAATAATTTTAAGCCTCTGGGGATTGTCCTAAGGGCATATGGCAAGTGAAGAAATATTTAATCAAGAAAATCTGCTAACTCTTGGTAAGAACAGCAAGAGTCTGTGGTGCTTGAGACATGATCTCCCTTCTCATGTCCATTGCACCTTGGTATGTTAGTTTCATTCTATGCAGTTGGGGTCAATATGATGGAACTCCATTTTCCCCAAGTCAAGGGCTATGATGTATCCCTTAAAGAAGCATGTTGGCAACATTTTTCATTCCTCCCATTCCATGTTACAGAAGCAAGATTCCAGATGTGTGCAGCCAAGAGTTTGAAGGCTCCCGTCCTTCAGTCATAAGGTAGAGGCTTTACCCCAGGCATGGAAGGCTGAGAATACTGGGAGGCCAATCATCTTCACCATAGCTTTCTCATGGTACAGAGTTTCCACATTGATATAGGCAAGCGGACATGACCAGAACCACTGCTCCCACTCAGTGCCTCATTCATAAATTATGATGTCACTCAAAAAGAAGTGGGCCACTATCCTTGTTCCCAGCCCCAGAACAGTGGTTCAGAGATTTTTGTCCAGTGGATTAGGCAAGCTATAAAAACAGAGTGCACCGAAGCTCTCCCCAAAGGAATTGATTTAATTTGGAACAGAGTGTATGGAATTTAAAGTTTAAGTATTCTTTTGAAAGTAATAAAGATTTTGATAATAGACAATTAAAAGGAAACTGGTAGCTCAAGGAGAGAGTAACAAGTTAAACTACAGCTCTAGTTTACCAGACAGACCCCCAAAAATGAGAGCCAGGAAGAGACTTCCTGCAATCAGAACAACTCTCAAAGACTGGCCTTAAAAAATACTCTTGGAAAGGGGCCTGAATTTAATTGGATCAGACTGGAGCATTTATGTTTCATGGCCCTGTAAAAAGAATAATCAACTGGAAATTAGTGGAACCTAACAGCTGAATGTGATACCAACAGAGATAGAAAACTTAAGAAATATAAGGAAATAAACAGCCAAAGACAACCCTTTAAGATTACTGTCTTCCAGGATGACTATGTGCTTGCCCAAGGCTGCACCCTGAGCAAGGACATCAGAAGCTTCACACTGTGGGGAAAATATACTTAACTAAAAGAGTCTAGTCAAGTAATTAACAAATAAACAACCATAAGTCCCGGAGAAATGGGGAGATTGGGATGGAGTTCAGCGTCCAGAATTGCTGCAATATACACTAAAAAATGTACAATTTTTAGCCAAAAATTATGAGACATGCAAAAAAAAAAGGCAAGAAAGTGTGACCCATTCCAAGCAAAATGAAGGCAATAAAAATGGTTTATGAGAACATTCAGATATCAAAAAAGACCTCAAAGCAGCATTATATATATGTTCAAAAAACTAAAGGAATCCATTTAAATAAGTAAAGTAAATGACAACATTTCATCAAATAGAGAATATTAATAAAAAAGAGAAAATACAAAAATGAACCAAATGAAAATTTTTATTTAAAGATTAAATAACTGAAATATAAATTTCATCAGAGGAGCTTAACAGTAAATTTGATCTAGCTGGTAGAAGAAAGAATCAGCAAACCTAAAGATAGACTGATATACATTATACAATCTGAAGAACAGAGGAAACACAGAATGAAGAAAATTTAAATGGAGGTAATATGTATCTATAAAAGACAAAATAAATGTATATTTTAAAGTTTTCTTCTTTTAACTAGTTTAAAAAAGAAGCAATTGTGTGAAACCACATGTATATAATTATACATATAGAATACATATATAGAATAAATATAGAATAAATATAGAATAACATATAGAAATATACTACACAATAATAGTCCAAAGGAGGTGGGTGGGAGCAAAGTGTATCATAGTAAGAAAATGACAACAGATAGTAACTTGAATCTACCAAAGCAAAAGTAGAATTTCAAGAATATAAAGAAAAAAGGTTAAAATAACAAACTTTATAAATATATACTGCTTTCCTTTCTTCTCTTTAAGTGACATAAAACTATATGAAGTCATAAGACATTTAAATGATATAAAACTATATAAAGTAATAATTATAACAAGGTATTATAACATATGTTACATATGTTTGTAACATGTTGGTAACATATATAGTTGCAATATATGACAATAGTCACACAGATAAGGGGGTGAGGGATAGACCTACATAGGAGTAACATTTCTATATTCCAATGGAATCACATTAGTATAAACTTTAAGTAGCTTTTTTCAAGTTAATATGTATATGATAAGCCCTAGAACAACCACCAAAGGAATAGCTAACAAAAAAAATGAAAAAAATCATTACAAACAGATAGCACCTAACAATAGAGCCCTCAATATCTGAGAGAACTGAAGGAAGAAATAGTTCTTCAATAATATTTGCAGACTTTATTACTTCATTTTCAATAATGGATAGAACAATTAGGCAGAGGATCAACAAGGAAACAGAACACCAGAACACCGTGATAAGCCAACCATACTTAATAGATATCTATAGAACACTCCACTTCCAATAATAGCAGGATACACATTCAAGTGCACAAGGAGCATGCTCTGATATGCTAAGATATCAAATAAGCCTCGATAAATATAAAATGACAGAAGTAATACAAAGTATCTTTTCTAACCACAATGGAATGAATTAGAAATTAATAATGAAGAAATTTGGGAAACAACACACTTTTAAATAACCAATGGGTCAAAAAAGAATTCTGAAAAAAATGGCAAATGAAAAAGTTCGAGACAAGTGAATGAGAAGAGAATATACCAAAACTTAGAGGATACAGTTAAATCAGTACTTAGAGGGCAATTTATAATAGTAAATGTCCATATTAAATAAAAAAGAAAGAACTCAAATTAATAATCTGATCTTATACGTGAAGACATTGGGGAAAAAACAGCAAACTTAACCGAAAGAAAGTGGAATAAAGGAAGTAATTAAGATTAGAGTGGAAATTAGTGAAATACAAAATAGAAAAAAATAGAAAAAATAAAGGGAACAAAAAGCTCATTCTTTGGAAAGACCAAAAAAATTGAAAAATCATTGGCTAGATTGACCAAGGGAAAAAAAGAGAAAAGATTCACATTAAAGGCATCAAAAATGAAATAAGGGACACTACTATGGGCCTTATAGAAATGAAAAGTATTATGAAGGGATAACATGAACAGTTGAATGCCAAAAGTTGCAATATTTGATAAAATGGACAAATTCCTAGAATGATATAAACTACAGAAACTCAAGGAGAAATAGATAATTTAACTAGAACAGTAACAAGTGAAGAAATTAAATTAATAATAATTTTAAAAACTACTCACAAAGAAAAATTCAGACCCATCTTGCTTCATTTGTTGCATACTACCAAGCATTTAAAGGATAATCAATCAAATCCAATGCTCCATAAATTCTTCCAAAAAATGGAAAGGAGGAAACACTTTCCCACTCATATTATAAAACCAATATCACTCTGAGAGCAAACCCAAAACATTAAAAGTAAATAAAAATGCAGACCAATATCTCTTATAAATAGGGATGCAAAAACCTTCCAAAAAACTGTAGCAAACCAAACCCAATCCGTGTGTCTATGATCCACTGATTTTTGACAGGTATGCCAAGACCATTCAATGGTGGAAATAATAGTTCTTTCATTAATGGTGTTGGGACAACTGGATAAATAACCAAATGCAAAAGAATGAAGTTGGAATCTTTCCTCAAACCATATACAAAAATTAATTTAAAAATGGGTCAAAGACCTCAATGTAAGAGCTACAGCTATAAAACTCTCAGAAGAAAATATAGAGGTACATCTTCACAACCTCAGATTAAGCAATGGACTCTCAGGTATGGCTCCAAAAGCACAAGTAACAAGAGGAAAAATAGATCAAGTAGACTTCATCTAAATTAAATTAAATTAAAACCTCTAAATTATATATTTAGAAATTAAATTAAAACCTCTTGTGCACCAAAGGAAACCATCAAGAAAGTGAAAAGCTGATCCACAGATTGGAAGAAAATATTTGCAAATCATACATTTAATAAGTGCCTTGTATCTAGAACATACAAAGTTGTCCTAAAACTCAACAATAAAAAACGAATAAAACCAATGTAAAAATAGTTCAAAGATCTGAACTTATATTTTTCCAAAGAAGATATGCAAATAGCCAATAAGCACATGAAAAGATCCTCAACATAATTAGTCATCAAGGAAAGGCAAATCAAAACCACAATGAGATATTACTCCACACCCACAGGTATGACTCTAATTAAAAAAACAGATAATAACAAGTATTGGCAAGCATGTGAAGAAATCAGAATCTTTTCACATTGCTGGTAGGAGTGTCAAATGGTTAAACATAGAGATACCATTATGACCCAGTAATTTTACACCTAGATATACACTCAAAAGAAATGAAAACATTTCTACACAAAAAAATTTTACATAGATGCTCATACCAGTGTTACTTACAATAGCCAATAAAGAATATGGGAACAATCCAAATGTTTATCAACTGATAAACAGATAAATAAATGTGATATACCCACAAAATGGAGTATTTTTCAGCAATAAAAAGAATGAATTACTAATACCTATTATGTCATGGATGAAAATATTGTACTAAGTGAAAAGAAATCCATTCACGAAGACCATGTAATGCATGAATCCATTTACATGAAATGTTCTGAATAGGCAAATCTATATAGAGAAAGTGCATTAGTGGTTGCCTAGGGTTGAGAAGGTGGAGGAAATTGGATACTAAGTGGTAATTGGTATATGCCATTGTAAAAACGTTCTAAAATTGGTTGTGATGATAGTTGCCCAACTTTATGAATATACTTAAAACCATAGAGCTTTAAGGATGAATTATAAGGATGATCACTTTATAAGGATGAATTATACGGTATGTAAATTACACTTTATAGAAAGCAGTTATATATTGGGTTATGTGTGTGTTCGTATATGTGTGTATAAAGTGAACAATTCTACAGTTATTAAAGAAATTGACTCTGTACTTAGATATCTATCCACACACACAACAACAACAACAATAACAAAAAACAAGCAAAAAAATACCCCACCTTCATTGGTACTTTCACCCAAGCAGGAGGAAATAACCCCAAATCTACCAAAATTCATCCAGGAAACTGAAGAGAAGGGACTAGTTCCCAATTCATTCTGTGAGGCATTTCACCCTGATGTTAAAACCAAAGATATAATAAGAGAAAACTACAGACCAGTGTCTCTCATGAAACCAGATGCAAAATTCTAAATCCATGGCAAATTATATCTAACATCATATAGAAAGGATAATATATCATGACCAAATAGCGTTTCTCTCAGGAATGAAACTCATTTAATATTCACAAGTCAATGTGATTTACCACCACCACCTCCCACACCCCCCATCTATTAATAGATGCAACAAATGTATCTGATACAATCTAAAATTCATTCTGACAAAAATTGCCAGATAACTAGATGTCAACATCCTTAACTTGACAAATAACATCAACACAAATTTACAGCCTCATATTTAAAGGTAAAAGAAAGAAAAAGACTTCCTTTCATAATCAGAACAAAGATAAAGACATTCAGTCTCAACCTTTCCATACAACATTTTCCAATCACTAGCGGATTGGAAACAAGTAAAGAAACCTGTCTTTATCCCAGATGACAGAATTCTGTATGTAGGAAATCATAAGGAATCCACAACAAAATATACTAGTAATGATAAGTCTTTAACCAAGTTGCAAACTTTAAGACCAGTCGTAAGTATCAGGTTTATTTCTCTATATTAGCAATAAGTGATCGGAAATTGAAGCAAAGAGCAATAACATTTATTGTAGCATCAAAAATATGAAATATTTAGAGAAAATATTACAAAAATGTTCAATACCAGTACACAGAAAATTACAAAACATTACTGAGAGAAATTAGAGACATGCATAACTATTTACTATTTTGTTGCTCTATTTGTGTATATTTGTGACTTGAAATTGTTATAATTTTAATCTTTCTCAGATGGATCTGCTGATTCAACCCAATCCCAATTAAAAAAAAAATCCCAGGAGTTTTTGAAGAAATTTACAAGATGATTCTAAAATTCATATGGAAATACAGTAGGTCTAGAATTGCTCAAGCAGTTTTTAAAACTTAAGTTGAGGTTGGAGGACTAATGCTATCTTATTTTAAGACATTTTAAAACTATAATAATCAAGACCATTTGGTATTGTTAAAAAGGCAAACAAAAAGATCAGTGAAGCTGAATAAAGTGTCCAGAAATAGACCTACACCTTTATAGACAACTGATTTTTTACAAAGGCACAGAGGCAATGCCATGTAGAAAATACAGTCTTCTCAGTAAAAGGCACTGGAACCATTGGATTCCATGTGTAAAATAATAAACTGTGATCCATATTTTACCCTGCATACAAAAATACAAAAAGTAATTCAAAAAGGATCCTAGAAATAAGTGTAAAACTAGACAGAGGAGACTTTACAATGCTGTATAAAGTTTTACCGTGATGAAGATATAACATTTCAGAGTATCTACGTACTGTATGACACAGAACCACTATATAAAGAAGAAATGAGAGGACAAGAAAGGAGTAATAGGTAAAAATAATGCGCTATAAGACACTTAAACAAAAGAAGTCGGAACTCAAACATGATACGTCAAGTGGACAAGCAATAAATAAAAATGCTTTGGAGCTTGATTACCTTTGAAATAGGATTGCAACACTTGCTTTTTTAATGTCTCTATCTCTTTGTCCAACCCTTTATTTTTAGGCTTTTTAAACTGTTCAGCTGTGGGTATGTCTTTAGTGTAAGTGATGGAGTTAGGTTTTAGTTTATGAGCCATTTGAAAATATTTTCTTTAACTTCATCTATTGACATTATTGACTGATGTGCCTGGGTTCAGCTGTATTATTTTAGATTACAGTTTTTAGGTTACGTGTTTTAGGTTTAGATTATAATCCCTGTGTGTATTGTGCTGTATTTACTGTTTGTTTATGTGATGTGTTCTCTGTTCTGTTTTAGATTTTACTTTTGTTATTTATGATGATTTGTATTTATATTCA
The DNA here is from genome assembly GCF_963455335.1 of Martes martes. Taxonomy (NCBI): domain Eukaryota; kingdom Metazoa; phylum Chordata; class Mammalia; order Carnivora; family Mustelidae; genus Martes; species Martes martes. The sequence continues at coordinate 60,150,959 of NC_137889.1, read as the reverse complement.
AATGGCTACCTTTATGTTGGTATTTTTTACATTTTTCCCTTAATTCTTTACTTTCTGGTTTTTCAATTGTATTGGTTTTCTCTTGCTGCCATAACAGAGCACCACAAACTTAGTGGCTTAATCACGAAGCAAATGTATTATTATTATTTTTTGTGATTAAGGTGTCATCAAGGCAGCAGTCCTGTCTGGAGGCTCCAGGGAAGAATCTGCTTCCCAGCTCACTCAGACTGTGGGCAGAATTCAGTTCCCTGTGGTTGTGGAACTGAAGCCTCTTCCTTGCTGGCTGTCAACTGAGAGCCATTTCTGTCTTCCAGACACCACCCACACTCCTTGGCTCCTAGCCCCCTTCCTCCATCCTGAATCTCTCCTGTCTCTTCTTCCCACATGTTTCTCTGACTGCCTGATTCTCCTGACCTCCCCTCCCATTTTTAAGAGCCCATGCTATTACAGTGGGCCATCCAGATTCATCAAGGATAATTTCCTTAATCTTAACTTCATCTGTGATATTCCTTCTGTCATTTAACTTGAGATTGTCACAGACCTTAGAATTCAGGCATGGGTATCTTTGGGGGGGGTTCCTTATTCCGCCCATGAGGCGAGTACATTTTAAGCCTCACTTTTATTTTAGTCATACAATTTCCATTTTATCAGAACATATAATATTTGTATATTATCCTTTTATCCATGTCTTCACCCCCTCTTTTAGTTTTAGATCTTCAAATAAATATATTAAATGCTCACCATCTCTCTTTTTTTTTTTTTTTCTCCAAGATTCCCCAGTCATTTCTTGGTAGGATGAAGTTCCCCTGTTCCCCTGCAGGAGATTTTTCCAGAAGGGCTTATGAGTACAGCATTTTCTAAGGACTTAAGGGTTAAATCAGTTATCCATAGGGGGAGCCTGGGAAGCTCAATCGATTAAGATCCAACTCTTGATTTCAGCTCAGGTCATGATCCCAGGGTTGCAGATTAAATTCCAAGTTAGGCTCCATACTGGATGTGGAATCTGCTTAAGATTCTCTCTCTCCTTCTGCCCCTGTCCACTCGCTCTCCAGAAAAACAAAGACAAAAACAAAAACAGTTACCCATAGCACTGATACTTCAACAATCATTTAGCTGGATATAAAATCCTTGGCTTCTCACTGTATTTTTTTGAGTTTCTTGAAAGTGCTCTTTTTCCATTTCTGTGCTTTATATGTTTCTCTTGAGAAGTGTCAAGCCAACCTAAGTTTCTTCTTATAAGTTGTTTGAGCTTTTTGTCTGAATGCCCGGAAGATTTTTTCATTGCCTTTGAGATCTAATTGTCTTTCTAGAATATGTCTCAAAATCAATTGTTCAGAATCAATTTTCTTAGGTATATGGTATTCCCTTTCAAGTGTGTACATTTGATTTCTTTGGTGTCTGAAAACTTTTCTTGAATTATAGTTTTAAATATTAGTTCTGTTTTCTTGCTCTGTTTTTTTTTTTTCAGAGTCTCCACTTACACATGTTGAATCTTTTTTTCAGTCTTATTTTCAACCACTTTCTCTTCACTTCTTTTTACCCCTTTATCTCATTTTTAGTCTTATATTCATGCCTTTCTTGATTATCCATTATTAAATTTTTATTTGACTTTAGTCCACTAGGGTTTTGGAATTTATTTTTTATCCCCACCCTCCCAGATTTACTCAGATAGAATTGTCAAATAAGAGTTATATATTTAAGATGTACAATTATACAATGATGGTACAATGCACCACATTGTTTGTGGTGAGAACACCTAAATCTACTCTCTCAGTATACAGGTTTCAAGTATACAAGTATACAGGTTTCAAGTATACAAGTATACAGTATTATTAACTATAATCACCACATACTCTTCATTTCTGAGGGGTTTTTTTTGCATTTTCTTTAATTTCTTTCCTTATTTTGATTAGCTCTTGTTCCATTTCTTTCTGTGTTTTGTACATTAATATTTGCATGATTGTCTTAAAAATATTTCTAGATACCTGTTTGAAGGCATTTAGTTCAGTTTGGAATATTGTGTTAATTCTGCTTCTGTTTTTTCACTGATTTGGGGGGATAATTTCCATTTTCTCTTTTCTTCTTTCGGTACTGTGTAAAGTTGGTCTGATATTTCCTATTCCTGGGCATCCTATATCCAGAATAGTAAAATGTACTTCCTTTAACACATAACATTGGGAAAGGAAAGGGCAATGTTGTCATGCTTTTCATTTCTGCAGTATCTTTAAATTCCTCCTTCCTTCTTTCTTTCCCTTCATCATCCCATCTACTGGGGGTGAGGGGCTTCTTTATCTCCTTCTCCCCCTGACACAAAGCTTCTCTGAAACTGTCACCTCATCTCACTTTCAAACCACATTCATGCAGCTGGTGCTGTGAACTTCCAAGTCTCAGGCTGACATGGATATTTTAATACTTATTGTTGGGTCTTTTCTTTCTTGGAGAGTGAACAGGGAGAGGAAGGTTTTTTGCTTGGAGTAGCAGTTAGAGCTCAAGCTTTGTTGGAATTTGGTATTTATTTTCCTCCTTGTAGGCAATTTGAGAGTGCTAACAATTTTATGCTAAAGGCCCTGGTCATGTATGACATTATTTGCACTCCTTGTTGATGCTTGGGTTTATTTCTGGACTCTTGATTCTGTTCCATTCATCTATTTGTCTGTTTTTACGCCAGTACCTTCCTGTTTTGATAAACATAACTTTATAGTATAACTAGAAATCAGGAAGTTTGATACCTCCTGCTTTGTTTCTCTTTTTCAAAATTTGCTTTTGCTATTTATGATCATTGGTAGTTCCATGTAGATTTTAGGGCTTCTGTCCCCCCACTTCTCAAAAAAGCCATTGGAATCTTGATAGGGATTGAATGTTTATGGCTGACTTTTGGTAGTATTGACATTTTAGCAATATTAATTCTTCCAATCTGCGAACATGAAATATCTTTCCATTTATTTGTGTCTTAGCTTTCTTTCATCAGTTGTAGTTTTCAGAGTGGAGACCTTTCATCTCTTTAGTTAAAATTATTCCTGGGGTGCCTGGGTAGCTCGGTTGGTTCAGTGTCTGACTCTTGATTTTTGGCTCAGATCATGCTATCAGGGTGGTGAGATTGAGCCCCTGTCAGGCTCTACACTTGCATGGAGTCTGCTTGAGATTCTCTCTCTTCCTCTGCCTCTGCCCCACTCCCCATTCCTTTGCTTTCTCTCTCTCTCTCTCAAAATAAGTAAATAAATAAATCTTTTAAAAAATTATTCCTAAGTATTTTCTTGGTTTTGATACTATTATAAATGGGGTTATTTCTTTTTCAGAAAATTCACTGTTAGTGTATGGAAACATTACTGATATTTGTATGTTAATTTTATATTCTGCAAGTTTAACTAAATTCATTGATTAGCTCTAACAGTTTTTTGATCGACTCTTTAGTATTTTCTATGTATAAAATCATGCATCTACAAATAAAGATAATTTTACTTTTTTCTTTCCAATTCCGATAACTTTTATTTCTTTTTCTAGCCTGATTGCTCTAAGATACCTAGTACAATGTTAAACAGGAGTAGAAGAGTGGGTACCCTTGTCTTGTTCCTGATTATGGAGAAAAACTTAACACTATTAAGTCTGATGTTAGCTGGTAGCTTGTCATATACAGCCTGTATTATGTTGAGATATGCTCCTTATATGCCTAATTTGTTTTAAAGTTTTTATCATGAATATATGTTAAATTTTGTTGAATGCTTTTTCTGTATAGTGAGATGATTAAAAGATTATTTTCTTTCATTCTATTAATATTATATACCACATTGATTGATTTGTGTATACTGAATCATCCTTACATCCTAGGATAAACCCCACTTAATCATGGCAAGTGATCTTTTTAATGTAGTGCTGCATTTATTTTGCTCATATTTTATTGAGAATTTTTGCATTTATATTCATCAGGAATATTGGCCTATAGTTTTATTTTCTAGTTGGTCTTGAAGTTGATGTTGATAATTGATGTTGGTCTTGTAAAATGAGTTTGGGACTGTTCTTTGCTCTTCAATTTTTTGGAAGAGCTTAAGAGGATTGCTGTTAATTCTATTTAAATGTTTGTTAAGGGGCACCTGGGTGGCTCAGTGGGTTAAGCCTCTGCCTTTGGCTCAGGTCATAATTTCAGGGGCCTGGGATCAAGCCCCACATTGAGCTCTCTGCTCCGCGGGAACCTGCTTACCCCCCTTTCTCTCTGCCTGCCTCTCTGCCTACTTGTGATCTCTATCAAATAAATAAATAAAACAGTAAAATAAATAACTAAATAAATGTTTGTTAAAATTCGCCATTGAAGCCATCCGGTCCTGGGCTTTTCTTCATTGGGAGATTTTTGATTGCTGATTCAATCTCCATATCAGATTTTCTATTCTTCTTCATTCAGTCTTAGTAAGTTGCATGTTTCTAAGAATTTTTTCCATTTTTTCCATGTTGTCTAGTTTCTTTGCATATAGCTCTTCATAGTAACATCTTATGATCCTTTGAATATTTGTGGTATCTGTTATAATGTCTTCCATGTATACTTTGGTTGGTATGTGTCGTTTCTCTTTTTGTCTTGGTTAGTCTAACTGAAGTTTTGTCAATTTTGTTTTTATATTCAAAGAATCAACTCTTAGTTGGGTTACTCATTTCTATTTTTCTGTTCTTTATTTTATTTATTTTTGCTCTAATACTTACTTCCTTTTTTTCTGCTAACTTTGAGCTCAATTTTTTCTTTTTCTAATTCCTCAAGGCAGAGTTAGGTTGTTTGGGATCTTTCTTGCTCCTTAATGAAGGAGTTTATTGCTATGAACCTCCCTCAAGGGATATCTTTGTCATATCCAGTAAGTTCTGATATGTTGTATTTCAATTTTTGTTTGTCTCAAGAAAATTTATAAATGCAAACTTTTTTATTTCTCCTGTAGTATCTTCTTTGTCCGTTGGTTGTTAAGGAGAATGTTGTTAAATTTCAATGTGTTTGTGATTTTTTCCAGTTTTCCTCTTGCTATTGATTTTTAGTTTCACATCACCATGGTCAGAGAAAATACTTGATATGATTTCAGTCTTCTTGAATTTGTTAAGACTTGTTTTGTGGCTTAATATATGGTCTACCCTAGAAACTGTTCCATGTATGCTTGAGAAGAATGTGTATTTTGCTATTGTTGGATAAAATGTTCTGGATATGTTTGTTAATACCATTTGGACCATAGTGTTATGCAGATCCATTATTTCCTTATTGATTCTCTGTCTGGATGATCTATCTGTTGTTGAGGGTAAGGTACTGAAGTTCCCAAATATTACTGCATTACTGTTTATTTCTTCTTTTAGCTTTGTTAATTTGGGCTTTATATATTTAGATGCTTCCATGTTGTACACATAAATATTTTAAACCACTCAGTCTTTTTGTGTATTGCCCCCTTTATCATTATATAATGATCTTCTTTGTCTCTTTTTACCATTTTTAGTTTAAAGTGTATTTTGTCTGATATTTATAGCTACCCCTGCTGTTTTTGGTTACCATTTTTTTGAAATGTCTCTTTCCATCCTTTCACTCTCAAAAGGCACACTATGTGTGTCTTTAAGGCTAAAGTTAGTCTCTTGTAAGCAATATATTGTTGGATCTTTTTTATTTTATCCAATTAGCCATTTAATATCTTTTAATTGGAGAATTTATTTTTCATGTTTAAAGTAATTATTGACAGGCAAAAACATTATTGACATTTTGTTAATTTTTTTGGTTGTTTCATAGATCTGTTGCTCCTTGTTTCTTATCCTGCTGTCTTTGTTTTTGTGTATGTCATTTAGTATCAGTATGCTTTGACTTCTTTATCCTGTTCTTTCATGTAATTACTATAGAATTTTCCCTTGTGGTTACCATGAAGCTTTCATAAAATATCTTAAATTTATAACACCATTTTAAACTTAAAACAACTTAGCTTCAATAGGATTCATAAACTTTATACTTTTGCTTCTCCTCCCGCTCGTTTTAGGTTATTGCTTTTAAAAAAAATTTAAATTTTTTTAAATTGTGTAACTAATAACAGATTATTGTAGTTATGATTATTTTTGCTATGTTCTCTTTTTTAACTTTAAAAATAGGATTGTAAGTGAATTATGCACTACTATTATCATATTGCAGAATCTAACAATGACTGTATATTTACCATTACAAGTGAGATTTACATGGCCTTTTTATATTTTCATGATGCTAATTAGTGTTGTTTTACTTCCACTCAAAGAACTGCCTTTAGAATTGCTTGTAAGGCAGGTCTGGTGGTAATGAACTCTCTCAGCTTTGGTTTGTTTGGGAAAGTCTTTATCTCTCTGTTTCTAAAGCATAGCTTCATCCAGTATGAGATTCTTGATTGGCCGTTATTTTCTTCCAATATTTTGAGTATGTCATCCCATTCTCTCCTGGCTTAAAATGTTTCTGTTGAGAAGTCTATCAACAACCTTATAGGGGGTCCTCTTTCCTGTAACTTCTCTCTTTTCTCTTGCTGCTCTTAAAATTCTTTCTTTGTCTTTAATTTTTGACAGCTTAATTATAATGTGTCTTAGTGTAGCCCTATTCAGGTTCAACCTATCTGGGGTCTTTTGGACCCCATGTATCTGAAGGTCTATTTCTCTCACCAGGTTTGAGAAATTTTCATCCACTTTTGCTTTAATACATTTTCTGTCCTTTTCTCTTATCCTTTTGAAATTCCTAAAATGAAAATGTTGATTTTTTTCATCATGTCTCATAATTCCTATGGACTTCTTCACCCTTTTTTATTCTTTTTTTTCTATTTTGCTCCACTGACTAGGTAATTTCCAATGTCCTATTCTCTGGGTCAATGATTCTTTTGTATGATCAAGTCTACTTTTGAAACTCTCTATTTAATTCTTCAGTTCAGTTATGGATATTCAACTCTAAAGTTTTCTGTATGTTTTTGATGGTTGCTATTTCCTTGCCAAACTTCTTTTTGTTCATGCACTGTTTTTCTAATGTTGTTTGGCTACCTCTGTTTTCCTATAGTTCACTAAACTTCCTTAAGAGGATTATCCTGAAATCTTTGTCTGACAGATCATAGATCTCCATTTCTTTAAGATAAGTTACTAGAGCTTTATTAGTTTTCTTAAGTGGTGTCATATTTGCCTGATTTTTTTGTGATCTTTGATTCCTTACATTGGTATCTGTGCACTTGAGTAATAAGATTCCTCTTCCAGGCTTTATACATTTGCTTTGCAGAGACAATTCATCACTAGTCAACTCAGATTGGGTTTCTGGATGTGTTTGCTGGTAATGTCTTTGGGCAGGTGGGGCCTGCTATTATAGTCTATTTTGGAGCAAGGCAACTGGTCAAGCACCGAGAACAGGAATGGGAGTGTGTGCCAGTGGCTGAGAACTGTTGGATAGGACTCCTGGCTTGTTTCCCTACCCAAGAGAGACTGCAGAGCAGGCCCTATGTTTTTTGCCTGGATTCTCTGGTCAGTATTCAAATGGGCAGATCTCCATCACACCTGATTCCCTGGTCAGACTGCATCCCATAGATGAGCAAAGCTGCTGGTTGGTATTACTACTTGAACACTGCAGGTATAACTTTGGTCTCCCAAGATCCCTGTGCTGGTTATTGCAAGCCACTCTCCCCTTCTCTGTCACAGTGAGATTCCTTCCCAGTAGTTGAGCTCCCAGATTCCCCTGCTATCCCCATGGTGTGAGATCAGAGCAGGGGCTTCTGCAAATTGACTCTAATGCTGAGAGAAGCTGGATTTCCCCCATTTTTTTCCCAGCTGGAAAAACCGTAGGCTCAAGGAAGACCTCTCTAAGTGGTGCTGTGCTGGTCAACATCGAGAGGCGTCTCTTACCCTTCTAATGCAGTCTGTCTTGGTCTCTGTGTGGTACAGAGGGTGCTCTGGTTTCACCACTGTGTTCTAGGGTTTCTCAGTGACATCTCATTTTTCAATAGTTGTTACTTCCTCTTCTTCTTGGGAGCACCTTCAGGAAAGGCTTATGTTGCCATTCTTTGTATTCTGTGGTATAGAGTCAGTTCAGTTGGGAGAATGTTGAACACAGTAACAGGTGGCCTAGGCAAGGTATTTCACGTCCCTGAACTTGAGATCCATCTGATATCTCGGTAACAACCGTCAATCCATGCCCCCACTTCTTATTCCTTCATGTTAGCGACTATAAGAGGGCTTCTGCTGGCATCCACTTTCATTCTGCTACCTCTAGCCATTCTCTCAGTGTGAAGATTTGCTAACCAGCTGATCAACTCCATAGACATGAAATCTAAAACCAGTTTTTCAATTTTGTGATGAGGAGGTGACCTCCTTCTCTAGGATCCAGCCCTCAGGCAATTCCTCCTAATCATTCCATACCACTTGTCCAGCAGAGCTGGCAGAGAGGACTTGGAGGGAGGACAGTGCTGACTCCACAGTCTTCCCCAGAAGCACAATAAATACTTGTTTTGTGGGGAATTGTTAATTGCCTACCAGGTTGCCAGGCACTTATGTAGGCACTTTGAATGTCAGCCATTTAATCCCTAAAACAACTCTGATACTGTTCTAGAGCGCAGTGTTGAAAAAGGGACATAAGCAAATTCAAGCTCTTTCTCCCTTCCCTACTTCCCTTTTATATTAAAAAATTGTTTCAGCAAAGGAATGCTATTTTTTTCCAGGTCTGAAAACTGGCTGATCCTTTTATATTGGATGTCCAAATATATGGACATATAAATACATATATATATACACACACATATGTACATATGTATATATATGTATGACATACACCTGAGCATATATAAATATGTATTATATATGTGTTATATATATATATATAATGTATAAATATGTATAATTTTATATATAATTTTTTTCTTCAACTATACTTTGGCTAAAAACCTTGACCTCTCTTTCTGGCCTCTAGAAATAAAGAACTATCAGATAAATCTTCTTCATAATTAAAAAGAAATACCAAGTAAATCCCACAAAACCCAAAATCCTTTGTATTCTGTGGTATAGAGTCAGTTCAGTTGGGAGAATGTTGAACACAGTAACAGGTGGCCTAGGCAAGGTATTTCACATCCCTGAACTTGAGATCCATCTGATAAGTGACAGTATTCAGTTGGACAGCTTCTAAATCTCTTCTTGCCTCTAATATTCAATAATCCTACTCACTTACGGGTCTCCTGCAACATGCACAGTCATCACTCAAAAACAGAATACAGATGACCCCTGCCCCATGGCTCAGTTTTATGAGTGACCAACATTAGCTTGTGGTTTGGATTCTACTTGAATGAATGCAGGGAATGAAGATGAATCTAAACTTTTAGAGATTTGGATTGTTGCAGATGATGAAAGGGCTTTCTTGAGGTTCTTTTCATATTAATAAGCGCTGACAATGTTAATTAATTCATTGGCATGATTTGCTACCTAATGAGATGATTGCACTCTGATGCACCGAGCTTGTGAGACTTGCTAACCTCAGGGTTCTTACAATTTAGTTTTACTTCCTACTGACTCACATTTTTCTAATGGCATGAATCAGCTCTCATTTTAACTCCTTCGCATTTTTTCTAATTTCCCTGCTGCAACACTTCCTGCCTGCATCTTCAAGACAACAGATTGGGGATTTTAACTGGAGAATTAGAGAAACACTGAATGAGTAGGCAATTAGTAGCTGAAGGATGTGCCAAGTGTCATTGGAAATATAATTTTCCCCAGATTTGCAGGAAGGGATTCAGTTACACAGAGTGCTTCTGAACAGTGGTGATTTGGGCTGTCATACTTGCCAGGTCTGTAAATGGGCACCTGAACTTCATATTCTTGGATCAAAACCTGAAAGTCAGCATTTTATTGTATTAAGCATGTCTTCAAATTTAGTTTCAACTTTTATTGATTTACTGCTTAATTGGGAATCCTGAAAAATGGCCACTTCTTTACTATTTTGTAAAAATCATGTTAGTGATCTCTATAAATAGGATAAATATGCTTTAAATTTTATTGCACATTGGTATTTTGGAACCGTTGACCATCTATTCTCTTTTGGGGACAGAAATTGTAAAAAAAGAAGGCTAAGCTTCCCTATCAAACTAAATGATTTCAGAGATAAAAAAGAGCCCTGGTAATGGTAGCCATCTCACTTTATAGATGAGGAAACCATGATGCTGAGACATTGAATATCATGTTCAAGGTCACAGAAGTGGTTATTGAATAGAGCCACATCTAGTGTCTCCTTAGTCTAGTGCTCCTCTCCCCAACCACATACCCTGTCCAATCAGGGCTACTGCCCTTGTGGACCAGAAAAGTAGGGATACCACCATGGTGGGCCTAGAGGACAGGGTGTTGAACCAAAGATTATTTTTGAGGCTTAAGATCTAATGGAATTTCCCTTACTATCTTTCAGACTCACTTGGATCCATGACTTCTTCCTTCTTTTCTATTTCTCCCTTGTAGAATGGGAATATCTATCTTATGCTTGTCCTACCATTGTATTTTGGAAGCACATAACTTGCCTTCCCATTTCATAGGTTCACAGCCTGGAAGGAATTTTGAATCAGGATAGATCATACCTTGAGTCCCTCCCAAATCTGATTTGGATGATATGTTGTTAAGATTTTGAACTTCAAGCTTATTCTGGCATAGGGTCATTTAGGGGGCTGTTGTAATGGGGTGAATGTATTTTGCATATGAAAAAGACATGAATTTTGTGGGCAAGAAGGTTGAGTATAATGGGTTGAATTGTACCCTCCCGAAATTCTTAGGTTGAATTTTGTTATGTTATTGCTAACCCCTACCCCCTCATACCCCATAATGTGATTGTATTTGGAGACAGGGCCTTTAAAGAAGTAATGGAGGTAAAATAAGGTTGTATGGGTGAGCTCTTAATCTAACATGACTGGTGTCTTTGTAGGGAGAGAAGATTAGGAGACAGACATGCACAGTGGGAAGACCAAGCTGGTGTGGCTATTGGAAGAAGAAGACAGCCATGTATAAGCCAAGGAGAAAGGCCTCAGAAGGGATGACCCTTACTAACACCTTGATCTTGGACTTCTAGCCTCTGGAGCTGTAAGAAAATTAACTTCTGTTTAAGCCACCTGGTTTGTGGTACTTTGTTATGGCACCGGAAGCAAACCAGCACACTACCCTTGATTATATTGTCAAAGTACCATCAATATTTCTGGATAGTCACAGTTTTTTGCATCGATTTCCTTACAACTGGGTATTCCCAGGATCCTTACTACTCATCCTCCACACATTAAGGATGGGCTGCAGTAATGGGGGATATGGATGGAAAACTGGAAATAGAATAACAATCATGAACATCACATTCCCAGATTATTTGTAAAAGGGAAACTTTCCTTCTGATTTAAAGAATTGTGCCTAAAGAAGGGAATGACTAAAGAGTGAAAAGCTGTGGAGTATTGCTTCTATGACAGGCAACTAGGTTGAGATGGCAATATTCATTCTTGAAAGGAATAGTGATTTCATGCTGAGCATATATAGTATGTCCACACAGAACTAAAAGAATCAAATCTTTCCCTCCATCATGTCTTATTTTAAAGCCTGCGTTAGAAGCCACCCCTGTCTGTCTGGTTACTCAGTGATTCAAAGATTAGTTTGAATATTTTAGAAACAAATAAAGACTAATTTGGACCTCTTCTATTCTCAGCTCATCTACTGCAATTTGTGATTTATTAAGTGTAATTTGAAGCAGACCAAGAACATTTTCTTCTCTACCCTTTATCGACCTTTCTATCCCACTCTATAACTCTGTTCATTGATTAAGCCACGGCCCCCCTAAGGATCTGACTGGGAGAGGGATCAGAGACTCCAGATGTTGGCCTCAGCTGGAAAATAACTGCAGGATTAATTTCCCTGCAGGACCTTGGAACAGACCTATGCACTGAGACTGCCCTCTGGGTACGTCCAACCTGAAGAGCCCATGTTAGTTAGTCTCCACACTATTGAGTCTTTTGCATTTGGCAGGAGGTTCCTGTGTGAATGAACATGAAGCTCAGGAAGGAAAATCAAGAATGAGTAAGGGGGCTTCCAGGGAAGGAGCCAGTGACTCAGAGGACAGGTTCTGAAGTCAGTCTCTGGACTGGCCTCCTCACTCAATTCTGCCTTTTGAGTTATTACAGGCACCAGAGGAAATTTCCAGCAAAATTTTGGAAGACGCATTTTTTTCTTCTCTTCTAGAAGATATACTCTTCCACGTTAAGTAGTCTCTTTGCTGGCATCTGGTTCTCTCCCAGCAGCATGGGGTTCTCCACACTGGTGTTACCCAGGCATCCCTAGCCCTGCACCATAAAAATTCAACAGTTGGAAGAAAGAAGCTAACCTTTCAGAACCAAGGGCCTCTATAGTTCTCCAAGCACCTCTGAGCACCTGCTATGAACTGGTATGTTCCGTATCCTGGGAAAGCACCTGACCCTGGGCCAGATGCTGTGGGAAACATGATACCTGCATTGTTTTATTCAGCTCCCACAACAATTGAAGTTTTATTATTGGCCCACGTCACATAAAGGTTAAGCACAGAGAGGTTAAGTTACTCGCCCAGTCACACAGTACTGAGTCTCTCAGTTTTTGCCTCTCTCCCACCTTTTTTTAAATGGGAAAGGGTGGGGTATTTTTAAACCAATCCAAGTGAAGACATGATATCATTTCACCTATTTCGGAATGTATCTCCAACAGATGAGAACTTTAAAAGAAAACATAACCACAGTCCGTATCACCCTTAATAATATTAAGAATAGTCCTTCAATGTCAACTAATGCCTAGTCCATAATTGTTTTTAAGGATTGTATAAATCATGTGGATAAACCATGATTTACTTAATGAATTTGAAGTTGATAGATATTTAGTTTGTTTCTAATTTAGGGTGACTATAAACAGCATTGTTATTATCGTCTCTGTAACTAAATCTTGGCACATTTTTCTTACAATAAATTCTGAGATACAGAACCAGTTTAACAGTTATTCTCATTTTAAAGATTTATATTATATATATATACACACACACATACATATATATATACACATATATATAGATATATATATGTGTATATATATATATATCTATCTCAATCATTGTGGGGGGCACCTGGGTGGCTCGGTTGGTTGAGTAGCCAGCTCTTGATTTCTCTTATATATCTCAGAGTCCTGGGATCAAGGTCCTCATTGGGCTCTGGGCTCAATGGGGAGTCTTCTTGAGGATTCTCTCTCTCTCTTTTTCTCTCTCTGCCCCTCCCTCCGCTCATGCATTCTTGCACACATGGTGGTCTCTCTCTCTCTCTTTCTCATTGTGAGACTTCCAGAAAGGCTCAATTTGCCAAGCCATTATTGGTATTTGGCATCTTCTCTAAGATTATTAGACTTTATTAGCTATCCTTTGGGTCATTATAACAGGTGAGAATGAGGTTACATGGAGCTTGCTTTTTTCTGCTAACTGGAGTATGTTTATTGGTCATCTACACTTTTTGGAGGGTGGGGGTAAATTGTTTGCCTATACCTTGTGCCTATTTTGAAAAGGTGCACCTTTTTCTTTAAATTGAAGTACAAATGACATACAGTATCTTAGTTTCAGGTATATATCATAGTGACTCAATATTTTTAAACTTTACAAAATAATCCCCACAATAATTCTAGAGACTATCACTCATCTTTTGCTTGAATTTTAAAGACTCTTTTATACTAAGGTGTGAATCCTTCGTTTATAGTGTATGTTGCAAATACTTTCCCAGTTCATTAGTTTCTTCTCTCTCTCTCTCTCTTTTTTTTTTTAGGAAGAGAGAGTGGGAGAGAGTGCACACACATACACACATAGAGGGGAAGGGGTAGAAAGAGAGGGAGAGAGAGAATCTCAAGCAGACTCCTTGCTGAGTGCAGGGTCCCATGCGGGGCTTGATCTCACAACCCTGATATCATGACCTGAGCTGAAATCAAGAGTCAGTCACTTAACTCACTGAGCCATGCAGGCGCCCCTCTAGTTCATTTGTTTCTAAACACTGGGAGTTTTTTTTGTTATTGTAGTTTGAAGAAATTCACAACTACCCAGCTTTTCATTATGCTTGCACTGGGATCATTTTTATAAAGACGTTTCCCCACTCAGGACTTAAGTTTATATGGTTATATATTTCATTCTTGTATGTTATCTAACACTGTCATCTTTAATTTATCTGGGACTTACTGCTGTAAAGTGTAACTAACATGTAGCTAGCATGATATAAAGTGTAACTTACTGATGCAAAGTATAACTAACTAATATATTCAAAAATTTATTGTTTTAAATAATTTTAGCTAATTTTCCCAAGATTTTGTATATATAAATTCTCTTTATATATTCCATATCTCAATGTAGCTATAGATAGAGTATATATATGTATATCAAGATTACATACATTTTTTCTCATATTTTTTATTGAGCTTATAGTGTTTTCATTTCCTTCTTTATTATCCCTCTAGTGAACAACAATCATTGAGCTCCTACTATATTCCATACACTGTAATTAATAGGTACTGAGGGTATCTTTGGGAGCAAAACCGAGAAAGGCCTCTCCAGCATGGAGATCAGACTTCAGAAGAGGAGGGGTGGGCAAAACAAAGGAAATGTGTAGATACACAGTGGAATCTGAGTGCTCAAAAGAAAACAGAGGAAGGCAAAGGAGTAAGATAGTGATGAAGACAGGTGGAATTAGGAATAACTCTAAGGAAGTCAAAGAAGGCTTTTCTGAGGAGGCAACTTTTGATCAGGATTGTGATTATTTATGGCATTTGTGGTTTTTTGGTCTTCTTTTTTTTAATTATATTAGTCACCATATATACAGTACTTCATCAGTTGTTTATTTTTTAATTTAATTTTTTTTTCAGTGTTCCAAGATTCATTGCTTATGCACCACACCCAGTGCTCCATGCAATACGTGCCCTCCTCAATACCTACCACCAGGCTCACCTAACCCCCCACACCTCCCCTCCAAAACCCTCAGTTTGTTTCTCAGAGTCCACAGTTTCTCATGGTTTGTCCTCCCCTCCAATTTCCCCCAACTCACTTCTCCTCTCCACCTCCCAATGCCCTCTGTGTTATTCCTTATGCTCCACAAGTAAGTGAAACCGTATGATAATTGACTTTCTCTACTTGACTTATTTCACTCAGCGTAATCTCCTTCAGTCCCATCCATGTTGATACAAAAGTTGGGTACTCATCTTTTCTGATGGAGACATAATACTCCATTGTACATATGGACCATGTCTTCTTTATCCATTCATCCACTGAAGGGCATCTCAGCTCTTTCCACAGTTTGGCTATTGTGGCCATTGCTGCTATGAACATTGGGGAACAGGTGACCCTTCTTTTCACTACATCTGTATCCTTGGGGTAAATACCTAGTAGTGCAATTGCAGGGCTATGGGGTAGCTCTATTTTTAATTTCTTAAGGAATCTTCTCACTGTTTTCCAAAGTACTTCATTAGTTTTTGATGTAGTGTTCCATGATTCATAGTTTGCATGTTGGTCTTCTGAAAGAGTGAGCCCTGTGACTTATTCATCATCTCGACTGGTTCCTATTTTCTCTTCATTCATTGC
Source organism: Martes martes (assembly GCF_963455335.1). Taxonomy (NCBI): domain Eukaryota; kingdom Metazoa; phylum Chordata; class Mammalia; order Carnivora; family Mustelidae; genus Martes; species Martes martes. The sequence continues at coordinate 60,135,409 of NC_137889.1, read as the reverse complement.
TGTGTATATATTTATTTTGTTCTTATTTTATAGAGCATAGAGAGGCTTTGGGGTAGAGAGCACTTATGAATAAGAGAGAGCTCAGTTCCATCCTCTGGCTGCGCAGGCAAGGACTGTAATTCCCTGGCCTTAGAGAGGACACATTTTCCTGCAGGGCTCCAGTAAAGAGAAAACTGAACAGTGGCCAGAGTTTGCACTCCCCCTTGAAAGGACTCAGTCCCCCAACTTTAATGAGAAGATTTACAGATCGTTATTTAAATGGTTACTCTTAACTCTAGAATTTCCTTTTCCCTGGAAAGAAGAGAAAAGATTTCTTTTCCCTGACAGTCTTGGGAGGACCCAGCGTCCAAAGATTGCCAGGAAGAAAGGAATATTCTTTGCCCCCGAGGGTGGTACTTTTATGTGGTTGGCACTCACTGAACCATGGCTTTTGCAGCTTTAAAGCAGCCTGAAGTAGGAATCTATCTACAAGAAAGTGCTTTTTCATGCTAATTTTAAATTCAGGATTCATAGTACTGAAATGGAACCAAGAAGAATAACTCACTGTGAAATAGCATTAGTTGTATTTGAAGCTAGAAAATTCATTGAATTTTTCTGGCTCCTAGACTAGGCTAGTCCATTTACCAATTTGTCTTTCATTCTCACATCATTTGTCCATTTCACTATTCAGGGTGATTTTTAAATTGCATAGCACCTGTTCAAAAGGTGAGGGGAAGCACAGGGGCTATATATTCTAGATGGGAAGGACCATAAATCACAAAAACAATAACAGCCCTAAAAATCACCCATCAGAGAGCCACCATGAGCCCAGATACAGCCAAGTCCGAGGACCAGATGCCCATGATTATTGTAGAATTGGGTCTTGGGTTATTTTCATCAGTGGGCAGAGAGATTATTCTTTTGCACATGGATAAATAGCTTATTCATTCATGTCAGCATATATGCTAGTGTGTTAATTTGAGATGCAAATGAAAGGGTGTTTTTTTGTTTTTTGTTTTTTCAGTTCTTGCCTTTTACTTCTTTATTGATTCATGAATTGTTTCATCTCAAAGTCTCTTTAGGAAAGAAGAGAGCTTGTTAGTGAAGGGGATGGGTAGAGTACCTGCAAAGGGCAAGTTCCTGCTCAACCAGCCATTTGGCCTCAGAAGCCAGCCTCCCTGCTCCTTGAAGAAGGTCCAGGCACCACCTGGACAGTCCTCCACAAATCCCATCCCTCCAAGGGCAGCACTGACTGGGAGACCTGGCAAGCCCAGGAGCCCATCCCCATGGTTCCATGTGTGGGCAGTGGCCTTTGCAGGTACTCTACCCATCCCCTTCACCAACAAGCTCCCTTCTTTCCTAAAGAGACTTTGAGATGAACCAATGCATGAATCAATAAAGAAGTAAAAGGCAAGAACTGAAAAAACAAAAAACAAAAAAACACCGTTTCATTTGCATCCTAAGTCTCAGTTTTGGTGGGGGGAAGGAGCGGCTGAGTCCCTAGGATTCTGGTCATCCTCATCCTCCCCTCCAGCTGGCTGCTGAGGGGGAGGCACAGGGGGGATGGAGTCTCACAGGCTGGCCAAGGCTCCTTCTGTCCCCTTACTAGCCCTTGTCCCAAGTCCTTCCCCAAAGACAACTTTGTGTTTCAGACTTGTTAAAGAAATGGGCGTCTGTGGGCTTAGGGCACTCACTTTCTCCTGCTCCCTCTGTCTTTTCTTTGGCTTGCACGCTTTGGTGCTGCCAACTTGGCCTTGTAGATGCCCCCAGTGAAGTCCACAGCTCAGCAGCAGGGAAAATGACCTAAGGCATGGAGTATTCTCAGGTACTTGAAATAGGTAGAAGTAGTTTCAAGAAAGAAGGAATTGACTGGTTCTCATTTCCCCCCAGGTCCTCCCTGCTGGGATTTCTAAAAGTATGGTTTTTTTGAAGTACAAATCTATAGAGAGAGAAAGAGAGAAAAAGAACAAAAGAAAAATTTTGAAAACTCAGTTTATGTCATCTCCTTCTTACAGATTCACCATATACATCTTCGTAATAGAGACTGAAAATAATCCAAGAAACCTGTCTCATTTTATGTCACCTGACACTTCCTATAAAATTTGAAGAAATGAGTATTTCATGAGATATACATTGGAAAACACTGTTCTCTTGCTGAATAGAAAACGTTAGTCATTTATGGTCCGTCTGCGGCAGGTGCCCCATTAACCTGGAGTCATAAGCTTACCTGGATTCTTAAACTTTTAAACCATCGTGGCAAGTAATGCTGTTCTGACTGATTTCTCTATTTTACACTCATCTCCCAATGGTACACCTGTCACAGTTCTTAAAATCTTTCCATGCATCTGACACTTCTTCACCTACTTTAAAGGTTGTCTAATGCCGATTTTCTTGTTCTGAGACAATAATATTTTGGAATTCACAAAAATACATTTGGGTCACAGTACCTAAGTCAACTCATAATATAAAATCTGGTTTGAGGAGATTATAAAAATACTTCAAATCTAGTCTAATGATGCGGGCTTCAGATTGCTCTCTCCTCTGTGTGGTCTTATTGATCACTGGTTCACCGAGGTCCAGGGTCCAGCGAGCTCAATCAAGGCCATCCCTTCCAAATGCTGGCTGTCTCCCACAGCAGCTCCAAGGGGATCCCCAACCCTGGCTGTACATTCAAATCACTTGAGAGAGTAAAACCTTTGGCCTTTGGCTATTGACCCAGTCTCCAGCCCTAATCCCTCCTCAAAGATCCAGTCAAAGGTCTGGAGCAGGGAGCTAAAAATTCCGCTCCTCTAATCACGTAGTTCTGTCCTCTGATAACCAGCCTCCATCCTCAAGACTGACCTCATTAGCATAAATCCCTGACAAGGGCTTATGAATAACAAAAGACACTCTGCTCACCCCTATCTCTCAGGAAATTCCAAGGGTTTTAGGAGCTCTGAAACCTTACTGCTAGGAATCAGTGAGGAAGACCAAATATATATATATATTCGTATTTATGTGTTTCTTAGCCATTTAATATATGTCAAAGTTTGCTACCATTTTTATTCATTCTCTAGCTTTTTTTAATGTGCCACTGATCTTTTTTTTCTTAGAATGGTACACCCCCAAGTCCATTTTTTCCATAAGGATTTCCACTGCATGATTTTGCACAGTGTGGTGATTTTTTGCAATTTGTATCATGTTATAGCAGAACTGACTGTATTTAGAACAGTGCCAGGTTTATGATAAAACAGTCCGCAGATCATAGCTATTATCACGCTAAACAACTAGAAGGCCTGGAGGAAAGAAATACCAGCTCAGGCCTGAGGAACTGAGGGCAATTGCCTTGCCTTTTTGAGAGCCAGGCAGGGAGGAGCAAACGAGTGAAGGGGAGGATAGAAGCAGGTTAAGAAGGGCCTGGTAAAATCTACTCGGTAATTTCCATGAGTGATGGGAGACCATGGAAAGGTTTTGAGAGGGGAATTCAGGTGATCACATTTTTCCCTTTGGAAATAATCACTCTGATTTTGAGTGAGCAAGGGACTGGGGAATGAGTCTAGAGGCAGACCAAGGAGCTTTAGGAAGTCACTGTGATGTGGAAAACAAAGGTAGAAGAAAAACTATTAAATTTCCTTACTACTGGGGCGCCTGGGTGGCTCAGTGGGTTAAAGCCTCTGCCTTCGGCTCAGGTCATGATCTCAGGGTCCTGGGATAGAGCCCCGAATCGGGCTCTCTGCTCAGCAGGGAGCCTGCTTCTTCCTCTTTCTCTCTCTGCCTGCCTCTCTGCCTACTTGTGATCTCTCTGTCAAATAAATAAATAAAATCTTAAAAAAAAAATTTCCTTACTACTTATAGCTCATTGACAAGTCCTTGAAACTAGCAGAGTGATTTTCCTCCCACAGCTCAGCTGCCTCAATGTTAACACTTTGCTAAGGGCAAAAGGCAATCTTAGCCCCAACCCTCCAGGATCCTGTGAGTCTCTTATAAACATACAGACATTCCTTTGGAAGCTCCCTTTTCCTCCCCAGTGTCCTGCCTCCCCCAAAGCCACACTTTAATAATCATCCTCTAACCATATGGCCCATTGACATTCATCTGAAGGGAATCCTGACTGTGGGTTTACTAAACAATAGTAAATGACTTTCCCAACAATAGCTAGCCCCCTCAGAATCCTGGAAACTTTGTTTCCAAAATACCTGGAAGGCTTATGCTATCCCCAACATCACCCCACCCCCCAACCTGAAGACTTATAGTCCCCACCCTCAGGACTCCATTGTAGCTCTTTCTGCCCAAGAATCCTGTCCCCTTGCTTTAATAAAACACCTTTTTGCACCAAAGACTCTTAAGAATTCATTCTTTCCTGGTCATCAGCTGCAGAGCTCATTTACATTTCCAAAACTACATCAACTGCACAAATATGGACCGGAAATAATGCTGTGTGGACCTGGGCAGTGAAAGGGAAAGCAGGCCAGGAGATGAATGAACAGGGTTTGGCGGGATAGCGGGAGGTAAAGGATGACTTCTCTTGGTTTGGGGTTCTGGGTGGGACAGAGGGAGAAGGTGGTGCCATTTCCTGAGAATGAACTCAGAAGGGAAAACAGATTTGGGAGGGGAGATGATGAGTTTTGAATCCACTGGGCTTTAACCATGGAATCATGGTGATGTGGGAAACAGAGGCAGAAGAATAATTATTAAATAAACATTAAATAATATTAATATTAATATTATAATAATAGTTCTATAATATATTAATTAATATTAATTATTAATATTATGTTATAATATTAATATTATAATATAATTAATATTAAATCATTATTTATTATTATATTAAATAATTATTAAATTATTAAATTTCCTTGCCTACTGAGTAGGCCTTAAAACAGGCAGAGTGACTCTCCTCTAGGGACTACCCCCACCTTAAGGCTTTGCTAAGGGGAAAGGACAATCCTAGCCTGACCAACCCCCTACCCCCAACCAGGATCCTGTAAGTCTACTTTAACAATTCCTTTAGGAAACTTTATCTCTAAACCTCCAAGATAGTGTTGACAATCATTCCCAAGCACATGGCCCACTGATATACATCTAAAGGTCTCATGAGAAGATTTTATTACTGGTAATGACAATTACCCCAGACAATAGTTAGCCCCTCAAGGTCCTAGAAACCTTGCTTCCAAAATTCCTTAGAGACTTAATCATCCCTAATCCCCTTCCCAATTTACTAGTATATAATAGACCACTCCTCACATCCCTGGGGCAGCAGCTCTTCCTGCCCACAGGTCCTGTCCCTGTCCTTAATAAACCACCATTTTGCACCAAAGATGTCTCAAGAATTCTTTCTTGGTCATCGGCTCTGGACCTCACCCCACCGAACCTCACCTATGTTGTAGAACTTCATCAATGGGACCAAGAGGCATGCAGGGGCCAGCAGCTCCCCGGGACTCAGATGGGACAGGGAAGCTCTGAGGGAATGAAAACCTAGTGGATATTTTAATCCAATTATATTTGGCAAAACATGACTTTGTGCTCCTAAGATGAAAGTGCCTGGTAGACTCTGTAGAGTGATTCTGGAACCCAGTGTCTTTTATAAGCAAGGGTGTTTGGTTTTATTTTAGTACATGCAGAGTTACGCTGTGAAAAGTTTTGATGAGCTAAGTGCCAATGAATCTGAAGCTGAGGTAAATGTTTACAGTCACTTAAAAATGAAAAGAAAGAGTGTTTAGGACAAAGTACATTCTGAATTTCTCTGAGCCCAAAACATTTTATGGAGGGTATGAAATGTGAAGAGGCAGCCAAACGGAGGCCCATCCATCCCTGATTGTAACAGAGTAACATTATTAGAAACCCAAAGACTTAACCCAAGTGGCTTCCTTGAATGGCAATACAAATCCAATGAAAAGCCCCATTTCTCTGCTTTCTTACCTTAGTGGGCAACAAATTCCAAAGGGATGAAGACTACAGCAATTTCATTTCTTTGAAAAAGCATTATGTTGTTGTAATTGTTATTTATTTTCTAACTGGGGTACATTTGTGAAGTATGCTGGTAGACTGACTCTGCTTAGCATCAGTTTCAACTCAGTTTAGCAAACGAGGGAGTAAAGTGCAGCATTGCTATAATTATGGTCTCTAAACGTGTACAGTTCCAGAGAGACTATATCATTATACAGTATGTGCAAAGCTGGAATAAACATTGGGCTTTCCGAAAATAATGCTTACAAAACAATGAATTGCAATTTACCTTTGTTCTACTTGTGGGGTCTGTCCTAGGATATGCCAGCTGATTCCTTATGTTACATAAAGAGCCTTCTTAAAAAAAGGTTTCCTTTGTCACATCTGAAAAAAATATAATAGCTGAATAAAGGTATATCTCAGCTAGGTGCATTTCATTTGTTTTTTTGAGAGCCTGATATGAAAGTAGAGATTTAATTTTTTTTTTTTTTGATAATTACTATCTATTGAACTGAAAGGAGCTAGAGATCTACAAATCTTAATTTTTTTTTTCTGTCTTTGGAAGTCTTCTTATTTGTGGATTTTAAGTGAAGAAGAAAAATCTGTTCTCAATTTGACTTTCGACCATTTGTGCGTGGGGGTGTCTGGGTGGCTCAGTCAGAAGCTATCTGTCTTCTGCTCAGGTCATGGTCTCAGGGTCTTCGGATCAAGCCCCGAGTCAGGCTCCCTGCTCAGTGCAGAGTCTGCTTCTCCTTCTGCCTGCCTTTCCCCCCACCCCCACTCATGATCTATCTTGCTCTCTCTCTCTCTCTCAAATACATAGAATCTTAAAAAGAAAGAAAGAAAAAAAGAAACTACTAAACTCAACTGCACAGGATATGTAGTAGAAACAGTATATGAGAAGCAGTAAGGTAGGTGTTTTCTAGAATCTGACCAGTTGTACCCTGGCTGAAGAAAACCGTGGAGTGTATAGTGGTTAAGAACTTGGGATCTGTAGTCACACTTCCTGGGACATAATCCTGCCTTGGGCAGATTACCTCACCTCTCATAACCTCAGTGTCCTTACCTGTAAAATGGGAATAATCATACTACCTCCCTCAGAAGATTGTACCAATAATTCAATGACAGCATGAGAAAAGCCCTTAACACAGAGCTGGGCATGTATGAAATGTTTTACAAATGTTGGTTCCCAGAACAACATCTTGGTTAGTGTCAATATTTTTTTTCTGCTTTTTTCATCCTGCTTTCTAGAGAAACACTGTTAATTTTTCTAGTTCCCTGTGCCACTTGTTTTATCTTTAAAAATTTCTCTTGATGGAAAGCATTTAGAGCTACACCTTTGTATCGTTTTTCATTTAATTTTGTGGTGATATCCGTAAGATTTGATGTTCCTATTGCCTTATCCTCAACTAGTCTATAACTACAATTTTTATTTCCCTTTGGGGCTTCCTATTAAGGATAATTTATTTTTAATTATTTATTTGGGGCATGTTCCTGTGTTACAGAGAATGTTGCTTATATGAGTTCTGCTTTTTGGAGTTTATTGTGACTGTGACTTAATATATAATAATAGAAGTTAATATTTACAAAAACTTACTATTTAGAGATATTTTAAGACATTCTTTAAGTGCAGGTTTTATCTAATTCTCACAATAATCCTGTGATGTGGGTATGACTAGTATCCTAATTACACATAAGAGGACACGGATGCTTACAGAAGCTGAATCCTTTACCCAAGATTACACAGCTGTCAGTCAGACCTCAGGTCCAGGTTAAAAGCCAAATTAAACAACGGCCCAGGGCACCACATTATAAAGAGTGATATGTTAGTTTGCAGTCACAACATACCATACGTTGGGAGGCTTACACAAGAGAAATGCATTGTCTCACATTCACGAGGCTAGAAGTCTGAGATCAAGGTGTTCTCGTGTTGATTTCTTCTGTGAGATGTGACAGGTTGATCCATTCCCTGTCTCTGTCCTGCCTTCTGGTGACTTGTGGTCAATCTTTGGCATTCCTGAGCTTATAGACACATCCCCCTGATCTCTGCCTTCCTCTTCAAAGGGCGTTCTCCTTGTAGGCATGTCTGGGTTCAGATTTTCCCTTTTTTTATGGACACCAGTCATACTGGATTAGGACCCACCCTGATGACCTCATCTTAACTAATTACACTTGGCTATGAACTTCCTTCCAAATAAGGTCACATTTGGAGGTACTGGGGGTTAGGACTTCAGTATATGAATCTGGGGTGGAGGGGGATAATTCAAGCCATCACAGGTGACAAAAACCTATAAAAGTAAATGAAAAAATAGGTTTCCAAGTAATTTAGTTTTTCTTTTTTCTTTGTTTTTTTTCTTTCTAAGGTTTTATTTATTTATTTGTCAGAGAGAGAGAGCACAAGCAGGGGGAGTGGCAGGCAGAGGGAGAAGCAGGCAGGGACTCTATCCCAGGACCCTAGGATCATGACTTGAGCTGAAGGCAGACACCCAAACAACTGCGCCACCCAGGTGCCGCATAATTCAGGTTTCTAAGCGAGCTTCTCAAGTAACTCCTGTTGTAAACTGGAACTGCTCTGAAGGCATAGACAGGCTTTGAGAAGACACTGAAAACAAGATAAAATTCCACTCCAGTGCTGAGCTGTCAATTTCTCTTCTTTGTGACAAGCATAGGCAAGTCGTTGACAGTGACCATGCGCAGGGGCCACTTTCTCTGAGATTTCTTATGGGCTTGTGCCTGATATTGGCAGCAGCAGCAGCTAACAATTTTGAAACTAAATGCGGTATGGTGCTATTTATTAAAAAGAACTCATTTTTTCTATAAAAGAAATTTACATATTTCAGTAGTTCTCCCAAGGAACTATCAGGTTCTAATATCATGTTTAAAAATGAAGGCAATGTATACCCTAAGAAATGCACATCTGTGTTCCCCAAAAGGCATGCACTGAAAAGTCCATAACAATACAGCTGCCACCTGGAAACAACCTGAAACCTATCAGCAGAATAATGGACAAGCAATCCAATGGCTACTGCAGACCTAAACATGAGCACAAGAACCTCGACACAAAAGACTGTATACTGCACGATCCCACTCACCTAAGTATCAAAACAGAAACAGTTTTTGGGTGTTGGGTGGGGCAGTTTTCCTCAGAGATGATTGTGACTGGAAGGGGCTGTTCCAAGATACTGGTAATGTTCTGGTTTTTTATTTAGTTGCTGATTACATAGTGTGGTCAGTTTGTGAAGAATCATTGATCTACAACCTTATGAAATGTATTTTATCTCAATAAAAAGTTAAAAATAAATGAAATTATTAAATCTCTGTGCTTTTTTTTGTTTTTATAAAAGTGTGGGATCACATTTTTATTCTTGAATATTAAAACTTTAAAAAATAGTACATCGTTTCTCTCTACCCCCACAAGGCAAAAGCCAAACAAATATTTAGAAGGAAGAATCAAGCATTTAACATGGCTTTTCTAGAACAAACTGCATACCTGGATAACCAAATAGCAGAAGAGGGAAAGCATCTCTTTGTAAAAGCATTTTATCTAATAAATGAAAGAAAAAATGATGGAATTGAAAGATCACCATTTTGCAACCACTAATGAGTAGAGGGATCTAGGCACTGAGTACCAACAGCTGCTCAGACCACAAAGACAAACAGACAGGTACCTCCTGGTAGGAGCATACCACATCACGTAGTCTTACCAAAGGAGTTATGCCAGAGTCTCATTGAGTCTGGGGCTCAGCTGCCAATTTTCAAGAAGACAGAGGAACTGCACTATGAGTCCACAATAAATAGAATTGAGAGTGTGGAATGTTCTGCCAGGCAAAGGTCCTGGATTCCTTAATAGATAAGTTATGAGAAAAAAGAAGAGATGGAGAGCAAATCTATGGGGTGCAATTGACATGACATACTAACACTTGTTAAAAAGTAAGATTAAACTATAATTTCTAGGGGCGCCTGGGTGGCTCAGTGGGTTAAAGCCTCTGCCTTTGGCTCAGGTCATGATCCCGGGGTCCTGGGATCGAGCCCCACATCGGGCTCTCTGCTCAGCAGGGAGCCTGCTTCCTCCTCTCTCTGCCTGCCTCTCTGCCTACCTGTGACCTTTGTCTGTCAAATAAATAAATAAAATCTTTTAAAAAATTTTTTAAAAAAGAACAAAACTATAATATCTAAGAGTAGACATTTATGTCATCTCTACAAAACTCAGTGTAGTAGTTGCTTTTGGGGAAGAATGGATTGTGATTGAATCAGGCCACATGTCTTCACCTGGGTGGGAGCTACAAAAAGGCCTAATAAAAACTCTGGGCAACATATTTGTTTTGGAAGAGCTTTCTGTATTTGTGGAGTTTTTAAAAATAAGACTATTATAGTTTTAAAAGTCAATAGTGTTACACATCAAGTTGTTTACAGTTCCTTTATTGTTCTTTGAAAATAAGACCTCCTGACTGTTTGCCTAAATTTGTCCCCATTTTTAGGTAAGCTATTTACATATATGAAATGCACTTTTACTGTTTTCAAAAGAAATTTTTGAGTTACACTCGGGTATTTGAGAAATCTTCATGGACAGCATGCTGATTTTGTAGTTCAGCCGATTGTGATTGACCTAAAATATCTTCCAGGTGTTCAATGCCACTTAATTTAGCAGTATTTGGAATCTTCTTGTGTATTAATGTTTATCATCAATCACATTTAAAACTTGCAAATATGAAATTACTCAGGCTATACAGGAAGGTGGCACTAATTAACCAAACCAAACAAAAAAGACTTTGAAGGGTTCTTTTTATGGTAGTTTGTGCTTTACACTCCAGAGGAGCTGAAAGCATCCCATATCTCTCACCATTAGATTGCGAGAGGACCCCCTGAAGATGTCATAATTTGTTGGAAGTGCTGACTTGAAACATCTGATTACACATTCTCCATCCTGAATCCATCCCCTATTTTTAAAGTTATTTACTTTTTGTTGGTACATAATTCACATGCCACAAAATTCCCCCCTTTCAAGTGTACAATTCAGTAGCTGTTAGTGTATTCATGAAGTCGTGAAACTGTCATTACTAATTCCTGTACATTTTCCTCACCCCCAAAAGAAAGCCTGTGCTGGGTCTCAGTTGCTCCCCAGTTTTCCCTTCCCTCAGCTTCTGGAAAACAGTAATCTACCTTCTGTCTCTATGGATTTGCTTATTCTGAACATTTCAAAATGGAGTCATATACTACGAGACAATTTCTGTCTGCTTTCTTTCACTTCACATAATGTTTTCATGGCCCATCCATGTTATAGCATGTATCAATACTTCATTTCTTTTTATGGCTGAATAATTTTTCATTTTGTTTATCCATTTACCTACTGATGGACATTCAGTGGATGTTGTGAATACCTTCTACCTTCTGGATGTTGTGAATAAGGAAGCTATGAACAGGTGTGTACATGGATTTCTGTGGACATCTGTTTACAATTATCTTTGTAGGAATAGAATGCTTAGTCATGTAGAAACTCTATGTTTAACTTTTGGAGGAACTGTCGAACTGTTTCCGTAGTAGCTGCACCATCTTACGATCCTACCAGCAAAGCAGGAGGGTTCCAAAATCTCCACAACTTTGCCAACACTTGTCATTATCCACCTTTTGGGCTCTAGTTATCATAGTAGGAGTGAAGTGGTACCTCATGGTAGCTACTTCTAAAAATACATTTTGAAATCAGTAAGGAAACACTGGACTTGAACCACACATTAGACTGGATAGACCTAACAGACACCTAAAAAACATTCCATCCAATGGCAGCAGAATACACATTCTGGACATTCTCCAGCATAGATCATATGTTAGACCACAAAAAGATCTTCATAAGCTTAAGAAGACTAAAGTCAAATCAAGCTTCATTTCCAGTCAAGATGGTATGAAACTAAAAATCAATTACAAGAAGAAAACTGGAAAATTTAAAAGTACACGGAGATAAGACACCATGCTACTGAGCAACAAAAGGGTCAAAAAAGTGATAAAAAGATACCTTAAGATAAAGAAAAGTGGAAATGCAATATATCAAAACTTAACAGGATGCAGCAAAAGCAATTCTAACAGGGAATGTTATAGCAATAAACACCCGCATTAAAAAGAAAAAAAGGAAGTTCTCAAAATAACAACTAAAGTTTACATTGCAAAGAACTAGAAAAAAAAGAAACTTAGCCCAAAGTTAGAAAAAGGAAAAAAATAACAGATTTGAGTGAAAAATAAATGAAATAGAGACAAAAAGATAGTAGAAAAGATGAATGAAACTAAGAGCTGGTTTTTTGAAAAGATAAACAAAATATACAAACCTTTAGCTTGACTTAGCAAGAAAAAAAGAGAGAGGACTCAAATAAAATTAGAAATGAAAGAGCAGACATTACAACTGACAAAACAGAAATACAAAGGATCATAAAAGACTACTACAAACAATTATAAGCCAATGAACTGGACAACCTAGCAGGTGAAGAAACCTGCCAGAAAAAGAGATAAATACCTAGAAACATACAACCTACCAAGAATGAATCATGAAGAAATGAAAAATCGAAACAGGTCTATTACTAGTAAGGAGATTGAATCAGTAATCAAATGTGTCTCAATAAAGAGTATATAATAATTTTATAGTTCTTCATAAATGAAATTCACAAATAATTATATTCAGCAATGTAAGAGCTTAGAAAATAGAGCCATTAAACAAACTCTTAAATCAAGTGTTTAAACTCTTAGATTTTGATCTGTATTTCCAGCAATTAGGTAAAACTGAGACCTCTCAATGGGAAAAATGTTTTACATCAGGAGGAATAATGAGCATTAAAACCAGTCAAAATAAGAATAAATCTAAATATTACTGTCAGTCTGATTAGACAGCTCAATGCAAATGCCAAAAATATTTTCAAGGGGAAAACTGTGAAAGTAAAGTATGATTAGATAAGAAAAATGATGTAGAACTATAATTTCCTGAAATCATATTCTGCGGTATGTAATACTGATTTTTCTCGTTGTCTGTCTTTGTTGTTACAGTGTGAACTCCATGAGGGCAGGTCTTTTGGTCCTCCTGTTAGCTGAGGCAGTCTGAAAGTCTGGAATATCATAGAGCACATACCCTAGCCTGCATAAATGAGAAATATCACTGTGGAGGGGTTTCTGAGATACAATGTTAAAAGTGTATGCAATTACTTGTCACAGATTACATGATTCAAAACACCTATTTTTAACTCTGGTAATTAGATAAAAATAGGTGGGAGAATGCTTTTGAAAGAGAGTTAATCACCAAAGGACATAAAAATAGGATATGATTTTCAAAATGTTGAAGAAGTCAAAAATAAGACATCATATTTCATTTTTAATAAATGAAAACAGTGCTCCCACCCCAGCCTCTCATGTGTCTCTTCCTTTCCCTCATAGAAGGACTGCTTTGGACCTGCTTGTACATATGTTTGAAGGATAATTTGGCCTAATTTGTTTACAGGAATTACAAGGGTGACCTTTATTCAGCTGTCTCCTTTTTGATTCCCATAACTTCTGGATCTATCAAGGTCATGAGGGGAGGAGTCAAGATGGCGGAGAAGTAGCAGGCTGAGACGACATCGGGTAGCAGGAGATCAGCTAGATAGCTTATCTAACCATTGTGAACACCTATAAATCCAACGGGAAATCGAAGAGAAGAAGAGCAACAATCCCAGAAACAGAAAATCGATCACTTTCTGAAAGGTAGGACCTGCGGAGAAGTGAATCCAAAGCGACGGGAAGATAGACCCCGGGGGGAGGGGCCGGCACCAGGCAAGCGGCGGAGCGACGGAGCAAAAAACCGGGACTTTTAAAAGTCGGCTCCACTGGGAGACATCGCTCCAGAGGCTAAACTGGGGGGAAACCCAGGCGGGGTCAGCATAACCCCAGGACCCGCGGGGTCACAGAAGGACTGGGGGTGTCTGAGTGCCGCAGAGCTCGCAGGTATTAGAGCGGGGAAGCCGGCTATAGCGACAAAGCCGAGGAGTGAGCTCTAAGCCCGGGGTTACCTTGTGCCGGTCGCAGGCTGGGTGGGCTCGGAGCGCGGCCGGAGGCCACGGAGACAAAAGCGACCCGGCGCTTTTCTCCAGCTCCAACAATTGACTGCTTTCCTCGAGGCGCGACCGCAAGCCAGGGAGGCGGGGCTATTGGGCGCTTTGCTCTGAGAGCGCACTGAGGAGCGGAACCCCAAGCTCTCGGCTCCTCCGGGCCGAGAGATTGGGAGGCCGCCATCTTCATTCCCGTCCTCCGGAACTCTACGGAAAGCGCTCAGGAAACAAAAGCTCCCGAAAGCGAACCCGAGCGGATTACTTAGCCCGGCCCCTGGCAAGGGCGGTGCAATTCCGCCTGCGGCAAAGACACTTGAGAATCACTACAACAGGCCCGTCCCCCAGAAGATCAACAAGAAACCATCCAAAACCAACTTCAGTCACCAAGAACAGCGGAATTCCACAGCAGGAGAAAGCAAATCCTACCTGGACAAAATGACAAGGCGGAAAAACTCACCTCAAAAAAAAGAACAAGAGGCCGTACCGAAGGCTGGAGACCTAATCAATACAGACATAGGTAGCATGACAGATCTAGAGTTCAGAATGACAATTCTCAAGGTTCTAGCCGGGCTCGAAAAAGGCATAGAAGATATTAGAGAAACCCTCTCCGGAGAGATAAAAGCCCTTTCTGGAGAAATAAAAGAACTAAAATCTAACCAGGTTGAAATCAAAAAAGCTATTCATGAGGTGCAATCAAAAATGGAAGCTCTCACTGCCAGGATAAATGAGGCAGAAGAAAGAATTAGTGACATAGAAGACCAAATGACAGAGAATAAAGAAGCTGAGCAAAAGAGAGACAAACAACTACTGGAACACGAGGAGAGGATTCGAGACATAAGTGACACCATAAGACGACACAACATTAGAATAATTGGGATTCCAGAAGAAGAAGAAAGAGAGAGGGGAGCAGAAGGTATATTGGAGACAATTATTGGAGAGAATTTCCCTAATATGGCAAAGGGAACAAACATCAAAATCCAGGAGATGCTAAGAACGCCCCTCAAAATCAATAAAAATAGGTCCACACCTCGTCACCTGATAGTAAAATTTACAAGTCTTAGCGACAAAGAGAAAATCCTGAAAGCAGCCCGGGAAAAGAAGTCTGTAACATACAAGGGTAAAAACATTAGATTGGCAGCGGACCTATCCACAGAGACCTGGCAGGCCAGAAAGAACTGGCATGATATATTCAGAGCACTAAACGAGAAAAACATGCAGCCAAGAATACTATATCCGGCTAGGCTATCATTGAAAATAGAAGGAGAGATAAAGAGCTTCCAGGACAAACAAAAGCTGAAAGAATTTGCAAACACCAAACCAGCTCTACAGGAAATATTGAAAGGGGTCCTCTAAGCAAAGAGAGACCCTAAAAGTAGTAGATCAGAAAGAAACAGAAACAATATACAGTAACAATCATCTTACAGGCAATACAATGGCACTCAATTCATATCTCTCAATAGTTACCCTGAATGTTAATGGGCTAAATGCCCCAATCAAAAGACACAGGGTATCAGAATGGATAAAAAAACAAAACCCATCCATATGCTGCCTACAAGAAACTCATTTTAGACCCGAAGACACCTCCAGATTTAAAGTGAGGGGGTGGAAAACAATGTACCATACTAATGGACATCAGAAGAAAGCTGGGGTGGCAATCCTTATATCAGATCAATTAGATTTTAAGCCAAAGACTATAATAAGAGATGAGGAAGGACACTATATCATACTCAAAGGGTCTGTCCAACAAGAAGATCTAACAATCTTAAATATCTATGCCCCTAACATGGGAGCAGCCAACTATATAAACCAATTAATAACAAAATCAAAGAAATACATCGACAGTAATACAATAATAGCAGGGGACTTTAACACTCCCCTCACTGAAATGGACAGATCATCTAAGCAAAAGATCAACAAGGAAATAAAGGCCTTAAATGACACACTGGACCAGATGGACATCACAGATATATTCAGAACATTCCATCCCAAAGCAACAGAATATACATTCTTCTCTAGTGCACATGGAACATTCTCCAGAATAGACCACATCCTGGGTCATAAATCAGGTCTCAATCAGTACCAAAAGATCGAGATCATTCCCTGCATATTTTCAGACCACAATGCTCTGAAGCTCGAACTCAATCACAAGAGGAAATTTGGAAAGAACGCAAATACATGGAGACTAAACAGCATCCTTCTAAAAAATGAATGGGTC
This sequence comes from Martes martes, assembly GCF_963455335.1. NCBI lineage: Eukaryota > Metazoa > Chordata > Mammalia > Carnivora > Mustelidae > Martes > Martes martes. The sequence goes on along the minus strand of NC_137889.1, from coordinate 60,119,230 downwards.
AACCAGGAAATTAAAGAAGAATTGAAAAAATTCATGGAAACAAATGATAATGAAAACACAACAGTTCAAAATCTGTGGGACACAACAAAGGCAGTCCTGAGAGGAAAATATATAGCAGTGCAAGCCTTTCTCAAGAAACAAGAAAGGTCTCAAATACACAACCTAACCCTACACCTAAAGGAGCTGGAGAGAGAACAACAAAGAAAGCCCAAACCCAGCAGGAGAAGAGAAATCATAAAGATCAGAGCAGAAATCAATGAAATAGAAACTAAAAAAACAATAGAACAAATCAACAAAACTAGGAGCTGGTTCTTTGAAAGAATTAATAAGATTGATAAGCCCCTGGCCAGACTTATCAAAAAGAAAAGAGAAAGGACGCAAATAAATAAAATCATGAATGAAAGAGGAGAGATCACAACCAACACCAAAGAAATACAAACAATTATAAGAACATACTACGAGCAACTCTATGGCAACAAATTTGACAACCTGGAAGAAATGGATACATTTCTAGAGATGTATAAACTACCACAACTGAACCAGGAAGAAATAGATAACCTGAACAGACCCATAACCAGTAAGGAGATTGAAACAGTCATCAAAAATCTCCAAACAAACAAAAGTCCAGGACCAGACGGCTTCCCAGGGGAATTCTACCAAACATTTAAAGAAGAATTAATTCCTATTCTCCTGAAACTGTTCCAAAAAATAGAAATGGAAGGAAAACTTCCAAACTCATTCTATGAGGCCAGCATCACCTTGATCCCAAAACCAGACAAGGATCCCACCAAAAAAGAGAATTACAGACCAATATCCTTGATGAACACAGATGCGAAAATTCTCACCAAAATACTGGCCAATAGGATCCAACAGTACATTAAAAGGATTATTCACCACGACCAAGTGGGATTTATTCCAGGGCTGCAAGGTTGGTTCAACATCCGCAAATCCATCAATGTGATACAATACATTAATAAAAGAAAGAGTAAGAACCATATGATACTCTCAATAGATGCTGAAAAAGCGTTTGACAAAGTGCAGCATCCCTTCCTGATTAAAACTCTTCAAAGTGTAGGGATAGAAGGCACATACCTCAACATTATCAAAGCCATCTATGAAAAACCCACCGCAAATATCATTCTCAATGGAGAAAAACTGAAAGCTTTTCCGCTAAGGTCAGGAACACGGCAGGGATGTCCGTTATCACCACTGCTGTTCAATATAGTACTAGAAGTCCTAGCCTCAGCAATCAGACAACAAAAAGAAATTAAAGGCATCCAAATCGGCAAAGAAGAAGTCAAACTATCACTCTTTGCAGATGATATGATACTATATGTGGAAAACCCAAAAGGCTCCACTCCAAAACTGCTAGAACTTATACAGGAATTCAGTAAAGTGTCAGGATATAAAGTCAATGCACAGAAATCAGTCGCATTTCTTTACACTAACAACAAGACAGAAGAAAGAGAAATTGAGGAGTCAGTCCCATTTACCATCGTACCCAAAACCATAAGATACCTAGGAATAAATCTAACCAAAGAGGCAAAGAATCTATACTCAGAAAACTATAAAGTACTCATGAAAGAAATTGAGGAAGACACAAAGAAATGGAAAAATATTCCATGCTCATGGATTGGAAGAACAAATATTGTGAAAATGTCTATTTTACCTAAAGCAATCTACACATTTAATGCAATCCCTATCAAAATCCCATCTATTTTTTTTAAAGAAATAGAACAAATAATCCTAAAATTTATATGGAACCAGAAAAGACCTCGAATAGCCAAAGGAATATTGAAAAAGAAAGCCAAAGTCGGTGGTATCACAATTCCAGACTTCAAGCTCTATTACAAAGCTGTCATCATCAAGACAGTATGGTACTGGCACAAAAACAGACATATAGACCAATGGAACAGAATAGAGAGCCCAGAAATAGACCCTCAACTCTATGGTCAACTAATCTTCGACAAAGCAGGAAAGAATATCCAATGGAAAAAAGACAGCCTCTTCAACAAATGGTGCTGGGAAAATTGGACAGCCACATGCAGAAAAATGAAATTGGACTATTTCCTTACACCACACACGAAAATAGACTCAAAGTGGATGAAGGACCTCAATGTGCGAAAGGAATCTATCAAAATCCTTGAGGAGAATGCAGGCAGCAACCTCTTTGACCTCCACCGCAGCAACTTCTTCCTAGGAACATCGCCAAACGCGACAGAAGCAAGGGCAAAAATGAACTATTGGGATTTCATCAAGATCAAAAGCTTTTGCACAGCAAAGGAAACAGTTAACAAAACCAAAAGACAACTGACAGAATGGGAGAAGATATTTGCAAACGACATATCAGATAAAGGGCTCGTATCCAAAATCTATAAAGAGCTTATCAAACTCAATACCCAAAGAACAAATAATCCAGTCAAGAAATGGGCAGAGGACATGAACAGACATTTCTGCAAGGAAGACATCCAGATGGCCAACAGACACATGAAAAAATGCTCCACATCACTCGGCATCAGGGAAATACAAATCAAAACCACAATGAGATACCACCTCACACCAGTCAGAATGGCTAAAATTAACAAGTCAAGAAATGACAGATGCTGGCGAGGATGCGGAGAGAGGGGAACCCTCCTACACTGTTGGTGGGAATGCAAGCTGGTGCAACCACTCTGGAAAACAGTGTGGAGGTTCCTCAAAAAACTGAAAATAGAGCTACCCTACGACCCAGCAATTGCACTCCTGGGTATATATCCTAAAGATACAAACGTGGTGCTCCGAAGGGGCACGTGCACCCGAATGTTTATAGCAGCAATGTCCACAATAGCCAAACTGTGGAAAGCGCCTAGATGTCCATCAACAGATGAATGGATAAAGAAGATGTGGTATATATACACAATGGAATACTATGCAGCCATCAAAAGACATGAAATCTTGCCATTTGCGACGACGTGGATGGAACTAGAGGGTATCATGCTTAGCGAAATAAGTCAATCGGAGAAATATAACTATCATATGATCTCTTTGATATGAGGAAGTGGAGATGCAAGGTGGGGGGGTTTGGGGGGAGGTAGGAAAAGAAAAAATGAAAAGATGGGATTGGGAGGGAGACAAACCATAAAAGACTCAATCTCAAGAAACAGACTGAGGGTTGCGGGGGGGAAGGGGGATGGGAGAGGGTGGTGGGGAAATGGACATTGGGGAGGGTATGTGCTATGATGAGTGCTGTGAAATGTGTAAACCAGACGATTCACAGACCTGTACCCCTGGGGATAAAAATACATTATATGTTTATTAAAATAAAAAAAAAAAGAAAAAAAAAAAGAAAAAAGAAAAAAAAATAAATGAAAACAGTAAGAGAACATATTTTAAAAATCATGGAACATGATGACGGATACAAGTTAAAATATAACTGTTAAATAATAATTAAAGAAATTGAAGTATCTTATTAAAAATATAATCAAGTAGACAAGGGAGGAAAAGCTAATATTAAAAGGAATAAAAAGGGGTGTCTGTGTCGCTCCATTGGTTAATTGTGTGCCTCAGCTCAGGTCATGATTTCAGGTTCCACCTCTCCGGCTCCCTGCTCCATGGACAGCCTGCTTCTCCCTCTCAACTGTTTGTGCTCTCTCTTGCACGTGCTCTCTCTCTCTCAAATAAATATATAAAATCTTAAGAAAAAAAGGAGTAAAAAATATATATAATGCACAAGGTCAAATATCTGTGTTTGTGTGTGTGTGTGAGAGAGAGAGATAGAGACTTTGGCCTCTATAAGCAGAAAATGCACCTCTTTTCCAGTATTACTGTAGTATATACAAAAACAGATTGTAATTTAGGCCACAAAATATTTTTTATTAACATATAATGTATTATTTGTTTTAGGGATATTTTTTCATTTTTTATTAATATATAATGTAATATTTGCTTCAGATGTAACAAAAATATTTTAATAAATTTTCAAAAATAGAAATTGTATAACCAACCACTTCTTAAAACAATGCAATAGAAATTAGACCTTAAAAATCAAATGTTAGGGGGGAGGAGTCAAGATGGCGGAGAAGTAGCAGGCTGAGACGACATCGGGTAGCAGGAGATCAGCTAGATAGCTTATCTAACCATTGTGAACACCTATAAATCCAACGGGAAATCGAAGAGAAGAAGAGCAACAATCCCAGAAACAGAAAATCGATCACTTTCTGAAAGGTAGGACCTGCGGAGAAGTGAATCCAAAGCGACGGGAAGATAGACCCCGGGGGGAGGGGCCGGCACCAGGCAAGCGGCGGAGCGACGGAGCAAAAAACCGGGACTTTTAAAAGTCGGCTCCACTGGGAGACATCGCTCCAGAGGCTAAACTGGGGGGAAACCCAGGTGGGGTCAGCATAACCCCAGGACCCGCGGGGTCACAGAAGGACTGGGGGTGTCTGAGTGCCGCAGAGCTCGCAGGTATTAGAGCGGGGAAGCCGGCTATAGCGACAAAGCCGAGGAGTGAGCTCTAAGCCCGGGGTTACCTTGTGCCGGTCGCAGGCTGGGTGGGCTCGGAGCGCGGCCGGAGGCCACGGAGACAAAAGCGACCCGGCGCTTTTCTCCAGCTCCAACAATTGACTGCTTTCCTCGAGGCGCGACCGCAAGCCAGGGAGGCGGGGCTATTGGGCGCTTTGCTCTGAGAGCGCACTGAGGAGCGGAACCCCAAGCTCTCGGCTCCTCCGGGCCGAGAGATTGGGAGGCCGCCATCTTCATTCCCGTCCTCCGGAACTCTACGGAAAGCGCTCAGGGAACAAAAGCTCCCGAAAGCGAACCCGAGCGGATTACTTAGCCCGGCCCCTGGCAAGGGCGGTGCAATTCCGCCTGCGGCAAAGACACTTGAGAATCACTACAACAGGCCCCTCCCCCAGAAGATCAACAAGAAACCATCCAAAACCAACTTCAGTCACCAAGAACAGCGGAATTCCACAGCAGGAGAAAGCAAATCCTACCTGGACAAAATGACAAGGCGGAAAAACTCACCTCAAAAAAAAGAACAAGAGGCCGTACCGAAGGCTGGAGACCTAATCAATACAGACATAGGTAGCATGACAGATCTAGAGTTCAGAATGACAATTCTCAAGGTTCTAGCCGGGCTCGAAAAAGGCATAGAAGATATTAGAGAAACCCTCTCCGGAGAGATAAAAGCCCTTTCTGGAGAAATAAAAGAACTAAAATCTAACCAGGTTGAAATCAAAAAAGCTATTCATGAGGTGCAATCAAAAATGGAAGCTCTCACTGCCAGGATAAATGAGGCAGAAGAAAGAATTAGTGACATAGAAGACCAAATGACAGAGAATAAAGAAGCTGAGCAAAAGAGAGACAAACAACTACTGGAACACGAGGAGAGGATTCGAGACATAAGTGACACCATAAGACGACACAACATTAGAATAATTGGGATTCCAGAAGAAGAAGAAAGAGAGAGGGGAGCAGAAGGTATATTGGAGACAATTATTGGAGAGAATTTCCCTAATATGGCAAAGGGAACAAACATCAAAATCCAGGAGATGCTAAGAACGCCCCTCAAAATCAATAAAAATAGGTCCACACCTCGTCACCTGATAGTAAAATTTACAAGTCTTAGCGACAAAGAGAAAATCCTGAAAGCAGCCCGGGAAAAGAAGTCTGTAACATACAAGGGTAAAAACATTAGATTGGCAGCGGACCTATCCACAGAGACCTGGCAGGCCAGAAAGAACTGGCATGATATATTCAGAGCACTAAACGAGAAAAACATGCAGCCAAGAATACTATATCCGGCTAGGCTATCATTGAAAATAGAAGGAGAGATAAAGAGCTTCCAGGACAAACAAAAGCTGAAAGAATTTGCAAACACCAAACCAGCTCTACAGGAAATATTGAAAGGGGTCCTCTAAGCAAAGAGAGACCCTAAAAGTAGTAGATCAGAAAGAAACAGAAACAATATACAGTAACAATCATCTTACAGGCAATACAATGGCACTCAATTCATATCTCTCAATAGTTACCCTGAATGTTAATGGGCTAAATGCCCCAATCAAAAGACACAGGGTATCAGAATGGATAAAAAAACAAAACCCATCCATATGCTGCCTACAAGAAACTCATTTTAGACCCGAAGACACCTCCAGATTTAAAGTGAGGGGGTGGAAAACAATGTACCATGCTAATGGACATCAGAAGAAAGCTGGGGTGGCAATCCTTATATCAGATCAATTAGATTTTAAGCCAAAGACTATAATAAGAGATGAGGAAGGACACTATATCATACTCAAAGGGTCTGTCCAACAAGAAGATCTAACAATCTTAAATATCTATGCCCCTAACATGGGAGCAGCCAACTATATAAACCAATTAATAACAAAATCAAAGAAATACATCGACAGTAATACAATAATAGCAGGGGACTTTAACACTCCCCTCACTGAAATGGACAGATCATCTAAGCAAAAGATCAACAAGGAAATAAAGGCCTTAAATGACACACTGGACCAAATGGACATCACAGATATATTCAGAACATTCCATCCCAAAGCAACAGAATATACATTCTTCTCTAGTGCACATGGAACATTCTCCAGAATAGACCACATCCTGGGTCATAAATCAGGTCTCAATCAGTACCAAAAGATCGAGATCATTCCCTGCATATTTTCAGACCACAATGCTCTGAAGCTCGAACTCAATCACAAGAGGAAATTTGGAAAGAACGCAAATACATGGAGACTAAACAGCATCCTTCTAAAAAATGAATGGGTCAACCAGGAAATTAAAGAAGAATTGAAAAAATTCATGGAAACAAATGATAATGAAAACACAACAGTTCAAAATCTGTGGGACACAACAAAGGCAGTCCTGAGAGGAAAATATATAGCAGTGCAAGCCTTTCTCAAGAAACAAGAAAGGTCTCAAATACACAACCTAACCCTACACCTAAAGGAGCTGGAGAGAGAACAACAAAGAAAGCCCAAACCCAGCAGGAGAAGAGAAATCATAAAGATCAGAGCAGAAATCAATGAAATAGAAACTAAAAAAACAATAGAACAAATCAACAAAACTAGGAGCTGGTTCTTTGAAAGAATTAATAAGATTGATAAGCCCCTGGCCAGACTTATCAAAAAGAAAAGAGAAAGGACGCAAATAAATAAAATCATGAATGAAAGAGGAGAGATCACAACCAACACCAAAGAAATACAAACAATTATAAGAACATACTACGAGCAACTCTATGGCAACAAATTTGACAACCTGGAAGAAATGGATACATTTCTAGAGATGTATAAACTACCACAACTGAACCAGGAAGAAATAGATAACCTGAACAGACCCATAACCAGTAAGGAGATTGAAACAGTCATCAAAAATCTCCAAACAAACAAAAGTCCAGGACCAGACGGCTTCCCAGGGGAATTCTACCAAACATTTAAAGAAGAATTAATTCCTATTCTCCTGAAACTGTTCCAAAAAATAGAAATGGAAGGAAAACTTCCAAACTCATTCTATGAGGCCAGCATCACCTTGATCCCAAAACCAGACAAGGATCCCACCAAAAAAGAGAATTACAGACCAATATCCTTGATGAACACAGATGCGAAAATTCTCACCAAAATACTGGCCAATAGGATCCAACAGTACATTAAAAGGATTATTCACCACGACCAAGTGGGATTTATTCCAGGGCTGCAAGGTTGGTTCAACATCCGCAAATCCATCAATGTGATACAATACATTAATAAAAGAAAGAGTAAGAACCATATGATACTCTCAATAGATGCTGAAAAAGCGTTTGACAAAGTGCAGCATCCCTTCCTGATTAAAACTCTTCAAAGTGTAGGGATAGAAGGCACATACCTCAACATTATCAAAGCCATCTATGAAAAACCCACCGCAAATGTCATTCTCAATGGAGAAAAACTGAAAGCTTTTCCGCTAAGGTCAGGAACACGGCAGGGATGTCCGTTATCACCACTGCTGTTCAATATAGTACTAGAAGTCCTAGCCTCAGCAATCAGACAACAAAAAGAAATTAAAGGCATCCAAATCGGCAAAGAAGAAGTCAAACTATCACTCTTTGCAGATGATATGATACTATATGTGGAAAACCCAAAAGGCTCCACTCCAAAACTGCTAGAACTTATACAGGAATTCAGTAAAGTGTCAGGATATAAAGTCAATGCACAGAAATCAGTCGCATTTCTTTACACTAACAACAAGACAGAAGAAAGAGAAATTGAGGAGTCAGTCCCATTTACCATCGTACCCAAAACCATAAGATACCTAGGAATAAATCTAACCAAAGAGGCAAAGAATCTATACTCAGAAAACTATAAAGTCCTCATGAAAGAAATTGAGGAAGACACAAAGAAATGGAAAAATATTCCATGCTCATGGATTGGAAGAACAAATATTGTGAAAATGTCTATTTTACCTAAAGCAATCTACACATTTAATGCAATCCCTATCAAAATCCCATCTATTTTTTTTAAAGAAATAGAACAAATAATCCTAAAATTTATATGGAACCAGAAAAGACCTCGAATAGCCAAAGGAATATTGAAAAAGAAAGCCAAAGTCGGTGGTATCACAATTCCAGACTTCAAGCTCTATTACAAAGCTGTCATCATCAAGACAGTATGGTACTGGCACAAAAACAGACATATAGACCAATGGAACAGAATAGAGAGCCCAGAAATAGACCCTCAACTCTATGGTCAACTAATCTTCGACAAAGCAGGAAAGAATATCCAATGGAAAAAAGACAGCCTCTTCAACAAATGGTGCTGGGAAAATTGGACAGCCACATGCAGAAAAATGAAATTGGACTATTTCCTTACACCACACACGAAAATAGACTCAAAGTGGATGAAGGACCTCAATGTGCGAAAGGAATCTATCAAAATCCTTGAGGAGAATGCAGGCAGCAACCTCTTTGACCTCCACCGCAGCAACTTCTTCCTAGGAACATCGCCAAACGCGACAGAAGCAAGGGCAAAAATGAACTATTGGGATTTCATCAAGATCAAAAGCTTTTGCACAGCAAAGGAAACAGTTAACAAAACCAAAAGACAACTGACAGAATGGGAGAAGATATTTGCAAACGACATATCAGATAAAGGGCTCGTATCCAGAATCTATAAAGAGCTTATCAAACTCAATACCCAAAGAACAAATAATCCAGTCAAGAAATGGGCAGAGGACATGAACAGACATTTCTGCAAGGAAGACATCCAGATGGCCAACAGACACATGAAAAAATGCTCCACATCACTCGGCATCAGGGAAATACAAATCAAAACCACAATGAGATACCACCTCACACCAGTCAGAATGGCTAAAATTAACAAGTCAAGAAATGACAGATGCTGGCGAGGATGCGGAGAGAGGGGAACCCTCCTACACTGTTGGTGGGAATGCAAGCTGGTGCAACCACTCTGGAAAACAGTGTGGAGGTTCCTCAAAAAACTGAAAATAGAGCTACCCTACGACCCAGCAATTGCACTCCTGGGTATATATCCTAAAGATACAAACGTGGTGCTCCGAAGGGGCACGTGCACCCGAATGTTTATAGCAGCAATGTCCACAATAGCCAAACTGTGGAAAGCGCCTAGATGTCCATCAACAGATGAATGGATAAAGAAGATGTGGTATATATACACAATGGAATACTATGCAGCCATCAAAAGACATGAAATCTTGCCATTTGCGACGACGTGGATGGAACTAGAGGGTATCATGCTTAGCGAAATAAGTCAATCGGAGAAATATAACTATCATATGATCTCTTTGATATGAGGAAGTGGAGATGCAAGGTGGGGGGGTTTGGGGGGAGGTAGGAAAAGAAAAAATGAAAAGATGGGATTGGGAGGGAGACAAACCATAAAAGACTCAATCTCAAGAAACAGACTGAGGGTTGCGGGGGGGAAGGGGGATGGGAGAGGGTGGTGGGGAAATGGACATTGGGGAGGGTATGTGCTATGATGAGTGCTGTGAAATGTGTAAACCAGACGATTCACAGACCTGTACCCCTGGGGATAAAAATACATTATATGTTTATTAAAAAAAAAAAAAAAAAAAAAAAAAAAAAAAAATCAAATGTTAGGGGGTGCCTGGGTGGCTCATTCAGCTAAGCAGCTGCCTTTGGCTCAGGTCATGATCCCAGAGTCCTGGGATCTAACCCCACACAGACTCCTTGCTCAGTGGGGACCCTGCTTCTCCCCTCCTTGCCATTCTCCCTTCTTGTGCTTGCTCTCTGTCTGTCTCTCTCTCCCTTGCTCTCTGTGTCAAATAAATAAATAAAATCTTAAAAAAAAAATCAAATGTTAACTTCAGTAATACAAACACCTAGAAACCACAAAAGCTGTCCTCCCGAGCAGCAGCCCACCTGGGCAGGAGAGCAGAAGAGGCAGGACGAGCTGCCGGGCAGGCTGGGGAATGTGGGTCAATCTGTTTGGGACCATCTGCTCTAAGTCAGCTGAAAAGACAGAAGTAAACCCTAAATCCTTGCAATTCAAAGTTCCCTCATGGTCTAGCAGAATTAAACACACCTGGAGCATGTTAGAAATGCAATCTCCAGTCTCACCGAAACTCAATGAATCCAAGCATGTATTTCTGTAGGATGTGTCAGGTCCTTGTCTGCACATCACAACCTGTGAAATACTGGTCTAAATAACCATGTAGAAAGCACATGTTCTTCACTGTGAGGCACAGGGCTCTCTGTTCACCTCAACTACAATCATCAAACTTGCTACGAGACTAGATCAAGACCATCCAAGCCACTAGAAAGAAATGATATCGTATGATGTGATAGAGGTGCTAATTATCATTACCATTACCATGGCAATCATGTTACAATCACATAAATGTATCAAATTATGTTGTGTTGTACGCCTTAAGTTTATAAAGTGTTATATATCAAATATAGTTCAACTAAAAATTCACTAAAAATGGGGAAAGAAGACTTGTTTCACTAAGGATAAGCAATTCATGAGAATGGGTTCTAAGTTAACATATTGAAATGAAAGTGGGCACTCAACAAATCACATCTCCATCCTTCCTAATATAGTCTTCATTAAAATGAGAAATTATGAGGGAAAAGGAGAAATGGTGATGAGCTTTGTCTTCGTCTGTTCACCCTGTTGTAATAAAAACACCATAGACTGGGTGGCTTATCAACAGCAGAAACTTATTTTTAACAGTTCTGAGGTCTGAGAGGTCCAAGATCAAAGCACTGGCATATTCCATACGTGGTGATCCCGCACCCTCGTTCATGGACAACTGTTTTTTTCACTGTGTCCTTGCATGGCAGAAGGGCAAGGAAGTCCTCGGGGGCTTCTTTTATGATGGCACTAATCCCATTTATGAAGCCTCTGCCTGCAGGACCTTATCATCTCCCAAAGACTCCACCTCCTAATATCATCACCTTGAGCATTAGGTTTCAACAAAATTTAGGGGGAACACAAACATACAGTCTATGGCAGTTTCTATGTATATAAACTATTATTTAAAAAGAAAACATGAAGGAAAATCAGAAGACAAATTAGTAACACAAAGTACAAGACAAATTTGACCCCAAAATAGGAGAACATTTTTTTAAAGCATCCATGAATTGAGAATTAAAGAAACATAGCTTCTTTGAAATAAGAGAAGGAGAGAGAGAGAGAGATGACAAACCTACAAAAGGCAATAAAAAAGTGAGCTGGCAGAGTTCAGGAAGAAAATGGATAAGAAAATCAAAATAACTCGTGTAAATTAAAACCACATTTTAAGAAGTGATATTAGAATAAGAATGTGAAGTTCAAACAACAGTAAGATTGAAAAGATTAGATCCTCTAAACTAAAATTTACCTAAATCTCAATACTGAAGGGGAGCATGATGTCCTAGGAAAAAATGCAAGCAGAGCAAGACAGACCTGATCTATATCCTAGTCTTGTTTCTGGACCTCAAGGGTAAAGGAAGAATCTGCTAAAAATCCAGTGTAAAGGACAAGTCATGTTGAATAATTGGAAATATCAAATTGGCCTCAGACAAAGTCACAGAAGACACTTCAGAAACTAAAACATTAGGAGGCTCCTGGGTGGCTCAGTCGGTTGAGGGACTGACTCTTCCTTTCCACTCAGGTCCTAGGATCCAACCCTGTATTGGGTTCTGGGCTCAGTATGGAGTCTGCTTGGGACTCTCTCTCCCTCTCCCTCTGCCCCTCCCTCTGCCTCCACGCTCTCTCTCATTCTCAAATAAATAAATAATCTTTAAAAAACTGAAACATTAGGAAAGGGAGAAACTATGACTCAAGAATTTTATACTGAGCTAAGTTGTCCTTCAACAGACTAGACTTATTCAGGCGTGCAGAATTTAAGGAATAGCGCACACATCAATTCTTTTAAGAGAAAATCTAAACAAACCAATGAGTGAATCAGAATTATAAATCCAGATATGTGAAGACTATGGGAAGAAAGGATGGTTATGTGAATCTAATACATTCAACACGTAATGAAAGCGAAACTTCTGTGGTAATTACAATCAGCAGGCAGAATCATGAATGTTGTCTACCTTGACAACATGGAAACAGATCATATGTTCAGATACCATGAAGAGGAATTAGAAGGGGCAGATTCAACAGGGCACCTCCTCTACTTGCCTATTTTAAAGCATTGCCCTCCACCAGTTCCTATGTGTCCCATGTCATGTTTTATCTTCTTCATGACACTGAAGGTACACTTGATGTGTTTATTTATTACCTGACTCCCCCCACTACATGGAAAGTTCCAGGATCCAGAAGACCTTATTTGCCATTTTCATTACTGTTTCCTCAGAGCTCAGAGCAGAACATCTCATAGTAGGTGCTCATTAAAGACTGTGGAGTGAACTGATAAACACAATCCAAATATAGGTAATGGACATGAACATGCAATTCTTTAAGAGAAACCCAAATGGCTTTAGAAAATGAAAAGTGATTCAATCAAACTCATAACTAAAGAAGAGCAGACTTTAAACTTGGTATACCTTTCTTCACTTGTCATTGGCAAAAATGAAGAACTCTGAAAAGTTCGAGAGGTGTAACACTGCCCAGAATATGGGGGATGCCCATTCACATGAGCTCTTCATGGTAGCATGGTTATTCTCTCTCCTGACAGCAATTAAAACATACACATTTTTGATTCAGCAAGTTCATTTCTAGAACTATTTTATATAGAACCTTACACAGTTCTATATTTTGTATAGAACATTTACAAATGCAAACCCCCTCATGTACAAGGATGTTTATTGCTGCATTACTGGAGATAATAAAAGACCAGAAACAAAATTAATATTATAAATATAAAATTAAAGTCATAATGTTGAAAAGGGTGTCAGAAAAATTTTCTCAATTAGTGTTAATGAAAAAATAAATTGATAAACTATTTAGAAAACAAGAGCTATTAAGTTGTACCTATTTTTCAATTCAGCAATTCCACTTCAAAAAATTTATTTGATAAAATATTTGCATAAAAATATGTATAAGGATGTTCATTATAGCAGTGTAATGGAGAAAAAAATGGAAGCAAATGAAATCTTATTCATTTTGTTCATAGTGTTTTTGCATAGCAGGTTTTAATTTTAATGTAATCAACTCTATTAATCTTTTCTCTTATAATTTGCTTTTAATGCCTTGATTAAGAAATCCTTCCATAGTTTGAGATTGCAAAAAAAGTAGAAGTTTTCAGGCCCCTGGATGGCTCAGTTGGTTAAGTGACTGCTTTCGGCTCAGGTCATGATCCCAGAATCCTGGGATCAAGCTCCGCATTGGGCTCTGTGCTCGGTGGGGAATTTGCTTCTCCCTCTAACCCTCCCCCTTCTCCTACTCTCTCTATCTTATTCTCTCTCAAATAAAGAAATAAAATCTTAAAAAAAAAAAAAGAAAGAAAAGAAAATAGAGGTTTTCTTCTAAGAGTTTTAAGGTTTTGCTTTAGAATTTTAGGTATTTAAGCTACTTGGAATCCATTTGTGGGCATGACATGAGGTGAGGTTTAGTCCCATTCTTTTCCACATGGGATAACGAAGTCCAAGCACAGAGTATTGAGTAAAATTCATTTTTTCTCACTGATTTGTAATTCTATCTCTCAGGTACACAGAATGCTTATAAATGTATAATTCTTTTCCTCAGTTTTCTATTTACATGTCATGTACCTGTGCCTGTACAAATATCTCTAGTTTTAATGACACCCAAATGATAAAATTTTTTAAAATGATTATTTCCAGGTTGACATGTATTTTTCCTCAATACTTTTAAGACTATTTTTCTATTGTAGTCCATTGTATTCAGGCATTTATTATTGCTGAACTTACAATCAGGCTCATTATCATCTCTTGCAAAATCAGCCTTTCTCTCTGGTAATTTCTAGAATTTTCTCCTCATCCTTGATACTCTTCAATTTCACTACCCATTGTCTGGTATGGATCAATTTTTAAGAATCCTTCTTAATATTTAGAATACTCCTTTGCTTTGACACTGTTCTTTCAATTCAGCAAAATCATTAGTTCTTATCTCTTCATATATTACTTTCCTGCTGATTTTCTCCATTTTTCTCTTCTGATTCATTCATGAGACATATGTTGGAATCTCTAAATTTGTCTTCCAAATCTTTTATCTATTTATGTCACTTTTTAATTTCTGCTTCTCTGTTCTGCTTTCTGGGTGAATTTTTCAATAATATGTTCCAATTTTTGTATTCTATCTTTGATTTTACCCAACATAAGGTTTACCCCATTCGCTGATTTTTAAAACTTAATGACAATATTTTAATTTCAAGATTTATAATTGGTTCTGTTTCATATCCATTGATTTTTATTTCATTCTGCCTCTTTTTTATACTGTCTTATTCTTTCTCATGAAGGTTACTCTTATGTTTTTGTTTTTAGAAATTAAATGGACTTATTTCAAGCCATTCTTCAGTTATATCATTTATATTTATTTAAAATGATTTAATATTCTGTATTTTTAATTTTATTGGTAATTTTTCTTATTTTTGTATTTATTAAATATTTGTATTTATTGCAAAGCTCATTTTGAGTAAAATTCTATATCTCTCCCTCGCTATGCCTCTCTTTTTTTCTTTCTCTCTCCATGTGTTTACCTCCATCCAACCCAACAGGAACCCCACCCAAAACTACCAGATCTTACATTGGGCAGTGGTCTGGAACCCCTCCCCACAGTGGTATGTGGGGAGCTGTAGATCTTGTCACCAATCCCAGCCTGTCCTGATCTGGAGCTCTGCCTATGTCCTCCTGTCTCCTGGGACATCCTGCCCCACTGCATTCTAGGCACCCGCAGGGGTAGGCTGCCACCATTGCCACCACATTTCTTGAGTGCAGGAGCCACTTGAAGCCCTGGTTTCAATCAGGGGCTGTTTTTGCATTCCTGCCTCTTGGGAAGTGCTTTTACGATCTGGGCATTATAAGAGGAATTCTGGGCCGCTTCTGATTATTCTGAGACTCAAAGACTGTGAGTCCCACAGATTCCTCCTTGTCTAGACCCTCCTCAGAGCCATAAGCAGTTCATCTTTGTGTTTCGGTTTGTCCTTTAGCTTTCTGTTTAACAGTATCTTTCAATGCTATATGCTTGGAGTGTGCTTACAATAGAAGTGTCCCTAATAAATGATTTTAATTCTGTGGGTACTAAGAGATGTGATATCTACCATTCTTTTGAATTCAAATAATGCAATTGAAGCTGACTTGGACAGATTGAAACTTGTTCCATCAGCCAGGAAAGCTCACAAGATTTTCCTTCATTATATAATGCTTATGCATTTCAATTCTAAGAACAATTATCTTTCTACTAGATCAAAGGGTTTTCAAGGTTAGAAAGTGCTTTGAATTTATCAATACTGAGGCTCGTCTTAGGAAATCTTTGTTCATCATATAATTTTTATGTGATAAGTGGTACTCCATAAAAATATGAGTAGCTCTAAAATAAAGATAATGAACCATGCTAGTTTAGTAATGCCAGAGAAAATTGGGTACTTTTTGTTACACCCAGCTACTGCATCATTACCACATTAGTCTTCTTTTGAATATTGAATAAAAAAGATCTGTAGGAACATGCCAGAAAATAGTAGAGAGAAAAAAAAAAACAACACAGCTCCTTCCCATTAGTTGTGATTGTCATATCCTTTGGCCAATTAAAGAAGGAAGTTGTCCCATTAGTGGACAGATCTTCCTTGCACAGAAATCCTATTGGAAATTAATCTGTTTTCAACATCATCATCACTTTGCAGAACTACATGCATTACTAGTGCTTTAGTCACAGATGAGCTAACCTCTACAATATAAGAAATATAGATGTATATGGAGAAGTTGGTGTGATTTCCAAATCATCACAGACATTAAAATTCCAGGAGTTAGAATTATTTATTTATTTATTTATTTATTTATTTCTAAGATTTTACTTGTTTATTTGACAGAAAGACACAGTGAGAGCAAGAACACAGGCAAGGGGAGTGGGAGAGGGAGAAGCAGGGAGCCTGACACAGGGCTCCATCCCAGGACCCTGGGGTCATGACCCGAGCTGAAGGCGGTCACTTAACTGACTGAGCCACCCAGGTGCCCCCAGGAGTTGTAATAATTTCTAATTTTGCCCAAGTTTTGAAAACACACGCCTTTTTTTTTCTTTTAAAAATTTTAAAATTTTTGGATTTTCTTTATTGAAGTATAATTAATATACAGTGCTATATTAGCTTTAGGTATACAACATAATGATTCAACCATTCTATACATTACCCAGTGCTCACCACAAGTGTAATCACCATCTGTCACTGAACAACATTATTACAACCGTATTGACTATATTCCCTATGCTGAACTTACTTACTTTATAATTGGAAGTTAGTACTTCTTAACCCACTTCACCTATTCCACCCATCCTGCCCTTTATGGCCACCATATTTGTTCTCTGTATTTATGAGTCTGTTTCTCTCTCTCTCTCTCTCTCTATTTTTTTTTTTTTTGCTTTGTTTTCAGAGCCCACATACAAGTGAAATCATGTTATTTGTTTTTCTCAGTCTGACCTATTTCACCTAGGTTAATGCCCTCTAGGCCCATCCACATTGCTGTAAATTTCAAGAGCTCATTCTTTTTTATGACTAATATTCCATTGTATTTTATATATCATATCCTCTTTATCCATTCTTCTACAGATGGACACTTTGGTTGCTTACATACCTTGGCTATTGTAAATAATACTGCAATAGGCATGGAGGGGGCTTCACGACCTGAGCTGAAGGCAGAGGCTTAACCCACTGAGCCACTCAGGTGCACCTGGTATTTCTATTTTTAATGTTTTGAGGAACCTCCATACTGTTTTCTAGTTTACATTCACAATTCACATTCCCAGGGACAGTGCACTAGAGTTCCTTTTTCTCCACATCCTCACCAATGCTTGTTTCTTGTCTTTTTGACTGAGCCATTCTGACAGGTGTAAGACTATCTCATTGTGGTTTTGATTTGCATTTCCCAGATGATTAAATGATGTTGAGCATCTTTTCCCATGTCTATTGGCCATCTGAATGTCTTCTTTGCAAAAATGTGTATTCAGGTCCTCTGCCTATCCTTAATCAGATTATTTGTTTGTTTGTTTTGGTGTTAAGTTGCATAAATTCTTTATATATTTTTGGATATAAACCCCTTATTGGCTATATTGTTTGCAAATATGCTTCCATTTGGTAAGCTGCCTTTCCCTTTTGTTGACGGCTTCCTTCACTGTGCAAAAACTTTATTTTGGGGTAGTCCCAAAGGTTTATTTTTGCTTTTGCTTCCCTTGCATAAGGAGACATACATAGAAAAATATTGCTATGGTCAATGTCAAAGAAGTTATCACCTGTGTTCTCTTCTGGGGGTTTTATGGTTTCAGGTCTCACATTTCTGTCTTTAATACATTTTGAGTTTATTTTCGTATGTGGTGTAAGGAAGTGGTCTAGTGTCATTTTTTTTGGTATGTAGCTGTTCAGTTTTCCCAGCAATATTTGTTGAAGAGACTATCTTTTCCCCATTCTATAATCTTGCCTTCTTTGCTATAAATTAATTGACTGTGTAAGCTTAAATTTATTGCTGGGCTCTCTATTCCCTTCCACTGATCTATGTGTCTATTTTTGTGCCAGAACGATACTCTTTTGATCACTACAGCTTTGTAATATATCTTGAAATCTGGGACTATGATACATCCAACTTTGCTCTTTCTAGAGATTGCTTTGGCTAATCAGGACCTTTTGTGGTTCCATATAAATTTTCGTATCATTTGTTCTAATTCTATGAAACCACATTTTGAATTGAGAGAGTCGTAACTAAAACTAATGTGGCATTTTAATGACTTAAAATAATTAACAGGAAAAACCCTCAGGAACTGTTTCTCCCAACCTCTGGCCCTAATCCTCCCTTCATACTCTTTATGTTCCCTCTCTTCAGATCTCTCTTCCTACCCCATTTGCCTATTTTCTGGCATCAATGACACAATCATTAGAAGTCCTTCATTTTCTAATTTTACACTGATAATTCTTAGATCATAATTTTTTATGATGAGGATGTTATTTCATGGTCCCAGAATAAAACATTGTTGACAAGTTATTTAACCATGATTTAGGTACACATGGTCCTCCATTTTTTTAAATTTAATTACTTTATTGATTGAAGTAAGAATTTATCCTTCTTGATTCCACAGCGAATCACCCTCTCTATGATCTCATCCAAAATCAGTTTGTTTTTCTTTTTCCCTCAAACACATGATTTCACTAGCCTGGAAAGAAGAAATTAAAAGGTTGAACATGAGGGGTGCCTGGGTGGCTCAGTAGGTCAAGCATCCCCCTTCAGCTCAGGTCATGATCTCAGGGTCCTGGGTTTGAGTCCTCATCAAGCCCCACACCAGGCTGAGAGCTTGCTTCTCCTTCTCCCTTTGCCCCCCACCTTGCTCATGCTCTCTTTTGCACACTCTCTCTCCCTCATAAATAAATAAATAAATAGATAGATAGATGTGTTGCACTTGAAAATAAAATGCATACTTAGACAATGGTATGATTGATATAAACCATTGCTTCTGCTCATGGGCACGGTTAAAAGGATTGAGGTCTGACCAACAGTTCTTTTGAAACTGTCATGAAAACACAAACATATTCTAGCTCTTGTCATTCTTTATAGATGTATGCAGGATGGTAAGGTATACATGAACGCACAATGTTAGGCTGTTATCTGAAAAATGAACTTTATAATTTTGTAACATTATAAAAGTTTGATAGAAAAAAGCTTGGAATTATTTGTTCCACCCTGCTGACCACTGGTTAGCTATATTTTTAAGAAAATCATAGCTTTCTTCCCACTAGGAAAGCCAAAGGAAGGCGATTACTCCTCTCATGATCTCTTGGAACTTTTGAGCACAGCCACATGACCTAAAAGTGACAAACATATTCTTGAAGCCATAACGCAAGAACAGAGGGTCAATAGGAATTATTTCTGGTGGCCGCAACTGAGTCAAGAGCCTAGTGGTGTTGGCACCACTATTGGCCACTCCTGTGACAGGAATTTGGCTGCTTTTCTCCTTTCAGACCTCCCCAGCCTGGTTTTCTAGCCTTATCATGGTCAATCCCTTCAAATTAATTCCCTTCTTAATGTTTCAGATTCAGTTTCAGTTGTTTGTAACCAAGGAATCAGGATCAGTTCCAATGAAGATTATAACTTTATGGATGTCAACCAGACTTCTTTTGGAAATTTTGGGAGAGTCTTATCTGTGTTGAAGATGTGCAGAGCTTCCTTTTTCCCTAAAGTAGCAAAACCAGACGTCTTACCAAGAGTTACAAGGGCTCCATCCATGCAGCATATAAAACTGTTACCTTCAGAGAAAGTGGCTTGGCAAAAAACAAAAACAAAACAAAACAAAACTTTTTACCATTTCCAAACATTGGCAATCCTTGTAATTTCAAAAGCAGCTCATAAAATAAGATTTTTTTTCTTTGATAGCATTAGCATATAAATAGTGAGTGTAAGAAAAGAGGTGATTACTTAAAAAGATGTCTGTAGTTTTACCCAGTTGCATGCTGAAAGGGAATAAGGAGACTGATGACTTCCTTCAAAATGTTAAAAGCAATATCAACTATTGCAGAGCATGTCATTAGACAAGAAAACCACTTCTAGTTTTTCCTCTGTCTTATTTTACAAACCAGCTTGGCTATTTGCAACACATGGCTTCCTTAAGCGGCTCAAACATAGTGGAGCTTCTCGTGTTTGACAATTGTCATGGAATGCCCCAAGAAAAGGTTTTTGGGAAACAGTAAATTCAAGATTTGGGGAGGGGAGTCCCAGTCCTTTTTATCACCCTACCTCTTCACCCAAAATACCTCGTTCAGGTCCATTTTTGCCATGTGCAGATGTGAAGTCTTTTTTTATCAGTTTGCTGGATACAGACTTTCATTGACAAGATCTTTTGGCCCAGAAAACATGGCTTTTGTATTCATCCCATCATCCCAACACTTCAACAATGCAAAGTGGAAAGTATGTTTACTGGAATCATTATCTTTCCTTTTCTTTGACATTTCAACTTAAATTGAGTCTATAAAAATAAATACATACATCTAAATAATATTGATTCAATTAACATCTCAAAACTCAATTTTTTTTGTATTTCTGATTTGTTTAATCTATTTAGCAACAGGTAATTTTAATGTTAATTAAGTAGAGTATAGAATATTCAAGAAATCCCTGTAACAAGTCAACAAGATATAGTAGATTTTGCAGTTTATGCAAAATTTTAATACATTTAACGACTTTTAACCCTTATGTTAGCATGCATATTAAAACACTAGTTCAGAATCAAAGCCCTTGAAATTCAACTACTGTCAGGTAGCGTTGCTTGTTTTTGCGCTTTTGGTTTTTGCCTTCATAAAATGGTGGGTTTTATTTCTGATACCTTTCAGACTTTTCTTGCAGAGATATTTCTTTAATGTATGGTATTTTCATGGAATAATAACATATGACTATCACTGTGTCATACATTGAATATGTATGCCACTACTTTATATTCAGAGAGTAAACTAAAAAGAAATTTTTAGAGAGCTAATTTTTTTTTAATTTTATTTATTTATTTATTTGACACAGAGAGAGAGAGAGAGAGAAGAGAGCACAAGCAGGGGGTGTGGCAGGCAGAGGGAGAAGCAGGCTCCCCACTGAGCTGGGAGCCAGACATGGGACTGGATTGTTAGGGATATTGGCCTATAATTTTCTTTTCTTGTAGTGTCCTTAACTGGTTATTATATGGAAGTATTGCTGTCCTCATAAAATGAGTTTGGAAGTATTCCCTCTTTTCCCTTTTTCTGGAAGAGTTCAAAAAGGGTTAGCATTAGTTTTTTAAATGTTTGGTAAAATTCACTTGTGATCATGTGGTTCTATACTTTTTTGTTGTTTTGGGGCAATTTTGATGATTAATTCAATATCCTTACCAGTAATTCATCTACTTAGATTTTCTATTTCTTCATGATTCAGTCTTGATAAGTTATATGTTTCTAGGAAATTTGTTCATTTCTTCTATATTGTCCAATTTATTGATATAGAAATGTTCATAGTAGTCTCCTATGAACCTTTGTATTATAAATGGTAGTTACAGATTACTTTAAATGATCACTCAGTATTTATTTCAACCATGATATATTTAAACTTGCTTAGTCTATATTCTTATGGAACTTGTCAGTTATTTGTCAATAAATAACTATAAATAAGGAAAAGCAAAAGTACAGATGGCTGGATCACCAATGTGGAAACAAGTCATCTCAGTATTTGGGGTTGAATGTCCAGTTGACCCAGGCTCTTGAGTGTTGGCCGAACAAGCATCTGTAGAGGGTAGAACTGTGAACATGTGTGATCTAACAGCCGATTAAATCATTGATACAATTTTGAAATAATGATGAATTTGAATAGTATTGCAAGATCTATGCAATGACTATTACGTGAGATCAAAGTATTTATGGGTGACAGAATGCACTGGCCTTCAAGAAGACAAGGTTTAAAGTATTTGTTCAAACTAAGGGTAGAAGCTTTGTGTTTGCTAGAAGATGAGGAAAACACATTCTTGGAATGCTTTGAAATAAAGGATTTTATTTCTAGATTAACTTCTCTGGTAGACATATTTAACTGTATGATTAAGCTTTTGAATCCAAGGTTCTAAAGTCACCATTTTGAATACAAGTGAAAAAAAAAAAAATGACTAACTTTCTTGGCCAAGCTGTTAATATAGAAGAATATAGCGTACTCCAACAGTCTTGCAAATTTTCAAATACTGAATGAAGTCCATTTCCAAAATGAACTTAAAACAGACAATTATCTATTCGTATATTTGAAGAGGGAAATATGTGAAACCTCTATAAACACTTCAGGATCCTTGCAAATGCCACCGCATTCGCCATCCCCCCACTCCCCGCCTCATTCTTGATGGCATAAAACTTAATCATAGATACACAATTCTTTTCTTTTTGATATAAACTGTTTTGAAAATATTTACCTATCCAAAAATGAACTTATAACCCATAATTGAAATAATTCAAGCTTTGGAGAATTCTGGTATCTCCAGAAAGAAGTTTATTCTTGACTTATGAAGTGGGCTCTGAAACTTTCATTCCTTTTGCAACAGTATGTTTTGCAAATTGAGATTTTTAACACTTAATAAGTATTAAACCAAGGGTCAAAATGAGTTGTATGTCAACATGACATGCATATTCTCTTATCAAAGACTACTCCACAGTGGTTCTTATTCTAACTTAGCAATAACAGTTTTCATTCTGATATGCCTTTTAATGGTTAAAAACAACTATAATTGACCTACATTTCAAATGTATTTTCTTTGTTTTATAAGTAATTAAAAAAGAACATGTTTTACTATAATATAGTTTTATAAAGAAATATTTTAATAACTGTATTTCAATACACTTAGTTGCTTTTGTAATTATGTATATTTATTTTCATTCATTTAAAATCATTCTGAATGTAAAAAAATATATAGAGAACTATCATATGAGCCAGTAATTGCATTTCTGGAAACTCCCAGTCAAATGAGTTGAAAGTGGTCTCAAACAAATATTTGTATATTCTTATTCATAGAAACATTACTGACAATAGCTAAAAGGTAGAAACAACACTGTTCATTGACAGACAATGGCATAAACAAATAATGGAATATTATTTATAAAGAGAATGAACCTGACACATGGTACAACATGGATGAACCTTGGGGACATTATGCCTGGTGAAATAAGCCAGTCACAAAAAGACAAGTATTTTATGATTCCGCTCATATGAAGTACCTAGATTAGTCCAATTCATAGTCACAGAAATGTGGAAAACAGTGGTTTGCTTTTTAGTAAACTAAAAAGAAATTTTTAAAAAGCTAATTTTTTTCTATCGACATATACAATTCTTACAACATCACTTTGAAAAGACTATCTTTTCTTTTTTTTAAACATTTTTTCCAGAATATGTATTTATTTATTTATTTAAATTAAACTAATCAACATATATAGTACATCATTAGTTTCAGAAGTAGTGTTCAATAATTCATCAGTTGCATTTAACACCCAGTGCCCATCACATCACGTGCCCTCTTTAATGCCCATTACTCAGTTGTCCCATCCTCCCACCCCCCTCCCCTTCCTCAACCCTCAGTTTTCTTCCCAGAGTCAAGAGTCTCTCATGGTTTTTCTCCCTCTCTGATTTCTTCCCATTGAGTTTTTCCTCCCTTCCCATACAGTCCTCTGCACTATTTCTTATATTCTATGTATGAGTGAAACCATATGATAATTGTCTTTCTCTGATGGACTTATTTCACTTAGCATAATACCCTCTAGTTCCAACCATGTCATTGCAAATGACAAGATTTCATTTTTTGATGGTTGCATAATATTCCAGTATGCGCGCGCGCGCGCACGCATGTGTGTGTGTCCTCTTTATCCATTCATCTGTTGAAGGCCATCTCAGCTTCTTCCACAGTTTGGCTCCTTCCACAGTTTTGGCTATATGTTGCTATGAATATTGGGGTATAGGTGCCCCTTCGTTCCATTACATCTGTATCTTTGGGGAAAACACTGAGTAGTGCAACTGTTGGGTAGCTCTATTTTTAACTTATTGAGGAACCTCCATACTGTTTTCCAGAGAGACTGTACCAGCTTGCATTCCCACCAGTAGTGTAAGAGGCTTCCCCTTTCTCCACATCCTCGCCAACATTTGTTGTTTCCTGTCTTGTTAATTTTAGGCATTATGGTTTGTCTCTCTCCCTGATTTCATATTGTTTCATTTTTCCCTCCCTTCCCCTATGATCCCCTATCTTGTTTTTCCAATTCCTCATATCAGTGAGATCATATGATAATTATCTTTCTTTGCTTGACTTATTTCGCTTAGCATAATACCCTCTGGTTCCATCCATGTCATTGCAAATGGCAATATTTCATTTTTTGATGGTTGCATAATATTCCAGTGTGTGCGTGTGTGTGTGTGTGTGTGTGTGTGTGTGTGTGTGTATCACATCTTCTTTACCCATTCATTTGTTGATGGACATCTAGGCACCAGTAGTGCAATTGCTGGGTCATAGAGTGGCTCTATTTTTCAACTTTTTGAGGAATCTCCATACTGTTTTCCAGAGTTCTTCTGCCCATTTCTTTACAGGATTGTTTGTTCTTTGGGTATTGAGTTGGAGAAGTTCTTTATAGATCTTGGATACCAGTCCCTTATCTGTAGTGTCATTTGCAAATATCTTCTCCCATTCCATAAATTGCCTCTTAGTTTTGTTGACTATTTCCTCTGCTGAAACTTCTTATCTTGATGAAATCCCTGAAGTTCATTTTTGCTTTTGTTTCCCTTGCTTTTGGACTTGTTTCTTGAAAGAAGTTGCTGTGGCCAAGGTCGAAGAGGTTACTTCCTGTTTTCTCCTCTAGAATTTTGATAGGTTCTTGTCTCACATATAGGTCTTTCATCCATTTAGAGTTTATCTTTGTGTATGGTATAAGAGAATGGTTGAGTTTCATTCTTCTGCATGTGGCTGTCCAATTTTCCCAACACCATTTATTGAAGAGACTGTCTTTTTTCCATTGGATATTTTTTCCTGTTTTGTTGAAGATTAGTTGACCATATAGTTGAGGGTTCATATCTGGAGTCTCTATGTTGTTCCATTGATCTATGTGTCTGTTTTTGTGCCAGTACTATGTTGTCTTGATGATCGCAGGTTTATAATAGAGCTTAAAGTCAGGCACTGTGATGCCCCCAGCTTTGGTTTTCTTTTTCACCATTCCTCTGGCTATTCAGAATCTTTTCTGGTTCCATACAAATTTTAGGATTGTTTGTTCCAGCTCTTTGATTTTTGACTACTTGAGCCCATGTCCACAGCGAGGATAAGTTATTCTTTCAGCATTGCCTTAGA
Source organism: Martes martes (assembly GCF_963455335.1). Taxonomy (NCBI): domain Eukaryota; kingdom Metazoa; phylum Chordata; class Mammalia; order Carnivora; family Mustelidae; genus Martes; species Martes martes. The sequence goes on along the minus strand of NC_137889.1, from coordinate 60,093,818 downwards.
AATCAGAGAACTTCCCTGGCTTTCTGATTATGCTTTAGTCTGGGAAAATAAAGGCTTTGAACTTGTTTTCTTTCTATAAGCTCTTCAGCTTAGAAGCAGCCAGACTACACCATCATCCTTGTATTTCATTTCCTTGAAGAACTGTTGACTGCAGACACTCCTAGAATCAATTAATGCTTCAGTGGGGATTTTAAGTCACAAAGAACAGAACTCACTGAATCTGGCTCAAACAGGAAAGTAATTTATTAAGTCAGGTCGGGGGTTCCAAGAATCTGCAGATGAACCAGGAAACAGCTTGTAGAATACCATAAGCAACTACTCCAGAGGAAATCTGACTGGTGTCACTGTGAAACATGGCACCACAGCCCACATGACAATGAGGGGTGCTCCCAACAAGACCTCTTGACTACTGATTCTCAAGCAAGATCCACTGCCCTTCCTGGAATGCTCTAAAGGTACCACCTCTTTTCACATCACACTTTCCTGTGTCAGAATCTCTAGTAGGTGTGTTTCATGTCCCAGCCTATCAGTAGTGATGCTATAGACTAGAAGTGCCTGGGGGCACTCACCTGAGCTAGTACTAATTGTGGCGAGCCCCCTGGACCTTTCCTTGACCTAAGCCAATGTCGTGGCTGGACTGGCCCTTGTGATCCTTGTGACTGCAAGATGCAACCAAGAAACAACCATCAGAGCACTTCGAAAAAACAAGATTTATTACTCACAGATCCTGGAGGATACATGGCATACCCAGGGCCTCACTGTGAGGTCACAGGTGGAGAGACAAAGAGGAAAAGCTGACCAGGGGTTCTGCTTTTTTTGGAGTCAAATATGGAGCATTTGGGTTTTGTGGATTCACTCTTCATTGGTGAACATAAAACAGAAGGACAGGGATTACAGTATGGGAAGGGAAAATGTCTTTGAAGTGGATGCCTCAGCAACCAAAAGGTTCATGTCAGGAACTTACATTATAATTTAAAAAACTGACTGTCAGGTGCTTATACTACAGAGTACATCTGGTCGGAGGAGCTTAAGCCATTAAGAACGTGCTCTGGTAGCTGGGAGGCTGGCAAAGCAAGATTTCACATTTACCATGGGCAGGTGGGAGAAGGTGAGAAATTCTGCAAAATCTAGGCAGACTTCACAAGGTATTAGGCAAACACAGACTTGAACCAGTATCCAGCACAAAGACCCAGCTCAAATGCTACGTCCTTGAAAGACTGTCTTCTACCACCCAATTTAACTGGGCTCACCTCCAGGTTACTGTCCATGACATGTATCACATTCTCTATCCTGTTCATGTATTTATTTGCTTGTTATTTTCTTGTCTGCCTCCTAATTAAAAGATGAAGCTCTATGAGAGCTTAGCACTGTGCCTGGAAGATGGGGAGTGCTCTGTAAATACTTGTTGAACTAATGTAGCTTTAAAATAAGATATTTCCAATTAATGGTTATAACATGGTTTTCAAGCTGTATGCCACTTTCTTCCCAAGGTTATACTGGAGGGGCCTCCAATATATAAAGCTGGTGGCCCAGTTTTAGGGTGGATTCTGGGATTCCTGCCCCTGCACCTGCTTCACTCAAAGCAACTTTGGATTGTGGGATTCTTGAATAAAACCTCATTTGAAAATGAGTTTAAATTCTAAAGAGCATGTGAAAATCAGGGCTCTAATTGAAATTCCCTTCAACTCTAAATTGTATTATCCTATAAGAATGACCCTGATTGTTTGTTCTCCTTCCAAATAAGTAGATTCTACCTGTGAAGTACCACAAACTGTACTATTTAACTGCCTCCCCAACTTCATACCTGCCCCTCCTCCATACAGCAATGAGTAATATTTATATCATGTAAATGAGACCATACATTATCTCATTAAAAACACTTCAGTGGTTTTTCATTATGCATGGAAGAAAATCGAGAATCCTTAGTATGCCCTCCAATTACTGGTCCCACTGATCCCTCCAGTCTCTCCCACCACAGACACTCCCGCACTCCCTTCCAGTCACACTGACCTCCTTTTGCCCTTCCGGACTGTCAAGCTCTTTTCCAGCTCAAGGGCCATTCCCCAGGCCATCCTCCAGTAGCAATTCTGTCTCTCATTGCCCCTGCCTCCTTTTATGCCTCTGGACCTGGGGTCAAGAGTGTTGGGGGGTAGACTCAGACAGCTCCTTCCCAGTGCAGTGTCTGGGGGCAGGTGTGCCTCAGCACCTTCTCATCACCTGCAGGCACAGCAGATCCTGGGACACAGTGTCAGCCCAGGGCACAGCACTGACTCTCATCATCACATCTCTCATCCTGCCTAGAGATGGCTTCTAGTTCCTGCTCACTTCCAGGGCAACGGAGGTACTGTCTCTGAAGAAATTCAGGGTCACCTCTGTGATCTGCTCCTAGCAGGTGCCTCCATGTGCCTGGGATGTCTCTCCCTCACTAAGGCTTGGATTTACACACCTTAGTCCCTGGGACCTGCTTCCAGCCTCCTGAGGCCCATTTGGCCAGACAGTACAGGAACTGCCCTGTGTCTTCCAAGTGCCCCGTCTCTGTGCTTTGTCCGCCTCTCACTTCCTAAGCCTGGTACTCTGGTCAGGTGCTCAGTGTCTTTCTGCATGCCCCTTCACCCTCTTTCCAAAAAACGTGTTCTTAGGAAAGACTGGTGAACTCATTCACTCTCAAAAAACTGTCTATTTATATTGTGTTGTTGGTTTTCTTGTTCAGGATCAAGTCTCTGTGCTAATTTATAAGCTCTCAGATGTGAACTTTGTGTTATTCAACAGAGCTTAGTAGAGTGCTGGGTGGGTGCAGTAGGCAGTCACTGAATATTTGTTGACAGAATATAAGAAGTAACAAGTTCAAATTACAGGAAGTACAATTCCTTTTTAAATGAAACAGTATATCAAGAAGTATCTAAAGTAGAGATCATTGAAAAACTCTAAGAAAGGGGTCATATGAAATAAAAATCTAAAAATTCCAATAAAAAAAATAAATCAATAGGGCCACCTAAGTGGCTCAGTCCGTTAAGCAGCCGACTCCTGACTTCAGCTCAGGTCATGATCTCAGGGTCTTGGAATGGAGTCCCATGTCAGGGTCCCTGCTTGGCAGGGAGTGAACGTCTGCTTGAGGATTTGCTCTCTCCCTCTTCCTCTGCCCCTCCCTTTTCTCTCTCTCTAAAATAAATAAATATTCCACTTTGAAATCCCTGGATTAAATACATTAAGGAAAATAGTATGTCATCACCTCCATCTGGACAACTTTGATTCAGCACATCACTGAAATTGTGATGGTTCTCATGGAGCACTTAAAAAAAAAAAAATCACAGGTAATTGTGCATTTAATGCCCGTGATCCCTCTGTAGAGATGGCTAGCCACATGATACAGTTAGAATTCACATTTGGATTTCTTCATTGCCAGTGTAAATTAAACCTGAGGATTTTTTTATCCTGTTTACTTAGCAGTGATTTATTGACACAACAAATTGTCAACTATGTCCTCCCTGGGTTAAATCATTTGCACAAGGATGGTTTGCTGCAGTAAGGTGAGAGAGATGGCTCTAATACACACCTTTGTGTTCTTAAATCCTCTCCTCCGACTAGAAACTTAATAGACTGTTCCTCTATTCAGAACTGCACAAAAGTTCTCCATTCACTGTCATACCGACTCTCCCGTTCCTTAGAGCCTCTCACAACTTGGCATTCTCCTTCTATCTTCGTTTCCTTTTGGTTCTCCTACATATATCTAGCATTTTAATCCATGTATGATAAACACACTCTTAGAATTTTAGAGCTAAAAAGGACCTAGTGGTAATCTTATCAAACCTCTTGTTTAGTAGAGGAAAAAGCTGAATCCCAGTGAGGGTAACTGATGGACATATCCTTTTGTTAAACTGAGTAAAACGTCCCAGTTTTAGACTCCTAGGTAGTAGAATAGTTGAAATTAGAAAGCGGCTTTCTAACATTTATCCCATGTTCAAATTTCTACTACAGTCATAATAATAAATAATGTTTATTGAGTACTCACTTTGTGCCAGATAATGTGGGAGCAAATTTAAGCCTCTCAGTGGCCTCATGGAGAAGAACACATTATTATCACCATTTTGCAGCTGAGGAAAGAAGGACACAGAAGAGTGCAAATAACTGGACTGTGTAGCTGCTCAGTTAGTTAAGTGGCAGCACAGGGATTCAAGTTCAGAGCCTGTGTGTGTAACCACTTTATATTCCTTGTAGTACCTACAACAATACCTTATGTTTATTAGTATCCAATATAGGTTGTTTGAAGTTAATTGAAAATTGGCTTACTCAAAAGAAGAAAAATTAAAGAGGATGCAAATGAGAACAGATTGTTTTACAAAACAGCACTAGCTTCTGAGGCAGGAGACATTTATTCCCATGCGATGAGCTGGACATGGCAGTGCAGGACAGAAGACCCAAAGCCAGCCCAGGTCGTCCCTTGGCAAGTTCATCTGCACCCTGCATACCACTGTCTGGGATGTCACCATCAGATACAATAAAAACCCAGAGGTCTCCTGCAAAATGAAGGTATAATGGAGGCTTTCAATTGACACACTTGGGGAAGACTTGCTCAATAACCTATGTGGGCTGAAGATTCATCTCTCAGAGTGGGAAGCCTCCACACCAAGGCAGACAAGAGGGGCTGAGGCAAAGAATGTGTCTGGTCATCACACACCCTATGAGACTCAACCTTGCTCTACAGGGTCGCTCCAGGATGCATGATTATTGGTGACAGACTCTTGGAATAACTGTGAAAGACCCATTCCATCAGATCTGCTGAGAAGTCACCAATCTTTGGTCTTCAAGTGGGGAGGTGGGGCTGAGGAGCTGGGGGGATGGACAGTGCTTCTTCATGTCTTCTGTTTGATCTTGCTTAGTATTTTATTTTAAAAGCCTGGACATTATGAGTCCAATTAAAATACACTGAATCTATCCCACAGAAGTTAAGGAGAATATTGCATTCCCAATTATTTAATGAGAACTGTAAGATTTTTTTAATGACTCCAATCTAGCCTAGGATCATTGCAAAAAGATTAGAAACTCTCTTGAAATTGTTGAAAACTCAAAAGTTAAGACAGATAATGGCCAGCTTAGGTCCAGATATTCTGTATGTTTGGACTTGAAAAGGAGGGAGGGAAATGGGGGGAGGAAGGAAGATACCATTATTATCACCATTTTGCAGTTGGGGAAACCGGGGACAGAGGACTGTGAGTAATTGGACTTGCAAGTAATTGGGGAGGAGGGAAGAGGAAACAGGGAGGCCAGACAACCCCTTCTCCCACTCGAGGATTCTCCCACATCTTCTCAGAAACCTGACACTAAAGACTATACCTTCTTTCTCGTGTATGCTACCTCTCCTTCCTAACTGGATCCTTCCTGTCTTTAAAACATGTTCCTTCAATCACATCTATTTCATGGGGTCCTGAGTCCATTTCTAGACGATGAGAAGCTTGGGGGTAAACTCTAGAGAGGGAGGAGGGCTGACTGCCACGAAGGAAGAGGGGGTGGGGGGGCGGGTGGTGGAGGGACAAGATTATTCATGTAATCACACCCTGTAGAGCATGCACAATTTGGGTAATGTATTTTTAAAGCAGATTAACTAAACCATCACGCACATGAGGGAAAGGCGGCGGGGGGGGGGGGCGGGCGCAGGGGGGACGGTGGTGTACAAACAGCAATCTCAAGATGAGCTGATCCAGATGTGTGTGGCCTCAAGTCGTTGCACCTGAAACATTTTGTTGTTTGTTTTTAAAGCAACTGATAATTAGGGACTCTTGATGAAAGAATTATTTGCCAAAAAGGGGGCAGAGTGAAATCATTGTTGAGCCCTGAATTTTTAAGGTTTCTTGGTGGTATTTTTATAAAAAGTCGATAAAATGGTACTTTTCACTCAGTCTTTAATCAGTTCCTTTCTTGTCACCATGGGACATTGACCTGTGACCTCAGTCTAACACCATCAGGACCTTCAAAAGCCTTAGAGCTCATTCATCTTTCACTCTCACTCAAAATGCTACAGCTGATCCTCAGAAGGTATGTGGTGTCTGCCGCAGGATATCCCAGAGCTTCCAGACCCCTAAGAGCTGGCAGCTTTTTTCTCACGAGCCGCTCTCAGTCCTCCCCCTGTACCCCCTGCCCACATCCCCCCATGACTACAATCTTCATCCCACGTATGTTCTGTCTTATCTTCAGAGACCTGGGATCTCACACAAAGTCTTTGCTTCCAGGAAGATGCTATTCCATAGACACCTAGACCTGAATTCACTCTGAATGTGTACCTCTAGTTCCCCATACACTGCAGTCACAGCTATGGATTTAACATGTGTTAAAGAGAGGAAGAAACATGAGAAACCATCTGTCCCCAATATCTTCAAGGTCTTAGTCAGCTCAGGGTGCTATAACAAAAGACCACAGACCAACGGCTTAAACAACAAGCACTTATTTCTCACAATCCCAGAAGCTGGAAAGTCCAAAATCAAGGCGCTGGCAGATTCGGTGTCTGATGAGAGCCCTCTTTGTGGTTTGCAGAAGGCCACCTTCTTGCTGTGTCCTCATATGGTTAAGAGAGAGGAGAGCAGTCTCATGTGTCTTATTTTAAGGACACTGTTCCCTTCATGAGGGCTCCACCTTCACAAACTAATTACCTCCCTAATATCATTATGGGAATCAGGGCTTCAACATTTAATGGGGGCGGGAAGACAAACACGAGGTTTGTAGCACTCAATAAAGACAACACTGCCCACCCCTGGAAAGTGTACTGGGAGCTCATGGAGGTGTTTTTGTTGTCACAGAGATTAGAGGTGCCACTGGCACTTTGTGGGGACATTAGGCATGCTTCAGTGCAGGACCCAGTGGCTGTCTTCCCTGTAAGCTATGGAACTTTTTCAAATGCACCCCTGGACATTGGTAGCGTTGTTTATAATTATCCAAGTCCAGAACTTGATTTTAGTTTACGAAACATGAAATGTGTCTTATATGGAAATTGCCAGACTGTGGAAATTGTGAGTAGAGGGTACTTAGCTTTCTTCACCATCTCCTTCAGTGCAACATGCTGTGTTGGTCTGTGCGTCTAGCACTGCATTCACAGTGGTTCTGTGGACTGGTAAGCCTCATCACACTGTTAGAACATCTAGAGGAGCTGAGTCTGAACATTTCTACATTGAAATCTATATTTTATAATTCATTAAAAATTATAAGAGTTTTCATATTTGAGTTAAGACACAATTAACTTTTTGAAAGATTATTTATTTTAGAGAGAGAGAGTATGAGCGGGAGGGGCAGAGGGAGAGAGAATCTCAAGTGGACTCCATGCTGAGCCTCAAGCCAGATGTGTGGCTTGATCCCACCACCTTGAGATCACAACCTGAGCCAAAACCAAGAGTCCGACACCCACCCAGGTGCCCCAACACAATTGATTTTTTTTTAAATTGCTTCTGGGGATTATATTATTAATGAATTTCATTGCAAAAGGGAATCACAAAACACTGATAAAAAAGGGTATACTAGGGACACCTGGGTGGCTCAGTCAGTTAAGCATCTGCCTTTGGCTCAGGTCATGATCCCATGGTCCTGGGATGGAGTCCCGCATTTGGGGGGGGGGTCCCTGCTCAGCGGGGAGCCTGCTTCTCCCTCTGCCTGCTGCGTCCCCTGCTTGTGCTCTCTCTCTCTCTCTGGCAAAATAAATAAATAAAATCTTAAAAGAAAAAAAAAAAAGAAAGGGTATACTAGTTTTGAATCCATTCATGAATGTACCACAGTTTATTTAACCAATCCCCTGTTTATGGACACCTAGGTCATTACCAACACTTTCCTTCTATAAATACTGTGATAATGAAGACCTTTATATGCTTCCTTTCATATCTTCACAGTGTTTACATTTATTAGTTCCTTAATATTAGAAAATCCAAGAAATTTTTCATGTATAAACCTAGGTCTCTGTCTTATAAAAATCTAGCCAGCCTGGGCTCTCACTCTTGCCTGGAAATAATAACCTGTAACTGAGAAGCAGCTGCCTACTTTTGACAAGGTGCATGAATCTGTTGGAGCTGCTATGCCAGAGTATGATAAACTGGGTGGCTTAAACAACAGAAAGTTATTCCTCTAGTTTTGGAAGCTGGAATTCTGAAGTCAAGGTGCAGGCAAGGTCAGTTTCATTCTTGGGCCTTCTCTCTTGGCTTGTAGGCCCTCTCACCCTGTGTTCACATGACCTGTCCTTTGTGCACTTGGGAAGGGGAAAGACAGAGCCTCCACTGGTGCCTTTGCTTATAAGGGTACTAATCCTATCGGATTAGATCCCTACCCTTATGATCTTTAAATTTAATTATCTCCTAAAGACCTTATCTCCAAAAAAACTATGGTACTGGGGGTTAGGTATTCCCCATACGAATTTGGGTGGGGACAGCTGGTCCCACACTCCACCACTCATTGTCTCCCGCACACTGGTATCTGTTGCTCTCTGTCATCAAACATGAGCCACTGATTTCTTATAGCACAAATAAAAGGAAATTAAATAGTGATTAAGTCTATGTCTCTTCCAAAAGTGATAAAATGCAAGAAAGACTGATAGGGCCAAGCAAATTGGAAACTAACCCATATTTTGGTGGAAGTGAGGAACATTGTTACACATTTACACAGGCAAACTGAATGTAACTTTGTCAAAGAACGAAACTTAAAGCACCTTTATGAACCAAACCACGGTAAATGCTCATACCTGGTCTGCTTTACACGGTCTGGTCATCTGCTTGGTCCCATAGGCCTTTATGTCTGAGATCCCAGCTCTATTCAGTTTTGACTCCTAAACTATCTGCCTCCTCTGATGTTGCCTTATCTTTCCTTAAACGTCATGCAAAAGTGCAAATGATGAGAGCAAACCAGCAGCTGCCCACCAGCCTCAAACATCAGCAACAACATCCTAGGTATGTATTTTCTTCCCTTGCTCCTAGGAATTGCTTTGGGTCTAGGGAATTGCTACTGTTTGCTAAGTGGATGGCTACAATCTTTCTTTATGCATTGCAGACATCATTTTGTCTGTTTTCCAGTCTCATATATATGCTGCAGTGTAAGCGATGGGGGCCAAATTCTTAGGCTACCGAGGACTGAGGGTTGCTGGCTGAGCCGGCTGTCCAACTCTTCAGCCAGGATATTTGTGTTTGTTCATTTCCTTTCCTAAACATGAGCTTGTTGCTTGCTGCAGTACAACGGGCTATGAATTCAAAGTAGGATAGAACAGTTCAGTGGGTTACATTTCAAATGCATGCTCAGTGTGGACCAGTGACCCCAGAGGCTCTCAAGCCACAAAGTGGGGAAAGGAACATATAAAGAAGAAAACAGGTTCCTGTAGAACTTGCAGACTTCCTTGGGCCTAGTAAGAGTCAGAAGTTCTAAGAGTAATCATCTTTCTGGGGGCAAATCAACCCTCTTTTCAAGATAAATGAGGATAGGATATGCAAATGTAGTGAGCAACAGTTCTGAAGTGAAAAGAATGGGAACGTGTTTCTTATTTTCCAAGTCCTAGATTTCTTTTTTATTCTTGGCAATTGGCACCCAACAAATAACCTTCCTTTGTTTGAGCTGATTTGTAGCGAGAGTACAATTCCAGCTTCAGTGAGGCTGGTCTTTTGTTCTGGGGGAAAAGTTTATCCTTTGCTCGTGTCATTTAGCTTCTCCAATAGTCTCCGCATCACGCCCTCTCCACCATGAGAATGTTTGCCAAAGTCTGAAGGAATAAGGGACCAGCTAGAGAAGATATTTTTGTGTCTTGGCTGACATTACTTTTTCTTGCAGTGTTTATGACGCTGAGGGTGTAACATGACCATCGCCTCAAAGTGAGGTCATGATTGAGCACTTCTACATATTGTTTACTAAGTGCTTTACACATTTGTTATCTCATTTAGTCCCCCAACAATCTAATGAAGAGGGAAGCTATGTGAAGATCAGTAGTATCCCAAGATCCCTGAGCTGTAAGTGGCAGACCTGAGACTCCATCTCAGACCTCTTCAACCATTCATTCAGTTTTCTTCTTTCCCTTCCTTCCTTCTTCCTTTCCCCTCCCTCCCTTACATCCATCCATCCTTCCTTCCTTCCTCCCACCCTTTCTCTTTCTTTTCCTTCTTTCCTTCCTTTCTTTCTCTATTTCTCCCTCTCTTTCTTTCTTTCTTTCTTTCCTTCCTTCCTTCCTTCCTTCCTTCCTTCCTTCCTTCCTTCCTTCTCTTTTTTCTCTCTTTCCTTGTAGAAAGAACACTTAACACAAGATCTGTTCTCTTAACACACTTGTAAGTGTATAATGCATTATTGTTGGCTGCAGGTACAATGTTATACAGATTTCTAGAGCTTACTCATCTTGTCACTCACATTATCACATTTATTAATACTGAGCTGGTGTCTGTCTAACACCTGTGTTTCCTACCCTGAGCTATTCTGCCCTTTAAAGCTTTCTTTAGCGAATCAAACTACGTCAAAAGAGCGTGTTAGCTCCTACACAACCTGGTGCTGTGCAGGTGAGAGCTGACGGAGGCATTGGGGCCAAAAGTCGTCCATGGGGAAGTAATCTTAACAAATCAAGCTGGGAAAATTCCCTTCAATCCAGACCTTTAGTCCATTTGTTGGGGATGGTAGAGCTCCTGTAAAATTAAAAATCACTCGTATACCTACTACTGGGCAATGCCTGCTTTTCCTATGGAGTCACTTAGTCCATTTTCAGATTATTAGAGAGAAAGCAAGGCCAGCAGAAAGAAACAACATGTTCATGGATGCCATACTGGTTGCTAGTGCATTTTGTTTGAATCTATTTTGGTTTTCTCTAGGCTGTCTTCCTACTTTCATGCAGAGAAATCTAACATAAAATTAAAAGTAGGTGAATATGTGTGGCTCTCAAGCTAATAAGAATCAAAACAACATTTTTAAACAAATATGATAGAGCTATGTTGGCCTCCAGCCCATTCACTTTCTTTAGCAACAAGAACACTAGGACACTTAGGGCACAGTCATTATTTTTCCTTATTCCTTAATCTTAACACTGTATAGGCATGGATATTTCTTCATATTTTTTGGAGAAATAACTTTTATGATCTTCTCTAAGAAGATCAAATTGAAAATTAGTGCTCTGGAGGGCACCTGGGTGGCTCAGTCTGTTAAGCCTCTGCCTTTGGCTCAGGTCAAAGTGTCAGCCTTTGACTCCATCCCAGAGTCCTGGAATCAAGTCCCACGTTGGGCTCCCTGCTCAGCGGGAAGTCTACATCTTCCTCTGCCTGTTGCTTCCCCTACTTGTGCTCTCTCTGATAGATAAATAAATAAATAAATAAATAAATAATAAAATCTTTAAGAAAGGGGGTACCTGGATGGCTCAGTCAGTTAAGTGTCTGAGGTCATGGCTCAGGTCATGATCCCCGGGTCCTGGGATGGAGTCCCGTGTCGGGCTCCCTGCTCAGAAGGGGTCTGCTTCTCCCTCTCCCTCTGTCCCCTCCTCAGGCTCTGTCTTTCTCTCTAGCTCTGCTCTCTCTCTCTTGCTCGCTAAAATAAGTAAATAAAATCTTTAAAAAAAAAAATTAGTGCTTTGGAGATAAGTGAAATCAGATCATCCTACAGAAGAAAATCTACCTGATAAAATAATAAGTTGACACACACTTTAATGTAACAATGACAGCAAACACTTTTCCTCCCTAGGTGTGGAAACAATAGTGTGCAAAAGTGTCTGGATCCTTCTTACATTTCATGGCCAATGGAAAAATGGACCAAAGAATAATCAGTCTTCTATGAGGCCACGGTACCTTCAGAGAAGGCTCTGAACATCATGCTTGTGTCTGCCACGTGGAAAGGGGTCTTGACTCCAGAAAGAATTCAGTTCTGATTTTCCAGCAAGCCTTAAATTCAGATGCTAAGTCCCACAGCCACACCATGTTTCAGACAACATACCAAAAGGCATGTCCAATTTGGGAATTAAAAACAAGTCCACAGTTATTATGACTTTGTTACTCGTGAAGCAATGTGCCAAAGGGGGAGCAGAATCTCTTTGCCGGCAAAGAAGATGGTTTCCATTACTTCTTATTTATATTGCCCACCCTTACTTTGGAAGATGAAAGGGTGATGAGAGTAAAACAAAGCTGTAGAATGGGAAACTAACAAAGAAGTACATGCTCGTTAAAAAAAAAAAAAGTTTTGGAAACGGAGAAAAATACAAAAAATTGCTAAAAATCCACCTTCCAAAGACAGTGACAATTTCCATGTCAGTTCTTTCCCACCAGTCTTTTTATGATGTTCTTCACATTTTCAAAAGATTTTATATAACTACTTTTATCTTTGTGTTTGTCTCAAAACTAACACATGAATTATGAAGAATTTATAGAAAACGAAACAACAGAATGAAAACCGCAGAAGCACATGTTTGACCTCTGAGGATGTATCAATTTTTCTATCAGATATACTGAGTGCTTACAGGCTACACACTACTATTCTAAGCACTGATCATGTACTATTCCATTGAAAGTGTACAGTTTTTGCAATAAGGCACATCTGGTTATTTCCGTTTGGGACAAAAGAAATTGAGGTTTAAAAAGAACAGACTTGGGAATGAACAAGGTTGGTGAGATTGTGAAGCCTTTGTCCTTACCTGGCGATATCTGTCCATGTTACACTGTTGCACCCTTCAATTCTTTTTATTTTTATTTTTATTTTTTTATTAAAATATAATGTATTATTAGCCCCAGGGGTACAGGTCTGTGAATTGCCAGGTTTACACACTTCCTAGCACTCACCATAGCACATACCTTCCCCAATGTCCATAACCCTTCCCCCCCTCCCCCACAACCCTCAGTTTGTTTTGTGAGATTAGGAGTCTCTTATAGTTTGTCTCCCTCCCAACCCCATCTTGTTTCATTTATTCCTTTCCTACCCCCCAACCTCCCCATGTTGCCTCTCAACCTCCTTATATCAGGGACATCATATGATAATTGTCTTTCTCTGACTGACTTATTTTGCTCAGCATAATACCCTCTAGTTCCATCCACGTCGTCACAAATGGCAAGATTTCATTTCTTTTGATGGCTGCGTAGTATTCCATTGTATATATATACCACCACTTCTTTATCCATTCATCTGTTGATGAACATCTCGGTTCTTTCCATAGTTTGGCTATTGTGGACATTGCTGCTATAAACATTCGGGTGCATGTGCCCCTTCGGATCACTACATTTGTATCTTTAAGGTAAATATCCAGTAGTGCAATTGCTGGGTCATCGGGTAGCTCTATTTTCAACTTTTTGAGGAACCTCCATGCTGTTTTCCAGAGTGGTTGCACCAACTTGCATTCCCACCAACAGTGTAGGTGGGTTCTCCTTTCTCCGCATCCTCGCCAGCATCTGTCATTTCCTGACTTGTTAATTTTAGCCATTCTGACTGGTGTGAGGTGGTATCTCATTGTGGTTTTGATTTGTATTTCCCTGATGCCGAGTGATGTGGAGCCCTTTTTCATGTGTCTGTTGGCCATCTGGATGTCTTCTTTGTAGAAATGTCTGTTTGTGTTCTCTGCCCATTTCTTGATTGGATTATTTGTTCTTTGGGTGTTGAGTTTGATAAGCTCTTTATAGATTTTGTATACTAGCCCTTTATATGATATATCGTTTGCAAATATCTTCTCCCATGCTGTCAGTTGTCTTTTGGTTTTATTAACTGTTTCTTTTGCTATGCAAAAGCTTTGGATCTTGATGAAGTCCCAATAGTTCATTTTTGCCCTTGCTTGCCTTGCCTTTGGCGATGTTCCTAGGAAGAAGTTGCTGCGGCTGAGGTCGAAGAGGTGGCTGCCTGTGTTCTCCTCAAGGATCTTTCTCACATTGAGGTCCTTCATCCATTTTGAGTTTCATGTTTGAGGTAAGGAAATGGTCCAGTTTCATTTTTCTGCATGTGGATGTCCAATTTTCCCAACACCATTTATTGAAGAGACTGTCTTTTTTCTATTGGACATTCTTTCCTGCTTTATCAAAGAATAGGTGACAATAGAGTTGAGGGTCTATTTCTGGGCTTTCTGTTCTGTTACATTGATCTATGTGTCTGTTTTTGTGCCAGTACCATACTGTCTTGATGATCACAGCTTTGTAATAGAGCTTTAAAGTCTAGAATTGTGATGCCACCAACTTTGGCTTTCTTTTCAACATTCAACATTTCAACATTTCAACATTCCTCTGGCTATTCAAGGTCTTTTCTGGTTCCAAAAAAATTTTTAGGGTATTTGTTCCATTTCTTTGAAAAAAATGCATGGGATTTTGATAGGGATTGCATTAAACGTGTAGATTGCTTTAGGTAGCATAGACATTTTCACAATATTTGTTCTTCCAACCCATGAGCACGGAACATTTTTCCATTTCTTTGTGTCTTCCTCAATTTCTTTCATGAGTACTTTATAGTTTTCTGAGTATAGATTCTTTGCCTCTTTGGTTAGGTTATTCCTAGGTATCTTATGGTTTTACAGAGAGAGGGAGGGAACACAAGCAGGGGGAGTGGGAGAGGGAGAAGCAGACTTCCTCAGGGCTGAGTAGGGAGCCTGATGTGGGGCTTGATCCCAGGACGCTGGGATCATGACCTGAGCCGAAGGCAGACGCTTATCAACTAGGCCACCCAGGCGCCCAGTCGGTATCTTATGGTTTTAGGTGCAATTGTAAATGGGATTGACTTCTTAATTTCTCTTTCTTCTGTCTTCTTGTTGCACCCTTCAATTCTTAAAAAAAAAAAGTCACCTAAATATATATTATTTATGGACATGGAATTTATTTATTGACATGGAATTACTTCCTTTACCATTTGTAAATTCTAATATAAATTTTAATATAAAAATACACAGTAAACATTTTGTGTCTTTAGATATTGTTTTACAAATTCATTTTAGGGGCTCCTGGGTGGCTCAGTCAGTTAAGCATCTGCCTTCAGCTCAGGTCATGGTCTAAATCATGACCTGGGATGGCCCACATCAGTCTCCCTGCTCAGCGGGGAGCCTGCTTCTCCCTCTGCCTGCTGCTCCCCTTGCTTGTGCTCTCCCTCCCTCCCTCTCTCTCTGTCAAATAAACAAATAAAAATATTTTTTTAAAAATCATTTTAATGATTATAGAGTTTCTATTTATTGATGCACCATCATTTATTCAGTGATTCCCTATTGTTGGATATTTTGGTCAGTTCTAATTGTTTGTTCTAAGAAACAACACTAGAAAGGGATCTTTGTAATTTAAGCATAATAATGTCACATCTGTAATTTGTAGAGCTATAACTCATAGATGTGAAATGTCAGCATGAAAAAACATGAAGTTTATAGAATTTTGGCAAACTAGTCTCAGTCACTTTCAAAAGAGACTGTACCAACTTAAACTGGAAATCAGTGATATGTGGGCATGTCTGCCCTTCCACCAAAATGGAATATTACCATCAATGTTTTCTAGTGCACTTCTTGCATTTATTTTGTATGGGTTGTGTATTTTTATTTATGTCCTCTGTGTCCTCCGCCAATACTTCCATTGTGGCTTCTGTGGTTTTAAGAGCTCATTAATCATCTTCCAACAATGAAGAATCAAAATGAAGATGGAAGTTATGAGAGATAAGTATCTCAAGATCCCACAGCTATATGTGGCAGAATTGGGACTCTAACTCAGACTCTAACTCATTCATTCATTCATTTCATTCAACAAATACTGATGTTTTCACAACATTATCAATTCAGTTTTTGCAGCATTAATTACGTAACTCATCTTTTCCCCCACTTATTTGAATTTCCAGAAAAATTTTGTAATAAATCCTCACATATAGATGTGTCTGCTTCTAGATGTTTTAATCTCACCCATTAAGCTGCCTTTATGTTTATTTCGATGCCAGTAAACAGAAGACAGTGAATATTTGCCAATATTGTTTTCTTTGGAGCATCATTCTCTCCCACCACATGTACTCAGTCATGTACTCTGTCCCCAACTAGCACATCAGAGGCAGGGTCCTACTTGTGCCTCTCACAGCTTCCTACAACTCTGATCTCAGGGAATGGCGAAAACTTGGCATGTGATCCAAGCTGGGTCCCCAGCTTCTTTAGCTGGAGCAAATTAAGAAGATTGGTCCTGGTGTTTCTGTACTATGGATGCTGGGAGGAAGTGGTATTGGGTCTGCCTGTACTTACCTACTGAGTCACATGGAGGAAGCCCACTAGCAGAGGGAGGGAAGGAAACCCACACAGAGAGCAGGGCTGAAGCAGGAGAAAAAGTGAAAAACAACAACAGTGAGGGTCTGACTCTGCATTTAGTCATCCTGGTTTTCCTCGTTATGGGAATCAGTTCAACTCCCTGGTTTGGATTAACCTGGTTTGAATTTCTGGATTAACAATCCAAAAATTATGAATTTTTGGATTAACCTGATTTGAATTTCTGCCTTAACAAGTTATCTCTAAATGCTTCATAAATGATGAAGGGCCCATAAAAATTTGAGGCATTGATGACATCTGGGGAAAAACATCATCACTTCTAATATTAGTCTTATCAAAACTCAATTTAAAATTTCTTTACCTATAAAGCAGAGATCATAACCCTCACTCTACCTATTTTATAGGATTATTTATAGATAAAAGAAGAACTACATATGAAGTCTTGAAAACACCATAAAGATGTATTCTCTTTTTTTAAGATTTTATTTATTTATTTGACAGAGAGAGAGAGAGATCACAAGCAGGCAGAGAGGCAGGCAGTGCAGCAGGGAGGCGGCGGGGAGTAGGCTCCCTGCTGAGCAGAGAGCCTGATGTGGGGCTCGATCCCAGGACCCCAATATCATGACCCGAGCCAAAGGCAGAGGCTTAACCCACTGAACCACACAGGTGCCCCAAGATGTATTCTTTTAAGCAATGACATATTTATTTTTCTTAACTTTGTAGTTCTTCTTTGAGAGAAATTACAAATCTTTTGTCTGTGCTACAATCTTCTAATAGATTCATCACGGTTCACACATGTATTTTATAATTAAATTTCTATAAGGTCAACCCTACTCATAAGTATTAGAAAAAAGACCGACTTGTATTATCTCTTTCTAGTCATGTAAAATTAGCCAAAAGAAGAAAACTCATTCCTTGAGTATTTTTTCATTGCAAAATGCCCAGTCCAAGAATTACCAAAATGTAGAAATGCCTCAGCTAAATGGTAATTTCAACTGTCAAATCAAACCATGATAACAAAATGTCAGTGTACGCTAAGGTGTCTGCGTGTTCAGTGTTTTCAAAGACGGCCTTCCTTCCTAAATTAGCTCTTTACAGTGGCTCACGCCCCACAGTTCTTAAAGAACAGCACAGATAATTGGAAATGGTTGTTACATTTTTAATTCTCTACATCTTGGAATAATTAATGTGTTTGGGAAGAAATTCTCTGAGCTGACTGAAACATAGGCAGGAAAATGATGGGATTTTTCGGTCTATCATTTCATTTTAATGCCACCAATTATGCTGGTTCCGCTTTATTCTCATGAAAAAGATTTTTGCTTGGGTCATAGCATCTTGCTGAAGAATACCACATTTTAATCTAACAGGAATGCCCATCTTTAAATCTCTCAAATTAATTTTATCCTGCCTGAGGAAAGACGGTGGAAATGGCTGGGATCCACAGTCTGAAGTTCAAGACCTAGAAAACAATGCCCTCAACCCCACCCCCAACTTTGCTGCTGGATCCATATGATTAACTGCTTCCTTGTTTGTTTTCAAACTGAAATGATATATTCTTACATATAATCCCTTTTAAGCCTTGTATTCCTAGGGAGAAAACAAGGTTTCTATTGTCATCTTTCATGGGGAAAAAAATGAAACTAGTTTCTCCTTCTTTTCATGCCCTCTGTGGTTGGTCATTAAGGAGGTGTAATTAGTCAATATCTGTGACTAATCTTTTTTCTTTTTTTTCTGGAACAACTATTATGTGTCTAGCACCATGTTCTCACTTATTTTATCTCAATCTTGACAGAAGCTTTATGAGATGAGTATTTTTATAGTTATTTGAAGTTAAGAAAGTTGAGATTTAGAGATTTATCCAAACAGCCAGCCCTGAGATTACATCATTTGTGCAAAGTCACACAACTAAAAAGAGTCAGAATTTCAGCTCAGGTCTTTCAAATCTGTGATTTTTGCCCTTTGACTCTCTTCTCTCTGATACCTAAAATTTAGAATAATTAAAAGTATCACAGATGACATACATAATAACATAGATGAATCTCAAAGATATTACAGTAGGCAAAAGAATCCAGACACAGAAAAGAATATACGAATCATGTGTATGAAATCCAAATTCAGGTTTACTCACTTTTACTTCCTCTATGTATCTCTTTGTATCTTCTGGATGGATTTTCTTTTGCCGGAATGCAACCTCCAAAAGTGGTTTCAAAGAGAGTCTCTGTGTTAATCTTCCTGAGACAATAATATGCCTGAGAATATCTTTATTTCACTTAAACAAAAACTCAGCTAAAGGAAAATATTGTATTTCTAGACATTCTAAACTATTTCCTCCTTCAACATGGTGAAAATATTTGCCTAGTCTTATCCAATGTTGCTGATAAATCTAGTGTCAACTTGACTTGTTTCTCTGTGTCAGGAATCTTTGACTTTGATGGTCTTAAACTTGACTGTATTATAACAAAGTGTGAGCTTTTCTTATCTTTTCGGTTGACATTTTCTAAACCCCTTCAATCTGTAGTCTTCTTTCTTTAATTATAGGAAATTCTCAGTCATTATTTCTTCAAATATTTTCTTCCCTCCATTGATTGCATTCTCTTCTTCCAAAGCTTCTCCTATCCTCCTTTCCTCTTAACATTTCTTTTTATACTTTGCTCTTTTTTGTCATACTTGTTGTCTTCCGGGAGAATTCCTCAACGTGTTTGTTTGTTTTTTTTTTTTTCCAGTTAGTAGCTCATTCTTTGGCTACATCCATTCTGATATTCAATCCATTTGTGGAGTTCCTTATTGTAACTATAACTCACAGTTGCCTCTCCCTCATAACCCTTTGTTCCTGCTTCAAATGACCAATATCCTCCTGAAAAATACTTCTTTTTTTTTTTCACTTTTAAAAAAATTGAACTAGAGTTGACATACAATGCTATATTAGTTTCTTGTGGTCAACATAGTGACTCAACAGTTCTATACATTACTCACCACCCTAAGTGCAGTTACCAACTGTCACCACACGACAGTATTTCAATATTATTGACTATGTTCCCTGTGCTATACTTTCCATCCCTGTAACTTATGTCTTTTATAACTGCAAGTTTGTACCTCTTGGTCCCCTTCACCTATTTCACCCATCCTTCCACTCCTCCCCTTCGGCCACCATGTTTGTTCTCTGCATTTGTGTTGGTTCACCGTCTCCTTGGGAGCTTCCCTGGTGTCATCTGAAACTGGGAGAGACTGAAGGAAGATGTGGGCTACTCCAGGTTAGTAGGTGGTAGTTTTAATAAACAAAGGAAACTTATACAGGAGGCTTAGTCTCGAGCAGCAGCAAGACAAATGGAACCCCAAAACTTCCCACCAAATCCGAAAAGTAAAGAGGCCTTAACTGAGGTTAGTCATGTAACTCATGGACATGTTCTCCACACCACATCGCTACCTCAAGCCCATGTCCTAGGAGCAGCCTCTGGGAGCAGGGAAGCAGGGGTGGTGGTGAGAAGCCTCTGAGGGGGGTGCATCTCATAGGTCAACTGGCTGTCATTCTTTTCAATGACCTTCCCCAACAATTTATGAGTCTGTTTCTGTTTTTTGTTTGTTTGTTTGTTTGCTTCTTCATTCACTTTGTTTCTTTAGATTCCACATAGACATGAAATCAATTAATTGTGCCTTGCCTTATGTTGATTCTCGAGCTACATTCGGGGCACTTGTTATATTTTGCTGTGAGCTCATGTTACCGGAGCATTGTCACCTCCCTCCAGTGGCCACCAGGACTTGCTGTGGTCTGTTCTGCCATGTGTCCTCGGCTCTGGCTCCACTTACAAGTTACCTATCTCTGGTTACAGCACTAGGTTGTCCCCCAGGTTTTCCTCCTGCATGTGGTGACTTGAGCTGACTGGCTTGGGCTGATCTGGGGAGAGAAGAGATCACGGTTAAGAGATCTCCTTCTGCCTCTGGCTTGCTGTGGCTTCCTGTCCTCCCTCCGTCTGGCGTGCAGTTCCCATGCATACCAACCCACTTGAGGCGTCCCAGGGGGTTCTGACAGTCTTTAAGTTAATTAGTCAGGTCCATCAATTTCATTTTCACTCTGGAGCATTTCCAGATTGGGTTCCGGGAGTGAGCCACGAACTGTACTTGCTTGCAATTTTTCAAATCTCACTTTGTGTGCTGCATTCAAATGTGATAAATTTTAGGGCTCAATCACAACCATCAGCCCATTCCATTTTGGTTTTTTTTTTTTTTTCTTTTCTTTTCTGAGAGGTCTCTGCTGTCCTGAGGTTGGGGTGTCACTCCCACATGTGTTTTATATCTTTACTTTGTATGAAAACTTTAACAAGCATTACTTAGTATCATTTTGTGTTTTTAAAATTTACATAGTGTCCTACAGTACTTATAAAATAAATTTAACATTTTTAATATATTGAGTGTTATTAAATTTAACACTTTTCCAAAAATAAAAACAAATTTAAGCATTTAAAAATTTTTTTGACATTTTAGTTATTTATTTGAGAGAGAGAAACAGAGAAACAGAGAGAGCACAAGTGGGGAGTTTCAGGGGAAGAGGGAGAAGCAGACTTTCTGCTGAGCGGGGAGCCCATCACAGGGCTGGATCCCAGCACCCTGGGATCAGAACCTGAGTTGAAGGCAGAGGCTTAACTGACTGAGCCACCAGGTGCCCCAAGGCATTCTTAAACCAAAGAAAAAATTCAATAAAAGAAAAAAAAAAAAAACCATGAAATCAGAGCAAAGGATAAAGGAAGTGGCAGGCACACCAGGGTAAGGATGAGAATACTTGCTATGTTTCAGAATTAAGCAGTGCTCTGACTATAAGATCATGAAATCTTTTTATTTTTGGCTCTCTCTCCCCTCCAGCCATCCAAGATATAGAAAGGAAAGAAGGCAAAGGGGAAGAAGGGGGGCCCGGCGCCCCATTGTTGAGAAGAATCAGGCCAAGAAGGTGATCAGTCCTTTGTTTGAGAAAATGCCCAAGAAATTTGGCACTGAGCAGGACATCCAGCTTGAAAAGGACCTCACCCTCTTTGTCAAATGGTCTTGCTACACTCGATGGTAGCAACAAAGGGCTGTTCATTGAGCTACTCAACTGCTACAGACCAGAGACAAACCAAGAGAAGAAGCAGAGACTGTTTGTTGGCCGTGGGGCTGAAAAGAAGGCTGATGGCTAAGGGGGCTGTCCCCGCTAAGAGGCTGCCTGTCCCTTGAGTGAGGGTTAATGCTGTTACCACCTTAGTGGAAAACACGAAGACTCACCAGTAGAGGTTATACACAATGCAGGTACCACTGAGCGGGTTGTCCTTCCGCCTGCCCTGGGTCACAGGATTGATGAAGTTTTAGAATATAGGTGAGGTTCAATGTGGGTGGAGTCTGGAGCCAACAACCAAGAAAGAATTCTTGAGATGCCTTTGGTGCGAAATGGTGGTTTATTAAAGCACGGGGACAGGACCCGTGGGCAGGAAGAGCTGCTGCCCCGTGATCACGAGGAGTGACTGATTATATATTCAGGAGTAGGGAAGGTGAGGACCAAGGGGGCGTTCAGAAGGGCTGTCCTGTGGTAAAAGACTCAGGATACTGGAGGCCTGGTTATTGTCACACCAAGGCTGTTTTTCCCTCTAATGAGGCACTAATATGAAGACAGTTGGGAGTTTCCTGGTGGAATGTCACATTCCTCCTATCACACATCCTTGTCAATGAGCTTTAGGTTTAGAAGAAATTCAACTTGATTTACATTTCCTTCCGCTTCAGTCTCCCTCAATTTTATGGAGGGGAGGGCAATGTTAGGGATTCAGGGACGGAGTTATGGGTTTCTGGAAGTTAGGCTATTGTAAATCACTAGGACATTTGTAAACTGAGGGAGACTCCGGCCCTGCGGGACTGTGATTGCTGTTAGTGAACCATTTGTTCTTCCTGCAGGGCTGCCAGCAGTTCCTGAGGAATGTCGTATATGTCACAAGGTGGGGGGATGTAGGGTGCCAGCTTCTGCTTTGTCCTTAGCTAGTCTTTTGCTCCCTCATCAGGATGGGGGTTCCCTACTGCATTATCAAGGGGAAGACCTGGCTGGGGGCTCTGGTCCCCAGAAGACCTGCGCTACGGTCGTCTTCACACAGGTTAACTCAGAAGACAAGGGAGCTCAGCGACGCAGGTGGAAGCTGTCAGGACCAGTGACAATGACAGTTAGGACGGGACCCGCCATCACCGGGGAGGCAGTGTCCTGGGGCCAAAGTTGGGGGCCCACACTGCCAAGCCAGAATAACGAAAGGCTAAACACCTGGCTGCCAAACTGGCCACGTGTACACTGTTGAGTTTTCTGTAAGTGAGAGTAATAAAAAGTTCTCTTTCCAAAACAATTTTTTTTTATATTTTTGCAAACAGATCAGAGTCTCTGAGGGAATCACATTTCGTTTCACAGAAGGTCACGTCGCATGTTCTTGACTTAAAGGCAAAGTAAATCAATTGACCTTCCATTGATTTTAGTAACCATAGGGCATACCTACGCTGTGTGGCCCCGAGCCTTTGAAGGCTTGAACTAGGAGCCAGAAGCAAAACCAAACAAAAAACATCCAGAAGCTGATCTAATGTGCTTGGTTTTGAGAATTAGCTTAAGGCCCCCTGTGTCTTTATAGTAATACATTTACAGAATAACTTGGTTGTCCACACACTGTGAAATGACTTTAAAATTTGTAGCCATGATTTTAAGTAGGAAGAGGAATTACTTTCTTGTTTATTGGGCAAAGCTACTGGCATCGAGGCTGACTAGAATGGTTAAGTGACTAATGGAACAATTGTTAATATTTTGGGTTTCCGTTGGATGCTTGCATCTGTTCCTATTGGTTCTCAAGAAGGAAAATGTCTGGTTTGGAACCCGCCATAAATAATATTATGCTACAAGAAAACACTGCTTTCTAAATCTATAGCTAGGCTTTTTTAAAATCACCTATAGAATGATGTTTCTCTTGTGGAAAAGGTACTTTCTCAAGACACTTTATCCTGCTATATAGCAAAACGAACCCAAAGAAAATTCAACTTCAGATACAGTTAAGGACATTTTAAATTATTAAATTCATTTTTGAATTTTTGAGAAGAGCTTGACAGTGAGCTCATGCTAGGGGTAAAATTAGGGTGGGCGGCTTTGTTTGTGAATCACACTCTTCCCTACACCAACAGATTCTCAGCCACTTAATTCACTTCACATACATGTACTGACCACCTACTATGTGCTAGGCATTGTACTAGGTGTGATCATGTTCCAAACCTAGTCAGGCCTCCTAAGTCCTCAAGGCCCCAACCTCGGCCTCTGTCCTGACAGATAAGAATCCTACTGGGTCAGTGTAAAACTCTCACCAAATTCCTCATCTCTATGCCCTTGATACTTTACCACCCTGGCCTGCCTTCAGCAAGAACCTTGTTGAGTTGGTCTAGCAATAGTCCCTCTGCTTTGATATTTCCTCTCAACTAAAGCTCCATCCACTGCCCTTCTCCCTGCTACTTGGCTGAAAATGCTCACCAGCCCTCATGTTCAGAGTTGAGCCTGATATCACCTCTACTACAAAACCCCGCCATACTAGCCCCCCTGAAAAATGTTTGCCCTACTATCTTTAACAAGTGGCATGAACACAACCACTTAAAATTTTTATTTTATTTTTAAAAGATTTTGCTTATTTATTTATTTATTTTATTTATTTTTTAATTTTTTATTTCTTTTCAGCGAAACAGTACTCATTGTTTTTGCACCCCACCCAGTGCTCCATGCAATCTGTGCCCTCCCTAATACCCACCACCTGGTTTCCCCCAACCTCCCACCCCCCACCCCTTCAAAGCCCTCGGGTTGTTTTTCAGAGTCCATAGTCTCTCGTGGTTCACCTCCCCTTCCAATTTCCCTCAACTCCCTTCTCCTGTAGAAGACGCAGAGAGAGAGAGAGAGAGAGAGCACCAGCAGGGAGAGCGGCAGGCAGAGGGAGAAGCAGACTCTGCATGAAGCAGGAAGCCGAAAATGTGGCTTACTCCCAGGACCCTAGGATCGTGACCTGAGCCGAAGGCAGACGCTTAACCTACTGAGACACCCATATGTCCCTACAATTTTTTTTTTTTTTAAACAGGAGCTGAGAACACATGGTCAAAGAACAGAGTGACTCCTTCCCCTCGTGGGGTTTATAGACTACATAAACAATAAGATAATGAATCAATGACCATTTGGCTAAGTGCCATAAGATAAAAGCTCTGGGTGCAAAAACATATAGGAGAGGCATCTAAGTTGAGTGTGAGGAAGGGTGTTCCTGAGGAAGAGCCACGTCTGCTAAGACCCACAGGTATGTAGAAGTTATTGAGGAGAGAAGAGCACACCAGGAAAGCGTGCTTCGGGTGGAGGAGTTGGCAAACAACTCAGGTGAGAAGTAACTCAGTATGTTTTGAGGACTAAAAACCACAGAGTTCCTCGAGCTTAGGAAACAGGGAGGCAAGTGGACCATGTTAAGCTCTAGAAGCAAGTGAGGGCAAAAAAATCACAGAGGGCCCTTGCTGGCCATAGGAAGAATTTTGGATTTTATCCTAAGTTACCCAGAAGAGTGACAGGATCAGATTTGCCCTTGAGAAAGCTTTTCTCACTACTCTGCAGAAAATGGATCAGGCAGAACAGCTGGAGGCTACAGGAGTCACTTGGCTAGAAAGGCAAGTACCAGAGGGCCAAGGCGCACGGGCGGGGGTGGGGGGGTAGGGGGGTGGGAGGTGGGGGGGTGAGATAAGTGAGTAGTTTCAAATTTATTTAGGATACAGGTTTTTCACCTCTTTGGTTGGGCTTATTTCTAGGTATCTTATGGTTTGGGGTGCAATTGTAAATGGGGTCAGTGCCTTAATTTCTATTTCTGGTACTTCATTATTGCTGTATTGAAATGCAATAGATTCTTGGACCTTGATTTTGTATCCTGGGACTTTGCTAAATTTGTGTATCAGTTCTAGCAGGTTTTGGGTAGAGTCTTCCAGGTTTTCTGTCTCGAGTATCATGTAATCTGCAAATAGTGAAAGATTTACTTCCTCCTTGCCAATTTGGATGTCTTTTATTCCTTTTTGTTGTCTGATTGCTGTGGCTAAAATTTCCAGTACTATGGAATAACACCGGTGAGAGTGGGCATCCCTGTCTCACTCCTGCCTGTAGAGGAAAAGCTCTGTTTTTCCCCAGTGAGGATGGTATGAGCTGTGGGTTTTTCAAACATGGCATTTATGATATTGAGGTATATTTCCTCGAAACCTACTTTGATGAGGGTTTTTATCATGAATGGATGTTGTACTTTGTCAAATGGTTTTTCTGTGCCTATTGAGAGGATCATATGGTTCTTATCCTTTCTTTTATTAATGTGGTGTATTGCATTGATTTGCTAATAGTGAACCACCCTTGCAACCCAGAAATAAATCCACTTGACCCTGGTGAATGATTGTTTTAATGTATTGTTGGATTCAGTTTGCTAGTATTTTATTGAGAATTTTTACATTCATGTTCATCAGGGATATTGGGCTGCATTTCTTTTTTTTATTGGAGTCTTCATCTGGTTTGGTATCAGGGTAATGCTGGCCTCACAGAATGAATTTGGAAGGTTTCCTTCCTTTGCTATTTTTTTGGAATGGTTTGAGACCATAAAAAATCCTAGAGGAGAACACAGGCAGTAATCTCTTTGACCTCAGCTGTAGCAACTTCTTCCTAGATATGTCTCTTGAGGCAAGGGAAACAAAAGCAAAACTAAAGTACTGGGACCTTGTCAGGATAAAAAGCTTCTGCACGGTGAAGGAAATAATCAACAAAAACAAAAGGGAACTTATGGAGTGGGAGAAAATATTTGCAAATGACATATCTGATAGGGTTAGTATCCAAAATATAGAAGGAGTTTATAAAACTCAACCCCCCAAAAATGAATAATCCAATTAAAAAATGGACAGAAGACATAAATAGACATTTTCCCAAAGAGATATACAAATGGCCAAGAAACTCATGAAAAGATGCTCAACATCACTGCACATCAGGGAAATGCAAATCAAAACCACAATGAGATACCACCTCACACCTATCAGAATGGCTCAAATCAACAACACAGGAAACAACAGGCATTGGCAAGGGTGTGCAGAAAGGGAAACCCTTATGTGCTGTTGGTGGGAATGCAAACTGGTGTAGCCACTCTGGAAAACAGTATGGAGGCTCCTCAAAAAGTTGAAAATAGGGGTGCCTGGGTGGCTCAGTGGGTTAAGCTTCTGCCTTCAGCTCAGGTCATGGTCTCAAGGTCCTGGGATCAAGCCCCACATCAGTCTCTCTGCTCAGTGGGGAGCCTGCTTCCCCCTCTCTCTCTGCCTGCCTCCCTGCTTACTTGTGATATCTCTCTGTGTCGAATAAATAAATTTTTTTTTAAAAGTTGAAAACAGAGCTACCCTAGGATCCAGCAATTGCATTACTGGGTATTTACCCAATGAAAATAAAAATACTAATTCAAAGGGATACATGCACCCTAATGTTATTAGTAGCATTATCTACAGTAGCCAAATTATGGAAAGAGCTCAAGGGTCCATCATAGGGATGGATAAAGTAGATGTGATATATATATGTACACACACACACACACACACACACACACACACACACACAGGAGTATTACTCAGCCATTAAAAAGAAGGAAATCTTGCCATTTGCAACATGGATGGAGCTAGAGAGGCTTATGCTAAGTGAAATAAGTCAGTCAGAAAGACAAATACCATATGATTTCACTCATGTGTGGAATTTAAGGAACAAAAAAAGCAGAAGGACAAAAAGAGAGAGGTAGGAAAATCAAGAAGCCAACTCTTAACTACAGGGAACAAACTCATGGTTCCCAGAGCAGGGGTGGGTAGGGAGATGGAGACATAGGTGATGGGGATTGAGGAGTGCACTTGCTGTGATGAGTACTGGGTGTTGTATGCAAGTGTTGAATGTATTCAGCAGGTGTATTATACACCTGAAGCTAATGTAACACTGTATGTTAACTATACTGAAATGTAAATAAAAACAAACAAAAATTGTGATTAAGGGGAAAGCAGCACAGTTGTGCTCTTCCAGGGTCTATATCAGGTAACTGTCACAGGGGATGTCAGTATTCAACCAGTGGACCAAGGCATACAAGCGGTTTTGGAGGAAGGTGGACAGTGAACCTACTGGAATTCTACCAGGGCTAGAAACGAAGCCCAGAAGTCATGGTTGGGCCGATATTCTATCCTATTCACTTGTGGCCATGGGACACGGGCAGCAGCAGCAGGGAGTGAACAAGCCCACAGGTCCTTCTCAGGAAGCCAGACATAGGATCCTGGGCCGTGCTGTGCCTGGAAATGTGATGGCCTCCGTCCCTGGGCTTCCTCCTGGGGACCTGGCAGTGGACCGACTGGCACTTTTCTCTTACAGCATGCATTTTGTCAGCTTGGCTTGGTGACATACCAGTGCCACTGGGTCTCACCTGCTTTTGAGTTTGAAAGTGGAAATCTTAAGCCATGCAAACAAAAGTAGGAGCAGCTAGAGCTAAAGAAGGTCTGAGGGAAACAGGAATTGGAAGAAACAGAGAGAGATTATGAACACACCACCTTAGAGCCTCTTTTCCAGAAAGTACCTTTTCAAGTTGAAATCCTTTGGGGAAAAGAAATGCAGTTATTAAAAAAAAAAAAAAAAACTTAACCAAATAAAATATCAGAGTCAGATTCTGCTCCTGGGTTCCCGATCATGGCCCACTGTTACTTTTCCAACCTTCCAGTCACTGCTTCAGCCTTGCTGGTCTCCTGGCACGTTCCTGCCCCAGGACCTTGGCATTTACAGTCCCTTCTGCCTAGAGCTCTTTCCTCTTCCACAGCCACATGGCACAGTCTCACCTCCCCTAGGTTTTTGCTCAAATGTCTCCTATTCAGTGAGGTCTTCTCGCTCTTCAGTGACATGCACATGCCCTCCCTGCCTCACTTCTGCAGCCCCGTCTGCCTTTCCTGCTTTTTCTTCAATAACATTATCACCACCTGGCAGGATTGCTTTTATTTATTTGGTTGCTTGCCTCCTTCCACCAAGATGCAATCTCTGAAAAAGGCAGTGGTTTGAGTTTTGTGTGTCTCCAGCTCTTAGAACAGGGACTCTGACAGAGTGAACCCTTAATAGATACTTATGGAATAAATGAACCTTTTAAGGCACAGGACACTGATGCAGTAGCTTCAGCCCAAAGCTAGGTGGAGCTCTGCTGTGCCTATGATGCCCAAGACTTAGTCTAGGATTAGCAGTAGACACTCTTTGCTGGTTACCGGAAGGAGGTACCATGGTGCTCTTGCCACGAAGGCCATTTGAACCTTAAGCCACAAATGACGCAAGAGGAAAGAGAGTATAAGGATCGTCTCTATCTCTTCAGTGTGTGCATCACTGAAGAACACCTGTGGTGTGTATCATCTTAAGAAGTGGTTATTGAGGGATGCCTGGGTGGCTCAGTGGGTTAAGCATCTGCCTTCAGCTCAGGTCATGATCTCAGGGTCCTGGGATCGAGTCCTGCATCGAGCTCCCTGCGCAGGGGGGAACCTGCTTCTCCCTCTCCTCCCTGCTTATGCTCTCTCTCGCTTTCTCGGTCTCTGTCTCTTTCTCTCAAATAAATAAAATCTTAAAAAAGAAGAAGAAGAAGAAGTGGTTGTTGAAAATCATTTCTGTTTAGCACAGGCAAGTATTTGACACATACATATGCAAATGTGTGCCTGTGTACGTACCCATATTCAAGAATGCATATAAAAGTATGCTGGGCAATGTATGTCGGACTTACTTTGTAAATCTAGTTTCCCTGGCATTGCTCTTCAAGTGAGTTTGCTTTTCCCCTACACAACCTGCTGATGATGTCTATTGGATACTTGAATGCAGTTAGATGCCATGGATAATTCATAGTGAATTACATTAGTCATGTCAGATGTAGCCCATCTCCAAATTCTGGGTAGCCATGGAACCACTTATTCCTGAGCTGGACCTCTGTGAGTTGCACGGAGTGTCCCCCCACCCCCGCAGGTAAATGTCTTACTACTTATTAGGCTAATTAATCATTACATGTCTTATTACTAATTGGGCTCCTCTGTGAACCTCAGGTCTGGTCTTTTGCTCTGGCGAATTGAGCAGGAAAGTCTAAGCTCCTGCTACTTTTTTGGGTCAAGGAAGGTCTGTACAAAGGTCCAATCAGCTCTGCCTTCTGATCTTTGGTCCCCTCTGATCTAGTTGGTCCTCTGGCTCCTCCTCGCCAAAGACAATGACAGCTGAGTAGCGCTGGAGAAGACTTGAGCGGACCTGTTGAGTTCATGTCTCCAGGCTTCCATCCCCTGAACCTGGCGACAGGGTCCCTTGGCCTTCAAAGAATGAAGGAAAGTCCCAAATAGAGGACACTCTGAGCTCCATGTGATCACATCTGCCTCAGGAAAAACAAACAAACAAACAAAGCACATAGAGAGTAAACCCACAAGCTGAAAGAGAATCACAGTCTTTGCTTTTCCACCCAAAGTACTATGTCTTCTGCTGCCTGGGTCCTGTTGTCTCTCTTCAAGGTTTCTAACTTGGTCTAGTCCTTATGAGAGTCCCTCCTGGCCATGGGAATGAGGACTTGTGCTTCCCCTGGAATAGTGACTCTTAACTTGTTTTGACCTGGGACCCATCTGAGAATCTGATAAAGATCATGGATTCCTTCCCACACAAAAAAAGAAAATGCAAAAATTTCACACAATTTTAGAGGTTTCATAGGTTGCCTGAAAATCATCCATGAGCATTCTAATACTCATGCTATAGTCAGGGT
Organism: Martes martes; assembly: GCF_963455335.1. Taxonomy (NCBI): domain Eukaryota; kingdom Metazoa; phylum Chordata; class Mammalia; order Carnivora; family Mustelidae; genus Martes; species Martes martes. Next base: position 60,063,875 of record NC_137889.1, on the reverse strand, counting down.
ACCCATGTTAGGGTCCTGATCTTGACATTGGCTAACTGTAATTAGCAAGTCATTTAATCTTTCTTGATTCGATCTGGGAACTGGTCAAATGTACAGGGGTGGTCTTTTCCTCTTTAATGTCTGTAGTTATGTAATTATTTTGGCATCAAAGAGATTATTGCTTTAACAGGGAAATAGAAAGTTCTTTTTCTTTTATCATTTTGAAGCAAAGGGGTTAGCATCAGTCGGAGCAGGCCATGCTCTCAGCTAACACCGGATAAGGATGCCGTGGCCAGATGGATATTTTGGTGAGGGGCATCTAGGAGCTGAGAATCTCTACTGGGCATTAAACCTTTTGCAACTCAGATGTTGTTAGTCATAAAAAGGAGACTGGGTTCTCTCAATTTTTTTTTCTATTGTAGCATCTAGAAGATCGAGCAATCCACATCATTTTAATTATTAATGGGCTCCAGGGGAAAGGGTTGTTCTCCGTGACCGCTCAGCATGCTGGCGTAATGACCAACAGTTCCTCAGCAGTTGGCCGTGTTCCATATTGACTAGGTAATAATCTGCCGCGTGCAGCTGGCTGGGATAGATTAGAATGATGAGCACAGACACTGCCTCATCAACCAGAGAGATACATGCCACCTTATCAGAGTATCCTTCAAGACCGCCCAGAGCCACATCTGTCATTCTGAAATCCTGTTATGCCCAGAGAAGTGCTTTATTTGCCGGCTAGTTCGTGTTTGCCAAGGTGGTGTTTGACAGAGAGACCTTATCCCACAGCTACAGACCTGCATTTCTTGATCAGACATTTCACTCATTTAGGTGTTTCAGGAGTTAGGGATTTGTGTACCGTTTGCCCATTTTTTTTCCCCCGAAGAGCGATGTGAGTGAATTTCCTGATTCCTCCCGCCTAGAGTTTATCTAGCTTGGGTAAGGCATACTCACTCTCTCGAGGGAGAGACCTGTACAGAGGCATCAGTTCATGTCTTAAAATGGGAATTCTAACAGTGTTCAGAGACACTGTGGCGATGGAAGCCAGAGACAATCTAAATTGACCAGTCGGCTAGCCCTCTCTCAAAAAAGATGATGAAGGCACAAGAATTTGGAAAGCAGGATATCAGTAATAACTTTTGAAGTACAGATCCAACAGACAAGAGAAGATGCTGCTCTTCACCAGTGGTCGGAGAAATGCAAATTAAAATAATACTAAGGGGCTCCTGGGTGGCTCAGTGGGTTAAAGCCTCCGCCTTTGGCTCAGGTCATGATCTCAGGGTCCTAGGATTGAGCCCCGCATCCGGCTCTCTGCTCAGGAGGGAGCCTGCTTCTCCCTCTCTCTCTCTGCCTGCCTCTCTGCCTACTTGTGATCTCTCTCTCTGTCAAATAAATAAATAAATTCTTTAAAAAATAAAAAAATAAAAAAAATACTAAGATATCGTTTTATGTCCATCAAGCTGGCAACAACAATGTCAAAAGAGCGATGACATTCATCACTGGTGGAGATCTCCACCACATGGTGTTCTTTCCCAGTGCCATTGGAAATGTAGTGTTATAGCCTTTTTGAAAAACAATCTGGGCACTTCCTATTACAATGATAATTAACACATATGCTTAGACCCAGAAACCCTATAAAATTTTAGGGTATCCCCTGTTTATTGCCTTGTCGTGATAAGAAACTAGGAACAAAGTAAAGTAAATCAGGAAGAAAATGACTAAAAATATATTTGGAAAAAATAAGATGTGCAGTTTTGAAAAGAATGACGGAGCCTTATACTAATTAATTTGAAGATACTTATAGTTACTGCTGAGAAAGGAGTGAACATTCAATAAAGCGTGTGTGATATGCTCCCCTTTTTTTCTGTAAACCTAATGATGACAGAGATCCCACACATGCGTTTACGTGTGGCTGTGGGTGTGACACTGTCTGTTTGTGTCTGCACGGAAAAAAACAAACAAACCAGAAAACACCTCTGGAACGAATCAAATCAAATTTGTTATGAAAATGCACTAGAGGGGTGCCTGGGAGGCTCAGTCATTGGGCATCTGCCTTAGGCTCCGGTAATGATCCCAGGGTCCTGGGTTCAAACCCCCTATCAGGCTTCCTGCTCAGTGGGGAGCCTGCTTCTCCCTCTCCCACTCCCCCGCTTGTGTTTCCTCTCTCGCTATGTCTCGCTCTGTAAAGTAAAATAAAATAAAGTGCACTAGAAAGCTTATTTGATATAATCCTGTTAATGAATTGAGGCAAAAATATATGGGTAAATATAAATGAAATAAATGTTTCTAAGAGGGAGGTGAAGAACATTCCAGTTGCTAGTGAAAAGAAACACATTTAAATAACAAAGTGCATCAGAGTCCATTGAGGCTGTTATGATAAATTACCATAGACTGGGTGACTTAGAAACAACAGAAATTTATTCGTCACTCTTCTGGAGATCGGGAAGTCTGAGATCAAGGCTATAGTGTCTAGTGAGGTGCTTCTTCTTCTTCTTCTTCTTTTAAGATTTTATTTGTTTATTTGACAGACAGAAATCACAAGTAGGCAGAGAGAGAGGGGGAGGCAGGCTCCCCGCTGAGCAGAGAGCCTGATGTGGGGCTTGATCCCAGGACCCTGAGATTATGACCTGAGCCGAGGGCAGAGGCTTAAACCACTGAGCCACCCAGGCATCCCCCTTTTTTTTTTTTTTTTAAAGATTTTATTTATTTATTTGACAGACAGAGATCACAAGTAGGCCGAGAGGCAGGCAGAGGTAGGGAGGAAAGCAAGCTTCCTGCTGAGCAGGGAGCCCAGTGCGGGCCAATCCCAGGACCCTGGGATCATGACCTGAGCCGAAGGCAGAGGCTTTAACCCACTGAGCTACCCAGGTACCCCGAGCTGCTGCTTCTTGGGTCAGAATTTCTCATGGCATCCTCACCTGCCAGAAGGGACAAAGTTGTTCTTTGGGGTCACTTTTATAAGGGCACTAATTGCATTCATGTGGGCTTCACCCTTCCTGAGCTAATCACCTCCCAAAGGCTCCACCTCCTAATATCATTGCATTGGGGGTCAGGCTTCTACGTATGGATTTGGGGGGAACACGAGGTACAAGAACTATGAGACTTTCCTGACAACTGGGGGAGGCTGAAAACCCCAGGATGCTCCTGGGCCTTGGCTGGGAAGTGAGAGGCACAGTTGGGCAGGTGAGCGACAGGAAGAATATACCTTGAGTAGTTAATCTAATCACACTACCCCTTCCAAGAGACACTTAATTGGCTCTTTATTATTCAAAAGAGAGAGTTCAAGCTTCCTAATTTCACTTTGTACTCAGATTACACCTGACTTTCAAGCCCTATCTTTCCAAGACACTCAATTGCTTACTCTTCCCTGAACAAACTTCACTCCTCCGTATCACTTCGCCGTTATAAATGCTCCTCCCTTCTTGCAAACAGAAAATTCCACATGTCCCTCAAGAGCCATCAGGAGCCATGTCAAGTGCCATCCCCTCCCAGGAGTCCTGCACATTTCCTGCATGCTTCTTAAATGCTACACATATTCAGACTCTATTCTTTTAAATAATTTTACTTTTTGCTCACAAGGTTATACTTTATAAATGTCTAGGTAAAGTATATAGTCTTATTTTCTTTACCTACACTCGTAAGAAATCTGCACACATTGCATGCTGACTAATAAGGAAAATACATAAATTATAAGTGGGGTCACCCCATTGTTCGATGGTTTTATCTGCTTTTCAGGTGTCTATGTGGGGAGTGAATGGATGATTTCTTAACTAAAATCTTCAGGACATGGGCACCTTCTGCCTTTCACTGTCTGAAACTTCGTTCTTCTGATCCAGTGAAGAAAATTTCTGGTGAGCCCTGGAGAAGATGTTCTGCCTGCCCCTGTCCCCCACATCCGCAAGAACACAGACTACAGTGATTTCACTGCTGGGAATTGTGCCCTACTGCGAGCCCCCACTCCTATGAGGAGCTCATACTTTTCTTTCATTTCCTGCATGTTGTTTTTTGTGGGACCCCCTTTGATAGATGTTGAAGCAGAGGAGGCTGGGAGAAACCCTCTTATATCTGAAGTCAGTGACCAAAGTGGTGAAGAGTCATTAGCATATTATCTTTACTAGTACATCCCTGTGTCTCTTCAGTGTGGGAATAAAGACAGTGGGTTTCCACACACGCATGCTATGTCCTTCAGCTTTTCATTTCCAGAAGTCCTGTGTGACTCAAGACAAAATCTAGTAATGTGAGCCTTAGATGTACTTAATTTTAGTCCAGTTTTATCTCTTTTATTGCTGGGAGAGATTACCATCACATTCTGTCATTAGCTTGTCTGTTAGGCTTAGCTTTTAGAGACACAAGTTTTATTTTCCATTTTTCTCTAGCTTCACTGTTATTTTTTTAAAGATTTTATTTACTTATTTGAGGGAGAGAGAACATGTGAGGGAGAGAGCATGACAAGGGGGAGGGGCAAATAGAGAGGGAGATGCAGGCTCCCCACAAAGCAGGGAGCCCACTGCAGGGTTCAGTGCCAGGATCCCGGGATCATGACCTGAGCTGAGGGCAGACGCTTAACTGACTGAGCCATCCAGGTGCCCTACTTCACTGTTACTTTAACAGGAATTAAGAAAAGGCTGAAATGGGGATGCTACCCAGATTTCATACTGAATAGCATTCCTGATTTTATTTTTAAAATGCACAGTCCCCCAACCTGATTAGGAAATTATGTCACTCCCTTTGGTCATTTGATCAATATTTTTGAACACCTTCTTTGTTCTAGGCACAATAATTGAGGGTTTGGGGACAAGGAACTGTCTAGGATACCGGCAGTATCCCCAAATAACTTACAGTGTACTCAGTGGCCAAACAGTTATTTAACAAATAACCATATGATACGATGTGATGTGATTCAATTTGCTGTGTAGATCATTCCATGGAATGAGGAAGAGGAAAAGACCATCTGTGCAGGAGTAGGAATCGAGGGTGAAGGAGGAAACCATTATGGAAGTGGTACAGTTTATGTAGATTCTCCAAGGACGAGTAGGAGCAAACTGGGTGGACAAAACAAGAGAACTGGAACAGTACATGCAAAGGTTCAGACAATGGAAGGTCGTATTTATCGTGCTAAGAAATTTGTAAACAATGGAAAGCCATTGATATTGATGTATGTTAAGCAAAGGATGACAGAACCATATGTATATTTTTAAATTTCCATTAAAAAGTTTTCTTGGGGTCCCTGACTGGTTTAGTCAGTTAAGTGCTGACTATTGATTTCAGCTCAGGTCATGATCTCAGGGTCGTGGGATTGATCCCTACGTTGGGTCTATGTTCATGGAAGGGTCTACTTGAGATCCTCTCCTTCTCCCTCTCCTTTTGCTCCCTGCCACCCTCCCACTCATGCACTGCCATGCAGGCTCTCTCTCTCCCTCAAATAAATAAATAAACCTTAAAAAAAATAAAGTTTCTTAGGACACCTGGTTGGCTAAGTCAATAGAGCATGAGACCCTTGATCTCAGGGTCAAGTTTGAGACCCACATTGGGCATAGAGCTTACTTTTAAAAAATAAAAATTTTTAAAAATAATCATAATTAAATTAAATTTTTTCAAGTTTTTTTTTAAACATGTCAGTAACTGTGCTATAATTTAAATAACATTGGTGATCCTCTGGCTGATAAATTATTTTAAAGGAGCTTTAATCAGATTTGGGAAGAGTGCAGAGCTCCACACTTACTCAGAGAGAAACTAGAGTAAAATCTGCCTTGGCTTTTATGTGTTTCCCTTTTGGGCTCAAGAACTGGACTCTATTCTTCACTACTATACCTTATATTCCCTCCTCCATTAAACCCATTCACCCAATAAGTGCATTCTTTTTTCCTTATCAGAAAAATGCATTGTTTGGACTTCGGTTCCACGCCATCAGTCATACAAGATACTCTGGAAAATCCTCCCACTGAAAAACAATCTTAAGGTCTGGATAAACCATTAAAAACTCTTGTTGAATACATGACAGAGATGGTAAGAAACTAAGGAAAATCCTCAACGTGGAAAACAAAGCTAAAGTACAATCCAGAGAGTGAGCTCAGCTGAAGCCCACGGCTGCCTGAAGTGTCTTCCAAGTCTTATACACCAACAGCTTCAGTTCAAATGGAAGCACATCAGTAGAACACTAAATACAAGAGTTCATACAAGGTAGAGGGCAATTGGACACTTTTTAATGGAAATAGAACAGCTGGGGACACCTGGGTGGCACCTGGGTGAAGGCAGTTTGTCAACCATCTGCCTTCAGCTCAGATGACTATCCCCGGGTCCTGGGATCGAGTCTCACATTGGGATCCCTGCTTCTCCTTCTGCTCCCCCTGATTGTGCCCATGCACGCTCGCTCTTTCTCTCTGACAAATAAATATATAAAATCTTAAAAAAAAAAAAAAAGAGGAAGTAGGACCCCTGAAGGACCTTAGAATCAACAAGAAGGTAAAGGATGGGGAAGAGGAGTGCAGAATGCACCTTGCAAAGAAAGACAGGAGTCAACTTGTTCTTCTCAGCTTTTGCTGTGGTAGGGAGTGTCCACCTGAAGATTTCATCCATTAGTCAGCTTTCCTGTGGTTTGAGGCTCAAGTTACCACTGACCTTGATGGGAAGAAAAGTTTCTTCAATTTAGAGACTAAACGAACCAGCTATAATCTGGGAGAAGATATAGGAACAGGACAAAGGATTAGTTTTGGCACTAGTTTGGCTAAATAAATAAATAAAATAATAATAAAATGTGATAAGACCAAGTGTTGGCAGGAATGGAAAGCAAAAGAAACTCTTCTTACACCATTGTGGGTCTGAGAATTAGTATATTATTGTGGCAAACAATTTAACTTGATTAAATAAATGTGAACTTGAATGTATTTTATGACCCAGCAACTATTCTATTCACAAGATAGGATATGATTCAATAGCAAAAAGTGAAATTGACACTTCATGCATCCAGGGCATGAATTTGACAGAGTATTGAGGAAAATAATCAGTCATAGACCATATATGTATTAGATTAGTCAGGATTCTCCAGAGAAACAGGACCAGTGTACATACTGGTTTACTGTAGGGCATTGGCTCACATGATTATGGAGGCTGGGAAATCCCACAACCTGCTCTCTGCAAGCTGGAGACCCAGGGGAGACTGTGACATCTTTCCACTCTGACTCCAAAAGGCCTCAGAACCAGGCTGCTGATGGTACAAAGCCCAGTCATAGGGCAGGAGAAGACTAATGTCCCCACTCACACAGGTAGCCTAGAAGGGAAAAGGGGCAAATTCTTCCTTCCTCAACCTTGTTGTTCAGTTCAAGCCCCCAGAGGACTGGATGATTCCCATGGAAGGCAGGCGATCTGCTTTACAGATTCAGATGCCACTCTGACCTGGAAACAGCCTCAGACACACCCCAAAACAATGCTTTGTCTGGCATCCCACGGTTAACACAAAATTAACCATCACAATGTACAGGATGACTCTTATGTAAAACTATGTAACAGTTATTTAAAAATGTAACAAAACATTAAGCATGAATAATATGTTTAGAGATACAAATATATGTCTGTAAAACCGTGAAGAAAAGCAAGTGAATGATTAGTCAGGATGGGGGCTGCCTCTCAGAACTTGGAAGGGACATCATCAGGAAGGGCCACATGAGGAGTTCACAATGTCTGAGGATGGCGGTAATAGGACATTAGCATGATTTGCTTTATTCTTCATTTCAACGTGGGTTTTATGAATAGCAATGGTCACCATAATAAAACAAACGAAAACAAGTAGTCAGTTTATCGGTGTTCTCGTCTCCTGCCTTTCTCAGGACACACTATTCCCCTCTCTCCAGCCTCCGATATCTTTGTGGTTTGGAGCTGTTGCAGCTGCAGGTCCTTTCTCTTCAGAACAGCGTGTGCGTGGATTCTGCACTGGCTGGCTTAGGCTAGCTGGAAGCCACCACCGATCCTGAAGTGTCGGGGGACTTGACACAACAGCAGCTTATTACTTCCTCACCGTTGTTCGGGTCTGTGGGTCATCTTTACTGGCAGCCATTCAGGCACTCAGGCGGATGGAAACTCTTGCTTCCTGACATTCGATCACACTAGACAGCACCATCACTGCGCAGTCCAAAGGCAGAAGTGGAGGACATGGGGAGGAGATTTTATGGGCCAGCTCTGGAAGGGAGCCATGTTGCTTTCGCTCACACGCCACTAGAGAGAACTTTGTCACATGACCACACAGGGCGCTTAAGACGTGTCAAAAAAGAAAAAAGACTAGATTTTGCTGCCAAAATACCTCAACCTGAACCTGAAACCAACATATGCTGTTATGTTGACTTGATGTCAGTTTTAATCCTCTTTGAATACCCTCTCTTTCTCCTTGTCAGACTAGATCATTCATCTGCTCAGAAATAAATTGCTGGTGAACAGAAGAAGTGATGTGGAATTTCTGATACTGTTAATCCTGGTCATTGTGACTCTGAGTGAAAAGATGGTTACTTACCCACGGATTCATGTAGTGGTTCTTGTTTCTGTTTCACCTTCACATTGAGGACATGGCTACTGGGATCCCAGCTTCATGGGTAAAGGATTTCTATTAGACCCATCACCTTAGCTGGGCCCTGAGCATTGCCCCAGCCCCCCATACCCATGTGTTCATGAAAACCAAATCTCAGTGTGATCTTGTTGAGCAAAGTTGGAGTTATTGTGTGATTCTTCTTCTACCTTCTCTACCTTCACTTAAATTTCAGCCGGAAGCTCCCATCCAGTTAAGGTATCGATGCTATGAGATTTTTCCTCCCATTCCAACCAGGATTTTCGCTTGTTTTCCACAAGAGAGTCCATCTGGATAACTTGCCCACCATCTCCCTGGCAAGGAGAGTCTTCAGTGTCTGTCTTGAGTGGCCAGGGCCCACCCATGGGTTTTCCAGGACAAGGATGGCATAGCATCTCATTGTTCTTTGACTAGATGCATCTCTGCAGCCACTGTTCTGTGGACAATGACCATGTTCTGAGCACTGAGTGCTTCTCAGAGCATGCTGGGCACATGGTAGAGCTCATGAAAGATTTTTTGAATAAATGTCTACACAGCAGAGCATGTTATGGAAGAGATAGTCATGATGTTCTCCCTTAATATATGGGTTTACAGACTATAAAAGGGCAATCTATGAAATATGCAGAAATACTATTGGTAAGTGATGTCCTTTGCCTTATGCGAGATGGCTTTCTTTTCCTTGGAAAATGCTCAGAGCTTCTGTTTTAATTCCACTAGATGCAAACTCAAATAACTGGTTAAGAGAAATAAATGAACACACTATTACCACTTTGTGTGATTGTGTGTCCTATCTAAACCAGTGGAAGGCAATGAAAAGCACATAAACTTCTTCTCAACTTCTGTCCTTCTTCAGATCATTTTCTAATCCAGTCATTTTCAGTCAATCATTCTTATATTTTTTTCCTTTTCCAAAGAAATTCTTGGCACCTGATTTGCTTACCCATCGGCAAAATTTCAGCTGTAGTTCATATCCCAAAGATCCCATAGCTCATGTGGCATCTCCCCCTTCACCATGTGGTTCCCCAGCAAGAATGATTTTGATGGTACAACCCAAAATAAAACAACTCCTCAAAAAAATTGTGGTCTTTACCATCGTTCATATTTATTCCTGCAGAATAAATATTAATATTTAATAGTTACAGAATTTAATAGAATAGTTAGTAGTTACGGAATAACTACAGAATAGTTAATAGTTACAGAATAGTTAATAGTTACAGAATTTCTGAGCATTTACTATGTCTAAGGTAAGGTGCTTAACATTTGAAATGCTGTAATTTCACTTAATTCTCTCACTAAATTCTCATGTGGTGGCCCAGATACATTGCCATTTTACAGGAGAGATAAACAAGGCTTAATTTGGCTCCAATTTGCCCAAGGTTACTCTGATGGTGTCTTAGTTTGGTTGGGCATCGATAGCAAAATACTAGAGACCAGGGTGACTCAAAACGACAGGAATTTCTTCCTCATAGTTCTAGAGACTGGACAGTCCAAAATCAAGGTGACTGCCAATAGCTCTGGTGAAGGCCCTCTTCCTGGTTCATAGATGGCCTCCTTCTCAAGGTGTGGCATCCTTCTTCCAGGCCCTTTCCTTGGTGGATGGGAGGATAGAAGGCAAAGTCTTAGTGTGTCTTCATTTAGGGGCACTAATCACATCATGAGGCACCACTTCCATGACCTAACCTAATTATCTCCCTAAGATTATCTCCAAATTATCCCTAATTATCTCCCAAAGGCCCCATCTTCAAATGTCATCACGCTAGGAGTAAGAGCTTCAACATATGCATTTGGTGGGGACACAAGCATTCAGTCCCTTGCAGATGGTGAGGAGAGAATAGTCTTCAGTCATCTTGGCCCTCTCTCTATATCTCAAACACATTTAACTCACCATGCCACAAAACGCTTTGTGATCCCTGCCTAGAACATTCTGCCTCCAGATCCTCACATGCCTCCATCTTCTGTCATTATTCAGTTCCAATATGACGTCCTTCAAATTCACTCTTTACCCCTAATCTAAAGTACATCCCTCCACACCCTGACCCATCACTCTATCAAGTTCTCCTATTCAATTCTTCATAGCATGTGTCACTGCTCAACATTATCTTATTAATATATTGAGTGACCTGCATGCTGTCTGCCTCCTCTCTAGAACGTAAGCTTCATGAGAACCCAAACTAGATCTCTTGTTTGCATTCGTATCTCTACAAACTCAAGAATGCTTGACACACAGTTAATGGATTATGTCTGAATTGGTGTCTGCCCAAGGTCATTCCTCTCCAGCCCCAAACTCTGTTGATGAAGGCAGGGCCTTACTTGAAGCTGAAGGGAACATGAGAGTCAGAGGGGCACATGCAGAACCACCACATCTCTTGTCGTCTGATATATAGTACTGACAGCTGAAGATCTCCACAGGAAAAATCAACAGCGGGTATGGGTCATGTAATTCAGGCAATAGAAATATTTGTGTCTCTGAACACTCACCCAGAGGTACATTAATTCCTTCCTTTAATCCCTGCTATAGAACAAATATATCTCCCCAAAAAATCATTTTGAAGTCTTAATCCCCATATGATGGTATTTGGAGAGAATTGGAAAGAATTAGATTTTTGGAAAGAATTAGATTTCCATAAGGTCATGAAGACAGAGCCCCCATAACGGGATTAGTATTTCTATCTGAAGAGGAATAGATAAGAGCCTACTCTTTCCCCACCATATGAGGACACACTAAGTAGTGGCCATTTGCAAACCGGGAAGATGGTCCTCACCAGAACCCAAGCATACCATTAGCCAGATCTCACCCTTACCAACCTCCAGAACTGGGAGAAACAAATGCTCACTGAGTAAGTCTCTCAGTCTATACCATTTTGTTATAGCAACAGGAACTGACCAAGAAAATCTCCAGATCACCCCATCTTATGTCAGGCGCTCTCAGAGTCTCAGGAAACTTCCTTCCCACTACCACTTGCTAAATAACTTGTCACCCACCAGGAGATCCAGCTGGTATCTTCTCTGTGGCTCCTTTCCTGGTAACACAACTTGTCCCCTCATGGCTCTAACACTACCTTCCTTGAGGCTGCACCTGAAATGATTCTCCACTTGCCTTGAGGTTGGGTCAAGTTCCTTTTCTCTCTGAGAAGGAACTCTTTCATCCCACCCAGAATTCCCTTGCTAACTATGCAAATTCATCTTTCCTATTCCTCACTGAGAATGTCAATACACCAGTAAGTCCCTCGTGGGGTTTTTTGTTGTTGTTTTTTTGTCTTTTATTTTTGTATCTCCCATACTCTGGTTTTCAACCATGTTTTCCATGTCCCCAGTATTTTTCCCAGTATAAAGTAGAATACTTTATAACCTTTATTCACTAATTTGACAAAAAAATTGGTAAAAGCCTATTATTTGCGATGCACTGTCCTAGGAGCTTATTGTTGTATTAGTGACTGGCTAACCCAACATATTAGAATATTAAACATTTTGCAAAGCTCTGTAGTAATATAAACATGAATGTCTCCTTATTGGCATTCTTAGGTGCTCTATTTTTCAGAGACCTGCTCTGTTTGGCTTTTTTTTTTTTTTAATTAACTTAAATCTTTATTACTTAGGGGATGCTAAGTCAGTCTTCTAAATGCCAAGTGAGACGATCTGAATTTAGGGAGGAAAAAACAACTAAAAAAAAGCCAGGTTGGTGACATAAAACCCACCATGCTCAAGGGGCCGCTGTTCTTCATTGTGGGACAGGTTTCAGAATCAAAATGAAGGCTGTTCCGAAATTAACCTGGGACTGCTTTCCTCATTGATAGCTTCAAAAAAATAGTGTACCTAGAAAATCAGAATCAAACTATTGAATTTATTAGGGCATCTAGTTTATACCCAGCTGAAAACTGTATCAGGATATAAACTTTAACTTATGCATCAGGGAAATGTCTTTGACAGGTAGATGTGCCTGTTCCCTATCCTTACACAGCCCAGAAGATAACTCTTAGTGACGTGATCACCAAAGGGTCTCCAGATCTGATCCACAAACAACAGGTTCCCTTCCAAGATGAGAACTTGGTGATTCAGTTACTTCAGGAATATTTATCAGAAGGTTAATATATTGCAGACATTGAAGTGGGTGCTGGTACTACCAATGGGAACACAAGAGTCTTGTTCTGAAGGGTGGTATCCACATGAATACTGAGGCAAAATCTCCAGTGTGTGAGTGAGAGTGGCCAGGAGTGCAAATTTTAAGCTATGTTCCTCCTCTCCTTAAACAAACATTTATTAAGGGCCCCTGTGTGCCAGCCTTGGGCTAGATGCCAGTGACACAATGGCAGCAGACACTGTCCGTATGTCTATCAGAGGGTTCAGAGACATAATAAGCAATAACAATAACAATAATAACAATAATGTGCTATGATAGGGAAGCTCAGCACCATGAAAACGAGGAATAGGGCAATCCTGGTGCAGGAGTGGGGGAGAGCAGTCAGGATTGTAATTCACAAACCAGAGACTAACTGTACAGCCATCAGTGAAAGGCAGGACAACCTCCACAGACCTGAGCTGGAGGGGGAACAAAATCAATTTTCTTTTATATCACCATCAGCATCCCCTCTTTTCTATCTACTTATTCCTGAAAGCAGTCCTTTTATAAGCTCCAAACATGGTGATTAAACAAAGGGGATTCTAGAAGGGCAGACAAAGCATTAGAGATGGTTTCGTTTTATATAAATGCCAAATTTTCTGCCTCAGTAAGGTTGCAGCTGTGACAAGAATTAGGCGGCTTTCTAGGTCATATATTTTCTAAAGTACCATGCAAAGAAAATATTAATATATCAGGGAGAACGAAACAAATAGACTCAATTATTTTAAAACCTTGCGAGTAGACAAATTTTATAATAAAATGAATAAGGCAGCATATTGAATAAACAAAGAAAATTATATTGTTCATATAAAGTGAAGATGGATTCTCTGGTTAAATATGAGCATATAAAGAATTGGTCCTAAATTTAGTCTCCTGTTCTGCACAGGATTCTGAAAGGAAATTGGATTAATTGACATTTAACTAGCCTAACATCATTTTCTATATAATAATCTTTTATGCATTTTTGGCAATTTAGATATTAGATTCCTATGGATCACTTTTTTTTTTATTTTTATTTTTTTTTTAGTTAACTGCATTTAGCTCTGAATGTGGGGTGTATGAACTAGGAGACTGATCACAGAGGTATGGCCCAAGTGTGAATTTTAGCCAATGATGAAATGATCTGATTCATTTCAGAATTAATTAGCATGGGCTGAATAATGTTTAGTCATAAACTAGACACAGATCAGTAATTAACACCAGGTTGGCAATTAGCAGTGCTTCCTGGTTATAAACAGCACCTCTGCATGCAGCATGAAATAACTCCTTTTGTATTCTGCTCCGTTTTCTTTCATCCTGTGTTTGGACTTTAGTCACAGAGGGATTGATGTTTACTGCAAAGAGCCTAGAGTCAGAAGATCTATATTCTGGTCTCCAGGCTGCTAGAAGTTAACTGTTTGACCTTAATAAAAATAAGTTCTACACTTCTCTTTAGCTTGCACATCTGCAAAATGAAGATACTTTAAAAAGCAGAGTTGTGAAAAGAACAAAACAAGGTCATGAATAGAAAAGTGTCCTGAAAAAATGTTAATTGACAATATGAAAAATATTCAAATAGCTTATGCATAAATACAATCATGTATCACAATGATAATTAATGTTAACTAAATAATCACATAAGGAATATCAAAAATAACCTGTCAATATAATTTTCACTCTTAAACCAATAAAGCCAGTAAGATGACATAGGTCTGTGTGTGTTGTATGTTTTAGGTGATGAGACACTTGCTAGGTATCATAAAGTATTCATCTATAACAGAATTATATATGTCATACATGCATATGGGTTTTCAAAATTCAGAACTGTGCAAAGGAGGCAATAATCACTAATTTATCTGGATATCTAGTATGTGTTGCATCACTTCTCCAAATAAAAAAATCAATAAAGAAGGCTGATAAATGGGCTCCTCTCGGGAGGGCTGAAGACAGAGACAGATGAAGATGCTTTGTTTCTGAAACCTCTAGCCTGGAATAAATTACACAGTCAAGAGCCAAAGTCATCTGCAATTAATTCCAGTTGTAAATTTCAGTCAAGAGAGGTGCTGGGAGCCTGATACAGCATCACATCCTTGGTTTGTATATTTTTACCATGTAGATATGATTTTAATAATTTAGTTTTGTATCTAAAACCTTGTAGAAATTCTGTAAGTTTTTTTAGATATATTATTTCAAGAGGACAGACATACATTCATTTTGAAAATTAGCTGATTTTTTCTTATGTTCATCAAGAGGGAAACCTTATATATCATCACTATAGAGAAAAACACTTTTTCCCTATTTAATTCTAAGATTTGCTTTGCAAACCAGTATGAGCCATAAATGTATCTAAACCTAAACCACATTAAAATAATGCATATCCCTACTCTATGTTCATTTCTCAGACTATTTGTTATGATAAAGCACAGAAACTAACTTACTGCTTTGTGAAATCTTTTCAGAGGTCAATTTCTAAGTTTTCAGCAAAAACATTTTGGTAGAACTTCCAACCTGACAAGTGGCACAGGTCTGTTTTACCCTGTTTATCCTCCAAAGCAAAACTATAAACCCTAGAAGTAACACAAGAAATAATAATGAAAATAAGCAAGAAGTCTGAATGGTAGTAAGGAGAAGGCAAGCTGATTTGGAACGCCAAAACTGGAGGAACAACATGGTGGATGGGAGTCTTGCATCCTTCCCCAACTAACAGAGGAAGGTCATCAAGACCTAGAATTTCCTGACCCCCAACTGGCCACAAAATGCACCCAGGTAAACTCATCCTTTTCCTGGGTTGCATAGGAGACCCTCTGCCAACATGAGTGAGCCTGACACCACTAGCAGGGCAAAACAATCAGGAGACCCATCAACAAAAAAAAAGCAAAGAGCAAGGCAGAGTGCTCTCTTCCATTGGCCCCCACAAGCCTGCACTGTTGAGATATACTGAGGCAGAGGGCCGGAACAAATAAGAGGGACACACTTATCACAAGGGACTTAGTCTGGGAAGCCTCTTTTACCCCTTGGGCACCACAAATCGAATACTCCTGATATTCCTTCTCCTATTGGGAGCCACCAAGGTCATCAGGTAGAACCAGTAGGAAGGATTCAGCCATAACAAATGACCAATCCCACTCTCCAGAGGGCACCAAGGCAGGTGGTTGGAACCAGCTATCAGAATGCAACAACAAAATAAGCAGCAACCTGAGAAGGCTGATCCTGAAAGCTCAAGAAATGTCTTCCATATTCAGGGACACCAGAGAAGACACAGAACTCCAGTTGGGGGATCTCCACAGAGAGACACCAGAATCCTGGCCTGAGAAACCCCTTCTATACTCATAGGCAGAGATCTGAGGAAGCCCCAGAGGGACTATGGAAGCCAAACAAAACAAAACAAAACAAAAACAAAAACAAACAAAAGAACACTGCAAATGCACACCCTAGAACCACAGCCCACAAAAGTCACCCAAGACCTGAATGCTAACCCTAAACAGGGAAACAAACTTCCTACTAAAATAAAAGATATAAGCAGAACCTATATCTCCTAGTGTATTAGACAAAATGTCCAGAACACAAAATGGTTTGTTGTGTCAAGAGTCAAAAACACACACCTTGAATGAGAAAAGACAATCCGCTGACTCCAATATGGGGATGAATTAGATGTTGGAATTCTCTGACACTACCACCAAGGATTTTAAAGCTTCCATCATAAGAGTACTTCAACAATCCATTTTAAAATTTGTTGAGTTGGGGCACCTGGGTGGCTCAGTTGGTTAAGCATCTGCCTTCAGCTCAGGTCATAATCTCAGGGTCCTGGGATGGAGCCCTGCATTGGGCTCCCTGCTAAACAGGGAGTCTGCTTCTCCTCCTTTTGCCGCTTCCCCTCCACTCATGCTTTGTCTTTTGCTTTCTCTCTCAAATAAATACAATCTTTAAAAAAATAAATAAAATAAAATAAAATTTGTTGAGATAAATGGGAAAACAAAACACCTCAGCAAAGAAATAATACTATTAAAATAATAAAATACAAATTACAGAATCAAAAAATATAATAACTGAAAAAATTAAAACTCACTAGATGAGCTCAGTCATAGAGTGGAGAAGACAGAAGATAAAGTACGTGAACTTGAGGACAGATCAGTAGAATCCCCCTCCTCTGAACAATATGGAGAAAATACACTAAAGAAAAAAAAGAGTAGACCCTCAAGGATCAGTGGGGCAATCACAACAGATCCAACATGTGTATAATCAAGAAGTTTGAGGGAGGGGTTAGAGAGTGAGACTAAAAGTGTATTTGAAGAAGTAATGGCTAAAAACTTCCCAAATTTGGTGAAAGATATAAACCTATAGATCCAAGAAGCCAAGTGAACAAACTCCAAACATAATCCAAAGATATGCACACCAACACAAATCATAAGTTTTTAGAAATGAAGGACAAAGAAAAATCTTGAAAGCAAACAGAGAGAAATGAATTGGAGAACACCATTCAAGTAACAGATTTCTTATCTGAAATCACAAAGGCCAGGAGAGATAGTAGGATCCACATTCTTCTCAGGCTCACGTGGAACATTAACCAGGATAGATCACATTCTAGGCCACAAAACACAACTTAAAAGAATAGAAATTATGGAATGTCTGCTGTCAGACTACAGTGGAATTAAATTAGAAGCCAGCAACAGAAAAATAACTGAAAAATTCCCAAATACGTGAAGATTAAACAATATACTTTTTTTATTTTTAAGATTTTATCTATTTATCTGACAGATGGAGATCACAAGTAGGCAGAGAAGCAGGCAGAGAGAGAGGAGGAAGCAGGCTCCCTGCTGAGCAGAGAGCCTGATGCGGGCTCGATCCCAGGACCTTGGGATCATGACCCACACTGAAGGTGGAGGCCTTAACCCACTGAGCCACCCAGGCGCCCCCAATATCCTTTTTTCAAAAAACCAGACACATAAAAGATATGTTTATTAATCCTTTCATGAAAAATCTGCACAGTACCACAGATAAAGTCACTGCAGAATCTTTACTCCTTTTGTTGTCCAATCTCCAACTTCCTTAGAGCCAGTGTCAATGCTGGCTTTTGCAGACCCTCTTTCTCCATTCTGTTCTTATGCTCCTTTCACTATTTTCTTAAGGTCTTTTTCTTCTCATACAGGCCATGTCTTATAAGTCTATGTTTGGGTTCATTTTTCTTTGCATAATCCAAGGAATCATAAATTATACCAAAATCAGTTGCATTGTCACCATCAAAATGGGTTCTGAATGAAATACAAAGATGACATCTTGTGTGATCCTGTATATTTTGGCAGGTTTTCCTTGAATTTCTGTCATAGGTACTGTTGCCTTTCCTGGGTGAAGAACATCAATGACCCTTTCTTTTGCTGAAGGAGTCAGTGGGTCATAATCTTCATGGTCCGGATAGTTAATGTATCACTCATGATGGCAGCTGAGCCAACAATACACTTTTTTTTTTATTTTTATTTTTTAAAGATTTGTTTATTTATTTGTGTGGGGGGGAAGGGGCAGAGGGAGAGAGAGAGAGAGGAAACTCAAGCAGACTCCATGCTGAAGGCAAAGCCTGCTACAGGTCTCGATCTCATGACCTGGACATCAGACCTGAACTGAAACCAGGATTTGGATGCTTAAATGACTGGACCATCCAGGTGCCTCATCAATACACCTCTTTTATTTTAATTTTTTAAAAGATTTTCTTTATTTATTTGACAGAGAGAGAGAGAGAGAGAGCAAGAGAGCATGAGAGAACACAAACAGAGGGAGAAGGAGAAGCAGGCTTCCCAATGAGCAAGGAGCCTGATATGGAACTCGACCCCAGGACCCTGGGATCATGACCTGAGCCGAAGGAAGATGCTTAATCTGCTGAGCCACCCAGGCAACCCTCATCAATACACTTTTAAAGAACACATTAGTTAAAGAAGAAATCTCAAAAAAAATTTTAAAGTATTTTGAACTAAATTAAAATAAAACAAAATTTGTAGGATGCAGCAAAGCAGTGGTTGGAGGGAACTGAATGCATGATGTTAGAAAAGAGAAAAGATCTAACACTAACAAGCTAAGTTTCTACCTTAGAAACTAGAAATAGAAGAGAAAATTAAGTCCAAAACAAACAAACAAACAAACAAAACAACACAGTAAGAATTGGAGCAGAGATCAATTAAACTTAAAACGGGAAATCAATGGAGAAAGTCATTGAAACCAAAAGCCAATTCTTTGAAAAGAATTAATAAAATTGATAAGCCTTTAGTCAAGCTAACTAAGAAAAAAAAGAAAGAAAGAGAAAGAACAGACTACTAATTACTAATCTCAGGAACAAAAGAGAAGATATCACCACAGCTTCTATGAAAATTAAAAGAATAATACAGACATACTATGAAGAGTTCTATGCCCACAAATTTGGTAACATAGAAGAAATGGATCAATTCTTTGAAAGACACAATCTGTCAAAACTCACACAAGAAGAAATAGGCTTGTATCTATTAAATTAATCTTACCAAGGGGTACCTGGGTGGCTCAGTGGGTTAAGCCTCTGCCTTTGGTTCGGGTCATGATCTCAGGGTCATGGGTTCCAGCTCCACATCCGGCTCTCTGTTTAGCAGGGAGCCTGCTTCCCCCCGCCCCTCTCTGCCTGCCTCTCTGCCTACTTGTGATCTCTCTCTCTCTCTGTCAAATAAATAAATAAAATCTTTAAAAAATATAAATTAATCTTACCAAGAATTACTAATTTTGCTGGGGTGCCTGGGTGGCTCAGTCAGTTAAGCGTCCTACTCCTGGTTTTGGCTCCAGTTGTGATCTCAGGGTTGTGAGATTGAGCCCTGTCTCAGGATCTGTGTTGAGCATGGAACCTGTTTAAGATTCTCTCTCTCTCTGTCTCGGTCTCACTCTCTCTCTGACTCCCCACCCCACCCTATCCCACTCACCCTGCTCACACACTCTTACTTTCTTAAATAAATAAATAAATAAATAAAATTAAAAAAAAAAAAAAGAATTACTAATCTTCCAAAACAAAAAGCACCAGCCCCAGATGCATTCCCTGGTGAATTCTACCAAACATTTAAAGAAGAAATTTACACCAAATTCTTTGCAATCTCTTTCAGAAGATAGAAACAGAGGAAATACTTCCTACCTCTATTCTATGAAGTCACTATTACCCTAATACCAAGACCGAGCAAAGACATTGCAAAAAAATAGAAAAATATTAACCCATATTTCTCATGAACATAGCTAAATATATTCTCAAAAAATATTTGCAAATAGAACCCAGCAATGTAAAAAAAAAAAAAAGAACTATACACCTGACCAAGTGGTATTTATCCCAGATATGCAAGGATGCCCCAACATTAAAAAATCAACTATTATAGTCCATCCCATTAACCAACTAAAGAAGAAAAATCACATGATGATATCAATAGATGCAGGTAAAGCATTTGACAAAATTCAACAAACATTCATGATGAAAATTGCTGTAAACTAGGAATAGGGAGGAGTTCCTCAACTTTTTAAAGAATATAAACAAAGACCCAAGTGAGGACAGCTCCTGCTGAGTCTGAGTGTCACCAGCCCTCCCACCCCTCAAGACCATTGCTATTGACTAGCCCCTATTCCATGGTAATCATGTGCAACCAAAAGGCCCTGATAAAAAAAAATGCCAGCATGTTGGAGGAGATGCAGCAGGAGTGGGTAGAATGTACAACTCAGGCACTGGAGAAATATAACATAAAGAGGGACATTGTGGTCTATATGAAAGAGGAGTTTGACAAGGAATACAACCCCACCTGGGACTGCATCATGGTGAGAAACTTTGGTAGTTATGTGACAATTGAAACCAAACGCTTTATCTACTTCTATCTGGGCCAAGTGGCCATTCTTCTGTTCAAGTCTGATTAAAACCATGAACTGTGTCACCCACCCAGAGATCCACCCAAAGCCAAGGACAGCAGTCTAAATTTCAAATACTGAAATCTTCCATCTTGCCTAAGGGAACACCTTGATCTTTGAACCTTTATTGTGTTGTTTTGTATGAGACGTTCTCTGTATGAATTTGCTGTGATGATAAAACAGCAAAATAGCTTACCTTTATATTTATTTTACTTTATTTTTTTAAAATATCTTATTTTATTTATTTGACAGACAGAAATCACAAGTAGGCAGAGAAGCAGGCAGAGAGAGAGGAGGAAGCAGGCTCCCTGCTGAGCAGAGAGCCCAGTGCAGGTCTCCATCCCAGGACCCTGGGATCACGACCTGAGCCGAAGGCAGAGGCTTTAACCCACTGAGCCACCCAGACGCCCCTATTTTCTATTCCATACTTCTCTCCCTATGTTTATGCTACTCAAAATCCATTCCTTCCAAAAAGTAATAAATCTACTGGAGAAAAAAAGAATATATATAGAACCCCATAGCTAACATCATACTTAGTGTTGAGAAATTTGAAGTTTTCCACTAAGATTAGATACAAGACAAGAATTCGTAATGCTCTTTTTCAATATTGCACTGGAAGACCTTCTTAATGCAAAATGCAAAAAAAGGAAATAAAATAAATACTATGAAGGAATATGTATGATTGCCTTTTTTTTCATACATGACATGATTGTCTATGTAGAAAGCCCAAAAGAACCAACAAAAATTCCTGGGACTAATAAGAGATTGTATCAAGCTTGTAGAATATAAGGTTAATATATAGAAGTCAATTGCTTTCTATGATACCATCAAATGAACAAGTGGCATTTAAAATTAAAAACACATTATCATTTACATTAGCCCCTTCAAAAACAAATAATTAAGTTTAAATCTAACAAAATATGTATAAACTCTATATAAGGAAAACTATGAAACTCTGTGATTAAAATCAAAGAACTAAATAAATGGAGAGATATTCCATATGCATGTACAGAAGACCTAATATTTATTAAAATGTCAGTTCTTTACAACTTGATCTGTAGATTTAGAGCAATCTCAATCAAAATCTCAGCCAGTTATTTTGTGGATATGACAAACTGATTCTAACACTTGATGAGCTGGATTTCATCAAAATAAACATTTCTGCTCTGTGAAAGAGAGATCAAGAAAATGAGAAGAAAAACCACAGAATGGGAAAAAACATTTGCAAAAGATGCACTTGATGAAATATCCAAAATATGTGAAGAGCTCTTAAAACTCAACAATATAGGATACCAACAACCAATTAAAAAATGGGCCAGGGGCACCTGGGTGGCTCAGTCAGTTATGAAATCAACTCTTGATTTCATCTCAGGTCATGATCTCAGAGTGGTGAGTTCGAGCCCTGCATTGGGCTCGACACTCAGTGAGGAGTTGGAGCCTGCTTGAGACTCTCTCCCTCTCTCTTTGCCCCTCCCCTTGCTTGTGTGGACTCGGTCTCTAAAATAAATAAAGAAATCTTAAATAAATAAAATAAAAAATGGGCCAAAGACCTTAACAAACACCTCTCCAAAAAAGATATATGGATGTAAAACAAACACTTGAAAAGATGTCAACATCATATGTCATTAAGGAATTGCAAATAGCTAAAATGATCTTGACAAAAAAAAATATGAAGTATTAGGAATAACTGTCCCCCCAAATTAAGGCATATTGTATAGCCATGGTTTTCAGGACATTGTGGTATTGGTGGAGGAGCAGATACATACATCAATGGAACAAAAGAGAGAATCCAGAATCCAGACCCACACAAATATGCTCACCTAATTTTTGACATCAATTCAAAGCAATTTAATGGAGAAAGGACAGCCTTTCAATAAGTGATGTTGGAGCAATTGGACATCTAAAGCAAACAATATGAACCTCTTTGTCAGAGTAGATTGAGGACAAAACACAAAATGTGAAACTATTCAGTTCTTAGGGGAAAAGAAGAGAATTGTCAAGATTTAAGATGAAGCAAAAAGTCCTTAAACTTAACACAAAAAGCACAGCCCGTTAGAGAAAAAATGATAAATTTGACTTCATCAAAATTAAAAAGTTTTGCTATGCAAAAGACCTTACGAAGAGGATGAAAAGACAAGCTCCATCTTTGGAGGAAATATTTGCAAACTACATGTTTGACAAAGGACTAGTATCCTGAATATATAAAGAACTCTCAAAAACAACATTTTTTAAAAGTCCAGTTAGAAAATGGCAAAACTCACGAACACTGAAAAGGATATACAAAAGAAAAGATATCCAACATCCCTAGTCATCAAGGAAATGCAAATCAAGACTGCAAAGCAGTATCACTACATACCTATCAGAATGGCAAAAATAGGAAATGTTGACAACACCAGCTGCTGGTGAGAACATGAAGAAGTTGGAGCACTCACACATTGCTGGTGGAAATGTAAAATTGTACAGCCACTCTGAAAAGAAGTTTGGCAGTTTCTTACAAGACTAAAAATGCAATAACCCAGTGATGGGTTATTGCACATAACCCAGTGATGGCAGTCTTCGGCATTTATTCCAGAGAAATAAAAAATTCCAGAGAAATAAAAAATTATGTTTACCCAATAACCCCTACATCCGTAGCAGTTTATTCATAATGGTCCAAAACTGGAATCAGCCCAGATGTCCTTTTACAGGTAATCAGTAAACCATGATACATCCAATGCCATGGAATGCTACTCAGCAATAAAAAGAATGAACACAACACAACAATTTAGAAAATCTCTGGTGAATTTTGCTGGGGGAGAAACATCAATCCAAAAAGTTTACTACCATATGATTCAATTTATATAACACTTTTGAAATGACAAAATTTCAGAAATGGAAACAGACTAGTGGTTTTCAGATATATGGAAATACGGGCATAGGGCAGGGGGGTGGTGGGACGGAAGTGGCTTTGCTATAAATGTAACATGAGGGATCTTCATGGTGATGGTTTAGTATTTCAACTGTGGTTACGGACACCCAAACATAAATAGATGACAAAGTTGTATAGAACACATACACATGCACAAATGAGTACAAGTAATTAACTGAGGAAATCTGAATAAGACCAGCAAATTACATGTCAGTCAATATCCTGCTTGTAATCTGATACTATCGTTCTGCTAATGTTATCATTGTGGGGAACTCCGTAAAGTGCATGTGGGATCTCTGCATTATTTCTTAAACTTCAAGTGAATCTGCAATTATATTGAAAAAAAATTCAATGAAAAATAAAAGCACTCATTAAAAAAAAAAAAAAAACATGGTAGATATTCTGGGAGGATATAAAGAAAATTGCAAATGTCTGCTTTTAGCTAACTTAAGTCTTTGAAAGACATTTAAGTCTTATGAAATGAATTTAAACCAATTCAACATTTAATGAGCCAAGAATTGCAGAGGCCAGAAATGGGTATGAATTTTGCCTTCAAGAACGCTTCTCTACAAATAATTCTATCTTTATATCTCTATCTTTTCTTACTAAACTTTTTCAAATAGTTTTCTGCTCTTGGGTTGTATGCCTTTGTGTGCCCAGAGCTCTTCTCAGTTCCAACAGACTCTGTCCTCACCCTTCTTCCGAAATGTCTGTGTAGTAGACATGATCACAGTGACTTTCTAATTGCCAAATCTGAAGGTACAACAAAAAATGTTATGTGAAAAAGCCTGGAATAAGTTTCATCAATTATAACAAATGCACCACTTTGTTGGAACATGTTGCTAATGGAAGAGATTGTGCATGTGTATGGCAGGTAATAATATAGGAACTCTGTGCACCTCCCTTTTAATTTTGCTGTGAACCTAAAACTGTTGTAAAAAAAAAAAAAAAGAAGGGCGCCTGGGTGGCTCAGTTGGTTGAGCGACTGCCTTCGGCTCAGGTCATGATCCCGGACTTCCAGAATCGAGTCCCACATCCCACTCCCAGCTCCTTGGGGAGTCTGCTTCTCCTTCTGATCTCCTCTCTCATGCTCTCTCTCACTCATTCTCTCTCAAATAAATAAATGAAATCTTAAAAAAAAAAAAAAAGAAGAAGAAGAAAGAAATCTTTTTAAAAACAAAGAAAACATAATATATAACAACAGTAACAAAAATCCTGGAATATTTATGAAAATATTTTTCTGAAGACGACATGGACAATTTTTATATATCCTAATTTTTGCTTATTCCTAAATTTTACATTAAGCAGAAAAGGAGGAGGGAATAGAGAAGGAAGAGGAAGAGAACGAGAAAAATTATCCATAATATATGTGTGCATAAGCATTTCAAACGCAAATAAGTCACAATATCTTTATATTTCCAAAATGAAATCATGCAACAAATGTGTTTGGGTATTCAGAATATCATGACAATCCCTCCCTTTTTAAATATTTTCAGTGTCACTTGTAAAAACTGTCTAATTCCTCCATTTAGCGTACCATAGTGAAATCAACCAGCCCTCATTGTTTAACATTGTTTAGCATTGAGGTTGTTTATGATATGATGTTTATGACAATAAATACCTTTGTAGCTAAATCTTTGGTACACTGGCAGTGATTTCCTGAGGATATATACATTTTTAACATTTATTTTCAGGGTTCTTAAAAAAGATTTTATTTATGTATTTGAGAGAAAGCCAGCAGGAGCTGAGGAAGGGGCAGAGGGAGAGGGAGAAGCAGACTCCCCGCTGAGCAGGGAGCCTGATGCCAGCTGGATCCAAGGACCCTGGGATCATGACCTGAGCCAATGGCAGAGACTTAACCATCTGAGCTACACAGGCGCCACTATTTTCCGTTTTTACTAAAAGTTGACAAACAGCCAATTTATCTACCACTTTGCCAATTTTGTAGAGTATAACTAGAGGGGGAAAAAATCTTTGCTAATTTATAGGCAAAAAAGATTTGTCACTGTGGTTGTAATTTATACTCTTTTGTTTACTAGATAAAACTGATTTTTAAAAAAATCTATTTTAGACCAACATACCTGATGGGTACTCTGTCCTTTCTTAAAGTTTTCCAAGGTCTGATTTTATACCAAAACTATTCAACTTCCTCATATATATTGCAGACATTTTCTCCCACTTTGCCCTCTTAACCCTGTTTATTATGGGTTTTGACATTCAGGCATTTTAACAAAATGTGTTGTCAAAACTAAGTAACAGATGTTATAGCTGGTGAAACTAGGGGTCATTTGTTTTTTTCCTTTTCTCATTTTTCTACAAAGAATACATGTTCTTCGTGTATATTGAAAAAGAAATCAGTCACCATGAGAACATTACATACAGAAAATTAAATGCTAATAAAGCTGTATCAGAAGAAAGTATAGCTTTTGGTGCTTTTCTTATTACACATGAACTAATGAGGGTAGGTGAACTGGACATTCAACTTTAGATACCAAAAAAAATGAAATAAGACCCTAACCAGCAAAGAGAAAAGTCTAATTGTAATGAATTTAAAGGGAAAATACAGTAAAATTGACTTTAAATGGTTATCAAATCTGGTTCTTGTGAAATTTCATCAAGAAAAGAGACAGTAAATAGCAATAGAAAGAATAATGAGAATAAATAAGTTATGAGGATGAAAAAGTACAGCATAAGGAATATAGAATAATATTGTATTAACTTTGAATGGTGACAGATGGTGGCTAAATTTATGATGGTGAGCCTTGTGTAACATGCAGAATTGTCAAATTCCCATGTTGTACACCTGACATTAATATAACTTTGTATGTCAACTATACCTCAATAAAAATAAATTAAATATTAAAAATGAAACAACAAAATGAAATAAAAAATGAAAAAATCACAAGGGTAAGGGCATATAAAAACAGATTTTCTAAACTATAAGATAATTTCCACAAAACTCCTTATTTAAATATTTGAAATTAAAGTTGAAATGAGCAGTCTTCTTGGAAAGTACAAATGTCCCACGTTGAATACAAATTCATGCCTTAAAATCTTAAATAAGACATTCATCAGACAATAAATGGGAAGAGTTTTATCAGAGGAGGACTCCCTACAAAAGCGTCGAGTCCAGACAGTTTCATAGACAATGTTTCTCAAGTCATCGAGAAACAGACAATCCTTATTTAAAGTGTTTAAGAGTATAGACAAAGGCAAAGATTATTTTTTAAATTACTTTCAATCACACTTATGAATGTAAGTGCAAAAATATTAAATCAAACATTAACAAGTTAAATGCTGGATCCACTAAAACAAAGAACTCCCCAGATTAATGCCAGAAAGGTTTAAACTAGGAATTCAAGGAGAATTCAAGATTGAGAGATAGGTTGACAGATAAGATTATGTTAACCTGACAACATAAATCACACAGTCATTTTCAGAGATGCAAAAGCAGAACTTAATAAAAGTCAATATCTAGTGGATGAGATCAAGAGGAAATACTTTCAGGAAAGAATGGAAAGAAACTGACAAAACAGGATGAAAGATCTGCCTGAAATTAACAGCAACACTAAACTGAGAGGTGAAATAATAATCACATTATAATCAAATAGAGAAACAAGGTAAGGATGCCTACACGTGCAATTTGTACTTATTATTGCTCTGAAAGGACTAGACAAGACAAAGGTATTGAAAAAGAGCAGTTAGTATCAGAAAAGAGGAGATAACAGGAAAACCTAAGAGAAGTGACTGGATAACAATGGCTCCTCACTGGAGTACTGATTGTTTGGGTAAGCACGTTATGAGAGGTGTTGTGGATGAAAGCATACTGCAATACCAGGAAGGTATTTTGTGCTTGATAGACTGAATGTAAAGTTTATAGGGAGGGACAAAAGACCCAGAAGAACAAAGTCACAGGACTGACACTGACTTCAAGACAATAATCAGGACAGTGTGGGGCTGGTGCAAGAAGAGACAAGTAGATCAATGGAGCAGAATAAAGAGCCCAGAAATAAACCCACATGAAGACAGTCAACTCATCTTTGACAAAGGAGTAAGCACAATTTGATGGAGAAAGGGCAGTGTTTCCAACAAAAAGTGCTAGAACAACAGGATATCCGCATGCAAAAGCATTAGTGTAGACACAGAGCGTGTCTACACTTCCGTAAACATTAACTTGAAATGGATCATAAACCTAACTTTAAAAATCAAGCCTGTAAACTTCTAGAAGATAATGCAAGAGATAGTCTAGGTGACTTAGGGTTTGACAATGAGTTTTTGGATAAACATGGTAAATTTGAGGACTTGGGAGTAATTAAGGAAGAGACAGATCCACAAGGAGCAATGACACAAGAAGTCATTCATAGACTGCATTAGAGAGGAAGTCCTTCCCAACAAGGGACTTTCCAGAACCAGTGGCACAGGTCATCACCCAGAAAAGGAATGAGGCCAAGACCTCCTAGGAAAAAAGGGGACATCAGAGAGGGGACTACTTGTCCCCGTGATGTTGCTCAGCAGCAAGGTGGGGAGTTTCTGGGCCAGAGATCTCTGAAGGGCAGCAGCAGTGTTTGGTCTTTCATAGCTACATGGTTTGTCTTATTTATGATTACCAGATGTTAGATGCAAGTTCACAGGGTATGCAAAATACGTAGGCTCTGAATGGCTAACAATGTTTATTTGCATTGTGTTTAAAACAATTACATGTGTAAGAGTTTGTGTTTTGTGCCCATTGGCTTTGAGCTGATGGTCTCAGCCTGTTGTGAAACAGAAACAACCTGGGTCCATTTTAAGCCAGGATGACTATCTTGGGCTCATTTATATAACACCAGTGATAGAAAACATTGATAACTTGGACTTCATTAAAACTAGAGACCCTTCCTTTCAAAAGACAATTTTAAAGAGAATGGAAAGACAAGCCACAGCCTGGGAGAGAATATTTGCAAGACACTTATCTGATAAAGGATTTGTGTCCAAAATATATTTAAGAAAAGTAAAACTCAACAACCAACCAATTGAAAATGGCAAGAGATCTGAGCAGATACATCACTAAGTACACATGATGTAATGAACAGTGAGTGTTATATGCAACTGATGAATCAGTAAATTCTACCACTCAAACTAAAAAAAAAAAAATAGAGATAGTAAATAAGCATTTGGAAAGGTGCTCCAAATCATATGTCATCATCTGTCATTAGAGAATTACAAATTAAATCAATAGTGAGATACCACTGCATGCATATTAGAATGGCTAAGATCTAAAAAATGGACAGCCCTCAGGGGTTTGGTGGATGCGGTGTCTCACTGCTGGTGAGAATGCAAAATGGTATAGTCTCCTTGGAAGACAGTTTGAGAGTTTTTTTACAAAACCAAGTATACTCTTACCACCCAAACCAGTAATTGCACTTCTTGGTATATCACCAAATGAGTTGAAAAGATGTCCACATGAAAGCGTGTGCACAAATGTTTTCCAGCAGCTTTGTTCATAATTGCCAAAACTTGGAAGCAACCACGATGTCCTTCAATGACTGAATGGATAAACAAATTGTGGTATATCCATACAATGCGATATTACTTGCACTGGAAAGAAATGAGCTACCAAGTCAAGGAAAGACATGGGAGATCCCTAAATGCGTATGTCTTAGTGAAAGTAGCCAGTCTGAAAGAACTACCTAGTGTATGATTCCAGCTGTGTGGCATTTCAGATAACCAGAACTAGAGAGACAATGAAAAGATCAGTGATTGCCAGAAGTTAATACTCCTGTTTGTAGTCCAAGAGTTTGCTAGTCTTAACTAGTAGATATTAATTCTCCTTCCTTCAACATGGGCAAAAATGGAAACATGGATAGTTCCCAGAGTTCTGAGAGTGCCTTTCTTTAGTTCAGACCCAGTTGCTCTACATACAATTAGAAATTCCCCAAAGATTGTGGCATGTTTCTAAGACTAGCACTAAAACTTATAAATTCTGCCACTGTTCCTAATTTATGCCATACTTCCCTTGTGTGTCCTAGAACAGCAATAATTTTAAGCTACCATCTGAAAATCCATAGCCTGTATACAGAACAGGCTAATTCTTTTTTTTTTTTTTTTTAAGGATCTTTATTTATTTGAGAGAGATAAAGGTGTGGGGAAAGAGTAGAGGAAAGGGGACAAGCAGGCTCCCTGCTGAGCACAGAGCTGACACAGGGCTCTCCATCCCAGGACTCTGAGCCAAAATCAAGAGTTGGATGCTTAACTGACTGAGCCACCCAGGTGCCCCAGGACGTGCTGATTCTTACAAGCTTTATTCTGTCCTTAATACTGTAGCTTGACATTGGAAAGGGTATGTGCTATGGTGAGTTCTGTGAATTGTGTAAGACTGATAATTCACAGACCTGTATCCCTGAAACAAATAATACATTCTGGCTCCAAGGGACTCATACACTTTATGGGCCTTTATTTGGAATCCTTCTCATCCACCTGCCGGGTTGCCAATGTATGGGAAACATGTCTCTACTCTTCCCCACCCACCACACTCAAATTCATGGCCAAAGACATTCCAGTCATGCCAACTGACTCAAGTCCCCTTACTTCTAGTGTGAAGGATTCTTCTCCTAAAAGACTAACCTCTGGCATGATGTATGCCTCAAAATTTAACTAAGACCTTGTTCCTTACACTCAGTCAGTAGTCTGGGTCCTCACAGTTCAGGGTTTAACACTAAGGCACTGCTGATGTTCAGCCCCAAGGCTGCTATTTCCAGAGGAAAACATTTAGAAGATTTCACATGCTGATGGAATACAGGGAAGAGCTAACATTGTTAGATGTTCAGACTATCGTATTTTCTTGATGGGTGAGATTTTTCAATCAGGACCATACTGTCGAGACGAGAAAGCTTATGGGAGAGGAGTTTAGGACAAAAGAAATTGATTCTCACTGTTGAAAAAAATGATTGAGCTCATTGCATTGGTAATTTTTTAGTGAAAAGTGAAAGTGAGAAAGATTCGGTACAGAGACATTGCAAAGAGTGTGGGCTCGCCTCAATATGGATTCCCCTGCAGGCCCTGCTCTTTAAGAAGCATTCACATCAACTCCTCAGCCTCAGTTTTCTTCTCTATTAAATAGATATCAACATTACTTCAAAAGATTAAGTTCTCCATATTGTTCACACAACACACCATACATATCTGTCATTTAACGCACTGTACTTGAATTGTCTATTTTTTTCTTTTTTTAAACTTTTTTTTTTTAAGATTTTATTTATTTATTTGACAGACAGAGATCACAAGTAGGCAGAGAGGCAGGCAGAGAGAGAGGAGGAAGCAGGCTCCCTGCTGAGCAGAGAGCCTGATGTGGGGCTCGATCCCAGGACCCTGGGATCACGACCTGAGCTGAAGGCAGAGGCTTAAACCCCTGAGCTACCCAGGTGCCCCTAATTGTCTATTTATATACATAGCTCCAGTGCCTGGTGTGAGGTTCAGCAGATCATAGATCCTTAGCACATATTGGCAGACTTAAAAAGAACCGCTAACGTATTTAAGTGAAAGTCTGCTGGAAACTGCAAGCTCCCTGAGAAAGAAAGCTGTATTATTTTCTTCTCTTCACTGAAATTACAGTAGCACTGCATTCCAAATGCAGTAACCTTGTGATTTATATTGCAGATGGCTTATCTTCGAAGACATGAATTTTTTTCTCTCTTAATGGAAATTACAATCTGTAGTTCAGAGCACTTTGCATTCCACTGTTCAGTGCCAGGAGAAAGCTGTACGGGTAAGGTCAGTTCTAAGATGTGCAATAAAGTGAATTTAAGGCGCTATATAAATCTGTATTTCAAAGGGTAGTTCTTCCAGAGAACTTGTACCCGACTGGGTCAAAAGAGGGAACAAGCCTCTACCCTGTAAAGCTAGAGCCCCCTTGATTTCCAGGCCTTTAGGTCCAACTCGAAGTGTTGGTAGCTGGAAACGGTTACGAAGGAACTTCTCTTCTGATGGTACCCGTAAGTAGAAAGCACTTTCTTCGTGAGCTAGTCCTCTACTAAACAGTTCACTTATTTCAGGTTTGGTAAGTGATCTCAAGGACCAGAAGGTGGCACACACAATGGTGATTTGGGGAAGTTTGAGCCTATGGGCACCAGGATCCATTTTTCTAGGTCTGGGATTCTACTTCCCGTAGATTTGGGGTGATGCCCAGAACTGATTCCAGAGCACACAATTAATAAAATTTCCCAGCCTCAGAGTTCTTTCAAAGAGCTCTCTTGAGTTGCCATAGTAACGGAGGGGTTTGGGGGAGCAGGATTGAGAGGCCCATGCCAGATACCATTTGAGCTCCCAGCCCAGCCAGAACACGGGCAGTCAACTGGCTGCCGTCCCAAAGGACATTTTTGCTCTAGTTGGTATTTTGGCATTCTAGGGGCTCTTCCAGTGACTTCCTCATTGGCCTGGGTTCTCTGGGGAGGTTAATGACACAAGTCACAAGTCTGAGCCGCCGTCACCCGAGCATTGGTTCCTTCCCATGTCCTACTGGTGACTTGATGACAAGTATTTGGCAGGCTGTGGGCCCAGCGGAGCCCAATAGATTCCATGTCGGCTTTTCGGCTGTGGCTATTTCAGGGCTTTTCACAGAACTTTTCCCTACTGTTGACTATATGGAGCAAAGGGGAAAGATGCAGAACGAGATAGGAAAAAGCCAGTTGATCTAACATCTTGGAAGGGAAAATTTCGCAAAGGAGACCTGCTGCTAATGTTCCCGGGTCATTATGGAGCCAAAGGACAACGACCAGGAAACAGTCTTAGGGATCTCATGCTCCCTCCATGTTAGGGATTAGAGATGCTGACTGGAATGTTCTAGATCACACAGCCAGTGAACAGCAGTGCTGAGCAGGATCCTTGGCCTCCCGGCCCAGGGAAGGGTCCTTTCTGCACTCGATAAAAAACTGCAGTGCTGTTCGTCCTCTGATCAAAGTTAGACAGCATTCCAGAAATGCATGCCTTTTAAAATCTAACTGAAAAATACAAAACCTGGTACTGTGGATACTTTCTCTTTTTCTCATATCAATGGGAAAGAAGACAGAAAAAAAATTAAATACCATCCTCAAGGTGGTGCTTGTTCAGGAACTCTGATTCTTCCAAATTCTGAGGGACATCATCCAAAGTGTGCCTGAGAAAAAACAAACTCCAAGGAAAAGGTGTCCCTATTGAATTATCTTACTGACCATTTCTCTAAACTGAGTGGCACATCCCTCCCCTTAGAATAGTGAATGCTATCTTGCTTCTCCTTCGCTGTACCACATTTACCCTTTTTCAAATACGGAAGCATAATCAGAAAATACACAACGCTGGTGGAGGAGTCAAGATGGCGGAGAAGTAGCAGGCTGAGACGACATCAGGTAGCAGGAGATCAGCTAGATAGCTTATCTAAGCATTGTGAACACCTACAAATCCAACGGGAAATCGAAGAGAAGAAGAGCAACAATCTCAGAAACAGAAAATAGATCACTTTCTGAAAGGTAGGACCTGCGGAGAAGTGAATCCAAAGCGACGGGAAGATAGACCCCGGGGGGAGGGGCCGGCACCCGGCAAGCGGCGGAGCGACGGAGCACAAAATTGGGACTTTTAAAAGTCGGCTCCACTGGGAGACATCGCTCCAGAGGCTAAACTGGGGGGAAACCCAGGCGGGGTCAGCATAACCCCAGGACCCGCGGGGTCACAGAAGGACTGGGGGTGTCTGAGTGCCGCAGAGCTCGCAGGTATTAGAGCGGGGAAGCCGGCTATAGCGACAAAGCCGAGGAGTGAGCTCTAAGCCCAGGGTTACCTTGTGCCGGTCGCAGGCTGGGTGGGCTCGGAGCGCGGCCAGAGGCCACAGAGACAAAAGCGACCCGGCGCTTTTCTCCAGCTCCAACAATTGACTGCTTTCCTCGAGGCGCGACCACAGGCCAGGGAGGAGGGGCTATTGGGCGCTTTGCTCTGAGAGCGCACTGAGGAGCGGAACCCCAAGCTCTCGGCTCCTCCGGGCCGAGAGATTGGGAGGCCGCCATCTTCATTCCCGTCCTCCGGAACTCTACGGAAAGCGCTCAGGGAACAAAAGCTCCCGAAAGCAAACCCGAGCGGATTCCTTAGCCCGGCCCCTGGCAAGGGCGGTGCAATTCCGCCTGCGGCAAGGACACTTGAGAATCACTACAACAGGCCCCTCCCCCAGAAGATCAACAAGAAACCGATCCAAAACCAACTTCAGTCACCAAGAACAGCGGAATTCCACAGCAGGAGAAAGCAAATCCTACCTGGACAAAATGACAAGGCGGAAAAACTCACCTCAAAAAAAAGAACAAGAGGCCATACCGAAGGCTGGAGACCTAATCAATACAGACATAGGTAGCATGACAGATCTAGAGTTCAGAATGACAATTCTCAAGGTTCTAGCCGGGTCGAAAAAGGCATAGAAGATATTAGAGAAACCCTCTCCGGAGAGATAAAAGCCCTTTCTGGAGAAATAAAAGAACTAAAATCTAACCAAGTTGAAATCAAAAAAGCTATTCATGAGGTGCAATCAAAAATGGAAGCTCTCACTGCCAGGATAAATGAGGCAGAAGAAAGAATTAGTGACATAGAAGACCAAATGACAGAGAATAAAGAAGCTGAGCAAAAGAGAGACAAACAACTACTGGAACACGAGGAGAGGATTCGAGAGATAAGTGACACCATAAGACGACACAACATTAGAATAATTGGGATTCCAGAAGAAGAAGAAAGAGAGAGGGGAGCAGAAGGTATATTGGAGACAATTATTGGAGAGAATTTCCCTAATATGGCAAAGGGAACAAACATCAAAATCCAGGAGATGCTAAGAACGCCCCTCAAAATCAATAAAAATAGGTCCACACCTCGTCACCTGATAGTAAAATTTACAAGTCTTAGCGACAAAGAGAAAATCCTGAAAGCAGCCCGGGAAAAGAAGTCTGTAACATACAAGGGTAAAAACATTAGATTGGCAGCAGACCTATCCACAGAGACCTGGAAGGCCAGAAAGAACTGGCATGATATATTCAGAGCACTAAACGAGAAAAACATGCAGCCAAGAATACTATATCCGGCTAGGCTATCATTGAAAATAGAAGGAGAGATAAAAAGCTTCCAGGACAAACAAAAGCTGAAAGAATTTGCAAACACCAAACCAGCTCTACAGGAAATATTGAAAGGGGTCCTCTAAGCAAAGAGAGACCCTAAAAGTAGTAGATCAGAAAGAAGCAGAAACAATATACAGTAACAATCACCTTACAGGCAATACAATGGCACTAAATTCATATCTCTCAATAGTTACCCTGAATGTTAATGGGCTAAATGCCCCAATCAAAAGACACAGGGTATCAGAATGGATAAAAAAACAAAACCCATCCATATGCTGCCTACAAGAAACTCATTTTAGACCCGAAGACACCTCCAGATTTAAAGTGAGGGGGTGGAAAACAATGTACCATGCTAATGGACATCAGAAGAAAGCTGGGGTGGCAATCCTTATATCAGATCAATTAGATTTTAAGCCAAAGACTATAATAAGAGATGAGGAAGGACACTATATCATACTCAAAGGGTCTGTCCAACAAGAAGATCTAACAATCTTAAATATCTATGCCCCTAACATGGGAGCAGCCAACTATATAAACCAATTAGTAACAAAATCAAAGAAATACATCGACAGTAATACAATAATAGCAGGGGACTTTAACACTCCCCTCACTGAAATGGACAGATCATCTAAGCAAAAGATCAACAAGGAAATAAAGGCCTTAAATGACACACTGGACCAGATGGACATTACAGATATATTCAGAACATTTCATCCCAAAGCAACAGAATATACATTCTTCTCTAGTGCACATGGAACATTCTCCAGAATAGACCACATCCTGGGTCATAAATCAGGTCTCAATCGGTACCAAAAGATTGAGATCATTCCCTGCATATTTTCAGACCACAATGCTCTGAAGCTCGAACTCAATCACAAGAGGAAATTTGGAAAGAACGCAAATACATGGAGACTAAACAGCATCCTTCTAAAAAATGAATGGGTCAACCAGGAAATTAAAGAAGAATTGAAAAAATTCATGGAAACAAATGATAATGAAAACACAACAGTTCAAAATCTGTGGGACACAACAAAGGCAGTCCTGAGAGGAAAATATATAGCAGTGCAAGCCTTTCTCAAGAAAC
Source organism: Martes martes (assembly GCF_963455335.1). Taxonomy (NCBI): domain Eukaryota; kingdom Metazoa; phylum Chordata; class Mammalia; order Carnivora; family Mustelidae; genus Martes; species Martes martes. The sequence continues at coordinate 60,028,286 of NC_137889.1, read as the reverse complement.
AAGAAAGGTCTCAAATACACAACCTAACCCTACACCTAAAGGAGCTGGAGAGAGAACAACAAAGAAAGCCTAAACCCAGCAGGAGAAGAGAAATCATAAAGATCAGAGCAGAAATCAATGAAATAGAAACTAAAAAAACAATAGAACAAATCAACAAAACTAGGAGCTGGTTCTTTGAAAGAATTAATAAGATTGATAAGCCCCTGGCCAGACTTATCAAAAAGAAAAGAGAAAGGACGCAAATAAATAAAATCATGAATGAAAGAGGAGAGATCACAACCAACACCAAAGAAATACAAACAATTATAAGAACATACTACGAGCAACTCTATGGCAACAAATTTGACAACCTGGAAGAAATGGATACATTTCTAGAGATGTATAAACTACCACAACTGAACCAGGAAGAAATAGATAACCTGAACAGACCCATAACCAGTAAGGAGATTGAAACAGTCATCAAAAATCTCCAAACAAACAAAAGTCCAGGACCAGACGGCTTCCCAGGGGAATTCTACCAAACATTTAAAGAAGAATTAATTCCTATTCTCCTGAAACTGTTCCAAAAAATAGAAATGGAAGGAAAACTTCCAAACTCATTCTATGAGGCCAGCATCACCTTGATCCCAAAACCAGACAAGGATCCCACCAAAAAAGAGAATTACAGAGCAATATCCTTGATGAACACAGATGCGAAAATTCTCACCAAAATACTGGCCAATAGGATCCAACAGTACATTAAAAGGATTATTCACCACGACCAAGTGGGATTTATTCCAGGGCTGCAAGGTTGGTTCAACATCCGCAAATCCATCAATGTGATACAATACATTAATAAAAGAAAGAGTAAGAACCATATGATACTCTCAATAGATGCTGAAAAAGCGTTTGACAAAGTGCAGCATCCCTTCCTGATTAAAACTCTTCAAAGTGTAGGGATAGAAGGCACATACCTCAATATTATCAAAGCCATCTATGAAAAACCCACCGCAAATATCATTCTCAATGGAGAAAAACTGAAAGCTTTTCCGCTAAGGTCAGGAACACGGCAGGGATGTCCGTTATCACCACTGCTGTTCAATATAGTACTAGAAGTCCTAGCCTCAGCAATCAGACAACAAAAAGAAATTAAAGGCATCCAAATCGGCAAAGAAGAAGTCAAACTATCACTCTTTGCAGATGATATGATACTATATGTGGAAAACCCAAAAGGCTCCACTCCAAAACTGCTAGAACTTATACAGGAATTCAGTAAAGTGTCAGGATATAAAGTCAATGCACAGAAATCAGTCGCATTTCTTTACACTAACAACAAGACAGAAGAAAGAGAAATTGAGGAGTCAGTCCCATTTACAATCGTACCCAAAACCATAAGATACCTAGGAATAAATCTAACCAAAGAGGCAAAGAATCTATACTCAGAAAACTATAAAGTACTCATGAAAGAAATTGAGGAAGACACAAAGAAATGGAAAAATATTCCATGCTCATGGATTGGAAGAACAAATATTGTGAAAATGTCTATTCTACCTAAAGCAATCTACACATTTAATGCAATCCCTATCAAAATCCCATCCATTTTTTTTAAAGAAATAGAACAAATAATCCTAAAATTTATATGGAACCAGAAAAGACCTCGAATAGCCAAAGGAATATTGAAAAAGAAAGCCAAAGTCGGTGGTATCACAATTCCAGACTTCAAGCTCTATTACAAAGCTGTCATCATCAAGACAGTATGGTACTGGCACAAAAACAGACATATAGACCAATGGAACAGAATAGAGAGCCCAGAAATAGACCCTCAACTCTATGGTCAACTAATCTTTGACAAAGCAGGAAAGAATATCCAATGGAAAAAAGACAGCCTCTTCAACAAATGGTGCTGGGAAAATTGGACAGCCACATGCAGAAAAATGAAATTGGACTATTTCCTTACACCACACACGAAAATAGACTCAAAGTGGATGAAGGACCTCAATGTGCGAAAGGAATCTATCAAAATCCTTGAGGACAATGCAGGCAGCAACCTCTTTGACCTCCACCGCAGCAACTTCTTCCTAGGAACATCGCCAAAGGCAACAGAAGCAAGGGCAAAAATGAACTATTGGGATTTCATCAAGATCAAAAGCTTTTGCACAGCAAAGGAAACAGTTAACAAAACCAAAAGACAACTGACAGAATGGGAGAAGATATTTGCAAACGACATATCAGATAAAGGGCTCGTATCCAAAATCTATAAAGAGCTTATCAAACTCAATACCCAAAGAACAAATAATCCAGTCAAGAAATGGGCAGAGGACATGAACAGACATTTCTGCAAGGAAGACATCCAGATGGCCAACAGACACATGAAAAAATGCTCCACATCACTCGGCATCAGGGAAATACAAATCAAAACCACAATGAGATACCACCTCACACCAGTCAGAATGGCTAAAATTAACAAGTCAAGAAATGACAGATGCTGGCGAGGATGCGGAGAGAGGGGAACCCTCCTACACTGTTGGTGGGAATGCAAGCTGGTGCAACCACTCTGGAAAACAGTGTGGAGGTTCCTCAAAAAACTGAAAATAGAGCTACCCTACGACCCAGCAATTGCACTCCTGGGTATATATCCTAAAGATACAAACGTGGTGCTCCGAAGGGGCACGTGCACCCGAATGTTTATAGCAGCAATGTCCACAATAGCCAAACTGTGGAAAGCGCCTAGATGTCCATCAACAGATGAATGGATAAAGAAGATGTGGTATATATACACAATGGAATACTATGCAGCCATCAAAAGACATGAAATCTTGCCATTTGCGACGACGTGGATGGAACTAGAGGGTATCATGCTTAGCGAAATAAGTCAATCGGAGAAATATAACTATCATATGATCTCTTTGATATGAGGAAGTGGAGATGCAAGGCGGGGGGGGGTTGGGGGGAGGTAGGAAAAGAAAAAATGAAAAGATGGGATTGGGAGGGAGACAAACCATAAAAGACTCAATCTCAAGAAACAGACTGAGGGTTGCAGGGGGGAAGGGGGACGGGAGAGGGTGGTGGGGAAATGGACATTGGGGAGGGTATGGGCTATGATGAGTGCTGTGAAATGTGTAAACCAGACGATTCACAGACCTGTACCCCTGGGGATAAAAATACATTATATGTTTATTAAAATAAAAAAATTAAAAAAAAAAAAAAAAAAAAGAAAATACACAACGCTTCTAATGTTAGGAATAGCTGATCTCTGATTCTTTTGTCCAATTTTATTTAAAATGTATCCTTTCTTATCTCAGAGACTTTTCAGAATATGGTAGATTTGGAGCTTTCATAATAGGACCAGGGGCGGCAGGGTTTCCACAGAACATTTTTCCTACTCTTGAAGATAGTGAAAGAAGGTGAAATACGTAGGTTTGCCAGATTTCGCAAATAAAAACCCAGGACATCTCATTAAATTTAATTTCAGTTAAACAATGAATAAGTTTTAGTATTAGTGTAAGGGCCTATTTAGCCAGAGTGGCTCCACCTTGGTTGAACAGCCATTTTGTTGTTTATGCAGTAAAACTTAAACTGACCCTGCCCCCCCACCAGGGGAACTTACTTAAAAGCAAGTCCGGGAAACCAGTAGAATGTGGTGGACCAGTCCCTGATAACAGAGCCCGAATGCAGGGATGAGTCGGGCCAGGTGGAGACATCCAATCGGTGGAGCACACACACTGTCTCCCTGGCTACCAAAGAGTGTGGGCCCCACCTTTTGAGCGCCTTTTGGGCGCCAATTCTGACCAAGGTGATAGGCTAGTTCAAGTATCTACTATAGGGTAAATTGTAATTCAATTGGTCACTCGTGTGTGACCTAGCATGACTGTGCAGCTTTCTCTGTGTGTTGCAACCTCATTGGCCACCTGTGTGTGGCCAGGCTCAACCACATGGCCTTTGCCCTTTAAAAGTTAGTCGGTAAGGCAGGGAGGGGTCACCCTCTCTGTAAGAGGCAGCCCGAACGGTGGGTTTGATTCTTTTTTTTTTTTTAATTTTTTATTTATTTTCAACATAACAGTATTCATTGTTTTTTCACCACACCCAGTGCTCCATGCAATCTGTGCCCTCCCTAATACCCACCACCTGGTTCCCCCACCCTCCCACCCCCGCCCCTTCAAAACCCTCAGGTTGTTTTTCAGAGTCCATAGTCTCTCATGGTTCACCTCCCCTTCCAATTTCCCTCAACTCCGTTCTCCTCTCCATCTACCCTTGTCCTCTATATTATGGTTTCACTTATTGGTGGGTTTGATTCTTGATGCTTGGCACGAAAGAAAGCTTTGCTTGACCTTCGCTTTGTATCAGTCTCACTCCTTTGATTGCGGACCTCTCATTAGTATATCTCATGCAAGAGGTGGCAAAAACTTATGTCAAAAATGTATTTGGCATCTGAAACTAAAACCTAATTGAGCACACTGTATTTAGCCCAGCTATGCTACAGGGAGGAGGAGAAGAGAGGGCGAGAGGGGGAGGTAGTGGAGAAGCAGGAGAGGGAGGGGAAGGGAGAGGACAATGAACTTCAGCAATTGCAACAATAGCCTGGGGCAAGGTGGGGGCGGAAAGCCTCATATTACAAAACCAGTTCCTTGCAAGGTGTCTTGTGCACTTGACAAGAACCAGAAAAGAATTTTTTTTTCACCAAATGGGTACTCCTACTTGATCATACTTGACACTTTGTTCCATTCTGTTTCATTCATTCATTCCAAACCATTATTACCTGGGAAGGGAAGGGGAAGCCCGAACGTGGTTAATTTTCAGCTCTTCAGGAACTCACCAATCCTTCATGCCAGAAGAGAAATAAAAGCCACTTGCCCGAGGGCTTGTTCCCTGACAGCTGCAGGGAACAGGAGTGTTTGCAAAAAGGATGCTCTCAAAACCTACCTTATAGTGTTATACCCCTGAACCATGGTCCTATCAGGTCATTTCTGATCCTTCTTAAAAGCTGACTTCATAGAGGTCTGCTTTTAGACGGGAATCATGCAGCCAGCAGCAGAGGAGGTGGCTGCTTTCGAGAGACAGAAGGGCTATTGGGAGAGCAAGTTGTAAGGTTGCGCAATTCTGACGGCACAAAGGACTGTGGTCTACTTGGGGTAAAGTCATATTTAGGGAGGATGCTTAATGATGGCTATATCTATAGCAATTTGTTTAGCTCTGGAAGCACGATTATCTATCTACCTATCTATCTTTCTATCATCTATTTATATCATGTCCAGTTAGCCAACATATAGTACTTTCAAAATGCATCTTTTCCAGGATGCCTGGGCGGTTCAGTCAGTTGAGCGTCCGACTCTTGCTTTCAGCTCACATCATGATCTCAGTATCATGGGATGGAGCCCTGCCCTGGGCTCTGAGCCCAGCAGGGAGTCTGCTTGGGATTGTCTCTCCCGCTCCCTCTGCACCCCCTCCCGTCTCTTGCTCTCTCAAATAAATAAATAAAATGTATCTTTTCCAAAATCATATTAATTGCCTAGCCTTAGTCCATGACTCAGTCATTTTCCCATGGGCACCCGTGTCAACTGTTTGGGTATTGAAAAGCAAGTGGGGGGAAATCATTGATTAATTCAGTATGATATTAACTATACAAGAGTAAAATGTAATGTTAATAATAATATTAATAATATTTACTTATAAATTACAATTTATATTATTTATAGTAAATTGCTTACATATATACTATATGTAAATTTATGTATACTATATAATAAGATATATAGTAAAATTACATAAGATATTTATGACATATAATATATATTATTGTATTTTATATATTATAATATGTATAGTGAATAGAAGGGAGGATTTCTTTCCTAAAATAATATAATAATACACACATATAGTACATTATAATGTGATATAATGTGTATATATATATATGCTTGCCATAATAAAATTTGATGCAAACAGAGCTAATGTTTATAAATAAGGTAGTATTAGCTCTCAAGTTCATCAGCCCAGTTCTCTTAAATAGAGCTCATTCCTAGAGAATATCTGGTAAATTTCAAATATGGAAGAAAAGAGAAGTCTCATGTAAAAGCGTATATGAGTAATTTCTGGTTCTTATTGCTGTCTATCTCTTTCTCTCTCTTTTTTTTAAAGAAAGCCAGATCTTTCTTATTACTCACAAACACAGTCATTTCTAGTCCTCAAATGACTTACTGGAATCAGGAATTTGACATCTTGTTCATATAAAGATTCAGAACTATCAAAGGGATATCAATATTACCAGATGCTAAAAAGACTGGAAAATGAATCTTAACCAAGCAATACACAATAATATAGCAATTTTAGCTCAGAAACACAAAACACGTGCTAAAAATAAAAGAATATAGAGATCAATCCTTCATAATATCCTAAAAGGGAAAAAAGGGATAATTACCAGATATTACAATACTCCAAATAAAAAAAAATAAGAAGAATATGGGAGTACAGTTTATAATTTAACTCTGTGGTTCTTAAACCTACAGGGAGGAAACTGAAGCTCTTCTGAAAAGGGCCAGAGGCAACAGAAAGAATTGTTGAACTCATTTTGACCCAAATCCCTGGACATCACCAGTCTCTGTGTACAAATGCATGCACCCTAACAGGAATATGCAAATGACACTTGCTCTGAGTCTTCACCAAGAAGGCAGGACCTCATCCCCTGGCATTTCCCAGGGGGTGCCTCACTCGTGCTCACAGTTCATTCCAGCAGCTTCACTCCGTGCCCAGCCTTTGCCCTGTTCTGCACCGGCACTGGGCCCATTTCCTCTGCTTACAGAGATGCCTTGGAGAAGCTCTGTGTTGTACTGTTTGGAATCGCCATTGGGAAAATCTGATCAAGGTGCCACAGAGTACCACCTCCCCTGTCCCACCCCCACCTCATTCACTATCACAGCACTTTGTTTTTTCCTTTGTACCTCTGATGATTCAAAGTAGAAGTCATGATAGAGCCTTCATGTCATTCCTGTCTTGATTGAGCTTCTTCTGTAACACCTAGCCCAATGCTTGGCATATATGAGGTGCCCAATAAGTATTATAAATGATCGATTAAATATTACAAACGTTTTTCCTACAGGGAAGTCCCGAAATTTTGGCTGCTCAAAGCTCTCTCATAACAACAGTAAAATGGTCCTTCCTATGTGCAGGCAATTTGCCTGGGACTTCATATATGTTAACTCATTGCTTCCCATCAAACCCTCTTGAAAAAGGTACACTTCCATTTTCCCCCACTTATAGATGAGAGAACTGAGGAAAAGAGAGGTTAAAATAACTTGCCTAAGCTCATCTAAGCAGTGAACAGTAGAGCCGGGGTTTGAACCCCAATAATCTCCTTTTAGCCAGACCTCTTACCTTCCTACTGAATCAATCACTTCTTTCAAAAAGTCCAAGAGGTCAGGTGGAAGAATCCATCTCCCTCCTCTCTGTTCTCTCTCTGCTTCAGCCTCCTTTGCCAGAAATCATGCCGTATGAAAACAAACCCTAAAAATAATAGGAATAATAATAACATACCATCTTCCTCCCTACCTTGTTCTCTTCCTTCCTCCCTTCCACTCTTCCCTCCTAAGTTTCATGGCACACCCACACCTACCATGTCAGGCCCACACCAGTTACCAGAGCCACAAAGCTGACTAAGAACTAGTCCCTTCCACAGAATCACAGTCTAGTGGAAAAGCAGCCAGCAGCATTAACGACTTAACCTAAATAAACAAAACTCAATGGAAGCATCTGGTAAACCTCAATGCAGATAATGTTGGCAGAAAGAGACAGAGGCCAGCAGAAAACTGAGTTCATGAACAAATTAGGGGGGGAAAAAAGTCTAGTCCATGTCAAGACCGACTACTGGCTCTTGAGGATGCCACTGTGAAGTGTGGTCCATAAGCTCACAGGCAGAGTATAAATTGCTGCCAGATGTTCCTAAGAAATAAGTAAAAAGAAAGTGGCAAAACTGCGAGGTTTCAAGTAAATCTCATTAGGCTGTACAGAGAGGACCAGAATAGAGAAGAATGGATCACATAAGCAAATAACTGAAGGAGAGGAAATTTTGCATTTCACTAAGCAGTGTAATTTATCATTTTCCAGAGAAATTTTTTAAAGGCAACATTAAAGATTCTATTTTGGTCTGGTATTTCTTTAGTGGCATTTGTTTTGTGCCTGGGTTTACATCTTAAGAGAAAGGCCATAAGACACATGTGAGAGGGGTCCGTTCACGGAATAGAGAAATCTGGAAATACACTATCCCTACCAGAGGTCAAACCAAGGCCTGGGAAACACTGGTCCCAAGGAAAATGGGAGATCCCACTTCTCACAGCTAGTTTTCATTAAGGGAGGAAGTGTAATGTCACAGAGCAAGGTGTTTGAAATCACAAAGCCTGTTAGAGCTCACGCTATGATTTATGAGCTGTTGGACCATGGTCAGTTATATAACCTTGAGAAATCTTAACTTTTACCATCTGTAAAAGGAAAGTGTTGGTATTTTCTTCATAGTTTTTTGTTTTGGTTTGGTTTGGTTTTTGTAATGATTACATGAGATTTTGCCTGTAAGTAGACTTCAGGGTGCCCCATCCATAGTAATGTCAGCTATCCTTGGTTGCGGTAGTGATGATGGTTGTAGAAATGAAGGTATGTGGAAGGGAAAGGGGTGGTCCTTTACTGTTAATTTCCACTGCAACTGTCTTCAACTCTCTACTTAAATAAGTATAATAATTCACTCTAACTGAAAAAAAAAAAAAAAAGAATTAATAATCTGGGACCCTTCAGACCTAAGTGCATTCTCCAATGCCCCTTTATGTCAAAATGCCAACCCATATATCTGTCTTTGGCAAGATTTGTGGGAGTTGTTTCCCATAATATTGATTTAAAAGCTTTGACGACATGGCCCAAATATTTCCAATCTCTTCTTAATAAGGTTAGGCACTATATTTAAACCCTTCCTGAATCCATTGATATTTTATGCTTGTCGGGGTAAGGCTTACTTAATGTTGTCTGCCTGTAAGTACATATGAAAGAAGCATTGGTTTTCAGCTTTGAGACTGTTAACTCAGGAACTTGAAGCTCTGTCTCGTGGTAAATTGATGATCTACAATCACAAGTCTCCAAGAACTACTAAGACAGGGAAGTGTGTCCTTGCTGCTGGGTGTCCACACCACCTGGGATCTTCTAAGTAGCAGTCTGGTTCCCCAATCCCTACTGGGGCTCTGGTGGCCTTGTTCCCACCACCCTCTCCCTTAAGGCACTGCTAGAAAGAACTGCAGTGGCCACCCTCTTCATGGTCTCAAATACCAGTCAGAAAGGCCATGGCAGGATGTCAACTGCAGCATCTAATTCTGACTACATCACCCCCCCACCCCCGAAATTGCTTTGACCAAAACCATGCTGACAGGAAGGAAAAATCCAGGAATAAGCCAGATTTGAGCAAGAAACCAGGAAGAGGGTCAACATTTTGGAGAATTCAATATCAGGGCTTCCTACACAAGGAAGTAGAAAATTTCTTTGTGAGCAAATGCTATTAACATTCTCTTTAAATTCAATGCTTTAACTAGACACGACACAGGGCGTTTGGCATGGACTGCATTTCCTGTCACAATTTATTTTGGAGTTAGAAAATGTTTTTACTCAAAAACTAACTGAAAGCCTACTTCTCTGCTGTCATAAATCAAGTCATCTCACCCATCTCAGTAGGACTTGGACCCTACCCAAGAGTTGCCCACAAAAAGAGAGAGAAATGAAGAGCTTTTGCAAAGGGAAGATACCTTCTGCACTAGGAAAGACTGAGGGCACATCATTTCCCAAAGGATTTGGAGAAAGTTCCTAGAGATGGCCTTTTGAGTTATCTGACAGACTCGCCCTACCCATTTCAACCTCCTTGGAGGGTCTGGTCACCATGTTGGCAGGCTAATGGAATAAAATAAAGCAATATGATTGTTTCCATGAGTGCCAAAGCTCTTTTTTCTCGGATTCCTGAAAGCAGAAAGCACGTCAAGCTTCTGTGGGATGGCTTCACAGACATAGTGGGATGGTCAACGTTGAACTTCTTCAGTCACAGCACCTGACAGAGTTCATGGAACACAAGACACTCAGTAAACGCTTGACTGATAACGTGTCACATCTGCTGTTGTTAAATTTGATTTCTGTGTGTTTCTTATTTATCTGTCAGCTTTTATTACTGTTTAGGCATATCTTCAAAGATGGTTACATTTTCCTCAACTTCGTTTCATAGCCAAATTTTTCATGAAGCCCCTGGTACCACCCCCTGGGCCTTTATGACAGCCCTATTTTATACCATTTATCACACTGTGCTGTACTGGCCTTTTGCTCAGCTCCACTACCCTTTAGAAAATGAGGGAGGACTTATTCTTGTTTGTCATTGTCACCCAGTGCCTAGTGCAGCAGAAATCTTTTGGAAGTGTTCAGTAAATACCTATTGCATAAACAAATTCTTATACCCAAAGTTAAAGCTTTGTGTTTCCTAAGCAGTTAAACTGACATCTATCAATTCTAAGACTCCTGAAAAAAAGGTTGTTTTCACCATGAATCAAAACTGGATTGCACAATTTGCATGAGACAAACAACATTTTAATGCTAATTTTGCTTTCTATTGTGTACTATTCTCCTTCCTGCTAATTTTGCTGTCAGAGGTCTCAGAGGAGAGTGGAACACTTTAATTATGTCACCTTTGCAAAAATGTAAAACACAAACCATCATTTTTAAGCATACTCTTTTCTTCAGGTGCTGTTTTGTTTTTTTTTTTTGTTCTGTTTTGTTTTGTTTAATGGCAGCCATTTCCTCTTTAAAAGTTAAGTCTAGAGTTGCTTTGAGCTTTATGGTACAAGAATACAAACTCTTTTTCAACATTCTGCAAATATTTGTTGAGTTCCTAGTATTGCAGGACACAATTACAGGAGCTAATGAGAGAGACAGAAAGATGGACAAAATTGCTGATCACATTGAGCTTAAATTCTAGTGAAGGAGAGATGAGCAAGAAGCTAATACACGATAAAATGTCAGGAAATGGTCAACGTGCTAAATAAAATAAAATAAATTTATGTACAAAGTCCAAAATCCAAATGCTGCACAGGACTATTCTAGAATGGGTGGTCAGAGAGGGCAATCTAAGAAGGTGAAATTAATCTGAGACCTGAATGAGCACAGGAGTCAACTATTGAACCAGGGTCATTGCACGCAGAGGGGTTGGCAGATCCCAAACTGGGAACACACATGGCTCGGCCAAGGAACAGATCTTCTGTAGACCTGCAGGTCCTCCTAGGTAAGTGCCACAGACTAAATGTTTGTGTCACAAATCATACGTGGAAATCCTATCCGCCAATGTGATGGTGTTAGGAGGTAGATGGAGCCTTTGGGAGGTGATCAGGCCATGAGGTTAAAGCCCTCATGAATGGGATCCTGCTCTTATAAAAGAAACCCCAGAAAGCTTCCTCACCCCTTTCACCAGTGTGAGGACATAGCCAGATGATGGGCCATCTGTGAACCAGGAAATGGGCTCTCACCAGACGAATCGGCTATCATCTCGGTCTTGGATTTTCCAGCCTACTGAACTATGAGAAATATATTTCTACTGTTTATAAGCCACCCAGTGCATGGTGTTCTGCTAGAGCAACCCGCACTGATTAAGACAGTAACCCTATAACCCCATGGAGCTGACCCTCAGGTCTCGCTCTATGCTTGAAAGAAAACTTGGCTCCACCAAAGACACTGTGACAAGAAAGATGGGTCAAATCCACCAAGTCAAGCTATCACACAGCTACATTTTGAAAGGCATTGGCATCAACCAAACTTACTATGCCCCTAAGATCATCAGGTCATCTACAACCTTCTGCTTTCTGTTTCTGGAAACTTAATGCTGGAATAACCATCTTCTTTCACTCTCTGTGTGTTTCGCACGTGTGCGCGCGCGCGCACACACACACACACACACACATGGGTTCAGAATCCTCATGATGTTCTTTGAGGATCCGACTACATTTCTGTTAAATTATTTGTTTATGCTCCACAATTTACATAGCAGAGAAGCAAAGTGGTCCCTAAATTCCCTGCTCACACACACACACACATGCCTGCTCTACATATTTATACTAAATTAAACCCTTTACCTCCAGTCAGTCCAACCAGGAGTTTTTCTCACAAGTGGATTTTTCTGGGAGGTAGGTGGCTGGTCTGTGGCCCTGAAAATGAGCAGAAGAGGCTCATGCGACCCGTGCCAGCCCTCAGAGAAACACAGAATCCCCAGATTTTAGTATTACTAAGCAGGTTAAGTTTCTGCTTCCCACTTACAAAGCCCATGCAGGGCTTTCGCCTTAAAATTCTGTTTTAAATAAAGAGTTCATCCACATGTATAAAATACATGAACTATTGGTGGTACTTTTCCTCATTTTCTCCTCTCATCTTTGTAGCAATCTCTTGGGGGAGGTGTTACTCAGGCCTTGTAGAAGAGTTAAGGGTGGCCCAGGCAAAATTACCTCTGGTCACACAGCTGATTTGCTCTGCTGGGATCTGAGTTGAGTGTTCAGGAAATCCAGTTCTTTTTTCTTCAGCCCTGCAACACAAGCTCCTGACAGCTTTGGCTGGGCTCCCACATGGGCTCTGCTTCTTTAGGTCCAGGGGAACGGCAGTTTGATTTTTGGGTTTGGGGGAAAGAGGGTTTCTTGCCGCTGAAATTGCTGTAATTTGATTCCTAAGAAATTTCTTGACTCATTGAAAACAGACAATAGGTGACAAGAGGGTGAGAGATAGTAGAGGTGGAGGTGGGGAGGACCAGAGAGAGAAGAAGAAAAAGAAAGCTCACATTTATGGAGCTCCTGCTACCTTCCAGATACTGAGCAGGGTTCTTTACATGTAAGGGATCTCCTTAAAATTCTCCACCTCCCAGCCCTTGCCTCCTGGTATAACACGGATTACCAGGAATCTGAGGTCGGCTGGCCCACGGAAAAGCCCAAATACCAACTGGAAACAATAGCCACTCAGTGATTTTATTTACTTGTTTGTTTATTTTTAGTGCCTGAGATTAGAACTCCTGGGAAAGCAGGCTTACTGCTCTTGGGCACCTCTCTGTGGCCATTGCAAGAACATTCCGGAAAAACCAGTAAGCTGCATGGCTGAGGGCTCAAAGGAACAATAAACCCTTGACTGTCTCCTCGTCTGTCTTTTCTGCTTCGTCTCACATTAAGCAGATAAATGGTTAACAGAAATGTGCTTCTTCAATATTAGTGACTGTCCTCTGAGTGCTTTCCAACATAAATACATGCTGAGAGGCTTTGGAACCACAGAGGTCTGAGCCACACACTGCTCTGCCTGCCAGATAGCTGCTCTCCCACAAGCTCATTGGTCTGCATCTCAGTTTCTTTGTCTGTAAATTGGGCTAACAACCCCTATTCTTTGGGGATGTTGTGGAGATTAGATGAGATGACCCAAGTGGAAGTATCCAAGTCCTTCCGTGGTTAAAAAATGTTGGCTCCTTTTCTCTCCCTCTCCTTTGCTCTCTACACAGCATGATTTCCACCTACAAGTCTGACACTGAACACTCTCAGATGAGAATTAATGTGGCTTTGTTTCTAAGCTCTGCACGGAGTCTAAGGGAACATCACAGATCTAGGCAAAGCAAAGAAAGGGAAGGAAGTCTGGGAGAGTGGGTTAGCTTTAGGGGCCTTTCGGATGATGACTTTGATGATGATGATTTCGATTTGGTGATCCCAAATCAAAGAGCTGAGAGAAGGGAAGCCCTTTTGGACAGGCTTTCCACAAGAGGACCCGCCGGGAGCCTTCAGGGCTGGCTGCGGACCCGGGCTTCCTTTCCCAGCGCAGAGAGCAGCTACCTTGCTGCAGCTACCATGTTGGAGGGCGTTCCGTGCACTCGGGTGTGCGCGAAAGGCAGCTCCTCCCCGGAGGGACCGAAAACAAAGGACAAGGTCCTTTTTCTCTGTTTGTATTTATTTTGTGGATAGCTGCAGCAAAACTCTACCTGTGGCAACCTTTCACGACAGATGTCCTTTCTGCTTTTAGCTGCAGGCATGTTTCCAAAGCAGATGCCAAACGCATGCTGTAGCCCAAAGCACACATATGCATAGACGTGAAGGAAGTAGAGAATCCCGAGAAACCGCAAGGACGGGCAACCAGGACCCAGCTGGTTCTCCTGTCTGGTAGGGAAGGGAGGGAAGGAGCCCTTAGGGAGAGAGAGCCCTCTGTGTGTCCCCAACTCCTCTGCTTTTACCTTTGTCATCTCCTTGAAAAGGGCGTGGCCTTTGGGTAACCAAAGACCTGGGTTTGAATTCTAGTTGTTATTTGGGGGCCCTGAGACCCTGGAGAAACCACTGACCTTTGCTGGGTTTCAGTTTCCACATCTGCAAAAGAAAGCCCATGATTTTGTGAGGAGAAAGTATGACGACAAATGCAAAAACCCCACAGAGTTAATAAAAACATAAAAGATGCTCAATTGGTTATTTTTTTCATTAATGGGGGAATAATATCAAACAGTAGCTTCCTAGGAAATGGATACACTTGTGGAATATTCATATAAACCATGTTTAAAGCCATTAATAAGAAGCTTATATGCGGTTAAAGATATATTGAAAAATAAACCCCAAAATGTTGATTATTTCTGGGTCACAAAATCTAAGGGAATTTTTATTGCTTTATTTATAGTTACCTGCGTTTTTCTCATTTTTTGGCAATGAACATGCTTTGCCTATATAAGAAAAAAATAGAGCCAAAGCAGTCTCAGAATCTTAATAGTCCAGACAAACGTTCAAGATACATTATTGTAGGGGCACCTGGGTGGCTCAGTGGGTAAAGCCTCTGCCTTCGGCTCGGGTCATGGTCTCGGTATCCTGGGATTGAGCCCCATGTTAGGTTCCCTGCTCGGCGGGGAGCCTGCTTTCCCCTCTCTCTCTGCCCACTGCTCTGCCTACTTGTGGTCTCTCTCTCTCTGTCAAATAAATAAATAAAATCTTTAAAAAAAATACATTATTATAAACAAAACATGGATGTGCACAAGACCACACTATGATAGGTGTAGATAACATGTAGAAGTTGCAGTGAGACTGTAGAATAAAATCTTTGCAATCTCTATGTGGGGAAATTGTAGTGCTTTTATCTTTCTTTCTTTCTTTTAATGCGTTTTTTCTACATTTTTACATTAGTTCTTAAAGTCCTGAAAGGAGAAACAATTAAATTCTTTAAAAAGCACACAAAAGGAGAACAGACATTCCTGACAGAAAACAAACATGATGCACATACAAAATAAGTTATAGAAATAAATATATGGCTTGCTAAGACTGTAGCAACAATAGTGAATAAACAGCATATTTAATATCCTGTAATATCTCCAGATCATCTCATATCTGGCCTCAGTGCCTGCTCACATGCTTCCTCTGCCCAGAATTCTTTCCCCTCTGCCTATTCCCTCAGTACCACACCGCCTCTAGGAAAGGCTGCCACGACTTAACTGCACTGATTTGTTCACATATCCATCCTTTCCCCCTAACCTATAGGAACCAGGTCTCATGCATCTCTTTATCTTAATACTTAATAAAGCGATTGGAACGTCATATGTGCTCAATAAATGTTGATTAACTAAATCACTTCCATCTAAAATCTGCTTCATGTCTATATTAAGGTATATTGCTATCAATGCCTGCCAGTCTTATAGTCTGGTTATTGGGAAATCTGAGGCCAAAATTACAGTTCTAAGTCTGTATTACAGAGGCATTGTAGGATTAATCAAAGTAAAGATGATAAACACACTTCCTAATATTGGAGCTAAGCTAACAATAATTTATGAATACAAAGCAAAGGGCCATGATCGTATCAAGACAATATATTT
Source organism: Martes martes (assembly GCF_963455335.1). Taxonomy (NCBI): domain Eukaryota; kingdom Metazoa; phylum Chordata; class Mammalia; order Carnivora; family Mustelidae; genus Martes; species Martes martes. The sequence continues at coordinate 60,012,457 of NC_137889.1, read as the reverse complement.
GCAAGGCGTACTTGCTCCAAATTGACTCTCAACTATATCCGTGCACATGCACAGAGGAAGAACTTATCCATGTTCTTAATTGTTGCTTGCAACCAGACTTCTTCCTGTGGTTGTTCTCGATGATGGCTACACGTTAGAACCACTGAAAAAAAAGTTTTTTATTATGACTCCAAGTTAATGAAGACAGAATCTCTGGCAATTTGGAATTAAAATTGAGAGTTATTTGCCTTTAAAAATGGAAGAAAGAAGTTGTATTTTAAAGCAGTTACAGTCCTTTATGGGAACACTTCACCAATGTACGATCAACAGGGTGATCCTAAAAGGGCGTATGAACTAGAACTGTCCTGAACAAACCAAGATACATACTTCCCCTAGTCATGAACCATATTTCGAGGCTCATGCTTCTAATGGATATGATCAAGAATGAACCCAGGACCATTAGTTGTTGCTTGACTGCCAGAGTCCTGGCAAATTTTGAAACAAATGAATGTCCTGTCCTGATAGTTTTGGGAAAAATAGGGATGGAAGTTTGGGACTGGGTAGAAAACTGTCAGTTCTTAAAAAAAAACAAAAAACAAAAAACCTGTCAGCTCTTAAAAAAAAGAAAACTGTCAGCTCTTAAAAAAAAAAAAATATATATATATATATATATACATATATATATAAAATGCAGATACTAGAAGTAAAATATGCCCATGTATTTTCTGCTTCTGTCCAAGAAGGTGGCTCCCAATCATCTGATCTCAAGCATGGAGTGCTCCAAGGTCACTCAAACCTCCATTTTCGTCTCGTGCCTATGATGCTCCTTTCCTCTACAAACTGGTCAGGATTACCACTCTCCCTAGCCTCCCAGTTCCTATAGATCTTTTCTATGATAAAAATCTGACCAAGAATAAAAAATGTTGCATATTTATTTATTTATTTTTAAGATTTTATTTATTTATTTGAGAGAGAGAACAAGAATGGGAGAGAAAGCATGAGAGGGAAGAGGTCAGAAGGAGAAGAACGCTCTCTGCTGAGCAGGGAGCCCGATGTGGGACTCAATCCTGGGACTCCAGGATCATGACCTAAGTCGAGGGCAGTCGCTCAACCAACTGAGCCACCCAGGCGCCCAAAAATTTTGCACATTTATAATGATAGGAATAGAAAATATTAGAGAGAGAATCAAAGAATAAAGGCAGTTGTGGATATTGGAACGCGCACTGAGTCAGCATACCTAGGTTGAAACCACATGACCCAAACTGCATTGCAGTCTGACCCCTTGTTGTGTGGGGGGTTTGTAAGAAACAAAGAAAATAAGCAATCAAAAATGTCTTTGATTCATGGTTAACTTGCTGACCGTGGTGCTGTGCATGTTGTCTGAGGTGGAATTATTAGACACCAGTGATTGCACAATGACACAGGTGGCCACCAGTGCACATGAAAGCCAAGTACCTAAATACTGTCAAAGGCAATTTTCCTAAAGGTCGATGTGGTTAACGTTATTTTCTCTATATTTAGACTTATTTCTGTCATCTTATCTTTACTTTCTATTAACCATGATCTTTGTGAGCTGTATTTATTTCTCTTCTTTTTCATTGAATAATCCACTTTCCCCCCACCACCACCATGTCTGAAAGTAGCACATTCTATTTCTATTCTTTTCTGGTTATTTGTCTATTTTCCATGTGTACATAACTTTTCAAAATCTAACTTTAATCATTATCTTTACCTTCATGGAGAGCATGAAGAGTTTAGAAGAATAGTTTTATCTCGACCCCATTCCTTCCCCATCTACATTCCACAGAGTAGGGTTGTAAGTATTTCATTGATATTTGGCTTTATAGCTCCTTATTATTCATTGTTATCACTGACATAATTATCACTATTATTATTGTCCTACAGCCAATGCTTCTTTCAATTTACTCACGTGTTTACTATTTCTTTGTTCAGCATTTCTTCCATCTCTCCTTCTCGATTCAATCTCTTCTATAGAACATGTGGACTTTTTTTCAGTGATGGTTTGTTAATGGCAAATACCCGACACTTGCTTGTCTAAAAATATCTTTTATTCTATCCATATTCCTTAGAGACACTTCAGCTACATATAGAATTCAAACTTGACTATTATTTTTCTATTCGTATTTTAAAAATATTATTTCACTGTTTTCTTCTATCTTTGTTATTGATTATTTCTGCAAGTTTCCAGTGGAAGTGTCAGTTATACAACTAATATAGAGGATGGCTTTGCAATATTTTCCAAAATTACAAACTCATTACTTTCAGCAAGCCATTTCACTGCAAGGAATTTATCCTATGGAAGTACTCACTAGAATGATCTTTGAGGGATGCCTGAGTGGCTCAGTAGGTTGTGTCTGCCTTTGGCTCAGGTCATGATTCCCAGGGTCCTGGAATCAAGTCCCACATCGGGCTCCTTGCTCAGAGGGAAGCTTGCTTCTCCCTCTGCGTGCCACTCCCCCTGCTTGTTCTTGCTCTCTCTCTTTCTCTGACAAATAAATAAATAAATAAAATCTTTTAAAAAAATTAGAATAATCTTTGAACATCATTATATTGTTCAAAACTTTCCAATAGCTTCTTTCCACACTGAAAGTAAACATCAAAGTCCTTGCACAAGCCTACCTTGCCCTGGAATATCAACCTCCTTGCTATCCTTTACCTCAGCTCTCCCCACCTTAGGGCTTTTGAGTTGGTTTCTATCTGGAAACTACTCACCAAGATATCTACATGGCTCATTCCCTCATCTCTTCAGGAAGCTCCCTCACAGCCCTACATAAAATAGCTGCCGACATCACCAGAATTCAATCTCTATCCCTTACCTTGCTTTATTTTTCTCAGTAGAACTTATTGACATTTGACATACAATATAGTTATTTGTTCATCTGTTATTTGTTCTACCAGTTTTATTATGAATTCCTTGGAAGGATAAGAAATTTGTCTTATTTGTTGCTATAGCTATAGGTCCTAAAACAGTGCCTGGCATATAACAAGAATTATGCATTATGTGAATGAAATCATACACTTGTGAATAAGCAAAATGTTATACATATGATTTTTTTTTTGATAATTCTTTGTAGTAGCAAAACAAAACAAAACAAAACAAAACAAAACAAAAAAAACCGAAACAACCTGAATCTCCATCAAAATCATCTGGGTAAATTACTGTCACATCTGTACACCAGAATACAGTGAAATACTTTTTCATTTTTATTCCCTTTATTCTTTTCCTTATCTTTCTCCTCCTAGGCTGTTGTTAGATAATGTGTTCATATATCTCTTTCCATTTATTAATCTTCTTTTCAGCTGTATTTAACCTGATGTTTAACCCAATTGTTGAATATTATATTCATATACTGTATTTTTCATTTTCATCTGTAGAAGTTCCATTTGGTTTTTTTGGTTTTTTTTTTTTTGCAAATCTACTCATCATTACATAATATCTTGATGTTGACTTATGTCTTTGGTTTCTTATTTTCTTTTTCTTTTTTTTTAATTTTTTATTTTAATTTTTTTTTATTTTAATAAACATATAATGTATTTTTATCCCCAGGGGTACAGGTCTGTGAATCACCAGGTTTACACATTTCACAGCACTCATCATAGTACATACCCTCCCCAATGTCCATTTCCCCACCACCCTCTCCCGTCCCCCCTCCCCCCTGCAACCCTCAGTCTGTTTTTTGAGATTGGTTTCTTATTTTCTGTATTTATTAATTTAAGAAATGTTTTTCAACAATTCTATTGTTTCAAGTTCTTTGGGGATCAATCTCCAAAGGGGATTATTATCTCTGCTTTTGTTCATGGTAGGTTATTTACCAGTGTTTTCTAATTTTGGTTTATGAGCTCATCTTTAGCTAGTTCCCTATGGCAAACTTATTTGAACTGGGAAAATACTGCATTCCTCTATATTGACTTTTGTATCTGCTACTTAGAAGTCCCAAGGGTATTAAAAATGATGGATCTTAATATTACCAGCTTAGAGTTTCCTGAACTATGCAGGAATTTTACATTGACTCCTTCTCAATCTGTGACAGGACACACCTCTAGTTCAATGTCTTAGCTATTTCCCCATCTAGAGCCCAGACAAATACAGAAAATCTTCCTTGTCATTCCTTTTTGCCAAGGAAGATAACTTTATGTCTATAGGATTTTTTTTTATTTAATCCACCCATTAAAGGCTATAACTTCTTTATGAAGACCCAAGCATTTGTTTCTTATCCCTTCCTGTCTATTTTAATGCTACTCTCTTGCTTACAAAGTTACTAAACAGCCTTATAGCTTCTGTACTTGTAGCTTGAACTACCTTAATGTAGCTTTTAATCCTTCATTTTGGCTGCTGGAATTCTTATTTTTACAGATTTGCAATAAAAACTGGTTTTGTTATATCCTGTACAATTTCTGGGTATTTCAAACTGAGAAAATATTTGGGCTTTCTAATCTACCCTATTCTATAATATGGAAGTAATAATTTATTATTAAGATTACATTTTGGCCAAATAGCTAAGGTTGCTTAATCCAGTTAAATAAATCCTTCGGAAATGGGATTCGAAGCCTGCATCAAAAATGTTTTATTTACCTCTATGCTGGTGATGAAAGATAGTTCAAGAAACCCAGGCTTCATTTTCCATTTTGAAGAAAACAAACACAAGAAAAACTTACAAATACTCACATAGAAAAGCAATTTCTAAATTTTTTTGGCTCAATACCCAGAGTATTTATCTCTTGTAGCACTGTTTCTCCACATTTATCCTGAGTTTTTCCTTTCTTTCAGTCCACTCGGCCAATTTATTGCAAAACCTATTGACTTTATCTTTGAATTGTTTTTTTTTCTAAGATTTTATTTATTTACTTACTTTTCAGGAAAAAAAGAGTAAACATGAGAAAGTGCATGGGGAGAAGCAGAGGGAGAGGGACAAGTTGACTCTGTGCTGAGCATGGAACCTGATGCAGGGCTTGATCCCATGATTCTGAGACCATGACCTGAGCCAAAATCAAGAGTTGGACACTTAACCAACTGAGCCCCCCAGGTGTCCCACCTTCAAATTAATTTTGAATCTGGAATTTTTACACTCCCACTGCTAACAGCATAATGTAAGTCACCATCATCACAAGACTAGACTATAGAATCTTCTAGGTGATCACTGTTTCTACTCTAACCCTCTATTGTCTATTCCCTACATAGCCAAACAAGACAGCTTACATCAAATCCATTAGCTACACTCTTCTGTTTAAGACTTCCTATAATATTTGGAAGAAAATACAAAGTCCTTTCCATTGTTTACATGACAGGCTCCTGGCCTCCTCTTTAGCCACATTGGTTTAATGAAAGGTTTTTGGGTCCTGATAGTCTAGAAAAATTAAAATGACACATATTAGTATGGGATTAAATAAATTATGATTTATTGACTTCCTTTTTTAGGCAATGTAACTTATTCCTTATTATGGAAGGAAAGATTTAGTACCTGTTCTAAGCAACTGTTTCACTTGATTTGTGTAAAGAAGCCTTGTACTTAAGGAAAGCTAAATAACAGTTGAAAGTTAAGTCAACAAGAAATTATGTCACAAGATAATATAAGATAAAAGTTTAGAGAGTGATCCAGCTAATGCATAATTAGAGTTCAGGAGAAGGAAAGAATGTTGTTGACTAGTTATTAGAAAATTTCCTTGGATTAAAAAGTCAAGAGTTAGAAGTGCTGTTCAGTTCAGACTGCCCTTATATGTAGAACTCCCCCGCCTTTTTTTTGCAATGACTGTTCTACAATGTCTCTTGCTCTACTGTGGACTATACCAGCAAATAATCACAATAACCTCCTTACCTTGTTTTTTGTTACATTGCCTTAAGGGTAGTCCAAGGAGCATGCACCTCTTTTGTCTGCTCACCCAAAATAAATGTATGATCATCTTCATGTGATGAACCTCCACCATTGCTGATTATATGTGTCAATCTTATTCTCAAGAGAAGCAGATAAAGGCCAGGCTAAGGTTGCCATATCATATCATTCTGAGCTGCTTCCAACAATTTGGCATAATTTGCAGACAACTACAGTATGTGAAGCTAACTAGCAGTTGTTCCCAGAATCCACAGTTGAAGGTAATGCCAAATCAAAATGAAGGCAGTCTTTTGGCTCACTGGAAGCTTGGTAGAATTATAATTCTAAGGATAATGTTTTGTAATTATAGATCATTTAAATGTAAATCTTATCAGTTGCTTTTGTTTGATTCTATTTTTAGGTAGTATAATTATAATGTTTCCATCATTGTTGACAAATCCATTTGAATAATCCAGAACCACCAAAGAATTTTTTTGTCTTTCTTCTTGGACTTGGATTTAGTACAGTAATTTTTATTTCTTTTTCTCCTTTGGTTTTATTACTATTTTTAAAGTGATTATACAATAACTCTAATGGTAGTCTGAAAGAATTATAGTTCTTGAGATAGTTTTTTTTAATAAATGTACATTATATAAATGTGAATCTTATTACTAAATTATATCCTTCTAATTTGATTTCTAGATAGTCTAGATTTGTCATTGTTACTTAACAAATCTCTTCTATTGATTCAGAAACACTGCTAATCTTTTTATTTTTCTTCTAAAGTAATTTTGAATTTTCTTTCATGTGATTTCACTGCTACGGTCAAATGATCATACTCAGATAGAAATTTGATAGAACATAGAGCTACCCTATGACCCAGCTATTGCACTACTGGGTATTTACCCCAAAGATAGAGCTGTAGTGAAAAGAAGGGCCATCTGTACCCCAATGTTCATAGCAGCAATGGCCATAATAGCCAAACTGTGGAAAGAGCCGAAATGCCCTTCAACAGACAAATGGGTAAAGAAGGTGTGGTTTATATATACAATGGAATATTATGCCTTCATCAGAAAAGATGAATACCTACCATTTGCATGGACACGAATGAAACTGGAGGGGATTTTGCTAAGTGAAATGAGTCAAACAGAGAAATATAATTACCATATGGTTTCACTTACATGTGGAACATAAGGAATAGCATGGAGGACATTGGGAGAAGGAAAGGGAAAATGAAGAGGGTGGAAATCAGAGAGGGAGACAAACCATGAAAGACAATGGACTCCAGAAAATAAACTGAGGGTTTCAGAGGGGAGGGGGTTGGGGGATGGATGATCCCAGTGATGGATATTAAGGAGGGCACATATTGCATGGAGCACTGGGTGTTATATGCAAACAATGAATCATGGAACACTACATCAAAACTAGTGATTACTGTATGGAGACTAACATAACACAATAAAATAAAATGAAAAATTTAAAAAGTAGTGTTTTCTAAATGTAATTTATTTTATAGTAAATTTCTTGAGTAAATTGTTACATTTCTTTATTTTCTAGATAGTACAAGACTAATATTTCATTTGTTTCCATTGAAAAACACCTATAACATGAATTTGAATGAGTTTTACTAAGAAGTCCCACAATTGGAGATACTTGAAACTCAACACTTACCTCTGAATACTGAGGGTTGAATTTACTCTGTGTATAAGATTAACATATTTAACTAAATAAATTTTGGCTGAAAAAATATTAAACTAACTCCACATGCAGACACTGGGGGAGAAAAAGAAAGCAGCCTTAACTAGATGGTTAATCTATAGGGCTGGTCTCTGTCCAAGAAAAAAGATGAAGATTATAAAACTGGCTGCCAACACGGAGAGAGGTTTGAGAGGATAGGGAAGGAAACAGGTCTGGAATAATTCCTACACAGAGCAGAGGGGATGCTTTAGGAATATTTCATGAGGACCAGAAGGATGGGACAGAAGAGGGGCCCAATATGGCTACTCCCTAACATAGGTAAGCCGTTTAGAGCTGGGCCAGCCCTTTCTTATTGGTGGGGACAACCATGGAATAGTTTCAAATGCTAACTGGCATTTGAGAACATTGCTTCAGAACTTCCACTCTCCATACCTCTTATTTTCCTTTGTTTAGTATTAGATAACTCAATTTCTGAATTCTTAACTCTGTAACCCTAAATTTAATGCCTACCTCTGATGCCACCAAACTTGTTACATTTGACTCTCCTACACCCTCTCCTGCTCTCCATGAGGTTAAGTTAAACTTCCTCTTTTTGAGTCCAACAAGAAAATTCTTCATTAGGGTCTTCTTAAGGAAGCCTCCTTTTTTCTGGCTGCCCACTTCCTTATTCAATACCCTTAATCCAGCTCAAAAACTCATTATGTCTTTTGTTCTTTGCAGATTAGGTGGGCCCCTCATGAAGTAGAAGATCCTATAATGGCTACTGCTTATGTCTTTTTCATCTTTGCTTAATTATTAGGATTTCTTTATGAAAAAGATTGTAGGACTGCCAACAATTTAATACTTTTTTTTTCATGGTACAGGGAACAGTACACTTTGATTAATGAAAATATTCCAATCTAAATTACCCAGTTGAATGGATGAAAATTAGACTTACTAAAAATAAATTAGTCATCTAACTTAGGATTTATAAAAATAACAATAAGATAAACTTAAGGAAACATAATGAAGAAAAAATTAAAGAAATTCATACATTTAGAAAAACATAAAAATTCTAGGATCCAACAAATAAACCCAAGAGCTAGTCCTCTAAGAAATAAAAATGAATAAAGTATAATTCATTAGTATACCTAATAAAGAAACAACATGGGAAAAAACCAAATAAACAAAAAACAATGCAACACCACAAATATTGAAGATAATGAATCATCAGACAGCTTCTGTCACCTCCAGGCAAACACATTTGCTAGCCTGAATAAAACTGTTGACTTTTTAGGGAAAAAAAATCTAAATTAATGAAACTGTATATCTAAGTATGCCAATTAAATAGGAAAATAAAGTTTTTGAAAAGCTACTGTCTAAAGAACAGTCGTTCTAGGCAATTTTTCAAAGTACTCCTTCCACACATTTAAAGAACAAATAATTTGCATGCAATTGAATTATACTTGAACATGAAAGAAGGAGACTGCCCACTTTTCTAAGAATTCAGCTTACCACAGATTTTAAACCCCAACAAGAATAGCTCATAAAAGAAAACTAAAACCAAACAAGAACTCTAAATGAAATATAAACAATCAGAAACCAGCACTACAGCACCATGAATATCACTCCATGAATACAAAAATGGTTCAAGACTAGGATATTTATTAACATAATTCAAGATATCAAATAGAAAAATCCGAACATTAGAGCTATCTTTGTTAAAAAAGCATCTGACAAAATTTAGCAAACATTTTCTTCAACTCTTTATTGAAATGCCACATACATACAGAAAAGTAAGCATATCATAAATGTTTAGCTCAGTGAATATTTATGAAATGAATATACTAGACAGATGATGAAACAGAATATTATCAGTACTCCCAGAAAACCCCTTTTGTTGCATTTCTGTCCATGAGTCCTCGCAAGAGAAACACAATTCTGATTTCTAATAACACAAGTTAGTTTTCCTGCTGTTGTTATATCAGCATCCATTTATGATTCAGACAAAGACTCTTAAAGAATAGGAACTGAGGGTGACTGTGTGGCTCAGGTCGTGATCTCAGAGTCCTGGGATCGAGCCCGGCATCCGGCTCTCTGCTCAGCAGGGAGCCTGCTTCCCCCTCTCTCTCTGCCTGCCTCTCTGCCTACTTGTGATCTTTCTGTCAAATAAATAAATAAAATCTTAAAAAAAAAAAAAAGAAGAATAGGAATTGATGGAGAATGAGAAAACATTTCCATTAAGTCAGTAACAAAATCTCTATCAACAAAATTTTTTATATTATTTATATTATGGCTAATAGAAAGGCACACAAGAAGGAAATAGGTATAAGTATTGAAAAATAAAGAGGTAGGGGCGCCTGGGTGGCTCAGTGGGTTAAGCCTCTGCCTTCGGCTCGGGTCATGATCCCAGGGTCCTGGGATTGAGCCCTGCATCGGGCTCTCTGCTCAGCAGGAAGCCTGCTTTCCCCTCTCTCTCTCTCTGCCGCCTCTCTGCCTACTTGTGATCTCTGTCTGTCAAATAAATAAATAAAATCTAAAAAAAAAAAATTTAGAAAAATAAAGAGGTAAAATGGCCTATGATGGTACTATTATACATATTATATTATATTATATTCCAGATAAAAATCACATAATAATAATTAGGTATCTGAAAAACTAAGATAGTAACCCCCCCCAAAAAATGTTTAAAAGATAGGAAAATTCAGTAAGTTGGTTGGAACCAAAAATAGAATTAATAATCAATATCCCTATTATTTAATAAACAAAAATGGAAGATACAGTGGAAGGAAAGATACCATTTGTAATTTCTACTAAAGTGATGAAATAATAACAAATAAACATGACAAGAAAGGTACAAAAAATTATGTGAGAAAAATCATAAAATATTTTGGAAAGTCAAATGTAAACAAATTGAAAAATATACCCTGTTCTTCTTTTTTCTCTTTTTAGAGAAAGTGTGCATGTGCGCATGAGTGGAAGAGAGCACTACAGGTGGGGTTAGGAAGGGACAGAGGGAGAGGGAGAGAGAGAATCTTAAGCATGGAGCCCAACATGGGGCTCCATCTCAAGACCCTGAGATCATGACCTGAGCAGAAACCAAGAACTGGAAGGATGCTTAACCTACTGAGCCACCCAGGTGCCCCTATACTGTTCTTGAATTGAAAGAATTAACATCATGAATAAATCAAATGTCCCTAGATAAGCTTACACAATCAAGGTGGCTCCCTCACACCAAAAAAAAAAAAAAAAAAAAAAGACCAGCCACAGGAATATACAAAAACTAGATTACCTAATGCCAAATTCATATGGAGAAAACACAAGCAAGAATATCCAGAAATTTGTGAGAAAGAAGAATGAAAAAAAGACTAGCACTACAAAGTACTTAAACATAAAGCTGCAGTGATTAAAAAACAGTGCAGTATGGACCGATGGGTGGATTAGAATAGGAGTTAGCAAACTTTTTCTGTAAAGATCTACAGGATAAATATTTTCAACTTTGTGGATCAATCTCTGTCATAATTAATTAACTCTAATATCATAGTGCAAAGGCAGCCATGAACAATACATAAACAAATGGGCATAGCTCTATTCTAATAAAACATATTCAAAAACAAGTAGCTGTATGGATTTGGCCTACTGGCCTTAGAACCATGAATTTTTTTTAAGACATCCAAAAATAGGGGTGCCTGAGTGGCTCAGTCAGTTAAGACTCTGACTCTTGATTTTGGCTCCTGAGACTGAGCCCCAAGTGGGGCTTCATGCTGAGTGTGGAACCTACTTGGGGTTCTTGCTCTCTCCTTTGCCTCTCTCCCTGCTTGTGCTCTCTCTCTCTTTCTCTGTCTCTCAGAAAAAAAAATCCAAAAATAGGCACAAATATATATAAACAACCTGTGTATGATAAAGGAGGCACTGCCTATCACGGGGGAAACGATACAGTGCTCGATGAATTTTTTAGACAAATGGTTATCCATCTGAGAAGAAAAATAATATTGAATCTTTATCCCATTCTTTAATTCCAAATGGATCAAAAATTAAAACATAAAAGCCAAAATCACTGGATGCCTGCATGGCTCAGTTGGTTAATCATCTGCTGTTGGCTCAGGCCATGATCCCAGGGTCCTGGGATCTAGTCCTGCATCCAGCTCCTTGCTCAGTGGTGAGCCTGCTTCTCCTTCTGCCTGTCGTTCCCTGGCTTGTGCTCTTTCTGTCTGACAGATGAGTAAATAAAATCTTTAAAAAAAAATAAAAGCCAAAATCACTAAAGTACTAGAAGAAAACATGGGGATATTTATATGAATGAAATATAAATGATATTTATATGATATTTGTATGAATGAAAAAAGTCTTTTTAAGCAAGGACTCAAACCCAGAAGCCATATATGAAAAATGAAGAATTAGACTTCATGAAAATAAAAATTTCTGCATGGTACAATCTACCACCAGCAAGAATGAGGAGGAGGGGGAGAAGAAAAATACTGCCAGTTCATACCACAGATACTACAGCTGGTGATTGAAATGATAGTCTTTCTCATTATTGCAATGATTTCTCCTGCAATTTTTAAGTACCAATAAATATAAATATTTTTGTTATGGTGATACAATAACCTTGATATTTTTAAAATTCATTTTTTTAAAGATTTTATTTATTTATTTGTCAGAGAGAGATTGAGAGAGAGAGAGAGAGTGCACAAAAAGCAGGGGAGCAACAGGCATAGGGAGAAGCAGGCTCCTCGCTCAGCGAGGAGCCTGATGTGGGACTCGACCCCAGGACCCTGAGATCATGACCTGAGCCAAAGGCAAATGCTTAACTGACTGAGCCACCCAGGCATCCCAAAATCTTTTAAAATTTAAAACTACTTGTATCTTGAAATGAGGATGGAAGACTCAATTTCTCAATTTATGTAAGATGACAAGACAATTTGCTCTCTGTGAGTCTGGATGTGTGCAAGCCCTTGCAAATCTTAGCAAGCAAAGGCATGTTCTTCTGCATCACTACTCATGGTGATTGGCACGGTGTCCCAGTGGTGTCTGTGTTTAGGAAATGATACGTTAAGGAGCCTTCTTGTCGCAAGTGCTACTATACAATTTTTGATGAAAATGCTTGCTGAACAAAACCTTATTCTATAAAGAGACTAGATACTTTGTTAAAATCGTGACTCTCGAACAAAGAGATACATTCATTCAGAAAGCATTCTTCTGCACTGCCACAGCCCTCCAGGAGGAAGCTAAGGACAATAAACAAAGGAAAGCTTTTACTGGAGGAATAATTCTTACTGTAGCTCAAAGACTTTCTAAACCAGTGAAATAGAAATACAACAACATTGGCACTAGTACAGATAACTTCGGAGCAGAGTTTCCAATCATAATGATGCAATTTAGCAAAGATTAAACAAAAAGACTTCCTTTTAAACAAAAGTTACATCTCACTTTCAATGTAATGATTACATCTCCTGCTGAAAAAGAAATAGTTGACTCACATTTTCTCACTGATAAAAAGGTAGAATTATTTAGAGATGGAAATAATTTTAGAGAAAAATAATTAAAGTTGCCCTATACTTACCTCCTCTTTATTCCTCAGTCTACTGTAGAATCAGGAAGAATATAAGAAGAACCTTTGGTTAAGGTTCATCCTATGGGACTGTTGTGGGTTAAATTGTGTCCTTCTGTCCCTCAAAATATGTTGAAGTCCTGATCCCGACTACCTGTTGAATGTGGCTGTATTCGAAAATAGGATTTGGGGGTGCCTGGGTGGTTCAGTTGGTGAAGCGACTGCCTTGGGGTCGGTTCATGATCCTGGAGTCCCTGGACCGAGTCCCGCATCAGGCTCCCTGCTGGGCAGGGAACACGCTTCTCCCTCTGACCCTCCCTCTTCTCATTCTCTCTCTCTCTCTCTCTCTCTCTCTCTCTCAAATAAATAAATTTTAAAAAAAGAAAATGGGATTTTTGCAGGTATGATCAAGTTAAGATAAGATCATAGTCAATCAAGGTGAGTCCAAATCCAGTGTGACTGTTGTCCCTAAAGGAAGAGGAAACACAAACACAAGCACACAGTGAAAAGAACATGTGACAACAAAGACAGAGATTAGAGTAATGTATCCACAAACCATGGAAACTTGAAGGATTGTCAAAAACCAGCAGAAAGTAAGAAGAGGCAAGGAGGGATTCTTCCCTAAAACCTTCAGAGCGAGCATGGGCCTGCAGATACCATTTTGGACTTCCAGCCTCCAGAACTGTGATACAATAGATTTCTGTTTGTGTACTTTGTATGGGACCCCAGGAAAATAATATGGGGACTTGACTCCCGGGCATTTCCGGATTATGCCGCCTGGCCCTATGCAGTCCCTGGAGACACCAGGATGCAGGTCCTGTGGTATATGTGCCTAGCAGTGATAGAAGGAATCAGGGTTCTTGTGAGTCTGGTCAGGTTAGGCTCATCCTTGAGCTGACAGAATGATGGAGGCCATGACAGACGCTCAGCCCCACTCTGAGGAAGATGGACCCCAGAGCTAGTAAATGAGGTGGAAAATGCTGAATCTGAAGCTATGGTGGGAGCAGTGGCATCTGGGTTCTCCATAATCAAAGTGGCCAAAGACCCAAGAGATAAGGGAGGCTGAGGGACCAGTTGGCCAGTCCACTGCTGGTGACACATCAGCTCATTTTGTTGCTCTCAGGGTCAGCTTCCTCTTGGCTGTTCCTTGATTTACACTTCTTATTCATCTCATCCTTGCACCTTTTTTTTTCTCATCATGTTGTCTTTTGTTTCTGTTACATACAGAAATTCATTTTATTTAATAAACTTTTTTTTAAGATTTTATTTATTTATTTGACAGACAGAGATCACAAGTAGGCAGAAGCAGGCAGAGAGAGAGAGAGAGGAGGAAACAGGCTCCCTGCTGAGCAGAGAGCCTGATGCGGGGCTTGATCCCAGGACTCTGGGATCATGACCTGAGCCAAAGGCAGAGGATTTAACCCACTGAGCCACCCAGGCGCCACTATTTAATAAACTTTTATTTAGTCCTTTTATAGAGTGCTAACCACCAGGTACTGTACTAAAGTCCTTTCATGTTTAGATTTTTAAGTTCCCAGTGAAATGAATCAGGAAGTTCATTGTTCCCATGTACCCCTACCTGCACACACGCATAGCCTCCCCCACCACCACCATCTGCACCAGAGTGGTACATGTGTTGAAAATCAGTGAACCTGCATTGGCACACCCATTGTCTATATCAACAAAGCCTATAGTTCACATTGGGATTCACTCTTGATGTACATTCTGTCCATTTAGAAAGACATCTAAAGACATATGCCCACCGTTACAGTATCACACGGAGTAGTTTCACTGCCCTGCAATCCTCCGTGTTCCGAGTATTCATCCCTCCCTCCCCGCAATCCCTGACAACCAAGGATCTTTTCCTTTCCTAATGCTTTTTCCAGAATGCCTTTCCCAGAATGTTGGATCGTTGGAATCATACAGCCTGGAACCCTTGCAGATGGGTTTTTTCACTTAGTTATTTGCAGGTTAAGTTTCCTCCATGTCATCCCATGGTTCTTTTTAGCTCTGAAAAATCTTCCATTATCTGGATGTACCAGTTTATTTACCGTGTCGTCTTGTGTCTTGTTAAAGACGTCCTTTCTCTTTTCATCACAGCTGGTGTTTTTTCCAATGACTCTGTACTGCTCGCTACTCATTAGGCATGCTGCCTATACACAAACCAGGTGGTGAAATGATTAGGAGCCCAGGTTGTTAATCTAAACTCTCTGCTCAGACCTGGGCTCCACGGCCAGTTTCTTTGGCAAATCATTTAAACTTTCTGTGTTTTAATATCCTCTCTCTAAAGTGGAGGGCCGCTTTCTCACTTTCCTCATGAGCTTGTGGCATGAAATGAAATAATATAGGTAGGGTGCCCACCACAGGGCCTAGTTCAGCAAAGATCAACTGGATCACTGATGGTACCTTTTCAGAAGGCCCCAAATAATTTGATTGATCTCTTTCTGAACCCCCAAATGATTTAAGATGTACCCTCTTCTAAGATTTCTGGAAGTTGTTATGTGTGTCTACCATGTTCCTGCATATAAACAGAGGATTTATATGAAGATGTGTATCGTCCATCACCTAGCAACATCACAGCAAAAGAGAACAGAACAAAGAAACTGTTTTTGTTACGCCAAGTGTTAAATTCTGTGTGGGTTCAGATGCAAATTCCGTGTCAGGGCAATGTTAATGATAACAATTAATTCATAGAGAAGGAAAGAGTTAACGAACCTAAATGCACATAATAATTTGCCAGACTTAACCTGCACTTCAGAAACCAATTATAACCTATTTCTACACTTGTAGACATGGGCCAGGTGTTCACATCAAATCAATAATGAGAAAATGTCATTTAGGTCCCATCAATGTCTCCCACTGGAGTTCTGATGGCACCAACTTCAAGGAGACTAGCAACCTGCAAGCTTTACAGCTGAGATGCCTCCTCAAAATATGTCTGAGTGAGCACTTTCAATGACATCTCTAGCAAATTAATAGCTTAAAAGAATGATCTGTGAATGGCATGCCGCTTCAAGACTCTGGATCAACCCAATTAAAACATCAGCTGTAAAACATTTGCTGTGTACCTTGACAGGAAATGCAGGACTGAATAATAATTGTCTAATTTGTTGGGTATGTTTATAGAAAAATAAAATTCCCTAGGGCTTCAGGATTCTGAAGATCTAGCGAATAAAACTTCCTAGCCTCTGGGGTTCGGCACACGTATTAGCGAGGTCTGGCAAGATTTAAGCATTAAAAAGCTCCTTTTGAGTCCTTGGCACCTGACCCAATCCATTTTTAGAGAGCTTTTTACTCAAAGTGTATGTGAAGAAATAGAAAGAATGTATCTAGATCATGGAGAGGTGATTATCATGTCACATAGAAATAAATTCATCTGTGACGCCTACGAAGCTTACTGAGAGAATTGCCTGATAGGCAAAATGTGGAGAGGGTAAAGTCAAGTCAAAACACCCTTTCAGTAAACTACTAGGATAAACTACCAGCGGAGTGAGATAAAGTGGTAAAGAGTGTATTTAGAACTATAAATGAATTGGATAATTAGCAAGAAGATTACTACTGGACAGGTTGAGGCTTATTTAAGGAACAGACCGTGACAGCACAGTATGTCTGTGGACTGGAGCTCTGAATGTGCACTGGTTCGTTAGTCCAACTTTAGTCATCAAACAAGTAGTGAGACCCAAGTCATCTCAGAGGTAATTGTGGAAACCAAAGGAGAATGGCAGTTTTAATTTGAAATTAATCTGAAGCCTTCCTGTTTGAACTAAACATATATAGAGGCAGAATGGTGACAATCTGCATGCTATCCTTTAAGGGGCATAGAAAAAGACCCTTCCCCCAAATCCTCAAATACAGTGTCCTGTCTGACATCTTCGCTCCGTCTTCACTGATTTTTCTGCCAACTAGAGATTCACTGAGGTTCACACATGCTCCCATTACAAACATCACATTCTGCTTGAGAACACGGTCTGCCTACTGGTCCTGCCTGCCTTACAAGGAGTTGGCGCATTCATTCCTGATACTTCTTAGCACTTAGCTAAGATTGTGTAACCTGGGGAGCAGAGCATTTCATGAGGGTAAAATGGGGCACAAGAGAAACCTTAAAGAGAGCTAACCTCTCTTTCATAAAAGTAGTTTCATAATAGAGTTTCATAATAGTAGTTAGTCCACCAAATTAAAACATAAGGCAACAAGCCATGGTGTAGGGATGGGAGGGAGAAAAATCGAAGAGAGTTAGAAAGATGAATGTGACACTCAGACCGACAGATTGGTTTCAAAAATAATGGTACTAACAATGTTGTTTATGGTCAGTTCTGCAGATTTAGGGTATGAAACTCTACAACCAAGTAGGAGGCAATGACACATATCTTTTAGGCCATTCTCTTCTCTCATTTTACCCTTCATAGTACAGAGTAGTGATGTTTACTTGGGTGACCGACACAAAATGTCACAGCTAATGACTGGCAGAGTCCAGATGGGGGGCAGGTAGCTTGATTTCTGGGTCTCTTCCCCAACACTAGACTGTCCACAACAGTTAATGTGGTGCCTCCTTAACTGCCACCAGCATTTATGTGACCCATTTCTCTAACTGTCATTCTTAAATGTATGACTCTCTGCCAACCCACGGTGATCATTTGGGAAAATAACGTCAAAATGTAAACGCCAGTATCTGTAGAACCTGCAGGGATGGAAATGCTACTAAGTTCTCAAGCTTTCCCTCTCACTCACTGGGGACATTTTTTAGTTTTCTTTGCTCTGCAGCCTGCCAAGTATCCACAGCACCTAACCACAAATAAAAAAAGACCAGCCACTCTAATTAGATGTTTAACCCAACCAACATTCCCAGGCAGGCTTGGAACTATCACAATGCCCTTCAAGTTCAGGGTCACGCATTTTGGAAAACAGCATGTAGGGCTCATGAGCCTCACGTTCTCTCAGGGCGTATCATGCTCAAAGCCCTCAGAATGTCATAGCAAAGCCAGGCAACAAAGGAACGGCTTTTTGGTTGTTTTTTTTAATCTTAATCAGAGACAAATTATTTAGTTCTTCCATCAATACCTAGCATTATTCATGTAAATATGGGGTGCCTATTTATTTGAGAAGGCTCCCCATCTATGTAGAAATTTCTTAAAACATATATTCCTTCTCTTATTTCCTTTTCCTTTTCCTTTTCCTTACATTCTTAGCATTAATTCCACAAATATTTACTCAGAAGCTATCATGTGTTAGACACTGGACTATGACCACAACACAAAAACAAAAAGAATATTTTCTCCTTTCTGGAAGTTCACCCTCTGTCAAGGGAAGTACAGCTGGTAAATAAAGAATTAAAAGGCCACATGCCACATGCAGCAAAGAAGGTGAAGGTGGGAACAGGTATTAGCTATCCTCAGAGAGGCAGAGAACCTGCAGGACAGTGGAGATGTTTAACATGAGTATTGATGGAACCTGGTTCCCTGGGAAATGCATGTTCTACCTGCTTCCTTCAGTCTCCCTCCCACATGGCTAGTGGCTATCATTTAGCAGATGTGCACACTCTTACGCATGACCTGGAGGATCCATCTTATTCATGGTCCTAGAGAAGGAACACAGATGTCTGAGTCCACTGAACCAAATAAGGAGGAGACAAGAGGCAGAGAGCAGGAGGGGGCTGGGTCAGAGGATGGCCTGGCCTTCCTGCAGGTGGGGACAGCCATGAGAAAAGACGACAAACAAGTTTGTAAGAGAGTAGAGTGCCACCATGGTGCATGGGACGAGCAGACAGGCAAGCCATGATGGGCTGAATGAGAGTCACAGAACTCCCAAAGAGCCCCCTCGGTCCTTCCAGCGGCTGGTTCCAGATACTGCCTTGTAAGAGAGTCTTGTTGCACTGGGGCTACTGGGAACAAATGGGTTCCTGTTGTTTGTAACTAAACATTTTTATTTACCTCCAAATTCTTGACTTCCTGACTTCAACAACATACATTGTTTACCTTCTAATATAAAGCTCCATGTCCTTTACAAAACTCAATTACGTGACAATGATGCTGTAAAAAAGAGACAGGACAAGAGACATGACATCAGAAAGCACCAGGAGGGTGAAGTCAGGAAGGGGCTTGGGGAGAGAAGGTGAGCTGAAAGAGGAAGAGGAAAGCCATGCTTCTGGACACTTCCACAGTCTATTGAAAAGTGCAGTAACAGCAGACAAAGCCAGGCCTTCCTCTGGATCCTAGAGCATTGGGTGATTTTAGTTTTCTTATTTAACTATTTCTGTTTTCCAAATAATTTACAATAAGCATGCATTTTGTCCTGAAGAAAAAAATTATTTCAAAAAAATAGAGATACCCAGTTAAGAAACTGGCAGAAGACATGAATAGATACTTCTCCAGAGAAGACATACAGATGGCTAACAGACACATGAAAAGATGCTCAACATCTCTCATCATCAGGGAAATACAAATCAAAACTACAATGAGATACCACCTCACACCTGTCAGAATGGCTACAATCAATAATGCAAGAAATGACGAGTGTTGGCAAGGATGTGGAGAAAAAGAAATCTTCGTGCACTCAAGGTAGGAACACAAACTGGAGCATCTGGTGTGGAAAACAGTATTGAGGTTCCTCAAAAAGTTAAAAATAGGGGTGCCTGGGTGACTCAGTGGGTTAAGCCTCTGCCTTAGACTCAGGTCATGATCTCAGGATCCTGGGATGGAGCCCCGCATCAGGCTCTCTGCTCAGGGGGGAGCCTGCCTCTCCCTCTCCCTCTGCCTGCTGCTCCCCTTGCTTATGTTCTCTCTCTCTCTGTGTCAAATAAATAAATAAAATCTTTAAAAAAAAAAGTTAAAAATAGAAATACCCAGTGATCTAGTAATCATGCCACTGGGTATTTGCCCAAAAAAAACAAAACTAATTTTAAAAGATACATGCATCTCTATTTATTATTTATTTATTTATTTATTTATTATTATTGCAGCATTATTTACAATAGCCAAATTATGGAAGCAGCCCAAATATCCATTGACTGATAAATGGATAAAGAAGATGTGGCATATATACACAATGGAATATTATCCAGCCATAAAAAAGAATGAGATCTTGCCATTTGCAACAACATGAATGGAACAAGAGAGTATAATACTAAGTGAAATAAGCCAGTCAGAGAAAAACAATTACCACATGGTTTCACTCATATGGAAGACCAGGGACACAGGACTAGCTTTGTATTTTATATTCCAAGTTGCCTCTGATGGAATGGGCCATATAAATTTAAAAAAAAAAAAAAGGATTGCTAAGTAGTTTTTTCTTTGCTGGTTTTTTAAGTTACTTTTAATTAAATTTAAAATCTTATCTAATTTGAAAAACAGCAACTTATTCATTTCTAGAAGTAATAAGTTCTGATGATTTTTTAAGAGGCCAGGCATCACAATAGTCCTATCATTATGGACCAAAAAGCAGAACAAAGGAGTTACACATTCAAAGACAAGGTAAAGAATAAAAGGAAAACCACCACAGCTCTTCCCCAGGGCCAAGCTGGGGCCCTAGTACCAAGGTAGAGTAAGGTAAGGGAAGAAGGTTTACTTTGTGTTGGAAAGCACAGGAAAGAAACATCAGTGATGGCAGTGCACTTGCCCGTTCCTTCCTTCTGTGTCCGGACCCAGACCACTGCCCACACACGTCCAGCTGCTTGCCTGCACTCAGCACGACTTTGTATCTCCATGCCCTCCCAGGGCACCCCTTGTGTGGCCTTGTGTTCTCAGGGATGCCTCTTGTGTGTAGGCATTGTTATTGTCTCTGTTATTTACTGCCAATTACATCCTGAAAACGGTGGTGCATCTGGCTGGTGTTCTTGCGTGAGTGCCATGATCCTTCGTGCCTGCTCTAGTCTGCATTGGCCTAATCACTGAGGTGGTGCCTCTGAGCCTTCACATCAGTGTTTTAGTCAAGGTTCTTCAGAGAAACAGAACCCATAGGAGATACCCAGATAGATAGAGGCATGTAAAGAATTTATATGTGTTATAAATTGTTACAAGGACTTGGTTCATGTGATTATGGAAGCTGCAAATTCTCATGATCTGCTCTCCGCAAGCTGGAGATGCAAGGAAGCTGGTGACATGGTCCCAGGCCAAGTCTGAAGGTCTGAAAACCAGGAAAACCAATGCTTAAGTTCATGTCCAAGGGCAAAAGATTGAGGTTCAAGTTCACTCAGGCAGAGAGAGCGAATTCTCCCTTCCTCTGCCTTTTTGTTCTGTTCAGGCCTTCAGTAGACTGGCTGAGGCCAAACTGCCTTGAGGAGGGCAGCGATCTGCTGTCTTCAGTCTACTGTATCCAGTGCTGACCTCTTCCAGCAACACCCCCACAGACACACCCAGAAATAATGTTTAACCAAGCAACACGGCCCAGATATTTTTGTGACACATAAAATTAACCACCACAAACAGCTTTAAACACCACTGGAATTAACAAAGAACAATTCCAGTTCCCAAATATAGATCTGGGATTCAGATGATGTATGTCTTCCCAGGAGAGAAAGGCTGGTGCCAAGAGAGAGGTAAGTAAGGCCAGAGTCTAGAGGTCATGCTAATAAAAAATACTAATAAAAACAACAACAGTAATAGTCAACCTGTATTAAGTACTTACTATAGGCCAGAGGCTGTGCTCTGAGCTTTATATGTCTTCTTATTTCTTTTTGCATCAGCTTTAGAAGTGGATTTATTACGTATTTTACACATGAGTGTGTTGATGCTCAGGGCCATTAATAAGTGACAGAGTGGGGATTCAAACTCTTCTGAAGAAATTGGTCATGAGTTCTTTCATATGGAAAAGTGAGAAATCTAACATCTCCAGAAATTCAATATCTCCTTCACCTGAACAGAACTGACTTAAAAGTGGGGAGATGACTAGTAGGAAATGTCCCGCATCTCACTGAGATCGTATCAGGATTCTTGACTCAAGAGGACAAGGCTGCCTCAGGACTCCAAACGCACAAATAGGTGGGCACTGACACAGGCCGTCTCCTGCCCCTGGGCTTCCTCTGGACTCAAGAAGCTGGCAGTACATTGTGTTTGCCACACACTTCCAAACAGTTCAACATTTTAGGCGTGGCAGAACACAAGTTCTGTCTGGCTGGGAACTCCGGAGATGACCTTGGAATCAATGTGCTCCTGTGAGGAAATTTACTCCATATGGTTCTAGCTCCTCCCAAGTTGTTCGCCACTGAAGCTCCCAGAAAGAGCAAAGGGAGAGGCAGCCTCAGCGCCAATGGCTGAGGAATTATTTTAAATTTATCCTCTCACAAATAGGGAGTCCAGGATTACTAAGGAAATAACAACCACTTAAAGAGTCCAGTTCACTTATAACCAACTCAAGGAAAAATGGACGTTCTCAATTGGACGTTTCTTCCTGCAGTTTTATTTTATTCCAGCTGTCAGAGGAGACCTCTGGTTTGCCTTTCTGGTTTTTCTTTCTTTTTACATTTGGAAGATCTCCCACTTATAGGGTGCCAGCTATGTGCCAGGTACATTTTAAAAACTAACCTGATTTTGCACTTCTGTAAAGTAATATATGATAGATAGATACATAAATAAGTATTTATTAAATAATATATTAAATATTAATATTAAATAACTTATAATAAATATTTATTAAATAAAATTTAAATAACTAAAAGCCTGAAAAAATGTGGGAGAGAGAAGAGAAATGCTACCACCCAGATATAATAATTTTTTTAAGAGAGAGAGCACGTGTGCCTGTGAGCAGGTGTTGGGAAGGAGCAGAGGGAGAGAGAGAACCTTTTTTTTTTTTAAACTTAAAGATTTTATTTATTTATTTGACAGAGAGATCACAAGTATTTAGAGAGGCAGGCAGAGAGAAAGAGGGGAAGCAGGATCCCTGCTGAGCAGAGAGCCTGATGTGGAGCCCAATGTGGGGCTTGATCCCAGAACCCTGAGATTACGACCGGAG
This sequence comes from Martes martes, assembly GCF_963455335.1. Lineage (NCBI taxonomy): Eukaryota > Metazoa > Chordata > Mammalia > Carnivora > Mustelidae > Martes > Martes martes. The sequence continues at coordinate 59,989,480 of NC_137889.1, read as the reverse complement.
CCAAAGGCAGAGGCTTAACCCACTGAGCCACCCAGGCACCCCAGGAGAGAGTGAATCTTAAGGAGACTTCATGCCCAGCGCTGAGCCCGACTAAGTGCTCAATCTCATTATCCTGAGATCATGACCTGAGCTAAAATCATGAGTCCGATATTCAACCGACTGAGCCACCCAGGCACCCCCAGGTATAATGATATAACATCTGCTTTCAAAATGTTCTCTCCCCATCACTAGCTTCTGTTAGAGAGAAACTAGTTCTATCTCCATATTTTCCAAGTGTCCACTTTGCTTTTGGGACAGGTCATTCATTCCCCCCAGAAAGATCTACTAAATAGGAACACAGAAGGATCAGCAAGCATGTTTTGGAACAGAAAAACAAGTGGCTCGTTTTTGTGTAGTTACTCTTCTGTGTACTTAAGAAATGGTCAATAGCACTGCAGTTCAGGAAATGTTCGCCATCACACCCCATTTCCTTAAAAGCACTCTCTTTTGGGCGCCTGGGTGGCTCAGTGGGTTAAGCCTCTGCCTTTAGCTCAGGTCATGATCCCGAGGTCCTGAGATGGAGCCCGGCATCAGGCTCTCTGCTCAGCGGGGAGCCTGATCCCCACCCCACCCCCGCCTGCCTCTCTGCCTACTTGTGATCTCTGTTTCTCAAATAAATAAATAAAATCTTTAAAAAAAAAAGCACTCTTTTATATTTTTACAATTGTCTGTATTAAAGCAGGGACATTGAAGACTGCTGCTGCCTTTTGTGGTCTGTTAGAATATACTTCTTTGCCTCAGGAGCTTGCCTGCCAGCGGCACAGTGAGTGAATTTACAAGGGAGACGCCATCTTTGCAAACACCCCCCCAGAATTATTTCTTTACCACATTTCCGGGAGCCATTCCATCGATGGTAACACTTGTATAACTTCCCCATAAAACATTACATTTATTAAAAAGTGATTTAGTCCTGAAAATACATCTTCAAACTATCCTTCCTCAGGGACTCACTAGAAATAATTCTTCATGTATTTCATTATTAAAACAGAATTTAGAAAAGTTAATAATTTATGACAACATAACATGGCAAACTCCAGAAATGAACACTTCTGTTGTCCATTCTTTGGTAATAGCCCTTCATGTGTTTTAAACCAATGTTTACTGTCAAATAAAGGCATTTTAGCTTGTCACTGATTTTTTTTTTTTTTTTTTTGGTCACTGATTTTCTGGTTAATATTTTAGCTACTCTTTCTACTGCAGGAAAAATAATGGTATCTGACTTTTTGTCTTCATTTATTAACAGCAATATTTGTCAAAACAGGGTGCTACAAACTTAGAAGTATGTGTGATAAAATTCTGTGATGCCCCACATGGAATATTGCATAACTTACTTACCTACTTACTTATTCATTCATTCATTCACTCACTCATTTAAAGAGGGTACATGTGGGGGTGGGGCAGGGCAGCAGGAGAGGGAGAGAGAGAAACTTAAGCAGACTGGGCACTGAGCATGAGCCCAACTCAGGACTCGATGTCATGACCCTGAGATCACGACCCTGAGATCATAACCTGAGCTGAAATCAAGAGTCAGAAGCTTAACGGACTGAGCCACCCAGGAGCCCTGGAGTGCTACATGACTTTAAACATCTCTGAGAAAATTGTAGAGGTTTGTTTTCATATCTGGGGTTAAGAAAAAGTTTTTAAATGTCTTAGTAATGATGATAGCTTCATATTAGTTAGTTAGCAATCAAGGCAAAATAACAAATAGGGAAAAATTCATCATTTAAAATGGTGTAGATAAGAATGAATGAAGTTTATCATTAGTAATATTTTGAATAGTCTTCTTAAGACTCACTGTTTTTACTACTGGGACTGGAAAAAAAAAGCAGAGCCCCCACTGGGAAGAAGAGGAGAGTGAGTCCTTCCGTTTTGTTATTTCCTTATGCTAACATTACTAGTATTATATATAATCTGCATTTTCTTTGCAGAAATATTTTGGGAAGATTGGTTTACATAAAACCAGATGTCATAATCCACATATCCACTTAATTAAACATGCAAAAACCACAGTACGTTGCCAAATGCTGGAAATAAATGACCTTGTGCAAGTATCTCCATCAGCCTTCCATGCTGCAGAGCTCCCCACTCTCCCCTTGTTTACGGGAGGTGACACTAGCCATCTGACAGCACAAGTGGGTGCACAATGGTCCTTGTACATTAGGTATAAATAAATCTTTCATTTCTTTATTTCCAAGTATTTTAATAGATTTTATCCCTATGATAGTTTCAGAATGATAGAAAAATTGAACAGATGATACAAAGAATTCTGCAAATTCTCATATACTCTACACAGAGTTTCCCCCATTACTAACATTGTACATTTGTTACAGTTAGTGAACCAATATAGGCATGTTATTAACTAGCTTAGTTTCTTTTAAAATTCTCCCACAGAAACTAAGTAGATATAGAAGGTCTAGCATTTTCTGCCTGTGCCCAAGTGGATTTTCTCGTACACTGTGGCTATAACACATGAAAACCAGAAAATGGCAGAATGCACTGCTACTAAGATTCTTTCTCACTCCATACTTGGGCTGTGGTGGGTGTGACATCCAGTCTCTCTTGCCTTCTCTCTAGCTCCTTGTCTGCTCCCCCATTCCTCCCCAATGATTTTTGGGATTTTTCATCTCTGCCTGGATATAGAAAGATGGTAAGTTGGGCACCGGTGGAGATGAGGAACAAAACTTTAGGTTAACTCCCGCAGAAGCACACATGGCAGAGAGAAGAATGCCTTCTCTGTTATCTGACTGGTCCGAACCTGGGTCTCTGAGCCCGGGAACATTTCTTGGGGAGGTACACACTGTCTTCTCTAGTCTTGCACTTGTCTAATTGTGAGCCTGTTCTGGGTGTGCTGTGAGTTAAAGCATCGTGGGTTATTCTCAGCTCTGATCCATATGCTTTGTAATTCGCATCACTTCTTCCAAGATTTTGGAATTGAATTGCCAGTCTGCTCATAGAGGGCTTTTCTGTGACTTTGTGGGCTCTCGATGAGGAGTGGGAAAGGCTGCATGGAGGCAGTTAGCCAGGCAGCGTTTAGAACCAGAAGTCTCTTTGGCTTACCATGGACATTCTCCAAATAACTCTGCTGGGGGATTGTGAAAGCCTAATGAGATAGAGGGTCTGGATAGCTGACAATAGGAGTCTGCCAAATTAAATGTGTTATTAGAAACAAAGCAGACACTGAGTGGCCAAAACGCACTGCACAAAATGCACACTTTAGTCATTGGGGAAAAGTTAGTTTTGTTTAGCTGGCTGCAGCAAGGGTAAAGGTATCCCAGGGAACTCACGAGACATCTCAGAAGAAGGGAGTTGGGGGGGGGCAGTTCTTGTAGAATTGGGTCTATTCTGGGTGATCCTCAGGAGGGTTTAAAACAGCAAGGGTCCATTCTAGAACGGATTTTGTCTAGAAATGGGGACAATTTGGTGGTGGGGCATCTTAATCATTGTCTTCAAGGCAAGAGGATTAGAGGAAGTTGTCATTAGCAAAGGAGTAGTAGTAACACACATCTCATGGTACTTTATGAAGCTCTGAGTCAAGGCAAAATAATATTTTTGAGTACACGTTCAGCTCAAATAACAATGAAGTTTTCATGAAAGAAATAGATAAATATAGAAACAGTAGTCACTGCATAAGTTTGAAAAGGGGGCTGTTTAGGCATTTTGTGGTTGCAAAATGGCCTTGTCTCAGCTTGTTTCCACCGTGGTCCTAGAGCAGCTCTGTCTGAGCATTCTTATCTTCTTGGAGCAAGTTTATGGTCCACTGGGAACATCACAGCCTGGCTGCCAGCTGCCAGAATCATTTTTCACTTTCTCATATATTATCTCTTTCTTCAACAAGCCTATGATGTAGGTACTCTTTCTATCATTGTATGTTCCAGATGTGAAAGCTGAAGTAAAATAAAGGTTAAACAGGTTGCCCAAGATTACTTACTGCCAGCTGACTCTGTTAACCATCGCTATTCTAGAGCCTTTGGGGGGTGGACGGGGGGCAGGGGTTGGAATTACCCTGTCGCTTTCCCAGGTACATCAGACATAGCTGACTTCTGCACAATGCAGTTACTGATACGTTCTCAATTGATAATGAGTCTCATTTTTTGAGTCATCAGAGAATTGTCTGAAGAGATGAGAACTAAAAACCTAGGCCAGGAAAGGAAGATGATATATTAGGCTTCCATGACTATTAATTATCGGTACAACCTACTGGCTGTCAATGAACTACACCTTTGATTGAAGACTGAGCTTGGAGAATGAGCTCCAAAAGATCCAGTGACAGGTGCCATGCAATGAAGTTGTATTTTAATAAGAAAGCTTCCTCTGTCTGAAAGGATAGATAAAGTGTTTGCCCCATTAGGGGCATCAGTTGATTCTAAAACACACACACACAAACACACACACACACACACACCCTTCCTTCCCCCAACTTGGAATCCCAGAGTCAGATGTGTTATTTTACAGCAGGACTGGTTTCCTTTCTGTCCCCATTTCTTCTCTTCTGAAGCTCACACGTCTCATGTCCCTGTCTGGAGTGGTAGCACATCCATTAAATGTAACATGCCTAATGATCAAATTGACTAATGACCAATTTGCTTATAATATTGTATTCAAATTTAATAATTTAAACCATTTTAAAAAAAAATTTTAAAGATTTTATTTATTTATCTGACACAGAGAGAGAGAGAGAGCGAGCGATCACAAGTAGGCAGAGAGGCTGGCAGAGAGAGGGGGAAGCAGACTCCCTGCTGAGCGGAGATCCCGATGCGGGGCTCCATCCCAGGACCCCGAGATCATGACCTGAGCCGAAGGCAGAGGCTTAACCCACTGAGCCACCCAGGAGCCCCTAATTTAAACCATTTTTAAAATCATATCAGAAGAGGCCTGGGGAGCTCAACTAGTTAAGTGTCCCATTCTTGATTTCAGCTCAGGTCATGATCTCAGGGTCCTGGGATGGAGCCCCACATCAGGCTACATGTCAATAAGGAGTCTGCTTGAGATTCTCCCTTTCCCTCTGCCCCTCCCCACCTCTTTCTAAAAACAACTCCCCCCAAAAATTTTTTAAAGCACATCAGAATTGATCTTAGATTTCTAAATATTGTTATCCAGTTTTTTGAAAGATGGGATTGCTTATGGCTGTTCCAGGTATCCCTTTCTATATTCTGTGATTTTAAGGACTTTTTTCCTGCTTCCCTAAAGGTTCTTTCTTCCAAATGTTAGGCTCCCGACAGTACATTCCTGGCAAAACAAGAATTTCATATTATATCTATCAAACTCATCCTTTTTATTCTTCTTGTCTCGTCCTTGCAGACCTGTTTATGTTTTTCACTGTGTGCACCTGTGTACTTCATGTATTTATTAACCAAATTAGCATATACTCATAATTTATCCTCTTATAAGTATTGACATTTTGACAACAAGATTAAAGATGTGAGCCGAATGGATCATAACTATTCTGAATAAACATTACATTTTTTTCAAGACATCTGGTTGATAAAAATAATAATAGATCCTGAAATACAAAATATCATTACTAGATGTACATTTTTTTCTAGAAAACTATAGAATGCCCTTCCTCTCTATGTCATTTCATCTGTATTAAATCCTTCATAAATCTCTAAGATGTCCCACTTTTGCTTAACAGAATCATCTTTGGCACAGATTCTCATTTCTTTGGCCTTCCTTTCATATCTAGATGTAGGTTCTACAATCATTTCTAAAATTTTCACATAGGCTCTGGTAGTTTTCAGCATGTTTCTCTTATATAATTTTCTAGGTTTAAGTTATCTGTGTGCTGTGACCTTTTCTTTTATTTCTATTGTATTTGCTACAGCACTGGGCAGTGCTATTTCAACAAGGGCCTGATTAATTCTTTCTGAAAGCAAGTACTATTTTTTCTGGAAAGACCCCAAGTTTATTTTCTTTTGAAATGAAAACTTGAATGCTCCGGATGAGTTAATATTTATATGCATGTTTCAAAACGTAAAATGTTTCTTCTACTAAGAATAAGACAGATTTACTCTTTTGCTTCTTGTAAAATATATTTTTTGTGAAATATCAACTTTTCTTCTGGGCATCAGTGTGCATGATTATTTTTTAAAGTCACAAACTATAATAATTGTTGAAGGCTAGAAATCAGTGCCAATGCGTAAATGTGCTGATTTATATCACCAATATGACTCTACTCCTACAAGAGTACCACAGCCTTGACAGACATCCGAAATTCAGCTAGATGTCATTTATTATTTTTAAAGATTTATTTATTTATTTTAGAGAAAGAGAGAACATGAGCAGGGGTAGGGGCTGAGGGAGAGGTGAGACACCCAGAAGACGGACTTAGCATAAGTCACGCCATTTTTGTAAAAAGCAGCCATTTCGTAACACAGTCATGTTATTGCACCCATGTTATCACAATCTTAGCAGAAAAAAATGCGAAATATTCCAGATATAACAATCCCAGGAAATGTACCCTACCCTAGATATCTGCTTGACCCAGCTTTTTTGCTTCTGTACTGCACTTGGCAATTCTTAGAAACTGGCAACAGGATGTGGTTTATGCCTTTATAAGCCTATCCCTCAGTTCATTCAGGGCTGTGAGATTTGGGAGTGCATGAGCCCCCTCGCAGCCGCCGGCTTTTTAATAAAGACCCCTCGATTTGGCCTACTGAATACGGTATCCATCTGTATAACTTGCTGCTCAGAATATAACAGAGGGAGAGAGAGAATTCTCTAACAGACTCTGTGCTGAGCACGGAAACCCAACACAGAGTTCGACTCCAAGACACCAGGAACCCAGGACCCCAAGACCATGACCTGAGTTGAAATCAAGAGTCAGACACTTAACCCACTGATCCACCCAGGCGCCCCTAGGTGTCATTAAAAAATTCTTCTATAAAAAAGAAGAATCTATAAAGAACTCAGAAAAAAGCACGATATAGATTGGTTGAATGAAACCTAGTAGTGAAGTAAGTGGCTGGCTGTTTGGAATTTCATCAGCTCTGATCGAGAGATAAAGGTTAATTAGGCATAGCTTATCTTGATTTTTGAGGACACCAGTTGTGAAACCAATCTTATTTACAAGGGATGGACTCAAGAATAAAAGGAATTCAGACTAGACACCTGGGCCACGGGGAAAATGTTCTAAGGGTTTATAACTTTATAGCCATGAATGGATCAGAATCTCTGGTATGCAACTTCATCCAGCTGGGAAGGTTACTCCAAATGTACTTGGGAAGATGATCCCAAATAGCTCTGATCAGCAAAACGTCCTTAGTGCTTCGTGCGCAAGCATCCTAAACTCAGAAATATTTAGAATCAACTACTGAGATGATGAAATAAATCAAAGCCTTAGAATTACTGTTTTATTTTACAGTAATTTGTAATATAATATAGACATGAATTTGGCTTATTAACTTGGATTTAATTTTAAAAGTTTCCTGACTCTGTTAGTTTTCTAATGCTGTGTCCACAAATTACAACAAATTGGATGGCTTAAATAGGGATCAGAAGACTGACACGTTGGTCTCACCAGGCTGAAACCAAAATGTCAGCAGGTTTGTGTTTCCGTGTTCCTTGTTGGAGACTCTGTGGAACAACACGCATCAGGCTCTTTCAGGCTGTCACCAGAATTCAGTAGCCTGCTGTTGTGAGGCTAGCACACTATTGCCTTGCTGGGTATGGGTCGTCTCAACTTCAAGAGGCTGCCTACATTCGCTGGTTATGGTTACCTTCCCCCTTCAAGCCAGCCATGGTGGGTGGAGCCTCCAACTACCAATCTCTCTGACTTTAGCCTCACCTCTCCAGCCTTCTCTTCTGTTGCATCTCAGATTCCCGCTGGAGATTTTTGTCTGCAGGGAATCAAGTGATTAGATTGGGTCTACCCACCAAGATGATTTTCCCATTTCAGGTCCACAATCTCAATGACATCCGCAAATGTAAAATCATGTGTTCACCGTACACGGGATTAGAACAGGGGACATCTTTGGGAGGCTATTATCCTGCCTACCACACTGAGTAATGTTAAAAAAAAAAAAAAAAAAACATATTCAACCCATGGACATTGGCGAGGCTATGTGTTGTGGTGAGCGCTGTGTATTGCGTAAGACTGTTGAATCACAGACCTGTACCCTTGAAACAAACAATACATTCTATGTTAATAATTTAAAAAGAAACCATATTCAACCCAGTTAATTTGAAGATCTAATTGTCTTGGTTAAGAGATTAATGAATCAGGCAGCATTCCATCTAGGATGGAGTTGTACAAAATGGAAGGTTTCTATAAGAAAGAAGGCACCTCACGAAGTTATTAGCATAAGGAAAGAAAGGATTGTTTCAGGCAATCTTTCAGGAGAAGGAGCAGGCATCTTAACTGCAGATTATCTCATCTTCCTTGGAAGTAGGGATTGGGGACAATTGGGGGAACGATGAAGAGGACCCATGTGACAGACTACTGACCAGAAAAATTCTACAAAGATTGCCTTAAAATTCCACTGAGGTTGAAATTACAAGTAGGTCTTGGTTTGCTGTGCTGAGGGCAAGTGATTCTACTTTGGGCCTGTGATTTTAACAGATTAATTTAACTGGAAGGTACAAGTATTTTACTAAGACTTTAAGTGGCATTGTGATATTTAAGAGAAGTAGTCTCATAAATTTAACTTCTTAGATTTACAAGTGATATTTAAGTAGATGCGTGGCAACTTTTTTAGGTCATATAAACAAAGGAAATGATATTTGCAAGGTAGCCTGTAATGTGATAATTTGTAATAAATCTGCATTTTGGTCTTCTGCCATGGTTCCTGGCTCACAGCTCCCAAACTCTTGTAATTTCCTGGGTGATAAGAGCAAGGGGAGCATCTTTCTTTTCTTTTTTCTTTTTTTCTTTTTTTTTTTTTTACAGAGAGAGATCACAAGTAGGCAGAGAGAGAGAGGAAAGCAGGCTTCCTGCTGAGCAGAGAGCCAGATGTGGGGCTCAATCCCAGGACCCTGAGACCATGACCTGAGCAGAAGGCAGAGGTTTAACCCAGTGAGCCACCCAGGCGCCCAAGGGGAGCATCTTTTGTTATGATATTTGGTCTTTTGTCCTTAGTTCCTGAAAGGAGTGTCTTATTATTCATAGACCACAACTGAGTATATGTTAATGAGGTGACTTTTGTAAATCCCTAAAGTTGTGGGCTGGTTGCCAGGGGAACCAACTGTGAGATTAGAGGGTTAGAACTTTCGGTCCCACCCCCTACCTTTACTAGAGGCTGAATCAATCATCAGTGAGACTAAAAATGCAGTTTGAGGCCCTAAATGAAGGGCCTTCAAGCTGTCATGCTAAGGATTTGGGCCTCACTTTGCTAGTCTAGGGAATAAGAAGCCATCAAAGGTCTTTAAGGAAAATAATGATACAAGATGATCTGTGTTTTCAGGTGATCTTAGTTTAAAGCAATACTAAGCCTTCAGTATTTTCTTAGGAAGATCTTACTTTAATTTCTGTGACCTCCTAAATAGAGGAGAGATGGTGTTCAAGTGGAAGGAGAAAGGAGACTCCTAAGGGGATGGATCCCATTGCAAAAATGACAGAAAGGGCCATTCCAGGATCTGGTCCCATCAAAACTCAAATTCCTTGATTGGCTTATTGGAGATCTCAGGCCTACACTTGTCACCTTGCAAGGAGTACAGTCGGCTTTGATGTTCAGAATGCCTGAAGCAGCCTGGCATATCAATTAGGGCTTGATTACTATTTGCCCTATTGAATTGAGATACCGCCAGCTCATCAGTAATCAAAGACTTGAGTTGGTCCTGTTCACTGGGAAGTTTAAAAGGAAAGCTTTCTTTGTAATCGTGGGTTAACTAGAAACTTAAATTTGCCATTTTCCAAGGGAATACATGAGGTAACTGGGGATTTATTGTGAGAGGAGGAAAATGAACTTCCCCAGATTGCACAGTGAACATTCTGAAGCTTGCCTTGGATATACATAGGGCTCTCACCTTTCAGCTTGATAAGAGCAGTATCCAGGAACTGTGTATGCATAGGAATGTGCTTAAGAGTATTGATAAGTGCTAGTTCCAGCATTGCTATTCACTAATGGCGTGGCCTTGGGCAAATCACTCATCTTCTCTTAACATTAATTTATCTTGTGTAAAATTATGAAACCAGTACCATTTCATAGGGCCTTGTGAGATTAATGGTATTTTGTGTGTGCAACTTTTGGCATAATGCCTGGCAATTATCTGATAAATATTAGTTTCTATTATTAAATAATGGTTTCAATTACTATTAACTATACCCTGCCTCAAAGTGCATTGTGATTCTCACACAGTGCTGTTTTAGCAGTTCATTCTAATAAAATGAAATGTGACAAGCCTTTCCAACAATAATAGAATCTTAAAGCTTTTGAAATTGCCCTGTGCTAAAAATAAAGCCTTCATGATTCATTTTCTTTAAATGCACAATTAAACTGTACTACGAAGAAAATCCAGTGGGCCTTATTGATTCCTTTCTTAACGGCTAGATTTCAACGATGAAGGTCAGGGTGTTTAGGAAAGAGATTTGGTTGTTTTAACCAGGAAAATTAACTCTGCAAAGGACATTTTATGATAGGTTTTTGGATCATTTTCTTTTGCTACTTCTCCTGCCTAAATGCTCTTGAACCCTTATCACCTAATTCTTTCTTTTTTTTTTTAAGATTTTATTTATTTATTTGACAGACAGAGATCACAAGTAGGCAGAGAGGCAGGCAGAGAGAGAGGGAGAAGCAGGCTCCCCACTGAGCAGAGAGCCCGATGTGGGGCTCGATCCCAGGACCCTGGGATCATGACCTGAGCCGAAGGCAGAGGCCTTAACCCACTGAGCCACCCAGGCACCCCCTTTATCACCTAATTCTATCCTGTTTGCAGGGCTGACCTACCTGTCACTCTTAGGAAGCCTCTTAAGTAACACCATCAATACCAATTCCTCCCCTCCTAAAAATGGCTGGCTTTAGTATCTATGTCAGAAGCTGAGCAGCAATAATCTTCAGTAGAAAATGTTAGGTTACTATCCTACCTTTTTAAAAAAATCTATAATAATTTCATGACTGTTGATTCTATGTCTATAAGTTATAAAATTTCCATTTCACTGGAAGCATCTTAAGGGCAGTAGGGAAACAACAGATAAATTATTATATCACATAAATCCTGGCCTATAAAAGATATTTTGAAAATGCTTTTAAATTCACTTGAACACTAAGTAAAGAAATTACTTTTTGGTTCCTTGATTATTTCTCACTCACATCATGCCCATTATGAATATTTTCAAATTGCCAGCCAAAGGTTACTTATTCCCAGAGGTCATCTAATAGACATGAATGCAAACTTTCATCTTTGGCGGCTTAGGGAAAGAGTGGGGTCAGATGTGAAGGACAAAGAACTCTTAAGTTGAATCAGACGTTCAAACATATTTTGAGAACATTATTTTTCTTGACCTTCTATACTGTTTTCAACTGCAAGTTTTCCCATCTCAGCCCAGTGACTTAACTAGTGATCCCTCAAACTATTTGGCCCATGAACTAATAAGGACACAGCTCATTGAGAAAACTGTAAGGGTATTTTATTTCCTGGATAGATAAATCATTTTCCACAAGCATCTAACAAATGGATGTGAAATGATCTCCTGCTTTGCTAAGCATCTGCTAACAAACTCAAAGCCAAAATCACAGTGCTTGATGATATTATTTTGTTTATCTGTCCTTTGAGTTATTAGGTCATAACAATTTAGAACAAAGACCATCTCCCCCATCTGACCTTGGAGTTCCTGGATTCCTAAGCAACTTTCAAAGGTAGTAAGGTAACTTTGAACCATTTTAATATTTTTTTAAAAAACATAATGGATAGACCTGTGGCAATGGAACTACCTGGAAATGTTAATTGCATTGATCTTACAACTAAAGCTACCTCTGTCCCTTTCTTTGTATCAGAACTATTTTTTGAGAGCTCAGGAACTATGAACTAAAAATAGAAGAAGACATATGACAAGGTGCCCATATGTAGATATGTTATGTAGCTAACACTTATAAACAAACTGATTAAAAGCTTGGAATTATTTAAATGTTTTTTTAATCTAATGAAAAAAAAGAAATAAACACAACTAAATTGGTAAAGAAGATGTAAAACTCACTATTTGCAGATGACATGATACTAAATATAAAAAAACCTAAAGACTCTACCAAAAAACCATTAGAACTGATAAATAAATCCAGTAAAGTTGCAGAATACAAAAGCAATGTATGGAAATCTACTGCATTCTTGTATGCTAATAATGAAGCAGCATAAAGTAAAATGGAGAAAATAATCTCATTTACAATTGTACCAAAAACAATAAAATATCTAAGAATAAATTAAACCAAAGGGGTGAAAGACATTTATTCTGAGAACTGTAAAACACTGACAAAAGATATTCAAGATAACACAAAGAAATGGAAAGACATTCCATGCTCATAGGTTGAAAGAACAAGTACTGTTAAAATGTCTATACTATTCAAAGCAATCTACAGATTTACTGCAATCCCTATCAAAATATCAACAGCATTTTTCATAGATCTAGAACAAACTATCCTAAAATTTGTATGGATACAAATTGTATGGATAGCCAAAGTAAACTTGAAAAAGAAAAACAAAGGTGGAGGTATCACAGTTCCAGACTTCAAGCTATATTACAAAGTGGTAGTGATTAAAGCTGTATGGTAGCAGCATAAAAACAGACACATAGATCAATAGAAAACCCAGAAATAAACCCATAACTATATGGTCAATTAACCTTTGAGAAAGGAGGAATGAATATACAATGGGAAAAAGATAGTCTCTTCAGCATATGGCATTGAGAAAAGTAGAAAGCTACATGCAAAAAAAGAAAGAAAGAAAGAAAGAAAGAAAGAAAGAAAGAAAGAAAGAGGACTACTTTCTTCCACCATACACACACAGAAATAAACTCTAAATGGATTAAAGACCTAAATGTGAGACATGAAAACATAAAAATCCTAGGATGGAACACAGACAGTAATGTCTCTGGCATTGGCTGCAACAACATTCTTCTGAACATATCTTCTGAGGCAAGGGAAACAAAAGCAAAAATAAGCTAATGGGACCACATCAAAATAAAAAGTTTCTGCACAGTAAAGGAGACAAGCAACAAAACCAAAAGGCAACCTACTGAATGGGAAAAATATTTGCAAATGACCTATATGAAAAAGGGTTAGTATCCAAAATATATAAAGAACTGATACAACTCAACACCCCAAAAAAATAATCTAATTTGAAATGAACAGAAGGCATGAACAGACATATCTCCAAAGAAGACATTCAGATGGCCAACAGCTACATGAAAATATGCTCATCATCAGGGAAATCCAAATCAAAACTACAACACAGTATCACCTCATACTTGTCAGAATGGCTAAAATAAAAAACACAAGAAATAATCAGTATTGGTGAGGATGTGGAGAAAAAGGAATCTTTGTGCACTGTTGGTAGGAATGCAAACTTGTGCAGCCACTGTGGAAAAGAGTATGAAGGTTCCTCAAAAAATTAAAAATAGAACTTACCCCATGATCTAGTAATCACACTACTGAGTATTTAGCCAAAAAATATAAAAATACTAATTTGAAGGTATACATGCTCCCCCGTATATTTATAGGAGCATTATTTACAATAGCCAAATTACAGAAGCAGCCCGTGTCCATTGATTGATGAATAGGTAAAGAAAAAGTGGTATATATATATGTGTAGATATCTACGTATCTATCTATCTATATATATATATATGTGTGTGTGTGTATATATATATATACAGAGATCAAAAGAGAGAGAGTTTTATGCAAAGTGAAGTAAGTCAGTCAGAGAAAGACAAATACCATACGATTGTAATCATATGTGGAATTTAAGAAACGAACCAAGAAACAGACCCTTACCTCTAGAGAACAAAGTGATGGTTACCAGAGGGGAGGTGGGTGGGGGATGGGTAAAATAGGTAATGGAGATTAAGAAGTACACTTTTCATGATGGGCACTGGGTATTGTATGGAAGTGTTGAATCACTATACTGTGCACCTGAAACTAATAAAACACTGTATATTAACTATACTGGAATTTAAAATTACATTAAATTAAATTTAAAAACAAACAAAAACAAAGTAGGTGAAAGGGATTAAAAGGTACAAATTTCTAGTCATAAAATAGAAAAGCTACAGGGATGAAAAGTACATCGCAGGAAATACGGTCAATAATATTGTAATAAGATTGTATGGTGACAGATGATAACTATATGCATCATGGTGAGCATTTCATAATGTATATAATATATAATGTATATAACTGTTGAATCACTATGTTATACACCTGAAACTAATATAATATTGTATATAATATTGTATATTGTATATCAACTATCCTTCCAAAAGAAAAAAAAAATAAAACCTAATGGAAACAGCACAGTTATTGGTGATATGACTAAAAGCTAACTCTAACAGTACGGTTTTCTTGTTTTGGCTAGAATCATTACCTCAAGCTAATCAAAAGTTGTGATACCCATCTAAATGTCTCCTTTTAAATACTTTCATAGAAAAATACATATATATTTTAAATAGAAAAAAGTCCATTTTATTTAATACACAATGCACAGTCCATTTGGTAGATCAAATCTTTCAAAATAACAAGATCCAAAAAATACATATTAAGAAAGAATCTTATGTGGTGAAAAGTTTGGAAACTAACATGTACTATGACTGATAATTTATTTTTATTGAATGAAAGAATGATGGAACCAATCTTCCCATTAAAAAGATTAAAAGAATGAAGTCTTAAAATTTAACTCAGTCACAGTCATGTAAGAGGCAGGAGGCAGAGCAAGTGTCAAAATCTGGCTTCTATCTTCAACAAAACATAGTGGATCATTCTACAAGAAATTATTAAGTAGGCTGGGAAAGAAGATAGTGTAGCCAATATAGAAGCACAAAGTCATCAGCCTACTTTCTCCCTTAATAACAGAATAACAAATGCAATCTTTTTTTTTTTCAACTTTAGGGGATATCTTTGATAGGAAGTATGACTCTTTACTGAAGTCAAACCCATCAAGGGGTCCAAATAATTGTTAAGTGTCTTAGTCTGTTTGAGCTGCTATGAAAATGATATCATAGGCTGGGATGGCTTAAACAATAGACATTTATTTCTCAGTTTTGGAATCAGAGATCCGGAAGTCTGGGATGAAGTCACTGGCAGATCTGGTGATTAGTGAGGGCCCTTTTCCTGGTTTATGAATGGTCATCTTCTCACTGTGTCCTCATCTGGTGGAAGGGCAAGGGTAGCTCTTTAGGGTCTCATATTTTATAAGACCACCAATCTCATTCATGAGGGCTTCACATTTAGTCTACACTAGTAGGTTAATGAACAGAACAAGAAGGAGTCACTATTCCTATGCTTGTCACTTGGCCTTAGTAGGAAATGAGCCATCAATATCTGCTGTGCTGAGGACCAATGAACTGAAAAATGTTGTGAGAACATGAACTCTGGGGGAGAAACATATTTTTACTGTCCAATTTTGCATATATATAATTTAATCCATCCATTCTGGTATAACAAATGTTATACCAAAGTCACCACTTCACATGAGCATGGATGAAGATCCACTGACTGATATAGCAGAATTCTTTGCCATTGGCATAAGATGCTAATCATTTCTTGTTGTTCATCAGTTCCTTGCCTTCATCTCTGATTAGTAATTAATGGGAAGATGGTTGTGAACCCTGCTGGGAACACAGGAGGCTGATTTGCTTGAGGCTTTAGAACTATTCTAATAATAAGTTTCTGTTCATCAAAAATGTCATTGTAACATTAAATTATATTTGCTATAACAATATGTGATGTGCTATAAAGTACATTGGGTTTTCTAACTTCTTAATACATGGTATTGTCTTTTTTGCAATCTCTCTCACATAAAAGCAACCAAAATGAAATGCCTATCACATCAATTACTAATTATCTGGCAGATCCACCAAAAATGGTATTTTCAATAATGGTAGCTTGCTTCAGAACTCCTGAGGAGAATTCCTACAAGACTGTCTCCTTTCCCATCCTTTATTTCCTTCTTCAGGAAAAAGATTTTTTTTTTAAATATTATAGCTAATTAGCTTGCTTTCTCAATAACTGAAAACTCATAACCGAGTTCCATAGTAAAATAATTCCTACTATTTGGAAGAACAAAGTCAAGGAAGAGAAGTGGAAAGAAACAAATGTGAGCAGAAAATAAAAGAAAGAGAAGTTGGTTAAAGATCTGAATAATACAAAATAAAGTCCTGTGGATTATGTAATTTCATATCTTGAATAGAACGGCCTGGGGGAAACCTGTTAAAAGTAGCAATTTTCATTGATTTTTTTTTCTTCAAACACGCATTTTGGGTACTGTAATGACACCTTGAAGTCTTTGAAGAAACCCAAAGACAATTTGGGCAGAAATAAAGTAAATAAGAGCACATACTTTGCCTTTTATGGACACAGTAAAATCAAATTTAGTGTATTATTAACATAGAAATGCAATACAAAGCCATTTGATCATTATTTTTCATTTCTTTGTTCGTCTTATGCTCCTAACAAAGATATTTATTGCATTCTTCTCCCATATGCAATTTAGGTACACTACTTGAAACTTCTTAATACCTCTTTTCTTTCTTACTGAAAGTTATTCAAGGGAATAAAAAAAAATCAAGAAAAAAATGAAATAATTATACAATCACACATCATAGCAATTTAATCACTCATAATCATTTCAACCAATAGTGTACAAGTAAAAATTAGGTGAGATGCAACACAGACAATGTACTGGGATTTTTCAGCATAACTTCACTTTTTTTTCTTCCACTTACAACAGTATTCTGAAATAAAATGTGGAAAGTTGATGAGACTATAAGGATTACCATAGAGCAACTTTATATACATTTTAAATAAATTAGTTGAGTTTAAATGTATACTTAACTAAAATATTTGTAAGCTTTAACACTTTTCTTATAACTGGAAACAAATCATTTCATACATTGCACTACTGAACACCACATGCCAGCACATCACCACTTCAACACCACCATAACTACTCATTTCAAATCCTAAGACTTATCCCAATATATAGCAGGCATTATGGTAAGCACTTAATATACATTATCTGGGGGCGCCTGGGTGGCTCAGTGGGTTAAAGCCTCTGCCTTCGGCTCGGGTCATGGTCCCAGGGTCCTGAGATCGAGCCCCGCATCGGGCTCTCTGCTCGGCAGGGAGCCTGCTTCCCCCTCTCTCTCTGCCTGCCTCTCTGCCTACTTGTGATCTCTCTCTGTCAAATAAATAAATAAAATCTTTAAGAAAAAAAAAAACATTATCTGATTTAATACTGACATTATCCTCCATTGAAGTGAGGAAAGATGCCTAAGAAGTCCAAATTTGTAAGGAATGGAGGCAGAATTTAAATCTAGTTCTGATTGCCAAGGTTTTAACCTGTATGCTACCTACATTATACTGATATATTTCTTCTCCCAAAAGGAACAAGTTTCCTGAAAGTAACTGATCTGTAAGAGACTATGACATGACATGTTTACTTAGAAAATCTGGAAAGTATAGGGGTGCCTGGGTGGCTCAGTCATTAAGCGTCCACCTTCAGCTCAGGTCTTGATCCCAGTGTCCTGGAATCGAGCCCCGCATGGGGCTCCCTGCTTGGAGGGAAGCCTGCTTCTCCCTCTCCCACTCTCCCTGTTTGTGTTCCCTCTCACTGTGTCTCTCTCTGTCAAATAAAAAAATAAAATCTTTAAAAAAAGAAAATTTGGAAAGTATAGAAAGTAAAATTGAAAAAAAAATTAAAACTCTGGAGTAATCATCATTCAGAAATAAATGCTATTAACATTTTCTTAATACTTCTCCAGTTTTCTATTTTAATGCCTACTGAACCAAAAGAATGGAGCCACTATCTGTTTTGAGACAGGAGCCTGCAAAAGAGAATGGCAGTTTGTCTTAGAGCCTAATCAGGCTCTTACAAGTGGAAATTCTAAGCTTTAGCCAAGTTTTTGGATTCCCAAAAGGAAGTTTAGAAATGAGCTTACTTACCGGAAAAGACTAAAGAGAGTTGACTTCATACAAACACACATGCACACAATGAAAGAAAATTTGTTTCCTTGTTCCCAAGGGGAGAGAAAAGGCAGAAAATATTTAAAAAGAGAGAGAAAGAGAGAGAGAAAAGAGAACCAAATCACATGATAGAGTAGCCAAAAGACTTTTAAAAGCAGGAATGTTAGAAATTCCAATTTTAACTAATTTGTGTTTTGTGATACAGCTCCTTCAATCTCCCCATATTAGATCCACAAGGGCTGTTTGAGTGATTTTGTGTGGACAGCAAGGAAAAGGGCTAAGTTCCATGTGGGGTCAATGGTAAAGTTAATGAGAAATTGCACCAAAACAGAGAACTGAGAATAAACATTTAGAAGAGGCAAAGCACTCAGAGCCAAGGTAACCCTGGAGCATAGGTTACCTGGAAATCCACAGTAATGTTGAGAAAGGCATCACGGATTCAGTAAAATATGGGATGGAATGGAGATTTGAGCTAATCTTATCTAGATTTTTAAGGGCAGAATAATTGCTAGGTGTTTTTCTATGGCAAGCCCAAATGGTTATTCATATACCTGATACCATTTTAGTCATTTACATTGTCTTTAAGTTTCACTACTATAAATAAGTCTACAACTATAATGAGATACCGGAATATACTTATCAGAATAGGTGAAATTTAAAAGACAAACAATACTTAGTGTTTTTTGAGAATGTAAGATAATGGAATTCCTTTGTATGGTTAATGGGAGTCTAAATTAATTCAACCACTTCAAATATCTTTGGGGTTCTACAGCCATTCCACTCCTGAGGACATATCTGAGAGAAATTAGTGCATATAATATGAAAAGACCAGCACAACTGTTCATTAATTCCTCCCCAGCATTTCTTGGGAAAGGTGTTTTGCGATTCTGAGAAAAATCAGTTGAGAAGCATTGTCATCAAAATGGGGTAGAGGAGTTTTCAGCAATCTTCCCCCAAAGAACACATATTAGACAGTCACCCATTGACAAGAAACCTTTGTGGAAGTCCAGGAGTCCAGCAGGGAAGTTTCAGCACACCACTGGAGGAAAAAAAAAAATCCAAGACTGGACACACAAAGAGGGTAAAGAAGAACAGTTTCACTTCACCTTCATCACCTCTCACCCAAGATAGCACAGTCCAGTTTTAGAGAGACCTTGCTTGGACCCAGTGATTTTTCCCATGGGAGAAAGTGAGAGCCTGGGATGAGTGCCTGGGTTCCCCACATGTGCAGGATGCTGCCAAAGAGGCCCACTTCATTATCATTCCATCCACAATACCAGGTTGTAAACTGCTCCGCTGGGAAGTGATGAGAGGCAGGGAGAAATGTAGCCAGAGCTTAGAATGGAACATATTCAATGGACACAGTTCTGACTAACCACTTCATGGATTCCATCAGAATGAGCTGCTAGGGATGTCTCACCTGTGGTTCCCCCATATGACCCACAAACAATCTAATGCCCCAGGTATAACTCACACACACACACACACACACACACACACACACCCTATGGCAGGCTCCCTGTGCATTCCCCACAACAGTGATGAGTAAGTTATAATAACTGTCTATAATAGACAGCTGGTGAGAACAGACAGAAAGCCGGCCTGGCTCTGCAGGTTCAGAAGAAAGTACACAAACCTGACCATTCAACACACCCTAGTGAAATAAAAGGACATATTGTCAACACTTAGCTTGACTTTCCATGCGAGAAAAAAAAATATGTTTGATTTCCTTTATTTCATATATAGTTTCAGGTGTACAACAAAGTAATTCAATAACTCTATGTTATGTTATGCTTACTATTTGTGTAGTTATTATCTATCACCACACGATGCTATTATAATACCATTGAATATATTCCCTATGCTGTATTCTCCATCCTCACGACCTATTCATTCCATAACTGGAAGCCTGTACCTTCCATTCCCCTTTAAAATTTCAGGAATTCAGATATATTCAGATACAGAAAATAATAAAACAAATATACATGTACATAGACCCCATTTAAGAAGTAAAATTTTACAAATACCATTGCAGCCATTGATAAACTATTTTTGTTTATTGGCAACCTGAATAGACCAATATCTAGTAATGAGATTGAAGCAGTGATCAAAAACCTCCCAAAAAACAAGAGCCCAGGACCTAACAGATTCCCTGGGGAATTCTACAAAACTTTCAAAGAAGAAATAATACCTATTCTCATGAAGCTGTTTCAAAACATAGAAACATAAGGAAAACTTCCAGACTCTTTTCATGAAGCCAGCATTACCCTGATCCCCAAACCAGGCAAATACCCCACTAAAAAAGGGGATTTCAGACCAATATCCCTGATGAATACAGATGCTAAGATTCTCAACAAGATCCTAGCTAAGAGGATCCAACAGTACATTAAAAAGATTATCCACCATGACCATGATCCATGGGATGCAGGGGTGGTTCAACATTCACAAATCAATCAATGTGATAGAACAAATCAATGTGATAGATCAAATCAATAAGAGAAAAGAGAAGAACCACATGGTCCTCTCAATTGACGCAGAAAAAACATTTGACAAGATACAGCATCCATTCCTGATTAAAACACTCCAAAGTACGGGGATAGAGGGAACATTCCTCAATTCATCAAATCTATCTATGAAAAACCCACAGCTAATATCATCCTCAATGGAGAAAAGCTGACAACCTTCCGTTTGAGATCAGGATCTCTACACTCACCACTGTTGTTCAATGTAGTACTAGAAGTCCTAGCAACAGCAATCAGACAACAAAAAGAAATAAAAGGTATGCAAATTGGCAATGAAGAAGTCAAACTCTCTCTCTTCGCAGATGAAATGATACTTTATATGGAAAACCCAAAATACTCCACCCCCAAACTACGAGAACCCATACAGCAATTCAGTAATGTGACAGGATACAAAATTAATGTACATAAATCAGTTACTTTCTTACACACTAACATGAAGATATAGAAAGGGAAATTAGAGAATTGATTCCATTTACTCTAGCACCAAGAACCACAAGATACCTGGGAATAAACCTAACCAAAGAGGTAAAGGATCTGTACTCAGGGAACTACAGAACACTCATGAAAGATATTGAAGAAGACACAAAAAGATGGAAGACCATTCCATGCTCTTGGATCAGAAGAATAAACATTGTTAAAATGTCTATACTGCCTAGAGCAATCTATACTTTCAATGCCATTCCAATCAAAATTCCACTGGCATTTTTCAAAGAGCTGATAGAAACAATCCTAAAATTTGTATGGAACCAGAAGAGCCCTCAAATTGCTAAGGAAATGTTGAAAAAGAAAAACAAAACTGGGGACATCACGCTGCCTGATTTCAAGCTTTACTACAAAGCTGTGATCACCAAGACAGCATGGTACTGGCACTAAAACAGACACATAGACCAGTGGAACAGAGTAGAAAGCCCAGATATGGACCTTCAACTCTATGGTCAAACAATCTTTGACAAAGCAGGAAAAAATATACAGTGGAAAAAAGACAGTCTCTTCAATAAATGGTGCTGGGAAAATTGGACAGCTATGTATAGAAGAATGAAACTCGACCATTCTCTCACACCATACACAAAGATAAACTTGAAATGGATACAAGACCTCAACCTGAGGCAGGAATCTATCAAAATCATAGAGAAGAACATAGGCAGTAATCAGCCACAACAACTTCTTTGAAGATATGTCTCCAAAGGCAAAGGAAACAAAGGTGAAAATGAACTTTTGGGATTTCATCAAGATCAAAAGTTTCTGCACAGCAAAGGAAAGAGTCAACAAAACAAAGAGGCAACCCATGGAATGGGAGAAGATTTTCACAGATGACACTACAGACAAAGGGATGATATCCAAGATCTATAAAGAACTCCTCAAACTCAACACACACAAAACAGATAATCATGTCAAAAAACGGGCAGAAGACACGAACAGACACTTCTCCAAAGTAGACATACAAACGGCTAACAGACACATGAGAAAATGTTCATCACTAGCCATCAGAGAGATTCAAATCAAAACCACACTGAGAGGGGCACCTAGGTGGCTCAGTGGGTTAAAGCCTCTGCCTTCAGCTCAGGTCATGATCCCAGTGTCCTGGGATCAAGCCCTGCATCGGGCTCTCTCCTCAGTGGGGAGCTTGCTTCCTCCTCTTTCTCTCTACCTGCCTCTCTGCCTACTTGTGATCTCTCTGTTTGTCAAATAAATAAATAAAGTCTAAAAAAAAAAAAAAAAACCCACACTGAGATACCATCTTACACCAGTTAGAATGGCCAAAATCAACAAAACAGTAAACAACAAGTGTTGGAGAGGATGTGGAGAAAGGGGAACCCTCTTTCACTGTTGGTGGGAATGCAAGTTGATGCAGCCACTTTGGAAAACAGTGTGGTAATTCCTTAAGAAATTAAAAATAGAGCTTCCCTATGGCCCTGCAATTGCACTACTGGGTATTTACCCCAAAGATACAGATGTAGTGAAAAGAAGGGCCATCTGTACCCCAGTGTTCACAGCAGAAATGGCCATAGTCACCAAACTGTGGAAAGAACCAAGATGCCCTTCAACAGACAAATGGATAAAGAAGATATGGTCCATATATACAATGGAGTATGATGCCTCCATCAGAAAGTAAGAATACCCAACTTTTGTATCAACATGAACAGGCCTGGAAGAGATTATGCTGAGTGAAATAAATCAAGCAGAGAGAGTCAATTATATAGTTTCACTTATTTGTGGAGCATAAGGAATAGCATAGAAGATATGAAGAGATGGAGAGGAGAAGTGAGCAGGGGGAAATCGGAGGGGGAGACAAACCATGAGAGACTGTGGACTCTGAGAAACAAACTGAGGGTTTTGGAGCTGAGGGGGTAGGGGTTGGGTGAGCCTGGTGGTGGGTGTTATAGAAAGCACATATTGCATGGAGTACTGGGTGTGGCGCATAAACCATGAATTTTGGAACACTAAAAAAAAAAATTAAATTAAATAAAAAAAGAAGTTTATCCATGCAAAAAATTTAAGAACTTCCCCATCAAGAGGGAACAAGGAGTGTGAAGCAGGGTTATCTATATAAAATATCAGAAGACTCAGAATCCCTAATACAGCTAACAAAGACACTTCTCTCCCAAAGCAAGTTAATAAACTCTAAAGGACATAAATGCTTATTCAAAGGCAAAGACAGTAACATAAGTCTTAAAGGAACATAAAAAATCAAGGAAATATGACACCACCAAAGGAACACAGTAATTTTCCAGTAACCAATCTCAAAGAAATGAAGACTTGGCATTTACACATTATAGAATCCAAAATACCTGTTTTCAAGGAAACTCAGTGAGCTAAAAGAAAACTCAGAAAGATAATTCCATGAAATCAGGAAAACAATATGTGAAAAATGAGAGGTTTATCAGAAAGCTAGAAATTGTAAAAACAAACAAAAAACAAGAACAAAATATAAATTCTGGAACTGAAGAATACAATGCATAGAATGAAAAATGCAGTAGAGAACATCAATAACATACTGGATTGAGCAGAAGAAAAAAACCTGGGAAGTAGCAACATATAGTCAGAGAAGAACAAAGGGAAAAAAAAAAAAAAAAACGAAGAATGCAGAAAGCCTATGTGAATCACAGGATGCCATTAAGAGAAACAGTCTGCACATTATTGAAGTTACAGAAGGAAAAAAGAAGGAAGAAGGGACAGTAAGCTTATTTAAAGAAATACTAATGGCTGAGAACTTCCCAAACCCAAGTTCCTGGAGTTCATAGATTCCTCCTCAAAATTTCAACTCAAATTAATCTTTTCCAAGAAAAATTACATTAAAACTGTCAAAAATTAAAGACAAATAATTTTAAAAAGCAGCCAGAAAAAAAAAATCCTCACATACAAGGGAAGCTCCATAAAACTATAAAGAGGTTTCTTAGCAGGAATCTTGCAGGTCAGAAGAGAGTGGGAAGATACCTTCAGATTCTGAAAGAAAAACCATCTACCAAGAATACTTTACCAGTGAAGTTTTCCTTCAGAAATTATGGAAACATAAAGTTTTTCCCAAACAAAAGCTGAAGATGTTCATCACTGCTACAACTATCTTACAACAAATTCAGAAAGAAGTTCTTAAAACTAAAACGAAATGATACTAGTCACATGAAAATATACGAATATATAAAACACATTGATACAGATAAGTATATAGTCAAATTCTGACTACTCTAATACTGCAATATGATGATGTGTTAATCACCTACCTCTAATATAAAGGAGAAAGAACAAAAGTATTTTTAAAAAACCAAACCTATAATAATTTGTTAATGGGTAAACAATATAAAAGTGGTAAATTGTGACATCAAAAACATAAAATGTGGTGAAGGGAGTAAAAAGGTAAAGATTTTGTATGTATTCAAAGTTAAGCTGTTATCAGCTTAAAATACGCCTTTATATCTATAAGACATCTTATTTAAGCCTCATGGTAACCACAAAGCAAAAACCTACAGGAGATTAAAAAAGAGGGGGGGAGGGGGATTGGAGCATACCTGTCGATTCACAAAGGAAGACATCGAGAGAGGAACGACAGAACCATGGAACTGTAAACAGCCAGCCAGAAGACGGTAATAAGAAGGCATTAGAAAGTCCTTAACTATCAATAATTACTTTAAATGTAAGTGGATTAATTCTTCAATCAAAAAACATTGATTAGCTGAATGAATAAAAAACAAGCCCCAATTATATGCTGTCTACAAGAGACTTACTTTAAGGAGACACAGAGGCTCAAAGTGAAGGGATGAAAAAAGGTATCCCTGCCAGAGGAACCCAAAAGAAAACAGGGATGGCTATACGTATATCAGAAAAAATACTTTAAATGAAAAACATACGAAAGGACAAAGAGGCTGCCTGGGTGGCTCACTTGGTTGAGCGTCTGCCTTTGGCTCAGTTCATGATCCCAGGGTCCTGGGAGCCCAAGTCGGGCTCTCTCCTCAGTGGGGAATCTGCTTCTCCCTTTCACTCTTGTGGAGGCCGAGAAAAATTAAGGCCATCCCACCTCAGGTTTAGCCTTAGCATAAGTACAGCCATCTTAGCTCTGGCAGCCATCTTAGACCCCTGTGCTCAAAGGCTGAACTTTCCCCTACTTTGCTTTAGTTCTAAGGACCCCCACCCTGCTTTAGTAACAAGAACCCCCACCCTGCTTTAGTAACAGGAACCCATAAATACCCCTGCCTTAACTCAGCTCGGGGTCCAAGTCCCTACTCCATTGTGTCGGGTATACTTGGACCCAAGCTTAAGCTTGTCGGATAAACCCTCGTGTGATTGCATCGGTGTTGGCTCCTTGGTGGTCTCTCGGATGCGAAACCTCAGGGTACAACAACTCTCCTTCCATGTTCTCCCCACCCAAATAAATAAATAAAATCTAAAAAACAAAGAAGGGGCAAAGAAGGTCATTATATAATGAAAAGGTATCAATTCATCATGAAGATATAACAATTGTAAATACATATATATCCAACAAACTGATGGTTACTAGAGGGGCAATGGGTTGGTGAGATGGCTGAAATAGGTGATGGGGATTGAAAAGTAAACTTATCCTGTTGAAAAAAATTAAATTAAATTTTAAAAAATTCAAAAATGATAAATTTTATGGTGGGTAAGTTATATTTCAATTTTTAAAAATAATGAGTAAGGCAGAGCCTGGATGAAATTATTACAGACATAAGAGTAGACAGAAAAAAGACACCCCAGGACTGGGACATTTTAATGTTTAATGAGCATGGAGATTAGAGGGAACCAGCAAAATTTTCTGAAAAGTAACCTCTGTGATAGTTTAAAACATGTCCCAAATTCATTAACATTCCTTCCATAAAAAGTGTGCTCTCCCAGATTTCATGGCTCCTTTCTAATGATCAGAATGTGATGGCAGTGTAAAAGAAAAAATTTTGCACAAGATACTTGTTTAAAATGGCTAGGAAAACTTTACTGCATACTATTGTAATAAAAAAAGAGAGAGATTGATCTCAACTCTAAATACAGCAAAGGCAGTTGGGGATTTATAGCTAAAGAAAGCAAAGGAGTCAGGGGAAGGAATATTAACAGGAGGATGTTGGTTAGGTATTGAAGATAGAGAGATCCATGCTAAATTGGCTTAACAGGAAAAAAAAAGAAAACAAAACAAACAGATAAACTGGCTTAACAGGATTACGGCTGAAGGCAGGCCAGGACTTTGATATCAAGGGTAGGGAATCCGGGAATTTAATCAGTTATCAAGTGTGGAGGGATTCTTGCTAAACTAAATCAGCAGGATTCTTTGCTTAAACTGGGCTTAGCAGACCAAGGTCAAGGCCTAGTCAAGAAGAGGGCTCCAAAGAGCCTGGCTAAAATTTCAACAAGGAGGCAGTCCTCCTTAGCAATGACCACATGTGACTTCTGAAGCTAACTTAGAAAAGTTGATAAAGCTTCTGCTTGGCTTTTCTCTAGAAACTCACCTTGGGAGCCCTGAACCAAGGAGCAAAATCAGCCCAGCCACCCAGAAGCTGCCAAACTGAAGAGACCCCATACTAATAGCACACAGAGATAGAGAGATGTCCAGGAGACCTGGCTCTTTGAATTTTCCCAGGGCAGGCTCCAGACGTGAGCATGAGCAAGCTTTCAGATGAGTCCAGCTCCAAGCCCCAGTCTTCAGGTTTCCTCGGATGATGCTCGGTAAAGTGGGGAGAAGCTGTCCCCACAGACTGCAGGTGCATGAGCAAGATAACTGGTTTCTCTTTACGCCACTAAAGTTTTGGGGTGATGATTTACATAAGAGTGAATAACACCAGCAGCCTCATTAAGGTAGAGCGAAAACCAGGGGAGTGTTGCTGGGAGCCAAGAGAAGACTGATGACAAGGAGAAGAATGAGATCAACTGGGTCAAAAACTGCTAGAAGATAAAGTGAGATGAAGACTGAGGACTGACCATTGGATTTAGCAAAGCGAGGTCATTGATGACAGTGACAAGAGCAATGTTGGTGGGGTAGTGGTAGGTGAAAACCTCAGATCAAGAGGCCCTATTGGGAAACGGCAGGCACTGAGTATAGGCAACTTTTTTGTAGAGTTTGCTGTAAGAAGAGTCTAGGAAAAGTATGGTAGCTGAAAAGGTTTATGGGGAAAGAAAAATACACAGACTCCATCTCCATGTGTTTCCTCCTTCTTAACAAAATTGTGGTTATGTTCACGAATCTCCTCCTCACTCATCTCCAAAGGTGGCCCTTATTAAGCTGACCCAGTCATGATAACCCCATCATCCCTCTTGCCAGTGACTTGTTTAGGCACAATCGGCCATAAGCCATTTGAAGCCCATGAGAGTTAAGAAGAGGTTCCCTGATAGCTTTCAGGGCAGAAACTTCCTTACTTTCAATAAGGATCAACTGACAAATCTCACGCCAGAAAAAGACACATCACAAACACAGAAAAGTATTTATATCCAGAATTTATATCCAGAATTTAATCCAGAATTTAAAAGTATTTATATCCAGAAGTTCTATAAATCAAGCAAAGAAAGATAAACAACACAAAATGGGGACAATAGATAAGAGATGAACAAATAAGAACAGGAAACCAGAAACACAAACAGTCAATAAATACATGAAAATGTTCTCAATATTTAGCCATCAGGGAAATAGATAGTAAGATGACGATACATCTTTCCCACCCTTCAGCCTAGAAAACACTTAGAAGTCTGACAATATCAAGTATCACTGAGCAACAGAGTTGCTCATACTCTGATGTGAGGCTATGGGCTAGTACCATCAGTTTGTAGAACACTTAGGCATTATCCTGTGAAGTTGGATCTGTGTAACACATTACCCAACAATTCCGTCCCTGGGCAAATTAGAGATACTCTTCTTGCACACACACAAAAGGGGATTTATATAAGAGTGATCACAGCATTGTTCCTAGTTACAGTAAAACAAAACAAACCAAAGCAAACCAAATAGATAAATCAGCTTTTGTAAAATCACAACATAAAATGTATATATGAGTGTAAGTGAAGGAAATACTGCATACTTTATGACAGATGAATTAGAAGTATATAATGTTAAGTAAAAATAGCAAGTCTCTGAGGACCACTCACAGTATAATATCATTTTTGTAACATTCAAGAACAAATAAATCTGATTTACTTATTTAGCAATATATGAATATGCAGTAAAGGTAAAAATAAAAGTAAAAGTAGTTAAGAAAAATAAAAATAAATACAATAAAAATGAAAAAATAAAAAATAAACTGAAAACGATAAAACACATATTAAGGCAATATATTCCTCAGAAAGAGGAGGAAGGCAGGGGCACTGGGGAGGAGCACCCTGACAACTTCAAGACATTTGGTAAAGTTATAGTTCTTGCCTCGGGAAGTGGCATCATGGTGGTTTCTTTTTAATTATGCTTCATGATCCACATATGCATTATACACAATATTTATATGTCTAAAATGTCACATAATTTCAAAATGTATTGAGAGAAGGAAGAGCTACATGGCATGAGTGAGACATGTGTCTACAACGGTAATCAGCAGCCGTTCTGAACATCTGCAAACCAGTTAGCATGGGAACTGACAAGTTGATAGAGAGTGATGGAAAGAATCTGGATCCTCTGGTTTTGGGTCTTAGATCGACCAACCCTAAAGTTCACCATTCCTCTGGACTTGCAGATGTATGAGTCAGTCAACTACCTTGCAGTTTAAGCCAGCTTGAATTTAAGCCAGTTGCATATTTTTACATCTGAAAGCTTCCTGGTACACTGACCTTTAACCAATTTTTACATTGAGCAATTGTCTTTTCCTAAATAGATAAAGAATTCTTTTGTATACCAACCATAACAATCCTTCATGACATGCAGTAAATAGATTTTGTCTATCATTTTGCTCTCAAGTTTTTTTTGTTTTGTTTTGTTTTTTGGTACACAAAAACTTCCCATTTCCATGTGGTCAAACTAACAATCCTTGCTCCATGGTTCTGCCTTTGCTTTTCCACTTAATAAGCCCCTCCTTCCCGGGGGGTGCCTGGGTGGCTCAGTGGGTTAAGCCTGGGCCTTCGGCTCAGGTCATGATCTCAGGGTCCTAGGATTGAGCCCCACATCAGGCTGTCTGCTCGGCAGGGAGCCTGATTCCCACCCTCTCTCTCTCTGCCTGCCTACTTGTGATCTGTCAAATAAATAAATAAAATCTTAAAAAATAATAATAATAAGCCCCTCCCTCCCAATCTTCCAAGAACTGACATATATTTTTGTATTTTCCATCAGTTCCTTATGGTTTCATGTTTTTATGTCGAATGTTGAATTATATGATCTCTCTGCAATACATCTTGGTGTGTATGAGATGATGGATGGTCTCATTCTGTTTTTCAAATTGTAAGTGAGCTTTCTCAGAACCATTTTAACTAAACTACCTTCTTCACTGATTAGCTCCTTGTTTACAATTTGCAAAACTCTCACACATGTGGCTCAGTTTGAGGACTACATGCTCAGTGCACTGAACTTCCTTTTTACTATATGCTATCCTCACATTTCTTTTAATTACTGTAGATTTCTGGTATTTGTCCCCTATTCACATGAATGGTGGCAAATCCTCAAGACTCCACTCTCAAAATACATTCCAAATTTGGCAACCTTTTCCCACATTCTGCTGCTCAAAATTTACAAAATTTTTTAAAAATACAAAAATTCTATAAAATTTAGAATATTTCTCTAAATGTTTTGAAAAGTAAGATTTACCATGTAACATTGAAACATTTTCAATATTTCTCTTGTGGAATTTACCAATTCTGCCATAATTTGGCTCTTCAGCATATGTTTGCTTCTTCACTAAAACTGAAAGCCCTGTTAGAGAGAAGCCATGGACTAGCCATCCCCCTCTAGTCAGAGAGCCAGGTGCACTGTATTTTAAGGGACAGATGGCCAGAGAGTACCTGGGAACGTTCACTGTATATGATCCTAAGTTTCCAAAGTAGAGTTTCTGAACCTAAACTGCACAGAATCTATGCATTCTTTGAAATGATATCTAGAAGGTGCCTAGATGGCTCAGTCACTAGAGAAAGTGACTTTTGGTTTCAGGGTCACGAGTTCAAGCCCCAAGTTGGATGTAGAGCTCACTTAAAAAAAAGAAGAAAACAAAAGAACTCTGAAATTATATACAAAATTTAGTATCTATGAGCATAAACAGTGCAGAAGGTCTACAGCTTCCGTCAAATTTTCAAAAAGACCCATCTCTAAAAATTCTTAGGATTATAGCCCTAAATGGTTGCAGTATATACTTAACTAACTGATAAAGCTCTTGGCACAATGCATGGCATGTGAGACTTCAAAATGCTTTTGCAGAATGGTGATAATTACTCTCAAGTCAGACACACACTCTGTTTTAGCGTGCAGGGACCTTGTTGTTTTTATCCCAGGCAGACTCTATGAAATTTTTTTAAAAACACAATAAATATTTCATTTGAGAGATAATCCCTTTCTGGATTCACTTACTGACAAAAAAAAAGTTAGGTTTTATGATTGTACTCTATTTTCATCAGTCAGTTTTACAGTATATCCTTCTGCTGATCCTCCCAGGGGAACACTTTATAACCATCTAATGTTAACAAGAGACTTCAGGGGCATAGCAAAGGATAGAGATTGTTAATCATGTCAGAGTTCAGAGAGGGATAGCTTGTTCCCCACCAAGGAGGAACGCTGAGTAACAAACAGGAATGAGGTGTGGTCTTGGTAGATAATAAACATGTGTAGCTGTGAACCAGGTTGAGCCTCACACTTCCCTTTCACTGACTGTTTTGGCATAGACCAGCAGCAAATTAAGTCGTGATCTGCTCCAGTGCATCAACCCATCAACCCCAGTGGTCCTCACCACCTTTAACATTCTGTTGGATGACATGCAAAGGGAGGACCAGACTGGTAAGTGCACAATTTAGTGCATCTAGAAATGTTAAGTTACGTAAATTGGAACTCTAGGTTTCCGGTCACATAAGTCCAGTTGAAGTGGTAAGAATTGCAAAAACTCTCCGCATGAACAACTCCTTCCAAACCCCTACACTAAAAGACTTGATCGATTCTCCCTAAGGCCTCATCCCTGGCAACACCTGGCCTCCCCCACCCCTCGAGTCAGGTCAGGAAAAGTTCAAGTCTGCCAAAAGAATTAACTGTTCGTTCCAGCCAACACCTGGTGATAGGCTTCTGACCTCTTCCCTTTCTTAGAGTATTTATTTTAAAAGTTTACAACTATAAATCCTTCCTCTGCTCCTTTGAGATATGTATGTATCCCCTACAGTGTAGGAATGTCTTTTCCAAGGATCTGAAAACCGTTCCCTCGAAATGTAATAATCAGAACGGATAGGGCCTCTTGCCTCCCAGTGTCTATGGGAAGGTGGAAGTCTAACTTCCATCGGTCCATCAGCAGAACACATGGCCTGATCACAACTGACCAACTATCTCACCCAGCTTTTGTGACTCTTCACTTTCCTGACTGCTCAAGCCATCCCCACGACTCACTTCCCCTCCCTAAAAGGCCCAGTCTCCTCTGTACAAATCAGAGTGGACTCATCCCCTCCCCTACTGTGGCAGTTGTAGAGTGAGATCAGTTCATAGTGGCTTTAACTAGTATCTGGCTTTACTTATCTTTGGCAGTGGCAGTGGGAAAAATGGGAACACACTGGCTCCCAGAATCCAAGAGGGAGCCCCACCCCAGGAAGGACAAGATTATAAGGCCTCAATGTCAATGGGAACTGGGGTGCTGGTGTTTTCTTCTTGTCTCCGCTTTGTCTGGCACATGGTTTTAATCCTTTCTCACAGCAGACCAACAGAGCTGCAGCAAATCACACTGAAAACCTACTCTAAGCCAAGCACTATGCATAGGAATACAAGATTAATTGAACAAGGTAGAGAAATCTCTGTCTTTGAGATCATACACCCTCATCAAAGAGACAAATTTTCAACAAAGAAGGGAATAGGTAACTATAGGATGTGATAAATGCCATAAAGGAAATGAATAAAATCATGTAACACAGAGAAACTGGGTGGGATGGTACCTATTACAGATAGATCAGGGAGAGCATCTTTGATGGGGTCCCATGCCAGTTGAGGCTTAAAGGACAGATTCCTAGCAAAGTATGAGCAAGAGCAAATTCCTAAGGCAGAAAAGAGGAACAGCAAGTTGTCTGGCATGCCTGGAACATGTGAACAGGGAGACGGATAGACAGATGGCCCACTGTGGGCTCCCAGGAATTTGGTTTTTACTCTAAATGCAATAGGGAGCCACTGAGGGTTTTTTTTTTTTTTCATATTAAATTTTTTTATTTGAGGCAAAATTTGCATAACTTAAAAGTCATCATTTTAAAGTCTGCAATACATTCACAATGCAACCACCACCTCTATCTAGTACAATAACATTTTTATCTGCCCAGAAGATAACTCCACACCTGCTAATCAATCACTCCCTATTCTCACCTGCCTCCAGCCCCTGGCCAGCCACCAGTTTGCTTCCTGTCTTTATGGCTTTACCTATTTCTGGATATTTCATATAAATGGAATGATATAATACAAGCCTTTTGTGTCTGGCTTCTTTTACTTAGCATAACGCTTTCAAAGTTCACCTAAGTTATAACACATATTGGTCCTTCATTCATTTTTATGGCTGAGTAATAATTATATGGACATACCACTTTTGGTTTATCCATTCATTCTTGAATGACATGTGAGTTGTTTATACCTTCTGGATATTGTGCACAGTGCTGTTATGAACATCCATGTCCTTTGAGGGTTAAGCAGAAAATGGCATAATCATATGTCATCTTTAGAGTATCACTCTGGCTACTGTGCAGAGAGGCTATATTTCAGTAGGGCAAGAGTAAAGGTAGGGAAGTCAGTTAGGAAGTGTCAAGGCACCATCACACAGGTGAGAGATGACGGTAGCTTGACCAAGGTGATGGCTTGGTGGGAAAAACAATAGCTCTTAGAGATGGGCCTGCTAGACCTTGTTGATGAATTAGGTGTAGGGTGAGGGAAAGGGAGGGTATGAGGATGGCTTCTGGGATTTCTGTTGTTAGAACTAGAGAGGAACAGATGTTGTCACAAGACAAAATTCTGGGGAAGAAATATGATTGAGCCAGCAAGAGTCAGATGTTCCTCTTTGGCCTAATCAACAGTTGGCAGGTGGCAGATTCATGTGCATAATTTTAATAAGAATGAGGCCACCCCACTGGATGGTTTGGAGGAGGGAGAAGCAGGGAATGGAGGAGAAAGGAGATAGAGTTCCCAAAAGAATAGGAGCATTATTCCTAGAAGAGAGTGTAGGAGCTTGGCAGATAAGAAGTATTCACTATAGGGTCCTAAAAATTGCAGGTCTCCTTATCTTGTGAACTGGGTTGGACCATGTTTGTGACTTAGAAGCTTCTTTTATGTCTTTCATTCAAGGTTGCAGTAGGTTTCCTCTCCTTCTTTCAGGTCCACACATCTACAAGATCACACTCAATTAGCAAAGAAAGACTGAAAGAAAGAGGCATTCCAAGTCCCACTAGCCTCCCATAGAACCAGACCAAGTGCCTGTTTCCATGTTACCTGTCCCCTGGGCTGTACCAGGCGCTGGGTTGGCCTCCCAAAGGTGTCCTTTGACAAAGTTGTCAAAGGGCTACAAGAAAGAAATTCCAGGGCCTCTTACTACCCAAGTGAACCAGCAGGGGAAAAGAGACAAAGACTGAGTGAGGAGAAAGAAGTCATCTTTCAGGAAAGAAGGAAGGTCTTTTCCATGTATGTCTATCTATAATCCTCTGACTCTACCTCCTAAGAGGATAAGCCTCTCCTATGGCATCCTGATTTGGTGAACTTAGGTTCTCAGAGTTTACCTTGACTTTTTATAAGACTCAACATTTTTAGAAATGGAATCAAGGGGAGAGAGAAAACCCTGAGATCTCAGTAAAGGTTCATAGCCAGAAGGGAATGGTGATCCCCTGAAAGTTCCTAATTAACTCTAAGAAATGTCTGTCCTATCACTGCATTTAGTTCTAATAAGAGATTATCTCATGGGGGATGAAAAGTGATGGAATTATATGCTGTTCGTAGCTGAACCCAAGCAATCCCTGAGAATGTTTAGTTCTTTATAGAAATTCAGATGTGCTTGGGCATTTATAGTAAAACCATCTTTATAGCTTTCTTTCTAGGATTCATTTGATTATTTTTCCAGGGAGTTTTACTGAAAAGAGACTTTTTCTTAGTGAAATGTAGTTCACAAGGTTTAGGGGGAGAAATTGCATTCTCTCAATGACAGATTGGGGACAATATGGAGCTTTCTTCATTCATCTTTCTAGTAAAGTACTTGGGGATAAGAAGCCAATCTTCTAATCATGCTAATTAGTGTTTCTCAAATCAGTTCTTCCATAAACTCTTTTATGGAAGCCATTAAAAATTTAAAAATGAAATCATGGAGAATATGGAGCCATAAAAAATCATGGGTTAAGTCTAAACTAGGTTCTAGGAACTTTTTTTCTTTTACCAAAGTAAGGGGCTGAACTTCCAGTGAACATAGGATCACCTTAATGTTATGGCTTTTCTTAATTTGTTACTGGCTTTTCTGAACAGATGGGATCAAAATGTTCCTGTTCTCACCTCCCCTCTGGCAATCACCAGCTTGTTTTCTCTATTTAAAAGTCTGTTGTGTCATTTGTCTCTCTTTTTACTCCCCTTTGCTCCTTTATTTGTTTTGTTTCTTAAATTCCACATTGTGAGTGAAATCATATGGTATTTGTCTTTCTCTGACTGTCAGCTGGGAGGTGGATGAAGGGTTGGGAGAAATAGAAAAGGGGATTAAGGGCACACTTACCTTGATGAGCACTGAGAAACACACGGAGTCCTCGAATCACCATATTGTACACCTGAAACTAATATAATACTTTATTTTAATTATACTTGAATAAAGAAAAAATTGTTAAATGTTAATATACTATCTACTCCTAACTAGAACCAAACCCTATGGACCCAGGACCTAACTCCTAGCTAGGATCAGCTGAGGACCATCCCTTTTGTCTACTTAAGGACATCTCTCCAGCAGTTGTTCTCCCTTCTTCACCGTCATATCTCCCTCTACATTGAATCCTTCCCTAGATCTACTCCAAACATGGTTTCTTCTCCTATCTTAAAAACTACCCTTTTTGACCTCCCTTCATCTTTTTTTTTTTTAAGATTTTATTTATCTATTTGACAAAGAAGGAGAGAGTGCACAGCAGGAGGAATGGCAAGCAGAGGTAGAAGCAGGTTCCCAGAAGAGCAGGGAGCCCAATGAAGGACTCAATCCCAGAACCCTGGGATCGTGACTTTGGCCCAAGGCAGCCACTTACCCGACGGAGCCACCCAGGTGTCCCTCCCTTCACCCTTTTGGTACCACCCTATTTATCTCCTTCCCTTCGAGCTTAACACCTTGAAAGTGGTTACTATCTCCAGTACTCCTCTTACCATTTTTGAAACTTTTCTAATTGTATTTTTGCACTTGACCCAACTCTATCAAAATTGTTGTTATCAAGTTCACAGATGACCCTGCTACATTCATTGATCAGGTCCCAATCTACACCTTACTTGACAGAGCGCATCACTTCCAACCCTTTGAAACACTTTCTTCACTTGGTCCAGGGCAACACACTCTCTTGGTTTTCCTACTACCTCAGGAATCGTGAATTTTCAGTTTGTATTTCTGGGGACTTCTCCTGTCCCTGATCTCTCAATGCTCGTCTCTGTATACACACTATTTTGATTATTTTGTCCACTCTTATGACTTGAAGTACCACCTATATGCTGACAACTCCAAAATTTATATCCCTCAGCCCAGACTTCTTCTCTAAACTCTTTTGTGTATCCAACTGTTTCTTCAACCTTTCCATAAATTATCTAATAGGTATTTCAACTCAACATGTGCAAAACTAAGTCTAGTTTTCCCCCTTTACCCTACCAGAGGGTTAAAACCCCATCTCATAAATTTTAACTGCATCCATATAATGGCTCTGAATTAAAAAAAAAAAAAAAAGTCATCCTTACTTTCTTTCTTTCTCTCACATCCCATATTCCACCCACCAGTAAACTTTTGACTCTACCTTTAAATTAAAACCAGGAACTTACAACTACAAACCACCACCACAGCTTCCACCCTGATCTAATCCACTTTCATACTTGCCTGGATTATTGCAAACACTTCCTAACTCATCTCCCACATCCAACTTTGTCCTCCCTTAGTCTACTCTTGGCACAATAGTCAGTGAGTCCTTTAATTTCTCCCTGTCTTACTTTAAGTAAAAACCAGTGTCTCCTATTGGCCATAAATGCTCTAGGTGATGGGATCCCCCAATTAACCTCTCAGATCTGATCCCCTGCTATGCTGAACATTTGTACACTGTGTCCCAGCTACATCAGTCCCTGTGAAATTAGAAATTGCTCTTGAAATGCTGGTATGGGTAATGAAACATGGCCACAAATTCCTTTAGACTGCTGTGCTTGAGAAGCAGGGGTCTCTGGTAGGCTGAAAAATGGCCCCTGGAAGATGTTCACATCCTAATCCATGGGACCCCTGAATGTTATCTTCCATGGCAAAAGAGATTTCTCATATGTGATTAAGTTAATATCTTGAGATGGGTAGAATATCCAGGATTGTCCTGGTAGGTCCAAAGTAATCCCAACAATCCTTGTAGGAGGGATGCAAGTCAGAGTGAGAGAAGAAAATGTAACGACATTCATACGCTACTGGTGGAAATGAAAATACAGCCAATTTGGAAAAGTGTTTGTCGCTCTCTTAAAGTTAAACCTACACTAACTGTATGACCCAGACACTCTACTTCAAATTACTTACCCCCCAAAAAAGAAATATTACATTCACAAAAATGCTGATAGTGTTCATAACAGTTCTAGTCATTCACAATAACTGAAAATTTGAAACAAACCAAATATTCCTCAACAGGTGAAAGATTAAATAATTTGTGGTATATCTATACAGTTGAATAGTAGTCACTTTTTTTTAATTTAAAAAGGAACATACTATGGATATACATAAAACCATGAATGTATCTCAAAATCATTCAAAAAATGTCACCCTCAGTGAGCTGGTAAGAACAAAAAGAAATTGCATCAAGAGTCAAAAGGACAGTTAAAAAGTAACAAATTACTTTCAGGAAGGAGAACAAATAAGATAGAAATAAAGGCAAAGATTCTTTAATAAGAAATAGGCTGCAATTCTAGCATATAAGTAAACCACTATGATAATCTGTGAAAAAAAAATGTCATCTGACATTTAGTATCAAAAGTATATCAGTAGTTGCTTGGGGATAGGAGTTGACAGAGAATAGATGACAAAGGGGTCTGGGGAAGTTTTGAGGGTGATAGGAATATTCTGTCTTGATTCTTGCAGGAGTTTCCAGGGTGTGTGCATTTGTCAATGCCCACTGAATTACATTTATTTGTTTATTTATGTTTAGTTTGCCACTGTTTAGTACATCATTAGTTTTTGATGTAGTGTTCAATGATTTGTGAGTTACATGTAACACCCAATGCTCATCACAACATGTGCCCTCCATAATACCCATCACCCTGTCACCCCTTTCCCTAATCCCCCTCCCCTCTGAAACCCTCAGTTTATTTCTTGAGGTCCATAGTCTCTCATGTTTCATCACCCTCTCTGATTTCTCCCCCTTCGTATTTCCCTCCCTGCCCTTATGGTCCTCTGTGCTATTGCTTGTGTTCCACATATGAATGAAAACATATTTGTCTTTCTGTTTGACTTACTTCATTTAGCATAATCCCCTCCAGTTCCATCCATTTAAATTGATATAGTTTATTGTACATAAATTACAGCTCAATAAAGTTGACTTTTAAAACACTAATAGGAAGGAAGGAAGGCAGGCAGGCAGGCAGGCAGAATGTGACAAAACAATAACTATATTACAAATATATGAAACAGTCTCACTGAATGGAGTGAGGGGAAAAGTACTGATCTAAGTATTATTGAAAATGAGTGGAGTCCATGAGACTAAAGGCAAAAGAAACTGCACATAAACACTGTAGTGTAGCAAATAAAGTTGTTTCCCATGGAAGTATGGGTTAATACTTAATGACACTGCTATACACACACACACACACACACACACACACACACACTAGAATTGAATATTGAAATAAATAGATGACAGATAGTGAAAGCCAGCTTACTCAGTATTGGAATGAAAGGTTACAGATCAGCTAGGAGAGAGGGTTGGAATGATCTGTGTGATCATGAAGTAAGTTGGGGACATCAGTATGAACTCACATTTAGCTTAATGTATATATAGAAAGTTACATACAGAAATATTTATAGGTGTGTATTTGTGCATGGCCAATGTACCCACATACATGTTCTTGCTCTGTCAGCTGACAGGGCCCAGAAGGAATGACACCCAGTATGGTGCCCAGATTTGGGGTTCTAATATTCTCTGATAAAAGGAACTAGCGGTCCCTGGAGAAATGACTGACTCAAGGGCTGGAGGAAAAAATACACATGATAATCCTGGAGCACCTTGTAGTGGCAGAAGATAAGGAAGTGACAAACAAACAAACAAAAACTACATTGATAGGGCGGTATCAAAGAGACAGGAATGCACAGAAAGGGCTCGCAATCGTCAAAGGTGGAACAATTTGAGCAACATAGAATAGTGTTGCTTAATAATCCAAAGTATGAAAGAAATATCCATGAGCCCATAGTAATATAAATAAATCAAACCATTGAATAAATACATAAATGGGAGGAAATAGACCTCCTAGGCAGAATGTCAAATAATTTATGTAGATACTCTATCCTCAGGGAGATACAGCAGAACTTTGAAGATGTGGGCTACTCATGATGACCCCTTCCAAAGAGCACAGTTTGGAAAGAGGGAGAAAAGAGTAATTTTATAGTGAAGAAACCTGATAAACACTTTTCAACCAGGTGATCAAGCTTAACATCAACATGGTAAGTCATGTTCATAGTATGTACCCTTGATATGATGTAATGAGAATGACCCTTTACCTCTATGGTCTTCCTCCCTAAAACAAACCAACAACTCTAGTCTAATCATGAGAAAAATCACCAGATAAGTCCCAGTGGAGGGATTTTCTACAGACTAATTGACCAGTTGTCCTCAAAATTGTCAAGGTCTTCAAAACAAGTTAAGTCAGAGAACCTCTCACAGCAAAGAGAAGCCTAAGGGGATGTGTAGTTTCCTGGAGGGGATCCTGGAACAACAACAACAAAAAGGACATTAGATAAAAACTAGAGAAATCTGAATTAAGTATGGACTTCAGTTAAAATTAATTTATCAATATTAGAATATCAATATTTGTAATTGTAACAAATGTACCAATTTAATGTAAGTTGTTATTGGTAGGGAAAATATATATATATATGGTATATATAAAAATATATAATATATATGGTATATATAAAAATATATAATATATATATTTTATATACTTATATATTATATATTTATACATATATATTTATATATACATAAATACATAATATATAATAATAATATATAATAATAATATATATTTTATATACTTATATATTATATATTTATACATATATATTTTATATATATACATAAATACATAATATATAATAATAATATATAATAATAATATATAATATTATATATATTATATATAATATAATATAATATATATAATTATAATTATATATATAATTATAAATATAATTTTTATATATACTATATAAATATAATTTATACTATATAAATATAATTTATATATATTTTATATATAATATATTTAATATAAATTTAACACATATGTACATAACTATATATAAATAGATATAATATAATATATAATTATATAATATATAATATATAATATATATTAATTACTTATTATTAATATTATATATAATAATAATTATAATTATTAATTAATTAATAATTATATATAATATATAATATATAATACATATACCCTATATATAATATTCATATTATATATAATATATATTTATATAGTATATATAGTGTGTATATATATAGTATATACTATGTAAATTACATATAATATATATTTATATAGTATATACTATGTAATTTACATAGTAATTTACATAGTATATACTATATAAATATATATTATATGTAATATACGAATGTTATATATAGGGTATATGTATTATATTTATACAATAAAATATAAAAATATATAGTATATATATGGGAATTCTTTACTGTCTTCCCAATTTTTCCCAATTTTTCCATAAACCTGAACTGTTGAAAAATAAAAGGTTGATTTTTTCAAATTCCCTCAAGACTCCTTAAAGTGATAAAGGGAGACACTACATAGTAATAAGAGGGACAAACCACCAAAGAAATAATCACGAATTTTTGTGATCACCTACATCACCTTGAAATACATATGGCAGATCTGACCCAGTGCAAGGCAAACATTGACATAATCCAAACCCAAGTGGTAGATTGTAATGCATTTCTAGCAGAAACAGAGGTAAGGCAGATGGCCTGACCGGAACCGTCCAAGTATCAACTAGCTGAAACCAGATG
Organism: Martes martes; assembly: GCF_963455335.1. Lineage (NCBI taxonomy): Eukaryota > Metazoa > Chordata > Mammalia > Carnivora > Mustelidae > Martes > Martes martes. Next base: position 59,948,781 of record NC_137889.1, on the reverse strand, counting down.
GGTCTGAACTCACTCTGCTCTCACTCCGAACTACCTGAAACCAGATAGGTCTGTCTTTGTTTTCTTCTGTTTGAAGAGATGCACCTGAACTCTTTTCCTTGGGTACTAACAGCTTTCCAGTGGCTCAGCGGAAGAGGAGTCAATAAGGAGGTTTTCAAGTGCCACGCAGCTCACTAACGTTGCTGACAGAGCTGCCCCCAGATCTAGAGAGTCTGGCATTCAGCATCCTGTTTGTTACCCACTGACGAGCTGCTTCATCCCTCTCACCCGATGAAAGGGGCGGCCAGAGTTGGAGAGGTTGTGTACTGAAGAGGAAGACCCTTACTGCAGGCCAACAGTAGTTCACCCATAGGCCTCTCTGTGGGCAACAGAAGATGGGGGGTAAGGGGAACCCCTGTCTTTTTTCCTGCTGCTTAACCTTGACCTCTGCAAGCTTTCTCAGTGAAGCCTATTCCTGAATCCATGTCTTCTAGCAATGCTGTGAAATTCATCTCATACCCTGGTGTTGACAAGTAAACACCCAGTTAGGGATCCACTGGTCTGACAGAAGTCTACAGGGGATTCACTCTGCAGGACATTAACCTGAACGGAAAGCCAGTAAAAAAATAAATAAATAAAATAAATAAACAAGTCAAGAAAAACAAAACAAAATAAAAGATAAAGAAAATGTGTCAAGAATGAAAAAGGAATCAGTTACAGATACTGAGAATACATTTATATCAGGTAATTTTAAAGTTTAGATGGAATGGATTATCTTGAAATACAAAATTTTTGAATTGACTTCGTCGATGGATAGAAAACACAAGTAAATCAACAGCCATGGGAAGCTCAGTCAGTGCTCAAGTCTTCCCCCCCACCCACCCACCCACAAGACACCAGGCCCTCATGGGTTTATAAATTATTTTTTTCCAAACTTTCAAGGAGCAGATTAATAATCCACCTCTTATTAAACTGTTTCAGACACAAGAAAAAATGAACATATACGCAACTAATTTTATGAACTGATTTATAACATAATTCCATGCCAAAACTGGATGATAGAAAATCAATTATACACAAATCTCACTTTCTTAAAAAAATTTTTATTTATTTATTTGACAGACAGAGATCACAGGTAGGCAAAGAGGCAGGCAGAGAGAGAGGGGGAAACAGGCTCCCCGCTGAGCAGAGAGCCCGATGCAGGGCTTGATCCCAGGACCCTGGGATCATAACCTGAGCCGAAGGCAGAGGCTTTAACCCACTGAGCCATCCAGGCGCCCCACAAATCTTACTTTTATTTACAGAGATTTACATTTGCAAAAAATGTAAATGGAATACTTACTTTTTATCCCTTCTTGTATCGTACCCTACCACTCCAGGATTTTTCCCTGGAAAGGCTCCTACTAGGTTGTGGGGGCAGGGTGGTAAGAGAGGGGTGGGGAAGAATCCATAAGATCTGGTCCCAGCACTGGAAATAAGGAAAGTGTGATTAAAATCTTGGGTCTTCAACCCTAGTTTGCCCCTAATTTCCCTTGTAATGCTAATAACTGCACCTGTTCATATCACAAAAGATCCTCACATTAATGTTAAAATGAATCTTTTGAAGCTTTATGGACAAATGACATCACCAAAGTATAAATTTGCTCTTCTTATTTCTGAAGTTTTCCTCTGAAAGCATGGAGTTTCAGTTCATTGTGCTCAATTCAAACTTTGGCCTTGTACTTCATAAAGAGTTGATATGTGATCTATAAAGCAAAGGCAAGTTTGGGGATTTCCAAAAATCACAAGGCCTTGGCCAAGCACCATTCAAAGTGCTTTTTCTTTGCCATGTGATTTATTAAGGGACAGTAATTTATTTTGTAAAGATCACTTTCCTCCCATAAGAGTGTGGCTGAGGAATGGGGAGAAGTGAAGCCCAGCTGAGATAGGTGAAGTACTCATTGATAACTTGATCGAACTGGTGTAGGCAGAGGAGAAACTCATGTGGAAGATAAGCTCAGACCATGAAAATTCTGAATGTCAGTCATCTAAATATAAATATGTTGCATTCTACTGGGTATTTACCCTAAAGATACAAATGTAGTGATCCGAAGGGGCATGTGCACCCGAATGTTTATAGCAGCAATGTCTGCAATAGCCAAACTATGGAAAGAACCTAGATGTCCATCAACAGATGAATGGATAAAGAAGATGTGGTATATATATACACAATGGAATACTATGCAGCCATCAAAAGAAATGAAATCTTGCCATTTGCAATGACGTGGATGGAACTAGACGGTATTATGCTTAGCAAAATAAGTCAATCAGAGAAAGACAATTATCATATGATCTGCCTGATATGAGGAAGTAGAGTTACAACGTGGGGGGTTTGGGGAGTAGGAAAAGAATAAATGGAACAAGGTGGGCTCAGGAGGGAGACAAACCATAAGAGACTCTTAATCTCACAAAACAAACTGAGGGTGACCTGCGGGAGGGGGGTAGGGAGAGGGGGGTAGGGTTATGGACATTGGGGAGGGTATGCGATATGGTGAGTGCTGTGAAGTGTGTAAACCTGGCCTTTCACAGATCTGTACCCCTGGGGATAATAATATATTATATGTTTATAAAAAAATAAAAAAAATTAAAAATAAATAAATAAATAAATATGTTGCATTAGCTATATATGTGTTCTAGTAGAATAAACATGTTTAGATATGTCCTCTAGGTTTATTAGAACTGCTGTTGCCTCTTTCCTAGAAGGACAAGCTTGTGTGTGGCTATGGATACCTGGGGAGAAGAGGACAGAGTGCCTGGAATATGATGTTGCTGGCCCCACAGGACAGAGAATGAGGAAGTGCCAAGCTCTCCATGCTGCCTGACTACGTGTCCTGCACTAAGTAGACTACAACCAGAAACCACATACTGTGCCCTAAACTGTGGAACTACAGCACTCTGGGGAGCTTAGCATCACCCTACAAGACACTGAACAAGAAGCCAACAAGCCTACTCCTATTGGAGAGATGGTGTAGGACTTGTCTACATTACAATTCTAACCACAGTCTTAATCCACTCAGCCTCAGCCCAGCTTTAGAAATATAATTTCTGATAATGCCTCTCTTTCTATCTGAATTGGTTTTGACTTATTATTTACTTTGGCAGGGCTGGCAGAGACCTCAGCCTCTCAGGACTAGCAGGGAGATGAAAAAAGTCTGAATCAAATGTGGCAGGAGCTGTGGGAAATGGTCCAGCTTCAGAGGGTGGCTCAGAAAAGGGCAGTCACACAATCCAGGCACATTTTCCAACCACCAAAGAATACAAGCTCCATGAAAGCAAAGAATTCTGGTTTTCCTCTTTCACCCACTACTGCATCCCCCAGAGTCTAGAACAGTATCTGCCTCGAGTAGGCACTTGCTAAATATTTGTTACAAGAACTGATGTTCGGATCTGGAGGCCAGCAGGATGGGGTGTCCCATGCAGTGTGAGAGCAACAGGGATGGAAGTGGGCTGTGAGCAAATGGGGCTCAGACCAGTTTACAGGTCTGGAACACTCTTCATCAGTGGTGGAAAGTAACCACGGAACACTTCTCTATGCCAGAGAAAAACTTGAATCTGTGAACAGAAAAAAAACTGCTTAGACTTTGCCTAATAAAATTCTGTTACATTTCAAGTATACATTTTTTAAAATTCTCATGAACTCCTATCAACACCCCCACAAATTAAAAAAAAGTATATCAGATTGACTACAGACATCTCCATACTGCTTCATTGTCGTAAGACAAGGACAGCAGTGAGGGTGGCAGCGTTTCTCAGCCTCAGCACTACTGACATTTGGGACCAATGGGGGCATCCTTGGCCTCCATCTATAAGACGTCAGTAACCTCCCCAGCATGACAACCCAAAGTGTCTCCAAACATTCTCCAAAGTCCCCGGGTTGGCGAAGGGAACTCACCCCCTGTAGAGAACCGCTGGTCTACAGATTTGGGAACAAAAAAGGTACAGTCAACCAAGCTGCCGTATCTACTTGAAAGCAGCCGCCATTTTCAGACCTCACGCCATATAATCTATACCCCTCTTAAATGAGGGGAAAAAAACCTGAAGATGTATTACAGCCAACTGACTCATGGCCAAAATTAAGTAGTATCAAGAATGGAAAAAGAAAAGGGAAGTTGTGAGTAACAAAACTAAGACCACCTTTGTTTTCACTCTCATGAGTCTAGGTGTGGATTCCTTTTCATTCCTGTAGGATTCAAAATTTAGAATGCTTTCAGTCTGAAGATTCATCTCTTTCTTTAACTCCAGAAAATCCTCAGCCACTGTCTCTTCAAGTTTTATTGCTTCTTCACAGCCCCCTCTCTTTCGTGAGCACAGAGACTGCCTTTCTTAGCCTCGCCCGTCATCAGGGTTGGGCATGTGCCTGGGATCTGGCCGCTGGAATTAAACCTCCCACAGATGACCCTCTTTTCTCTGCCTACAGACTAGAAGCAAACCACATGGTATCACGAGGACAGCAGAATCACAAGATGCAGGAAAGTGTGTCCCTCTTTAGCGGAAAAGCCACTAAACACCTGCATTTGGCTATTAGGTGAAACAAACCTCTTTCACGTCAAGCTAATACCTTGAAGTATGTTGCTTATAGCAGCTGGCATCACCTTAAATATTAAACCAAAAGGCACAGAAAATAAGGGATCCGATGCAGGGAGGGACAATGGGAATTCCTAGGTTAGAAATCCGTGCAGAGGGCTCGGGGAGGGATGTCATCAGGGAAAAAAGAGAACAAGGCGGCAGGGGTGGGATAGAAACTGGAAAGTTGGATTGAAGGGTGTTTTGCTTTGTTAGTGGAAAATGTGCAAACAGCAAGAAATCCCAAGGAAGCCAATGAAAAGAAATATCCAAGGAAATTTACTCTGGGAAATAAAAAGATGACACAGAAAAGCAAACATGAAAAACTGCTTGGCTCATCAGAGAACAATATTTATTTACATACTTACAATACTGCATATACTCAGTAGGAATCTAACCAAAAAAGGATTTAAATTCTGGGAGGGTATGTGTGTGAAATCTGAAGTAAGAATGCACAATGTTTGCCTTCCATGGTAAGAAGTCACCAGGTAATATTGATAACATAGAAAACCGGAAAGTCAAGAAGCAGCAATTTCAATATCTGTTTAGGATAATCAAAGTAAATTGCAGGATGAAAAGAATTTACCTAGCGGTTGCTTCTAAGTAGAAATTTGGCAAGTAGAAAGGGAACCATTAGGGGCACCTGGGTGGCTCAGTGGGTTAAAGCCTCTGCCTTCGGCTCAGGTCATGATCTCAGGGTCCTGGGATCGAGCCCCACATCGGGCTCTCTGCTCAGCAGGGAGCCAGCTTCCCCCTCTCTCTCTGCCCACCTCTCTGCCTACTTGTGATCTCTGTCTGTCAAATAAATAAATAAAATATTAAAAAAAAAAAGAAAGGGAACCATTAGAAGGTAGCTATTTGTCATTATAAATATTATAATCCTTTTGACTTAAAAATATGTACATGTGTTACTTTGATTAAAAATGAATACGTATATACATATTTTTTTAAAGATTACTGTCTGTTTACATCAGGCATTTCTAATTTTCAGCCCAGATGCATCACGTGTTTTAAATGGCTTATATTCAGGACAGGGATACATTTGCCTTGATTGCAGGGGGTAAAAAATCAATGTGCCCTCCCATTGTCTTTTTGCAGAGTCAAATGCTTCTTTGGTTTTTTGATGGTTTTGTTTTTGTTTTTTTCCCTTAAAAAGAAAATTCTGCCAAGAGTATAAAAGGGGACTACTGGGTGAATGTTGGCTAAAATCATTTAAGATAGGACTGGAGTCCGTGAGCATGCATTTCAGTAGCGAAATAATGTTTCAGACGCTTCAGAACCCCTAGATGAAACTGTGATGAAATAATGAAATGCTTATTTCAGCCTATACCTTGAGTTGCGAAAAGCCTCTTTCTTCCCAGTGGGCGTATTTTAGCTGATGCCACATCCATATTTGTAGTGAAAAATATAAATAATTTACACATCCTTCCCCCCTCATCAAAAGACAGTGGAGAAAGCTTGAACAGGAAGGTCAGAAGAACACAACCATATGTCCCCTATTTCCCAAAGAGCCCCAAGCAAAATGATTCTATTTCATTGTTAGACCACAAGTTGGACTTTACAGTGAAATCTTCAGCTCAGAAAACATGGTAGTCAATGATGAACTTATGGCAGAGAAAAGAGAGAACAGGAAAATCAGAATTAGTTGGGTTACAGTATGTCTCGAATGTTCCCCTTTACCATTCTTTCTGTTCTCCTTTGTCTGTTCATCATCTTCCTCCCTGTATGGCCTCCTCCTACCTCCAGTCCCTCAGCAAGGGTGCTCTGAGAAGGCTAAGGTCATTCTGGACCCTTTCGCTCTACTCCCTACTCCAATAATAGAGCTCCTGGAAGGAAATTTTGTTAAGCTTATGTGAAGAGGCATATCCGTATTGCTTTCTGGGAAATTTCAACAGTTGGTCCCAGACAATGCCTGACAAATGCTCAACACTATTTTTGGAATTACGTTGTGCTGGTTGCCATGCCACGCAACGTTGGTGGGGTGAGAGAGAAAGCTTGCACCGGGTTTTCCTGAATTGTTGACAGTGGGCTTTGCCTGGGTCATCTGAAAGTCAAGCAGAAAACAGCAACTTTCCCTCCTGTCCTAAGCCAGCACACTCAGGGGGTGAGTAGTGGTCAACCGCAAGAGAGGTGCTTCCCCAGTGGAAGAGAAAATCCGTCCTCACTGAGACCCTGGAAGCTATATTAATCTAGAGACTGGAGAGCTGGCCTTCCACTCTGGAGTGTATTTTGTTGCTTCTTTTAGTCCCTGACAGTGAGTCAGTGAGAGGAAAAACCTGTCTCGTGTCAGCATCTTCTTTCCCATTCCAGTCCAGGGAGTCCGACCCAGGGCGACAGTGTTCCTGGAATCATGGAGGGAGATTATGTGAAATCCTGGCAGGAGGGGGATTGGAGAAATGTTTGAAAGGAAGAGGCTTGGTGGGAAGACAGAAAATAGCTGGCCCTGGGGGAAGATGAAAATCCCCAGCCAGGAAAAAGCCATCTTACAGAGTGTTTTCATTTTGCCTGCCTGGACACCTTCCCTGCCTTCGGGAGAAGCACACTGAGGTGAGAAGAACACAGGCTCTGGAGATGGGCAGGCTAAGTTGGAATTTTGGCTGTGCACTTACCAGCTATCTGACTTTAGGCAAGTGATTTAAGCTGGGCGTCTCAGGTGTTTCATCTGTCAAATGGAGTAACAACACCCGTATTTTTTAAAGGATTTAACGAGCTGTTACATATAAATGCTTAGAACTCTGCCTATAACGTAGCAGGTAGGCAGTAGGTAGTAGTAGTAGATAGTAGGTAGTTGTAGGTAATCAACCATTGGCCTCTCTGGCTGTTATATAATGGCCTCCTGGTACCTTTAAGGAGCTACTCATGGGCCATGTGGCTGGAATGGAGCCACACGTTCCCGTAGAACTGGCCAGTCACTTTACCATAATAGTTCGTTCCAAGGATGTGGAGAATCTGTTAAGAAATATTACCCATGGGAATGTAAAATTGTATAGCAACTCCGTACACAGTCTGGCGGTTTCTTTAAAAATCAAACATGCCATGACCATTTAACCAAGTGATCGTGCTCCTGGACATTTTCCCGAGAGAAAGGAAAACTTAGGTTCAAATAAAAATCTTTCTATGAACATCTACGGTTGCTGCAATCATAATAGTCCAAAACTGGAAACAACCCAGAAGTCCTTCAATGGATGAATAGTTAAACTGTGGTGCATCGATAGACTACCACTTAGCAATAAAAAGGAGCAAACTACTGATATATGCAACCAACCAGATGACTTTCCAGGAATTATCCTGAGTGAAAGACAATCACAAAAGTTTGCAGACCCTTTGATTCTATTTATGCAGCATTGTTGAAATGACAAAATTATAGAAATGGAGAACAGAGTAATGGTTGCCGTGAGGAGTCGCCGAGGTGATAAAAATAGTCTGTATTTTGCTGCATCAATGCCTGTATCCTAGCTATGATATTAACTAGAGTTTTGCAAGCTGGACCTGTTCGTATTATTTTTTACAACTGCATGTGAATCTATAATTATCTCAAAAGAAAAGGTTTAATGAAAAAAAATCTCCTCCAGGTGATTTTTTAAAAATTTTTTTCAGTGTTCCAAAATTCATTGTTTATGTACCACACCCAGTGGTCCATGCAATACGTACCTTCCTTAATACCCACCACCAGGCTCACCCCCCAACCGCCTCCCCTCCAGAACCCTCAGTTTGTTTCTCACAGTCCACAGTCCTCCAGGTGATTTTAACAAGGAGCCAAAGTAGAGCATAACTGATCTATTACCTCCCTATTTGTAGGCCTTTTCCTGTTCATCTCTTAGATGAACATAACATAACGCTTAGAGTCCATAACCCATTGAATCATTTTTATTAATACCTTGACTTTCCTTGCTTCCCATGTCCTTGTATGTAAGGAGCATTTCTTACAAGCAACACTTGTTTTTGTTTTTCTTTTTAACCAGTTTACAATCTTTGATCTACTATGAGAGTTTTTGTCTGTTAAACTTAATAAATATTTGAAGTAAAATCTATCATCTCACTTAGTTCCTATATTTTCTTTGTTCTTTTTTTGTCTTAATTCTTTTTGCATTAATTAATTACTTTTATAATTATTTTTCCCCTCCATTAACTTATTGTGAATTCTTTTCATGTTTTACAAGAGGTTACAATGTACATGCCTAGAAGAAACTCATATAATTCATAGTCTTATCACTTCTCTCAATTAAAGGATCTTAGAACTCTTTGACTCCATGTGATGGTTAATTTTCTGTATCCTGGCCTCCTGTGGCCCTTCTGTTTCTTTGGATAACCTTGACTAATACTCTACTATCATCTCAATTTTTGTGTTATGGATCTCATGTTTTCATTTTGCATATATTTAAATCCCCAAGACATTATTTTCATTGTCCTACACAGTAAATGTTCATTTATAATTTTCTATCAGTGCAGTTCTTCTAAAGACAAATTATTTTAGATTTTGCTCCTCGGAAATGTCTTCTCTATTTTCCCTTCATTTTTAAAGAGCATTTATACTGCATATGTAATTCCACATGGGCAGTATTTCCTCTCAGCACTTGCAGATGTTACTTCATTGTCTTCTGACCTGAATTGTTTGTGTTGAAAAGTTCCAGCTCCTTTGAAGTTTACATTATCAATTCTCTCTGACATCTTTTAAGACTTTTCTCTGTCTTTGGACTTCACTTTTACTTTCTGAACCTAGGTGTGGATTTCTTCTGCTCACACCTTGTTGAGTCTTTCTTGCACTCATCAAATCTGTGATTTAAGTCTTCATCAATTTTGGGAACATCTCAGCTAATAAACATCACATATTGCTTCTGCCCTACTCTCTCTCTCCTTTCCATCTGGTTATACAATTACATCTTTAGGTTTTCTCCATGTCCCATACGTCTCTTATACGCCCTCTATCTCCCCTATATTTTGTCGCTTTTTTAACTGAGGTATAATTAACATACCATATTATACTAGTTTCAGGTGTACAACATGGTGATTAAACAATTCCATTCATTACTTGGTGCTCACCATGGTAAATGTGACCACCATCTGTCACCTTACAGTGTTATTTCCATATTATTGACTGTATTTCCTGTGCTCTGCTTTTCATCTTTGTGACTGATTTATTCTACGCTTGGTAGTTTGTCCCTCTTCATCCCCTTTACCTGCTTTACCATCCTTTTGCTTCTCTCAAGGTTTCAATCAGTGTATTTTCTACTGATCTAGCTTTCATCTCTTTTGGTCTCTTTTCAGATATGTCTAGACTGCTTTTAAACCCACTACTGACTTTCTACTTCTAGTCATAATATTTTTCTCTTTTTTTCTTTTTTAAAGATTTATTTGGTCATTTGAGAAAGAGAGGGAGAGCACAACCAGGAAGAAAGAGGGACAGGGAGAGAGAGAACCTCTAAGCCTGGAGCCCCTCAGGGGCTTGACTTCGAGACCCTGAGATCTCAACCTGAGCTGAAACCAAAAGTCTCATGCTTAACCGGCTATGCCACCCAGGTAACCCCAGTCACAGTGTTATTCAATCCTGAATCCTTTTATAGGTTCCATTTCTCTGGAGAAATTTTCCATTTTGTCCATCTTTTCTTTGAGTGTAGCAATCATGATCATTATAGTGATCAATATCTGATCATTATAATATCCAGGTTATCTGTGGGCTTATATCTGTTGTCTTTCTTCTTCCTGTCTTGACATGCTTGGAATTTTTTTTTTTTTTTTGTGATGGGTATTATGTACAAAAAACTGTAGAGGCTATAGATGGTAGTATCTCACCTCAGGGAGGATTTACTTTTCTTCTAGCAGGCAGGTAGGGTGAGAGAAGATCACCTTAATTCCATCAAGGATTGAGAGGGTTCAAAGCTGTTTGCAGTTTTTTTGAGGGCTGATCTGTTCCCATATTGCCCATTCCTCTAGGGCATATCTTCAACCTAGGGAGGCCCTGAAAATTCAGTGTCTTGGCATTTTGGAGGAGATTCCTGGCTCCCTGCCCACTCCCCACCCCCCCCCCCAAAAATCCCCAGATCCCTTAGTGTGACCCTTCACTTGGACCTGTCCCTCTGATCATTTTGTTTTCTGTATTTTTCTGCCCTTGTCAGAGGTTTTTTTGTCCCAGAGCCTCCTTCATGAGAAGCTCTCTCTTGGGTAGTTAAGTTAGTTTAATTTGAAAAGCTAATGTTTCAATGGCTGAAAGTGTTTCATTTTCAGTATATCTTTACTTTACTAGAGATCTTTGATCTTCTAACAAAAAAGAGCTATGGCTCTGCCTCTACTTTGCTGTGGGATGCTGGGCAGATCACTATACTATGGGACTGAGAAAAGGGCTAAGTTTCCTCCAGCTCAGGCATTTTATAGCTTCCTGATTTTACATACACAACTTTGGAACACACCAAAAAACTAGTTTTGCTGTGATGAATGAGATTAGAAAGAGCATTAAAAAGTATCAGCAGGGGCTCCTGTGTGGCTCAGTCAGTTAACACCTGACTCTTGGTTTTGGCTCAGGTCATGATCTCATGGATTATGAGACTGAGTCCCATAATGGGCTCCATGTTAAGTGGGGAGTCTTCTTGAATATTCTCTCTCTCTCCCTCTCCCCTTCTCTCCAACACATGCTCGCTCGCTCCCTCTCTCTAAAATAAATAAATAAATAAATAAATAAATAAATAAATCTTTTCTAAAAAGTTAGCATCAGCCAACATTCATGTTTCTCCAAAAGATTTTTAAGATTCTATAAATATTTGTTAACTGATAAAGTTAGGAACATAACTGAATGTAGAGAATGAGAGGAGCTTGGTATAACTGTACCTCCTCTAGACGATTAGGTTCTGAAGTCCAAGGCAAAAGATAACATGTAGGTTGGTCCCTTGTAAAATATATCCCTGAAAACTCTCAAGCAGCCTGCGAAGTAGAGTAAGCATACTCATATTTCAAGCCACACAGGAGGCTGACATTCCAATTCTCCATAGGTACAAAAAGGTCAATTTTTCCTCCAACGTTAGAACTATTTCTTTGGTTAGCCACTGAAGTATTTGATTTGTATTTAGAGGTTGTATTGTATTTTTAAATGTATACGCTAGCACTAAAATCACATGATATTAAAAAAAGCAAATACAAAGTAAGATCTACTATTGAAGAGTAGATTACATCTCCCATTTTATATTGTTGGAATAATTTGTATCTAGAGGGGCAGTACCATAACAATCACCAGTAGCATTCTCCCACTCCACATATGTGCAATCAAGTTCTCATGAGTTAAATGTGCATATGAGGTGATTTTACTGTAACAGATTATAAGAGGACAGGAAAAGACTCTGAGATTAAGATGAAAGCTACTGATTATGCACTACAAATTAAGCTAGCCAGGGCACAGAAATTACTAGCTTTGCCCTTGTTTGCTCAAGAGATGGGAGGAAAACTTGGAGTTTCAAATAATTATCCAATGAAAAGATGAAAGAGAAGTAGCGTATTTTGTGCATCTATTAGCATGACATATCTTGAATATACAATCACACTATATTCTTTCAACAATTCAAAGGTTTTTACTAATGAAGAAATAGAGGAACTAAGAGGGAGCCCTGCCCATCAAAGTGGACCCATTCTCTTAATCTAAAGCTACCCAAGCCCCAAAGCCTGCTTTTCCCACATGCTGGAAAATGACAAAAAGACTTAAATTTAAGGATCCTGATCATTATGAGCTGCTAACACACTTCAACTGCCACTTGGGCTTAAGCGAGCAAAATAAATAACTGCAATAATAATGGAAGCATTGCCTGCTGGCTGTAAAGATTTGTATACATGTGTATCAAACTATGATACAGGCATCACTTTGGTAAAACATCCTTTACTTAAGGAAATCAGAAAGTAACCCACCACCCTTATTATACTCCAGACAAGGGCAGGTGTAATTAAATTGGGAAAATGCTCTTGATTGATTTCCAAGCAGCTCTGTTGAATGGAGCTGTGATTCTGAACACTGATCAACAGTCTTACAATCAATAGAGCAATGAAGCAAGGACATGAACCACCAGTAAAAGAGCATCCTGCAAGGGATAATAAGTGCTTCTCACTGCCGAAATGGAGGAGAATTTAGACACATTGTTGTTGACAAGTTCATATCTAAAGGTGACTGTGCTGTTTACGCAGTGAATGCATAAATGGAAGTAATTAAGCTCTACTGGAAGTCATCTAGGCTGTCACTTCACTAGTCTTCCAGGCCGGCCTGCTTGGGCATACGTGCTCATGCCTTGCCCAGCTTTATCTAAATTAGACTCCATTGGAGCAAAGGAGATGTGAAAGCAGCAATGAGAACCAGAAGCAGTTACATTTTTTTTTTATTGATGGGAAATATTAGGACAAATAACAGAATAAGAAATGTATACCCAGTGACTAATTTCTTGTGGGAACGCTTCCATGGATGGACTTCCCACATTCTTACTGTCTTTTAAACGGAGACGTCAGCATCTTTCCCAGGAATCTGTTCCTGGGGGATTATGGTTGCTGACTCTATTTTGACATCATCATTTCACAATAAGAAGTGTCTAAAGGAAGGCTTTTGAAAGCCTCACGGGATAATTACAAACCCGCCAGCAGTGTCAAGTGACCTGGGTTAATGGTACTCACTCAATATTGTCAAATTTAACAAATGATTGTTAAACTAGTGAATCCAGAGGTCACGACACAGGTAAAAGTATTAAGGAGCAACATGCTCCTCTCATTCCTTCCGTTTTAATTTTTCATTTGTTTATGGTACTGACCAGAGAGTGCTAACTTATGGCACAAATGCACTCAATCATACTATGATTGCATTACATACAAGAAAATTGTGAATGGTAATCTATTTCATCCACCTTCGTATCTCCTACTTTCCCTTTAAACAGACACATAAACTTTCAACTTTTTAAAAGTCCACTGTAATCCTTCCGACTTCAAGTGCATATATCACAGGGGAAAAACAAATGCACACTGGGATGTGGATGGATTCTGGGGGTCAGGTCAGCTCCCTCTCGGGCCAGCGTCACCTCACATAGGATTCAGATTCCTCCCTCAGCACAGCTCCAAGTCATGCTTGGAGTCACCAACTAACTCAGGTCTTCTGTACTCACACACTGGACGTATTAGGACTGCAGACAATGCAAAACCCAATGCTCTATGCCTCCTGATACCCATTGAAAGGAGAAGATGGGTCTCCTTGCTCTATCACACTGGGTGGTAAGTGCTGGGAAAGAGCTACACAGGATGCTGCTGATCCTTCCCCAGTCGTGGGAAGGGAGGGAGTGGGCAAAGACTGAAAAGGCAACCATGCCTGAGAGATCTTTCTCTCTCGCCTCTGTCTCTGTTTCTTCCAGTTCTACCATTTCTTCTTCCTCCCATCTCTTGCCTTTTCTTCTCCACCTTCATCCACCTCTTCTCTTTTACTTCCTATTTTCTCCTCCCACTGTCTTGCCTCCTCTCCTGCTCAGACCTCAGTTTTACTACCGGCTCCAGGTAGTAACAGGGGCGATGCATAGCAATGTTGCGTGTCTTGTTATTCACACAAAATACCATGTTTTGTTATGTCTGTGGACTTTTAGCCAAGCATACCACATGTTCTAAAAATGTTACAATATGATCACTATGTGGGACTTACCAACTAAACATCAATCTGACTGATCCCAAGTTTGAGGTTTAGTAAGAAATGAAATATGACAAGGGAAAAAGAAGTTCACTTAAATCTATTCACTGCTGAGGAATATAAAAATCTTTAAGTAGAAAATCTTATACAGAGTATTAGTGAGATTTTAGAAGAGGAAAGAGCAAAATAGGCTTTTGTGGGTTTAAAGATTCCAGTAAGCATCGAGATTGTTGGTTTGGGGTCAACATAAACCAAATGCTTTTTACCGCAACCTTTGTCAGTGTTCATGCTATTGGCATGATGGTGGGGGAATTTACTGTGCAAAGACAGCCTTCACATCACCAAAATTAAAAACATGTGTGCTTTAAAGGATACCCTAGAAAGTGAAAAAACAACCCACAGAATGGAAGAAAGATTTTATAAGTCATATCTGACAGGAGGCATATATCTTGAATACATAAAGATATCTTACAATTCAAGAATTAAAAGACAAATAAGCCAATTAAAAATGAGCAATGCAGGGGCTCCTCGGTGGCTCAGTCCACTAAGCATCTACCTTCAGCTCAGGTCATGATCCCAGGGTCCTGGGATGGAATCCTGTGTCAGGCTCCCTGCTCAGCAGGAAGTTTTCTTCTCCCTCTTCTGCTCCCCCTGGTTGTGCTCTCTCTGTCTGTCAGATAAATAAAATCTTTTTAAAAAAACTTTAAAAATGAAAATGAACAATGGACCTAAATAAACCTTCCTCCAAAGAATACATATAAATGGCTAAAAGGAAAAGATGCCATCATTAGCCATCAGGGAAATGCAAATCAAAACCACAATGAGATACAACTTTATGCCTTCTAGTATGGCTGTAATTAAAAAGACAGATGATAACAAGCATTGACTAGTGTGTGGAGAAATCAGAACCCTCATGCACTGCTAGAAGGCATGTAAAATGATCGACACACTTTAGAAAACACTTGGGCAGTTCCTCAAAAAATCAAACATAGAGTTACAATATGACCCAGCAATTCTACTCCTAGGTATTTACTCTAGAGAGACAAAACTACATGTCCACACAAACACTTGGACACAAATGTTCATAGCAGATATAATCTCATGAGAGCTAAAAAGTAGAAACTACACAAAAGTCCATTAGCCGAAGAATGCATTAAAAAAATGTGGTATATACTAGAATGAAATGTTACCCTGCAATAAAAAGAAATGACATTCTGAGATATCCTACAACATGGATGAATTTTGAACACATAATGCTAAGGGAAAGAAGCCAAGCACAAAGGACCATATATTGTATGACTCCGTTTATATGAAATATACATAAAAAGCAAATCTATAGAGACAGGAAGTAAATTTGTGGTTTCCTAGAGCTGGGAGTGGGATGGGAATTGAACAATAATGAGTATAGAGATTCTTTCTGTGCTGACGAAAATGTTCTAAAATTGACTGTGGTAATGGTCACACAGTTCTGTGAATTTGTGTATTATATTTTTTTTAATATTTTTTACTTAAATTCAATTGGCCAACATATACTATATCATTAGTTTCAGGTGTAGTGTTCAATGATTCATCATTGCATGTAACATCACATAATGTGCCCTCCTTAATGCCCATCACCCAGGTACCCCATCCTGCCACCCACCTCCCCTTCCACAACCCTCAGTTTGTTTTCCAGAGTCAAGAGTCTCTCATGGTTTGTCTCCCTCTTTGATTTCTTCCCATTCAGTTTTGCCTCCCTTCCTCTATGATCCTCTGTGCTATTTCTTATATTCCACAGATGAGTGAAACCATATGATAATTGTCTTTCTCTGCTTGACTTATTTCACTTAGCATAATCCCCTCCAGTTCCATCCACATTGACGTAAATTGTAGGTATCCATCCTTTCTGATGGCTGAGTAATATTCCATCGTATATATGAACCACATCTTTATCCATTCATCTGTTGAAGGACATCTCAGCTCCTTCCACAGTTTGACTATTATGGACATTGCTGCTATGAACATTGGGGTATACATACCCCTTCTTTTCACTACGTCTGTATCTTTGCGGTAAATACCCAGTAGTGCAATTGCTGGGTCATAGGGTAGCTCTATTTTTAACTTCTTGAGTAACCTCCATACTGCTTTCCAGAGTGGCTGTACCAGCTTGCATTCCCACCAACAATGTAAGAGGGTTCCCCTTTCTCCACATCCTCACCAATATTTGTTGTTTCCTGTCTTGTTAATTTTAGCTGTTCTAACTGTAGGTTGCCTTTCAGTTTTATTGACTGTTTTCTTTGCTGTGCAGAAGCTTTTTATCTTGATGAAGTCCCAGTAATTCATTTTTGCTTTTGTTTCCCTTGCCTTTAGAGATGTGTCTTGCAAGAGGTTCTGTGACCAAGGTCAAAGAGGTTACTGTATGTCTTCTCCTCTAGGATTTTGATGGGTTCCTGTCTCACATTTAGATCTTTCATCCACTTTGAGTTTATCTTTGTGTGTGATATAAAAGAATGGTCCAGTTTCATGCTTCTGTATGTGGCTGTCCAACTTTCCTAGGACCATTTACTGAAGAAACTGTCTTTTTTCCATTGGACATTCTTTCCTGCTTTGTTGACGATTAGTTGACCATAGAGTTGAGGGTCCATTTCTGGGCTCTCTGTTCTGTTCCATCTGTCTATACGTCTGTTTTTATGCCAGTACCATGCTGTCCTGATGATCACAGCTTTGTAATACAGCTTAAGTCAGGCTTTGTGATGCCCCTAGCTTTGGTTTTCTTCTTCTCTTTTTCTCTTTTTTTTTTTTTTAAGATTTTATTTACTTATTTGACAGAGATCACAAGTAGGCAGAGAAGCAGGCAGAGAGAGGAGGAAGCAGGCTCCCCGCTGAGCAGAGAGCCCGATGTAGGGCTCGATCCCAGGACCCTGGGATCATTACCTGAGCCGAAGGCAGAGGCTTTAACCCACTGAGCCACCCAGGCACCCCTTTTTTTCTTTTTTTTTTCAAGTTTTTTTTTTTAATTTATTTATTTGACAGACGGAGATCACAAGTAGGCAGAGAGGCAGGTAGAGAGAAAGGGGAGGAAGCAAGCTCCCCACTGAGGAGAGAGCCCGATGCAGGGCTCCATCCCAGGACCTTGGGATCATGACCCGAGCTGAAAGCAGAGGCTTTAACTGACTGAGCCACCCAGGCGCCCCTGGTTTTCTTTTTCAACATTCCCCTGGCGATTTGGGGTCTTTTCTGGTTACATACAAATTTTAGGATTGTTTGTTCCAGTTCTGTGAAAATTGTCAGTGGTCTTTTGATAGGGATTGCATTGAATGTGTAGATTGCTGTGGGTGGCATAAACATTTTTAACAATGTCTATACTTCCAATCCATGAGCATGGAATGTTTTCCCATCTCTTTGTCTCTTCCTCAATTTCTTTCATCAGTGTTCTGTAGTTTTTAGAGTACAGATCTTTTTACCTCTTTGGTTAGGTTTAGTCCTAGGTATCTTCTGGTTTTTGGTTCAATTGTATAAATCGGATTGATTCCTTAATTTCTCTTTCTTCAGTCACATTGTTAGTACATAGAAATGCAACTGATTTCTGTGCATTGATTTTTGTATCCTGCCATGTTGCTAAATTTGTATACCTTAAATGGGTAAATTGTATGGTTTGTGGATTCTATTACAATAAAGCTTAAAAAAGAGAAAGATTTCTTGGGGCATTACTGAATTGGTTTCTCAACCCCACACCCCAGCTCTAAGAGCCTGTAGCACATCTTCTGTCATTGTGACAAACTGCAAAGCCCAGAGAAATATCTAAATTCCCTCCTCACGAGAAGAAAGAAACATACTGCTTCTCCCACCCCATTGAGAACCACTGGAAAAGAATGATGCAAAAGGATGTGTATAAAGAAGCATGTTGAAGATTTCCAATGCTCTTGCCCACAGGTACTCATGCAGCCTAATTCTCAAGCAACCTAAGTCTTCTCTGCTATCTTTTCTCTAATCTACAAGAGTTGAAAATCAGGAAAATAAAAGAAACTTCTTGGGATGCCTGGGTGGCTCATTTGGTTAAGTGTGATTTCAGCTCAGGTCATGAACACAGTGTCTTGGAATTGAGCCCCATGTTGGGCTCTTCACTCAGAGGGTAGTCTGCTGGAAATTCTCTCTCTTCCCTATTCTCTCTAAAATAAGCGAATCTTTAGAAAAAGAAATTTCTCTTTCCAAAGGAACCATAAATCATCCTGCTTGTTTCTCTCAAAATGCACTGGCATTGTGTCATTGAAAACAATCTCAAACATAATTTTGCTGAAGCTACTTTCATTGACAAATAGCCAATTATTTTAATCTTTAAAATGGGATGTTTTCAAATACATAATCTGGATAGGAAATTATTTTTGACAACTTATAAGAATGTCTGTGATATAGCACTTGCACAGTTTTTCAATAAAGAGAAGATAGACTGACAACTCTAAGCCTAGAGGCAAGAATAATCACATAAGATCAGAAGGAAGGATTTCAGCTCAACACCATCAGTATTTACATAATTAAAAGTCATATTGAAAGCCGTAGAAAGAAGTAAAATTTTCACTATTTTCAGATGACATGATATTATATGTAGAAAACACAAAAGACTCCACTAAAAAATGACTACAACTGATAAATGAATTCAGTAAAATCTCAGGATACAAAATCAATGTGCAGAAATCTGTTGCATTTCTATATACTAATGATGAAGCGGCAAAGAGAAATTAAGAAATCAATTCCATTTACAATTGCACCCAAAATAATAAGATTTCTAAGAATAAAACTAACTAAAGACATGAAAAACCTGTCCTCTGAAAACGAAAAAACACTGATGAAATAAATTAAAGACAACACAGAGAAATGGAAAGACGTTCCATGCTCATGGGTAGAAAGAACAAATATTATTAGAATGTCTATACTTTCCAAAATGATCTACACATTTAATACAATCCTTGTCAAAATTCCAACAGCATTTTTCACAGAACTAGAACAAACTATCCTAAAATTTGTATGGAACCAAAAAAGACCTCAAGTAGCCAAAGCAATCTTGTAAAACAAAAACAAAACTGGAAGTATCACAATTCCAGACTTCAAGTTATATGGCAAAGCTGTAATAATCTGAACAGTATGGTACTGGAACAAAAACAGACACATAATTCAATGGAACAGGAAAGAAAACCCAGAAATAAACCCACATTTAATGGTTAATTAATCTTTGACAAAGCAGGAAAGAATTTCAATGAGAAAAAGACAGTCTCTTCAACAAATGGTGTTGAGAAAACTGGTCAGCTACATGCACCAAAAAAAAAGAAAGAAAGAAAGAAAGAAGGAAAGAAAATGAAACTGGGCCACTTTCTTACACCATACCAAAAAATAAACTCAAAACAGATTAAGGTCTATGGCGCCTGGGTGGCTCAGTGGGTTAAAGCCTCTGCCTCTGGCTCAGGTCATGCCCCGCATCTGGCTCTCTGCTCAGCAGGAAGCCTGCTTCCTCCTCTCTCTCTGCCTGCTTCTCTGCCTACTTGTAATCTCTGTCTGTCAAATAAATAAATAAAATCTTTAAAAAAAAAAAAAAGATTAAGGTCTAAATGTGGGACCTGAAACCACAAAGATCCCTGAAGAGAGCACAGACAGTAAGGTCTCTGACATAAGCTGGAGCAACATTTTTCTGGCCATGTCTCCTGAGAAAAGGGAAATAAAAGCAAAAGTAAACTACTGGGACTACATCAAAATAAAAAGCTTCTGCAGAGTAAAGGAAACAATCAACAAAACTAAAAGACAACCTACTGAATATAAGATATTTGCAAATGACATATCTGATAAACAGCATTCAAATATATCAAGAACTTATACGACTTGGGGCATCTGGCTGACTCAGTAGAGCAAACAACTCTTGATCTCTGGGTCATGAGTTCAAACCCACAATTGGTATGGAGTTTACTTTTTTTTAAATGTTAAAAAAAAAAAAAGAAGGAGGAGGAGGAGAACTGATACAACTCAACTCCAAAAAAACAAATACTCTAATCTAAATATGAGCAGAAGACATGCACAGACATTTCTCCAAAGAAGACATCCAGGGGCAACTGGGTGGCTCAGTTGGTTAAGTATCTGCCTTTGACTCTGGTCATGATCACAGAGTCCTGAGATCAAGCCCTGCATCAGGCTCCCTGCTCAACGGGGAGTCTGCTTCTCCCTCTGTCCCTCACCCCTCTCATGCTCTTTCTCATGTAAGTGCTCTCTGTCTCTCTCAAATAAATAAAATCTTAAAAAAAAAAAAAAAACAGACACATGAAAAGATACTCGATATCACTCCTCATCAGAGAATTGCAAGTCAAAACTACAATGAGCTGTCACCTCACACCTCAGAATGGCTAAAATCAACAACATAAGAAACAAATGTTGGCAAGGATGCAGAGAAAGAGTAACCCTCATTCACTGTTGGTGGGAATGCAAACTGGTGCAGCCACTGTGGAAAAATATATGGAGGGTCCTCAACAAGTTAAAAAATAGAGCTACCACATAATCTAGTAATCACAGTACTATCCATTTATCAAAAAAAAATACAGAAACACTAATTCAAAGGGATATGTGCACCCCTTATGTTTATAGCAGCATGATTTACAATAGCCAAATTACGGAAGCAGCCTAAGTGTCCGTCAACTGATGAATGCATAGAGAACGTGTATGTGTGTGTGTGTGTGTGTGTGTGTGTGTGTGTAGACACATATTGTTCATCCATAAAAAAGAATGATATTTTACCATTCACAATGACATGGTTTGAGTTACAGAGAATAATGCTAAGTGAAATAAGTCATCCAGAGAAAGACAAATACCATACGATTTCACTTATATGTGGAACTGAAGAAACAAAACAAATGAGCAAAGGGGTGGGATTGGGGGGAGGGAGAGAGAAAGGCAAACCAAGAAACAGACTCTTAACTCTAGAGAACAAAGTTGTGGTTACCAGAGGGGAGGTAGGTGGAGGATTGGTGAAATAGGTAATGGGATTAAGGAGTGTACTTGTGATGAGCACCGAGTGTGGTAGGGAAATGCTGAATCACTATATTGTACACCCGAAATTAAAATAACACGGTATGTTAACCATACTGGAATTAACATTTTCTTTAAAAGGCATGTTGAATAAAAAAGAAGTTAAACCAATGAATTATTTGATGAGATAGTAAGAACCAGAAGCTACTTGAGTGTGAAAGTATTAATTTATTAGCTTCTTGGAATGATAGTTAATTCTTTTTTTTTTAAGATTTTATTTATTTATTTGACAGAGAGAGATCACAAGTAGGCAGAGAGGCAGGCAGAGAGAGAGGAGGAAGCAGGCTCCCTGCTGAGCAGAGAGCCTGATGTGGGGCTTGATCCCAGGACCCTGGGGGATCATGACCTGAGCCAAAGGCAGAGGCCTTAACCCACTGAGCCACCCAGGTGCCCCGATAGTTAATTCTTTTGTTAAGCTTTGGAGTCATATTTTTTCATCACCAAACAAAACAAAACAAATACAAAAAAAAATCACTTTATGTCATAGACAGCCCCATTCCATCCAACATAGAATGTGCAGTTGGTGTGGTGGTAGAGTTGTGACAAGCTTCTTTCTCCTTGTTGCTTTTAAAATCTTCTCCTTGTCTTTATTTAGACAGTTTTAGTGTTATGCATCTTGGAGATTTCTTTGAGAAAATATGTTTGAGGACTATAAGCTTTATGAACTTGACTATCCAAATCTCTCCCCAGTCTTTGGAACTTCATGGCCATTATTTCTTTTAATAAGCTTCTGCTCTCTTCCCCCTCCCTCTTCTGGGATACCAATAATTATGTTTGTTTCTTCCGACAGAATCGCATAGTTCACATAGGCTTTCTTCACTCTTTTCCATTCTTTACTCCTTGTTCTCTTCTGCATGGATAATCTTAAAGATCCTCTCTTCCACTTCCCTACCAGAAGGTCAATGGCTTGTTCTCCATCCCAAATCATAAAAGGTCTGAACATTACGTAAGATGTCAGTTGCATGTGTGAGCAGAACAATACTCATCACCCTTGGGCTGTTGTGTGGGGAGGGCAGAGAAATAATCTTGGGCAGATATTCAAACAGAGTACTCATGTACAAGGGAGAAGCATAGAAAGAGATTCTGAAAATGAAGCCAAAGCAACAGTGACTTGGGAAGACAGGTAAGAAACGAGATTGGGGTGGTAGTGGTTAAGGGTCAGATACTGAAGTGAGATTGCTTGGTTTTGATCCTAGCTCTGTTTCTTGCTCACTGTGTGATCTTAGACAAATTGCTTAACCTCTCTGTGCCCCTTTTTTCCTCTCTGTAAAAGGAGGATGAGAGATGGTATCTACCTCAAAGACTTAATTAAGTTAGTCATCTAAAGCACTTATAAGAGTTTTTGGTTCACAGAAAGCCCTCCACAAACTACTCTGGCAAATCTGCTACCAGCAGCTCTCCACATTTACTGCAATATTTTGTCCACTTAGATGCTAGTGTCAGAGCTTATGGGGGTGATTGCTTTTCCTTCCTCATAGGAAAACATACCAGGACTAAGGTTGTTGGAGGAAAGCATGAAAGTGATTGTTTGTGCTTATTTGTTCTCTTGAGGACCATTCCTGATTGTAAATGGGAGATGGTCTTGTGAATACTCAATCCAGAAGAGATTTTAGGAATATAAGTCAATTCACTATTTATAGATGAGGATAGTGTACTCAGGGAGGTTGTACGAGCTACCCAAAGACACAGCTATTAGGGCTAAAATGGGAGTGGAACCTAACTACTACTGTAATACTTTCTCTAACACACCATGATCTAGGGTGAGATCCGGATGATTCAACTCTCAACACAGAGGCACTGTTGCTGTGGCACAAAGCGAGGGGACAGAATGTACAATCTGAGAGAACAGCATGAGTAAGTCACACACACACACACACGTTCCCCATTCACCAGTTCAAAACCTCCAGGAATGGCCCATCTGTCACTTGGGAACCTGAAAAACAGGAGGATTCCATAGTCCACTTCTGTCAGAGATGTGAGTTTGGGAACACAGGTGCCTCTCTGGGCTCAGGGTAAGCCCAGTGAACCCAATCACCCACACTTTCAGGAAAGCTTCAGCAGCTCCAAAAATAGAACTAATGCAATTAAGAAAGGGAAACTGCAGCAAGCAGGAGACTTAAAGTCAAAACAGCCCCATCCTTAAGGAGCCCCTGAGAGCTCTACAGTCAGAAGTCCTTCTATTTGCCATTTCCAGTGAGGAATCCACCCTCCTACGTTCCATCAGTCACCTTGGCTACCACTGCGTAGCAGGGCAAGGATGACCGCTTTTTTCCAGCCCTCTGAAGGTACATTATGCTTCCCTTTGGGGGCTATCAAGTAACAGAAAAATCTGAAAATACTTCTTTGCAAACTGCACTCCGCAATTGAAACTCTACAGAAAAGCACGTCAGTAGGAGCCTAGGGATGTTGTGCTTCGGAAATTTCTTAATGCCTCTGGATTTGGAGTGAGTAGATTTCATGAAAACTTGACAGATCGTCAAACCAAGATAGGGGGTCAGATCTAAATTCAGAACTTGCCATCTGATTTTTTAAAAACACTTGCATAGCAACAAGGGTTTCCCTTCTGGTAAAACAATTAGAGACAGGGATTAAATGTTTCAATCCAATTTTACATATCAAATTTGGCTCCGATTCTAGCTCATCAGAAGGAACCATCTTTAGCCTGCAAATGTATTTCATTTCAGGTCCTTTGGTTCAGAAGTCCACGAGGGAAATTAACAAAATCTCTTGTTATAAAAGAGCAAATGACTGAGCACCAACTAAGTTACTACACAGTTGTAGCCGGGTCTGATTTACCCAGTAACCAACACGTGCTTCTGAACGTAAGACCCATGTCTCTTGAGTCAAGATCCTCAAAGGTCACGATATACTTTGGTGCCCCCAAATTAGCATCTATAGATACAAGTTTACACATTTAGAAAAATTATAAGCAAAGAAATACCCTATTACTAGTTAGAACTTTGAATCAAAACTCTCCGATCTTCTCCCAACTGTAGCAAACCAGATTCATCCAATTTACACAGCCTAGACCAACTGGTTCTCAAACTTTCTGGTCTCAGAGCCTCTTCATAGTCCTCAAATTGATTCATGGCTCCAATTTCTTTTTTGTTTATGTGAGTTATATTTACCTTACTAGGAATGGAGATTGAGAAAATTTTAAAATATTCATTAATTCATTTAAAAAGAATAAACTGATTATTACAATTTTATGAAGTATGATTACAGCGTCTACAACAAATACAATTAGTGAGAACAGTGGCACTGTTTTACATGTTTACAAATCTGTGTAAGTCTGGCTGGAAGACAGCTGAATTTTCATGTTTGTTTCTGCACTCAATCTGCTGCAATATGTTTTAGTTAAACTATATGAAAAATATTCTCACCTCAAACAGATATTTCATTGGAAACGAAAGGGATATTTTAATAGTCTTTTCAGATAGTTGTGGATATTCTTGTTAACATGACAAAAAATTCAACAAGTGTAGTTTCTCAAAGCAAAGTTAAGGTCTGAAATTTTGTCAGTGGACTTGTTTATATGTTTTAAAATCCATTAATGTCTCTCACATTTCCAATTCACTCGCACATGTTTTTGTAACATCAGGCAGTGGTCATTTGGAAAATACCAGTTCACTCATTAATACACATCTTCCAAAGGTTGGCAAATTCCAATATTATATTGTCAAAACAATTACATTTGTTAATATCACCACTACTCACATTAGAAATGCCTTTAAATTTGGGGAACTGTCAAGCTAGCAGTGGTGGATGTACGTTTTTCACAACTCTAATTTTCTAGTATCTAATAATCTCTTGAGGGGCTGAATTTTATCACTGGCAACAAATCCAGTCAGTTGTTTTCCTTGATGTGACCAAGGTGACAGTTACTTGCAAGAAAATGCCTATAAATAACCCAAGTCTGAGTAACCATTGTTTCTCTGTCAGCCATGCTTCAAGTAAAAGTGGTGCTCCATGAAATAAAGTGGGGCCTTCAGCTCATTATTCAAAGCTAATTATTCAAAGAAGTGCTTTTCTTCAATCCAGTCATCTTCAGTATTCAGCAGAAGGGCTTCGTGTGTATTTTGCATTTCATCACACAGGAAATCAAAAAGATAAGTATTGAAGAGTCAAGATTTAATAAAATTAACATTTTTACTTTTGCACTAAAAACATTCTCTTTTTTCTTAAGATTTATTTATTTATTTGAGACAGTGGGGGAGGGGCAAAGGGAGAGAGGGAAACCCAAGCAGACTCCAAGCTGAGTGTGGAGTCCAACACAGAGCTCTACTGGACAATCTGACCTGGCCTCAGTCACAACCTGAGCTGAAACCAGGAGTCAAATGTTCAAACAACTATGCCACCCAGGCACCCCTCACCAAAGACATTCTTGAATAAAACTGGCTTTTCTTTTTCCTGAGAATGAAGAATCAGTGACTGTGAATATAATTTGGTGCCACTGTCTTGACTGGCATTAAAGCACCAGAATTGACCCACCACTGTTTTTGTACCATTACAGCAAATACACCAACACAACAGAAGAGACAAATAGTGTCTTGGCATTATAAATTTTCATTATATTATAATGAAAATCGTCTTGACTTCACAGATTCCCCTGCAAGGATTTCATGGATGGCCAAGGTTCTATGGACCACACTTTGAAAACCACTGGTCTACACCAAGGGCAGTTCTAAGGGCTTCCCTCTGTCCCTCCTCATCTGTGTCCCACCTTGTTGTTATGTGCCTAAAATATACAAAGTGAAATGTTTTGTGCCATAAAGAAAAATGTTCCAGACTATTCTATTACCTCGACATATGAAACAAATTTTTTTAAAATGTCAGCAATTCAAATGAGCAAAGAAATTCTAAAAGCAAGGAAAAAAGCCATATGGAAGAAAGAACATTTAATCTCTTGGCTCCTCTTATGAAAGAAAGCCCACCCTCAAACATGATGTTCCCAGACCCTTTACTGGTACAATCAAATCCTTCCTGGGAGTGGAGTGAGGAGAAGAGAACTCTTGAGCCACCTGCCCAGAAGCTACAGCATGCAAATTACATCCACTGCATTTCTTCTTAAGGACCAAGGTGCAAGGTCAACCAAGTCTGCTATTCTGTTCAGTGAGTAATCACCAACATTTCGGAAAACTCTGCCCCTAAAAAGGGATGTTCCCAATCTTTTCTCTTTGTCCTAAGAACTCAAGAACTCTCAACTTTGTCCTGAGTATCTCAAGACAACTTTCAAATGTCTCTTCAACGCTTTCCCCAGAAGTCGTTTTAGTATATTATTTCCCAAAGTAATATTTTGGTTTTAAAATTGTATTATGTATTTTTCAAACATACTTAGCAATTAAGAAAATAGTATGAAGAACCTCCCTATATCCTTTACCTAGATCCACAATTATTAAGGTTTTGTCCTATTGGCTTCATCCAGCCATCACTTTTTCTTTTTCTTTCTTTTCTTTGACAAAGTACTTTAAAGCAAATTTTAGGCATCATGTCATTTTCCCATATATAATTTGAAAGACATCCATAAAAATATGACTATGTAACTGTGATGCCATTAGCCCACCTAATTATTAATAATCATCTTTCTGTTTCATGTAATACAAGTCCATAAAAATTTTTTCCCAATTATCTCAAAAGCATGTTTCTACATTTGAATGGTTCAAATCAGAATCCAAATAAGGTCCACTCGTTACCTTTGGTTGGTATGTCTTCTTTTTTTTTAATGTTACGTTAGTCACCATACAGTATGTCATTAGTTTTTGATGTAGTGTTCCAAGATTCACTGTTTACGTATAATACCCACTGCTCCATGCAATACCTGCCCTCCTTAATACCCATCTCCAGTCCAACCCATCCCCCTGCCCCCTCCCCTTTAAAACCATCAGTTTGTTTCTGGGAGTCCACAGTCTCTCATGGTTCATCTCCCACTCCGATTCCCCCCCCCCCCACTTCATTTTTCCCTTCCCTATAACTCTGCAATTGCATTACTGGGTATTTACCACAAAGATACAGGTGTAGTGAAAAGAAGAGCCATATACACCCCAACGTTCATAGCAGCAATGTCCACAATAGCCAAATTGTCAAAGGAGCTGAGATGCCCTTCAACAGACAAATGGATAAAGAAGATGTGGTCCATATATACAATGGAATATTAGTCAGCCATCAGTAATGATGAATACCCAACTTTTGCATCAACACGGATGGAATGGGAAGAGATTATGTTGAGTGAAATAAGTCAAGCAGAGAAAGTCAATTAGCATATGGTTTCACTTACTTGTGGAACATAAAGGAATAGCATGGAGGACATTAGGAGAAGGAATAGTTGTTATGTCTTAAAACTTTTTCAATCTAGAGTTTTCCTTCCTTCCTCTTCTCCATGCCAGGCATGGACATGTTGCAAAGACCAAGCCAGCCATTTAGAAAATGTCCTACATTCCAAATTTGCCACCTTGGGGTCTTAACTTGTTCCTCTGTACTTATGTTACCTATAAATGAGAATTAACTCTCTAAGTTTGATCAGATTTATTTTCAAGTTTATTTTATTTTTTTCAAGACAGTTTATTGGTTGTGCTGTGAGATGATGTTTGGACTTCCCATAGTTAATGATGAGTGATTAATGAATGGATTCAGCAGGCGGTGGTCTGATCCTCCCCCACTCTCCATTAGAAAGCTCCCCACAAACTTTCACCTAGTGCTTTATCTAATGGTGATTGGTAACAGTTGCAAAATGATAATTTTAGGATTTTATTTTTTCTTCTTTCACATTTTTAGCTGGTATTTCTCTATGATAAAGAATTATTTTTCTCATCATCCAAGGCTTTCTGATAACCCTGAAATAAAGCTCATAAGAAAAGACAGCCTAAATGTCTCATTCTCTCCTTCTAATTTTCAGTGTTTGAAGTAAATTGTTTTTGCCCCAGTTACTTCCAGTGGTGTTCACTGAATTGTCCTTCTGGTTTTTTTGTTTTTGTTTTCGTTTTTTTAAGATTTTATTTATTTATTTGACAGAGAGAGAGAGAGAGAGACAGGGAACGCAAGTAGGGGGAGCAGGAGAGGGAGAAGCAGGCCTCCTACTGAACAAGGAGTCCCATGTGGGGCTGAATCCCAGGACGCTGGGATCATGATCCCAGCCAAAGGCAGACACCCTGTCCTTCTGATTTTTTTTTTTTCTATAAACATATAATGTATTTTTATCCCCAGGGGTACAGGTCTGTGAATCGCCAGGTTTACACACTTCACAGCACTCACCATAGCACATACCCTCCCCAATGTCCATAACCCCACCCCCCTCTCCCAACCCCCCTCCCCCCAGCAACCCTCAGTTTGTTTTGTGAGAGTAAGAGTCTCTTAAGGTTTGTCTCCCTCCCAATCCCATCTTGTTTCATTTATTCTTCTTCTACCCCCTTAACCCCCCATGTTGCATCTCCACTTCCTCATATCAGGGAGATCATATGATAGTTGTTTTTCTCCAACTGACTAATTTCACTAAGCATGATACCCTCTAGTTCCATCCACGTCATTGCAAATGGCAAGATTTCATTTCTTTTGATGGCTGCTTAGTATTCCATTGTGTATATATACCACAGCTTCTTTATCCATTCATCTGTTGATAGACATCTAGGTTCTTTCCATAGTTTGGCTATTGTAGACATTGCTGCTATAAACATTCGGGTGCACGTGCCCCTTCGGATCACTACATTTGTATCTTTAGGGTAAATACCCAGTAGTGCAATTGCTGGGTCATAGGGTAGTTCTATTTTCAACTTTTTGAGGAACCTCCATGCTGTTTTCCAGAGTGGTTGCACCAGCTTGCATTCCCACCAACAGTGTAGGAGGGGTCCCCTTTCTCCGCATCCTCGCCAGCATCTGTCATTTCCTGACTTGTTAATTTTAGCCATTCTGACTGGTGTGAGGTGATATCTCATTGTGGTTTTGATTTGTATTTCCCTGAAGCCGAGTGATCTGGAGCACTTTTTCATGTGTCTGTTGGCCATCTGGATGTCTTCTTTGCTGAAATGTCTGTTCATGTCTTCTGCCCATTTCTTGATTGGATTATTTGTTCTTTGAGTGTTGAATTTGATAAGTTCTTTATAGATTATGGACACTAGCCCTTTATCTGATATGTCGTTTTCAAATATCTTCTTCCATTCTGTCTGTTGTCTTTTGGTTTTGGTAACTGTTTCCTTTGCTGTGCAAAAGCTTTTGATCTTGATGAAATCCCAATAGTTCATTTTTGCCCTTGCTTCTGTTGCCTTTGGCGATGTTCCCAGGAAGACGTTGCTGCGGCTGAGGTCGAAGAGGTTGCTGCCTGTGTTCTCCTCAAGGATGTTGATAGATTCCTTTCTCACATTGAGGTCCTTCATCCATTTTGAGTCTATTTTCATGTGTGGTGTAAGGAAATGGTCCAATTTCATTTTTCTGTGTGTGGCTGTCCAATTTTCCCAACACCACTTGTTGAAGAGGCTGTCTTTTTTCCATTGGACACTCTTTCCTGCTTTGCCAAAGATTAGTTGACCATAGAGTTGAGGGTCTATTTCTGGGCTCTCTATTCTGTTCCATTGATCTATGTGTCTGTTTTTGTGCCAGTACCATGCTGTCTTGATGATGACAGCTTTGTAATAGAGCTTGAAGTCCGGAATTGTGATGCCACCAACTTTGGCTTTCTTTTTCAATATTCCTTTGGCTATTCGAGGTCTTTTCTGGTTCCATATAAATTTTAGGATTATTTGTTCCATTTCTTTGAAAAAAAATGGGTGGGATTTTGATAGGGATTGCATTAAATGTGTAGATTGCTTTAGGTAGCATAGACATTTTCACAATATTTGTTCTTCCAATCCAGGAGCATGGAACATTTTTCCATTTCTTTGTGTCTTCGTCAATTTCTTTCATGAGTACTTTATAGTTTTCTGAGTATAGATTCTTATCCTCTTTGGTTAGGTTTATTCCTAGGTATCTTATAGTTTTGGGTGCAATTGTAAATGGGATTGACTCCTTAATTTCTCTTTCTTCTGTCTTGTTGTTGGTGTAGAGAAATGCAACTGATTTCTGTGATGACACTTTACTAAATTCCTGTACAAGTTCTAGCAGTTTTGGAGTGGAGTCTTTTGGGTTTTCCACATATAGTATCATATCATCTGCGAAGAGTGATAATTTGACTTCTTCTTTGCCGATTTGGATGCGTTTAATTTCTTTTTGTTTGTTGAGGCTAGGACCTCTAGTACTATGTTGAATAGCAGTGGTGCTAGTGGACATCCCTGCTGTGTTCCTGACCTTAGCAGAAAATCTTTCAGTTTTTCTCCATTGAGAATGATATTTGTGGTGGGTTTTTCATAGATGGCTTTGATGATATTGAGGTATGTACCCTCTATCCCTACACTTTGAAGAGTTTTGATCAGGAAGGGATACTGCACTTTGTCAAATGCTTTTTCAGCATCTATTGAGAGTATCATATGGTTCTTGTTCTTTCTGTTATTAATGTGTTGTATCACATTGATTGATTTGCGGATGTTGAACCAAACTTGCAGCCCTGGAATAAATCCCACTTGGTCGTGGTAAATAATCCTTTTAATGTACTGTTGAATCCTATTGGCCAGTATTTTGGTGAGAATTTTTGCATCTCTGTTCATCAGGGATATTGGTCTGTAATTCTCTTTTTTGATGGGATCCTTTTCTGGTTTTGGGATCAAGGTAATGCTGGCCTCATAAAATGGGTTTGGAAGTTTTCCTTCCATTTCTATTTTTTGGAACAGTTTCAGGAGAATAGGAATTAGTTCTTCTTTAAATGTTTGGTAGAATTCCCCTGGGAAGCCATCTGGCCCTGGGCTTTTGTTTGTTTGGAGATTTTTGATGACTATTTCAATCTCCTTACTGGTTATGGGTCTGTTAAGGTTTTCTATTTCTTCCTGGTTCAGTTGTGGTAGTTTATATGTCTCTAGGAATGCATCCCTTTCTTCCAGATTATCAAATTTGTTGGTGTAGAGTTGCTCATAGTATGGTCTTATAATTGTTTGTATTTCTTTGGTGTTGGTTGTGAACTCTCCTCTTTCATTCATGACTTTATTTATTTGGGTCCTTTCTCTTTTCTTTTTGATAAGTCTGGCCAGGGGTTTATCAATCTTATTAATTCTTTCAAAGAACCAGCTCCTAGTTTCGTTGATTGGTTCTATTGTTTTTTTGGTTTCTATTTCATTGATTTCTGCTCTGATCTTTATGATTTCTCTTCTCCTGCTGGGTTTAGGCTTTCTTTCTTGTTCTTTCTCCAGCTCCTTTAGGTGTAGGGTTAGGCTGTGTATTTGAGACCTTTCTTGTTTCTTGAGAAAGCCTTGTACCACTATATATTTTCCTCTCAGGACTGCCTTTGCTGTGTCCCACAGATTTTGAACTGTTGTGTTTTCATTATCATTTGTTTCCATGAATTTTTTCAATTCTTCTTTAATTTCCTGGTTGACCCATTCATTCTTTAGAAGGATGCTGTTTAGTCTCCATGTATTTGGGTTCTTTCCAAATTTCCTCTTGTGATTGAGTTCTACCTTCAGAACATTGTGGTCTGAAAATATGCAGGGAATGATCCCAATCTTTTGACAGCGGTTGAGACCTGATTTATGACCCAGGATGTGATCTATTCTGGAGAATGTTCCATGTGCACCAGAGAAGAATGTGTATTCTGTTGCTTTGGGATGAAATGTTCTGAATATATCTGTGATGTCCATCTGGTCCAGTGTGTCATTTAAGGCCTTTATTTCCTTGTTGATCTTTTGCTTGGGTGATCTGTCCAGTTCAGTGAGGGGAGTGTTAAAGTCCCCTACTATTATTGTATTATTGTTGATGTTTTTCTTTGATTTTGTTATTATTGGTTTATATAGTTGGCTGCTCCCACGTTAGGGGCATAGATATTTAAAATTGTTAGATCTTCTTTTTAGACAGACCCTTTGAGTATGATATAGTGTCCTCCCTCATTTCTTATTATAGTCTTTGGCTTAAAATCTAATTGATCTAAGAATTACCACCCCAGCTTTCTTCTGATGCCCATTAGCATGGTAAATTGTTTCCCCCCCCTCACTTTAAGTCTGGAGGTGTCTTCAGGTCTAAAATGAGTTTCTTGTAGGCAACATAATGATGGGTTTTGTTTTTTTAATCTATTCTGATGCCCTGTGTGTTTTGATTGGGGCATTTAGACCATTAACATTCAGGGTAACTATTGAGAGATATGAATTTAGTGCCATTGTATTGCCCATAAGGTGACTGTTACTGTATATTGTCTCTGTTCCTTTCTGATCTACTACTTTTAGGCTCTCTCTTTGCTTAGAGGACCCTTTTCAATATTTCCTGTAGAGCTGGTTTGGTGTTTGCAAACTCTTTCAGTTTTTGTTTGTCCTGGAAGCTTATCTCTCCTTCTATTTTCAATGATAGCCTAGCTGGGTATAGTATTCTTGGCTGCATGTTCTTCTCATTTAGTGCTCTGAATATATCATGCCAGTTATTTCTGGCCTGCCAGGTCTCTGTGGATAAGTCTGTTGTGAATCTAATATTTTTACCATTGTATGTTACAGACTTCTTTTCCTGGGCTACTTTCAGGATTTTCTCTTTGTCACTAAGACTTGTACATTTTACTATTAGGTGACAGCATGTGGACCTATTCTTGTTGATTTTGAGGGGGTTTCTCTGCACCTCCTGGGTTTTGATGCTTGTTCCCTTTGCCATATTAGGGAAATTCTCTATAATAATTCTCTCCAATATACCTTCTGCTCCCCTCTCTCTTTCTTATTCTTCTGGAATCCCAATTATTCTAATGTTGTTTCATCTTATGGTGTCACTTATCTCTCGAATTCTCCCCTCGTGGTCCAGTAGCTGTTTGTCCCTCTTTTGATCAGCTTCTTTATTCTCTGTCATTTGGTCTTCTATGTCACTAATTATTTCTTCTGCCTCATTTATTCTAGCAGTAAGAGCCTCCATTTTTTATTGCACTTCATTAATAGCTTTTTTGGTTTCAACTTAGTTAGATCTTAGTTCTTTTATTTCTCCAGAAAGGGCTTTTATCTCTCCAGAGAGGGTTTCTCTAATATCTTCCATGCCTTTTTCGAGCCCAGCTAGAACCTTGAGAATCGTCATTCTGAACTCTAGATCTGACATATTACCAATATCTGTATTGATTAGGTCTCTAGCCTTCAGTACTGCCTCTTGTTCTTTTTTTTGTGGTGAGTTTTTCTGCCTTGTCATTTTGTCCAGATAAGAGTATATGAAGGAGCAAATAAAATACTAAAAGGGTAGCTAAGACCCCAGGAAAATGCACTTTAACCAAATCAGAAGAGACCCCAAATCATGGGGGGAGAAAGGGGATAAAAAGAAGTTCAGAATAAATAAATAAATAAGTAGAAAATAGAGACAAAATATAAAAAAGAAAAATATATATATATATATATTAGATAAACTAGTTAAAAAACGTTAAAAAAGAAAAGGGTAAAAGTTAAAAAAATTTAGCAGAAGAAAAAAAAATTAACTGCAAGACTAAAGAATCATGAGGAGAAAGCCATGAGTTCTGAGTTTTGCTTTCTCCTCCTCTGGAATTCCGCTGCTCTCCTTGGTAGGTGAACTTGCTCTTGGCTGGATTTCTTGTTGATCTTCTGGGGGAGAGGCCTGTTGTAGTGATTCTCAAGTGTCTTTGCCCAAGGCAGAATTGCACCACCCTTACCAGGGGCCGTGCTAAGTAATCTGCTCGGGTTCGCCTTCGGGAGTTTTTGTTCCCTGAGCGCTTTCCGTAGAGTTCCGGAGGACGGGAATGAAAATGGCGACCTCCCAATCTCCAGCCTGGAGGAGCCAAGAGCTCAGGGCCCCACTCCTCAGTACGCCCTCAGAGAAAAGCACCCAATCACTCCCGTCTCCCTGGCCTCCGGCCACGCTCCAAGCTCACCCAGCCTGCGACCAGTTCAAGGTAACCCTGAGCTGAGAGCTCACTCCTCGGCTCTGTCTCTGTAGCCAGCTTTCCTGCTCTAATACCTGCGAGCTCTGTGACACACAGACACCCCTGATCCTCTGTGACCCTGTGGGACCTGGGGCCACGCTCACTCCTCGTGGGCTTCACCCCGGTTTAGCCTCTGGAGTGATATCCCTCAATGGAGCAGACTTTTAAAAGTCCTGATGTTGTGCTCCATTGCTCTGCTGCTTGCCAGGAGCCGGACCCTCCCCCCCGCAGTCTATCTTCCCGTCGCTTTGGATTCACTTCTCTGCCTGTCCTACCTTTCAGAAAGTGGTCAATTTTCTGTTTCTAGAATTGCTGTTCTTCTTCTCTTCGATCTCCCGTTGGATTTGTAGGTGTTTGGAATGGTTTGATAAGCTATCTAGCTGATCTCCTGCTACCTGATGTAGTCTCAGCCTGCTACTTCTCCGCCATCTTGACTCCTCCCCCAAAATATCTGTCCTTCTGTTTTTTAAGTGTCACTTTGAAACTCTTGGTTTTGGGGGCTGCCTGGGTGGCTCAGTCGGTTAAAGCCTCTATCTTTGGCTCAGGTCATGATCTCAGAGTACTGGGATCGAGCCCCGCATCCGGCTCTCTGCTCAGCAGGGAGCCTGCTTCCCCCTCTCTATCTGCCTGCCTCTCTGCCTACTTGTGATCTCTATCTGTCAAATAAATAAATAAAAATAAAAATAAATTTTAAAAAAACTCTGGTTTTTTTATAGTCAATGTTTTCAAACAATTACATTCATTATCTTTTCAAATATTCAAATGGTTCCATCTTTGGCTAATGGGAACCCCTTCTGGAAGTCCCTATGTCTTTTGAACATGCATCGTTTTTAGTCCTCTGTGACTTCCTTATTTTCTAGCATAATGCAGTGTTCCAGGGTTGTGGAATACCTTTCCTTCCCCATACCTGGATACAATGATTACTCCAGGATCACTGATTTTTCCAGTAGGGATGGTGTTATGAGGTCAAAAACCTCAGTCATTGCACTATCATTTCTCTTAAAACTTTACAGTGAGCAAATCTATAAAAGGTATAATTGAATGTAAAAGACATAATTGAAATTAAAATTTAAAAATTGAAATTAAAAAAACTTGAATGTTCATACTAATATTTCCTATTCAGATATTATAGATTTTTTTCACATACTCTTTTTTATAACTGTACCTCCTTTATCTTACACTGAATGTTACCGTCAAACATTCTAAACATAGTTACCTATTTTCATTCTCTTTCAATATGCATGAGATTAAAAATAATAATTCCAATATTACCACTAACAAACATAGAATGGAATTCAATATATTATAGCTCCTTTATGTCTCCTTACTATATATACTCTAAGAACATAGAGTGACAATACTAACCTTTAAAATTATATAAAATCTTTCTTTTTCTGTGTTTTTCTCTTAATTATGTGTTTAGGTTGATTTTAGCTTCTTTTCCTTTTCATGAGTGACCGTTTAAATCAGTGTTCTCCATGAGCTCCTGGACTGCAGTTGAGAGGAGCAGTAGCTTCTTCATGGCACATTCAATATCCACAGCAAGGACCAAGATCTGTAGGTCTATTGCCTGACACATGGATGGGCAAGGTGGCAGAACTAAAGCCAAACAGGACTGTAGCTGAGTCCTCAGGGATATGGTTCCATTTTCAAGTGTAGAGCTGGGACCTGAGTGAGCAAATCCACCCCCTTGGTACAGGCATGTGTTTTCAAAATGGGTCTCCTCATTCTTAGACCAAGGCTTTGCATCTCCTACCTGGACCCCACGGCTCCCAGAAAAGCACTTTTGTCCATGGGTGGATGTTAGATTGATGTTTTTGAGAGGGAGATATGAGCAAGGGATGTCTTATTCTGCCATCCTGCTGTTGTCACTCCTGGATGTGCCATTTCTCTTTTATTGAACTAGTCTTCTCTGCTTTTGGTATTAAATATTGTTTCACTGCGCAACTGTGTGCATTGATTATTTTACAACTTTTCCTATGTATCTTTGGGATAGACTCTCAGAAGTGGAATTGCAGAGTAAAAATATCAATTTCTGTTACCTTGCTAGGTGCTCCTCCTTAGGAATTGTACCATTTTGCATTCCCATCAGCAATTAGTAGACTACCCATTTCCCTGTAGCTTACCGACAAATCATGTTGTGAAACTTTGGAATCTTTAGATCTTACTAATAAGTGGCTTCTCATTGTAGTTTTAGTTCTTGCTTTGTATAGCAGTAAAGTTGAATATATTTTTTCATATGTTAAAACACCATTTTCATTTATTCTTCTATAAATTGTCTGGATATATCTTTTGCTGATTTTGCAGAAGCTCTTTTAAAATATTCTAACTACTATTTTGCTTCCATTAGCCCCCAAATTGTACTCTACCCTGGACTAAGAAATCCATCTACAAGCTATTTCCATTCTCAAGGTTTGTCACTATGTTGCCCAACAAAGAACAAAAGAGAAGCTTGTAAAAACTACACCATTGAAGTCAAAACTACAATGTCAGCAGTATAAAATGCCCATTCTATTAAATAGTACCTTCATAGCATCTCTATGAAGAGAATATTACAATTACCTCCATAATAAATTCAGGAAATTAAATTTTAGAAATATTATGTAACACATCTAAGATTACACAGTTAATAAAGGACAGAGCCAGGACTCAATTTCACTTCTATTTTGTGCCAAATCCTATACTCTTTGTTACTAGGCCTGGCTTTATATCATCTGCTTTATTATTGTTTTAAACTCCACTTTATAGTTCCATTGTTTTTAACCTTTTAAAATATTTTATGTCTAGTTTCCCAACTATGTTATACACTATGTAAGGTGGTATTTTACATGTAATTGTTTCATTCCATCTATTAAGTTTAAACTCTGCATAAACCATAAACATATACTTTCTTATAGATAGATAGTAACGTTTTGTTCTTGTAAATCCCTCTGTCTGTATTACTAGGAAATGGTGTGTGCATAGAATGGTGAGTAAACAAGATAGTTCTGGAGAATTAAGAATTGCAGTAAGAGTATGGAAGGGCTGGCTGATCAACATTACTCTGTTATTGGGAATGAGTTTCAAAACATTGGGTTAATCACATATCCCAGGGGTGCAGTTGACAGTTCAAACCAGATCACACAATTCAAATGAGATGGAGCCTCTGAAAAACCACACCACTTTTGAGAATGCATAAAAAGGAGAGGGCAAACTGAGGTAATAACTCTGTGATCACCCTGTGAGTATTAGAGTAAATGAGGGGAGGAATATCATTGCAGGAGAGCATCAGAGAATGAAAAAAGAAGAGGACAAGTGTGTGTTGTTTATCTCACTGAATCTAGGCCCAACTGGAAATGGTTACAAGCACCATCAAGATGCAAGGGTCCAGAATGGGTAAAAGCGAAAGTCATTTCTGAACTAACAAAGATCATAATCATAAGATACAGATATGGTATACACAATGTCACCTAAATGTAAATGAACTTCTTACCTTTGAAGGGATGGGGTGCTCAACAATACCATTTTACTCAACTCTGAAAATTAACAAGACATTTCGAAAATTTAAAATAGTCAGGTAAATTCTATTAAAAATAAAATCCAACTATAAATTTACTAAGGAGTAAATTTATAGTTTACATGTGAAACATAATGGTGTGAAAAGTGTAAAAGTTAAGGGTCTGGCAAAGGTCATATTGTGCAAGAAAAGCTAAAAGAAAACAAAGATTGCATTATTAATATCAGAGTTGAATATGATGTAAACAGCACTGAATGAACCAAGAATGCCACTTGAAATTGGTAAAAGGTATAATTCACAGTGAACACATGTCATGAGTGTTATGTGCTGAATACGTCATCTCCCGCTATTGTCTCCCTAGCTCCCTCTGTTCTAAGTACATTGGAGGACTTCTTTTGAACACACCGGGCATGCTCCTGCCTCAAGGCCTTTGCACTTCCTATTCCTTCTTCATGGAATGCTTTTTCCTCAGATAGCTACAAGATGGGTTCCTTCACCTCCTTCAGATCTTTGCTCAGCTATCACTAGATAGTAAGGCCTTCACTGGATACCATATTCAAAATTGCAACCTTCCCCCAGACTACAGCTTGTCTTTCTTCCCTACTTTAATTTTCTTTATAATCCCCATCCCTACCTAGCATGCTATTTGTATTACTTATTTATCTTGCTTATCGTATGTCTCCTTCTACTAAAATACAAGGCCCAAGACAGCAGGGATTCTTATCTATGTTGTTATTAGTAGAGTTCTTCACTTGCTAGATACTCAGTAAAGAATGGATGAAGGGATGAATGAATGACTTAATAAATTATATTACATTAGGAATGCAAACAGAAATTTGTAGAAAACAGTAGTATGGGGCAATTTAACATAACAAAAAGATAGAAACTGAAAAAGATCACAGAGACTATGTAATAAAATTGATAAGGCTGATTTAATCGCTATACAGATATTCCTTGACTTATGATGGGGTTACATCCTGATAAACCCATTTGTAACCTGAAAATACCAAAAGTCAAAATGCTTTTAATACATCTAACCTACCAAACATCACAGTTTAACCTAGCCTACTTTAAACATGCCCAGAACTGGGGGGCCCGGGTGGCTCAGGTCATGATCCCAAGGTAGGATCAAGCAGAGCATCAGGCACCCTGCTCAGCGGGAAGCCTGCTTCTCCCTCTCCTTTTGCTTGTGTTCTGTTTCTCACTGTGTGTCTCTCTGTCAAATAAATAAATAAAATCTTTTTTAAAAAAAAAGAACATGTTCAGAACACTTCCAATAACTTACAAGTTGGGCAAAATCATCTAACAAAAAGTCTATTTTATAATAAGGTATTGAATATTGCATATAATTTATTGAGTACCATACTGGAAGTGAAAAAGAAGATCTCTGCATGGGTACAGAATGTGCTAAGTGCACAGTTGTTTACCCTCATGGTAGCGTGGCTGACTGGAAGCTGTAGCCCAGTATCAGGACAGAATATCACAGCACATACCACTGGCCCAGGAAAAGATCAAAACTCAGACTTTGAAGTACAGTTTGTACTGAATGTGAATCGCTTTTGCACCATTATAAAGTCAAAGAAATCAAACCAAAGCATTGTAAGTCTGGGACAGTCTGTGCTGAGTAGCAAACTTCAACGATGTAATGGAAACTCTCCTTTGTCTTCAAACAACCATGAAACATATTAACTGGTCATATATAGAGCCCCAAAATAATTTCAACAAATTCAAAAAAGAAGACTTTTCACAAGATGTAGTTGTGAAAGTATTGTAATAAAAAGGTAAGTTAAAAACCAGTATCTATTATGTACTTCCATATATATGAAAAGCCCAGAATAGGAAAATTCATTGAGATTGTAGACTAGTGCCTAGGCTGGGAGGAGAGAAATGGGGAAACACTGATAATGGATATTGAGTTTCACTTGAGGTAATAAAAATATTCTATGATTAGTAGTGATAGATACACAAATTTGTGAATATACCAGTTGTTGTGACTGTACACTGTAAAAGGCTACACTTTGTATTATGTGAATTATATCTCAATAAAGCTTTTATTTAAAAAAATATAAATAATTGACTCTCTCAATTACATGGTTTCACTTATTTGTGGAGCATAAGAAATAACACGGAGGACGTGGGGAGATGGAGAGGAGAAGGGAGTTGGGGGAAATTGGAGGGGGAGACGAACCATGAGAGACTGTGGACTCTGAAAAACAATCTGAGGGTTTTGGAGGGGCAGGGATGGGAGGTTGGGTGACGCAGGTGGTGGGTATTATGGAGGGCACGTATTGCATGGAACACTGGGTGTGATACAAAAACAATGAATTCTGGAACACTGAAAAGAAATTTAAAAATAAATAAAAATTTTTTAAAAAACATATAAATAAAAATATCCTCTCACAAATAATTACTGGATCAGGGGCACCTGGGTGGCTCAGTTGGTTAAGGTGTCTGCCTTTGACTCAGGTCATGATCCCAGAGTCCTGGGATCAAACCCCGAGTAGGGCTCCCTGCTCAGCAGGAAACCTGCTTGTCCCTCTTCTGCTCTCCCTGCTTGTGCTCTCTTTCCCTCTCTCCCTGTCTCTCTTTCTCTCTGCAAATAAATAAATAAAATATTTAAAAAAAATAATTACTGTATCAAAGAATATATCAAAACTATAATTACCAATTATTTACCAAACACAGCAAAGAAAACATGACATATCAAAACTAATGAGTTTCCACCAAAGACATACTGCTACAAAATAGTAATATTTTCATTACTAAACAAAAGAAAATGAAAATAAAATAACTGAAAATTCAATTCAGCAAGTTAGAAAATGGAACACAAAACAAATTTCAATAAGGCAAGATGATTTGCATTTCTCTGATGATGAGTGATGACGAGCATCTTTTCATGTGTCTGTTGGGCATCTGTATGTCTTTGGAAAAATGTCTATTCATGTCTTCTGCCCATTTTTTAATTGGATTACTAAAACTAATGAGATATCACCTCACACCTGTCTGAATGGCTAAAATCAACAACACAAGAAACAACAGGTGTTGTCGAGGATGTGGAGAAAAAGGAACCCTTGTACACTGTTGATGGGATGCAAACTGGTGCTGCCATTCTAAAAACAATATGGAAGTTCCTCAAAAAGTTAAAAGTAGGGGCACCTGGGTGGCTCAGTGGGTTAAGCCTCTGCCTTGCACTCAGGTCATGATCCCAGTGTCCTGGGATTGAGCCCCGCATCCGGCTCTCTGCTCATTGGGGAGCCTGCTTCCCCCTCTCTCTCTGCCTGCCTCTCTGTCTACTAGTGATCTCTCTCTGTGTCAAATAAATAAAAATCTTAAAAAAAAAAAGATAAAAAAGTTAAAAGTAGAACTACTCTACAGCCCAGCAATTGCAAAAATATTTATCCAGAGAATACAAAAATACTGATTCAAAAGGATACATGCATACTGATGTTTATAGCAGCATTATCAACAAGAGCCAAATTATGGAAACAACCCAAAAGTCCATTGACTGATGAATGCATAAAGAAAATGTGGCACATACATATAATGGAATACTAATCAGTCATAAAAAAGAATGAAATCTTGCCATTTGCAATGACATGGATAGAGCTAGAGTGTATTATGCTAGCCAAAATAACTTAGAGAAAGACAAATACCTTATAATTTCCCTCTTAGGTGCAATTTAAATAACAATACAAACAAGCAAAGGGAAAAAATAAGACAGAGGCAAACCAGGAAAAAAAAAATCTCTTAACTAGAGAGAACAAACTAGTGGTTACCAGAGGGGAGGTAAGTTGGGGAATGGGGGATGGGGATTAAGGAGTGCACTTGTGATGAGCACTGGGTGTTGTATGGAAGTGTTGGATCATTATATTGTATACTTGAAACTAATATAACACTTTATGTTAACTAACTGGAATTTGAATAAGAACTTTAAAAAATAAGGCAAGATGAAGTTGATAAGTATAAAAATGAGAATTACTAAATTATTTAGAATAAGTGTATATAAATAAATCAAGAGCTGATTCTTCGAAAAAGAAAACAATATAGAAAAGTTTTTGGCAAGTCCATTCAAGATAAATATTAAAAACAAAAAAGATCCACAAATATAAAACCTAGGAAGCAGAAAATCAATGTATCCGTAGAGGAAAATTGAACACTGTAATAAAATATAATACTCAATGCTTTTGTTTGTTAATGTTTACTGAGTCTTTCTATTGCCACTTTGCTTCCTTGCCTCACTCGGTTCTCTCAGTGGCCCAGTGGCACTGCAGATGGGATTGGGAAGGCAAGAGATTCACTAGGAGAAAAGACCTGTAGAGAACAATGAGGAATGAGTTGTAAAAGGCTAGGAAAGTGGTAGGGTCAGGCGGTAGAGATGAACAGAGAGCGAAGGAAGGAAGGAAGTCTGGGTAGAATGAGTCTTAGACTTCTTTATTTTTAATTCAATTAATTAACATATGGTGCATTATTAATTTCAGAGGTAGAGGTCAGTGATTCATCAGTCTTACATAACACCCAGTGCTCATCACATCACGCGCCCTTCTTAATGTCTATCGCCCAGTTACCCCATCCTCCCAGCCCCCTCCCCTCCAGCAGCCCTCAGTTTGTTTCCTATCATTAAGAGCCTCTTATGCTTTGTCTCCCTCTCTGATGCAGTAGGTTCTAAGAAAGTCTGAGCAACTTTGATAGGGAGTCTTCAAGGGAAAGAAGGGCACCCATCAGAGGACCCCCATTCATCTCAGGAACCAGACCATTTTAGTATCCCTCCTGCCTCAGTCACTGGCTGTCAGAGTGGCACCAGTGGATTCAGAGCACAGCAGCTGGTCCACTGGCAGATTACCTTCCCTTTCCACCCCAGCAGGGGATCTGAG
Source organism: Martes martes (assembly GCF_963455335.1). Lineage (NCBI taxonomy): Eukaryota > Metazoa > Chordata > Mammalia > Carnivora > Mustelidae > Martes > Martes martes. The sequence continues at coordinate 59,906,209 of NC_137889.1, read as the reverse complement.
AAGAATAGTTTTGTGGTTGCCATGGATTCTCATAGACAATTTGACAAAACTGAACATCTGTTCTTGATTCTATTAAACTTTCATTGATCTGGAATGTGGTTATTTCTTTAAAATATGATAGATATATTTATGTATTTCTCAATCATATGACTGATAATTCTACTTAATGTTGAAATATTGGAGGCACTTTGGCTAAAGTCTGGATCAGGATGCTCATATAACTGCTTTTAGTTAGTATTTTTTCTGAGGTTCTAGCTAGTGCAATGTACAAGAAAAAAAAAGAGTATGATGTGTGTATGTATATATAGATAGAAGCAGGGAACAAACCATCATTATTGTAAGTGATGTGATTGCCTAACTGAAAACACCTTCCTCTGTCACCAAAGTAACTAAACATACTTAAGAATTACTAAGAGTTCAAGTTCAATTGCAAAATAATTAAAGGCATTTTTCCCAAAATATTAGCAATAACAAGCTAGAAATAACAAGCGAAAATACAAACTACCCAAGCAATACATTAACAGAATATCAATAAACCAGTCTGAGTAAGATTACAAAACTTTACCGAGGGACATAAAAGAGATTTGAATAACTAGAGAAAAACAGCTATACTATCGCTAGATGAAAATATTTAATGAGTCCAGATTTCAGTTCTCCCCAATTTGGACTATTCATTTTACCAAATTCCAGTAAAATCTCCAATATAATTTTTAGAAAATTGCAAACTTGTTTCTAAATTATGTTTTCTAGCAAAAACAAAAAAACAAGAAACAATATCATGGATTGGCCATAATAAATTTGAACCAAAAACATTATTCTAGATTTATTCTACTCAATTTTAAAGTATAAAAGTTAACACCTATTAAAATATTACTGGAACAAGCATAAAAACATAGATTAATGGAAGAGAAAATGAAATCCCAGAACAGCTATATATGATCAAGAACGTGGTGCAAAAACAATGAATACTGTTATGCTGAAAATAAAAAATAAATAAATAAATAAATAAAAAGAATGTCTCATGTGTTAAAGTCATTTCAGAACATTCAATAGGGAAGAAATGGATAATGCAAAAATAGTATATAAACAACTGGTTGGAAACAATTTAAAATTAGAACCTTACCTCAATCCATACATCCAAATGAATTCCAGATGCAGTAGTTAAATGTAGGGCAGGAAATAAAATCCAAAAGATTCAGAAAAAAAAAAACCCAGATAAATATTTATATAACGTTGTAGTCAGGGAAAACTTTCTAAACATTAAACCAAAGGCAGAGACTTTAAAGAAAAAAAAATTAACTAAATAAAAATTTAAAATATCTGTGCATTAGGAAACAACGAAAGAAAAACAAAAAATATATAATAAATTGAGAGAAATATATTTTAAAGATTTCAAAGATAAAATGGACTTGAAATATTAAGAACAAGTGTAAATTAATTAAAAGAAAATTGTTATTAGCAGACAATTCACAAAATAGGAACTATGATGCCAAAAAACCCTTTTTCTTAACCCTTAAGTTGCTCAATTTCACTAATAGAGAAAGAAATACGAATTAAACTGAAAAGTACAATTACTGGAATCTATTTGAGAAGATGGTTCTATCTTGGGATGGTCAGGTTAGAGAGAAGGCACTCATACAACACTAGTGTGAGGGTAAAGTGGATTAATCTTTATGCAAAGTAGTTTGGAAGTACATTTTAATAGTCCTAATTTTTTACACTTTCTTTGAGCTAACAGTTCTTTTTCCAGGAATTTATCCTAAGGGATTAATCATGAACACATGCAAAAAAAACTCTTTTCTTATAAGTAAACATACCATTTTTGTCCTTAAAAAACAGAAGAGCTAGTTATTTTACAGGAAAAAAAATGAGTTTATTCAGGAATAACACAGGAATTGCAATTTGAAACTTACAAGCTATGGCAAAGATAGGCAAGCCCAGAGAACAAAAGTTAGGAACACTACTTTATAGAAAATAGAGGAGGAAGTTGTGAGGGGCGGCTCTGAATGAAAGTCTAGTAGAAGAAAGCAAGAGTTCAGGGAAGTGATGACTTCTCATTGGCTGAGTTGTGGCACTTCCTCATTGGCTGGGCTGCTGCTGGGCAAGAAGAAAATCTTCCTTCCTCCTACCCCAGTAGTACAGTGAACTTTTTCTGCCTGGAAACTCAAAGTAATCTGCCAGGGAAAGTTCATGCATGAGAGCTCCAACTTTAGGGCTTCCCAGCTCCAATCTAAACAAGCTTTTCCTTTATTAATTTTTACACCATCAGTGTTTTTGTATCAGATATAAATTAATAAATCTATACACACATTTTTATTGTTTAACAGTATTCCCTGAAAGACTAGCAGGTGACAGACACTGTGCTAGGTGTTAGGTGTAATTTTAAATGTACATACATGTTTAAAAAAATAAAACAACCAAAATGTTCATTGTTAATCAAACAACCAAAATGTTCAAAATAAAATAACCAAAACTTAATTGAAAATAGTTAAATTAGTTACAAGGGATGCCTAAAACTGAATATTAATACAGTCATGAAAATTTTTTGTTGAAGAAGAAAACTTGATGACATGGAAAGATTTTAATGATACGTTTTCAAATGGAAGAAGCAAATTACACAGTAGCATATGCTGAGTGATCCACTTTTAAAAATATATATCCAAAGATAAGTATGTATGCATAGAACAAAGATTGCAAAGACATGCAATAAATGTTAATAGTTTTAATCTGAGTGGCAGATAATTTTTAGTTACTTTTGGTTATTTTTACTTGCCAGATTTCATGGAATAAATGTCACTTTTCTAAAAAGTCCAGAAAAGTCACTTTAAAAATTTTTATTCGATTGAAAAATCTTTTTTCTAAAGATATTCCCTGTGACAAGAATAGTCTCACAGCAGGATGAAAAAGAACAAAATCTACTGGTTGTCCAAACTGATTTCTGTTTGAATATGGAATTAACAACACTTTTTTCTCTTGGGAAAACAGACATTTTCCAAAAATGGGATGTCCAGTCTCCAGGTCTTTTTGTGTAACCCTCATCTCCCCGACTCCTCCCATATTTTTGAATACTTGCGTTTCCATTAGATTTATCTTTGGGTCCCTGTGTTCCAAGCATAATGAGTATTGTCCACAATTCTGTCTGACATCCATGCTTGTAAATTGCAACTTTCCAAGGAAATTAAACACCACACACCCTACACCCACCCTCTGAAGCTCATTTTCTGTAATTCTGAACCCCAAGGCTCTCTCAGGCCCATGAAGCTATTATTAGGCTTCTGAGACTCCTGAGAAGTGTTTCCTCTGCTAGTTGCCTCTCCCTGGAGCCTTCCTGCATTCTCCAGAGCTTTGAAAGCCTTCTCTCCTGTTACTTCAGTACCCACATCCAGGAAGGATACCTTTTACCCAGCTGCAGCCATACATAACTTGATTTCCCCTAGAGTATCATGTCAGTGCCTTAAAACAACATAACAGTTTGGGTAAAGGACCAATACCATCAAACCAAAACTCTTCATATCAAAATTCTACATGCTTAAAGGTAACCCCACCATAGGGGCGCCTGGGTGGCTCAGTGGGTTAAAGCCTCTGCCTTTGGCTCAGGTCATGATCCCAGGGTCCTGGGATCGAGCCCCGCATCGGGCTCTCTGCTCAGCAGGGAGCCTGCTTCCTCCCCTCTCTCTCTCTGCCTGCCTCTCTGCCTACTTGTGATCTATGTCTGTCAAATAAAGACATAAAATCTTTAAAAAAAAAAAAAAAAAAAGGTAACCCCACCATAGAATTTAGAGGATTAATCTGTACTGAGTCCCACATCCTAGGTTGGTTGATTCAGACTCCCAATTATGCTTGCACCTTGAAGTTTTGGAGTGAACCTATTTTTCACATATTCATTCAATAAATGTTTATTGTGCACTTTCTGTGACTATGTGCTATGCTAGGCACTGGCTATACACTGCTAAAAATGATAAATAATAAAAAGCAGACAAGGTCCTTGTTTTGCAGAATGCATAATCGATTAAAGGAGATAGGATAAATTCTCAAAATTGTTTTATCTATAATGCTAGTATGGCTAATGGGATAATAAAACAAAGTAGAAAAAGGAATCTATTTAGAAAGAGAAATAGAGGATGCTTCTTTGAAGATTTACCATTTGAACCAAGACCTGAAATATAGAGAAGAATATTCTGTGACCAGGAGCTGGGCTGATGTTGGCCAGTGAACACATGGTCATTTGACACCCATTCTGATTGTTTGCAGTCCATGCCAGATTGGAGGGCCTCTGCTCTATTAAATGTCAAAAACGTTTTAATATCATTTCTGGACACAAGCATGGATGTCAGACAGAACTGCAGACAATACTCATTGTGCTTCAGGCATGAGCAAAAATTCTACAGCAGAAGACTAGTCAACATGTTTGAGAAATTGAAGAGCAGCCGTTAGGATGGCTATTGAATGAGTGGGGTAATAAAGCTGGGTAAGAAAATTTGCTGGGGCAAGACCATGGCAAGGACTACAGTTGTCTTCCATGTTCAATAGGAAGCGACTAGAGAGTTTAAACTCAAGAAGATGGCACAATATGCTTCAAGGTTTGTTAAAGGTGCCTGTGGCTACTAGATGAAGAATGAAAGGGAGGCAGGTCAGAAAACCATCAACTGATTGCAGTGTGTCTAATAGTTTAGCTGGGTTATGCAGGAGAGAGGAGGTTGGCAGTGGGAGAGAAGAAAACTGAAGGTCGTGCGTGTGGACATCTGGAATACAGACCATAGAACTTGCTTGTGTACCTGCTGAGGACATGAGAGGAGTCCATTTTTCATCCACATTTCTGGCTTGAGATCCTCATAGAGGATGTTTCTTTTTACACACTGAGTTGAGGGAGCCTGAGGAAGTCAGCAAAGTTAGGAAGATGGGGAGAGAATGTAGTGTTTAATCTGTAATGGGTTAAATTTGAGGCATGTGTGACATACAGTCAAGAGCAGATAAAAAGCCAAGGTGACCGGTGAACCCTGGAGTCTCTACGTAATGTTCAGTGTATTCAACAGGGTCTATCCTCTCTGTCTCAAGGGGGCATGAAGGATTCCCAGCTCCACATGAGCTCCAGACAGCACTCGTTGCCTTCATTCTTTTTTTTTTTTAATTTAAATCCAATTAGACAACATAGAGTACATCGTTAGTTTCAGATGCCAAGTTCAGTCATTCATCAGCTGCATATCACACCGTCATTCTTTCCTCAAAGGTTGTTCTCATTAGCTGGTGTTTATTTTCTGGAAAATGTCTTCATGTGTCTTCACTCTCTGGAGAACAGTTTCATTGTGTGAGAATCTACGTTGCTATTGCGTTTTCAGCATTGATTCGTTATTTTCAACATTATTTTCCAACATCCCTCATTCCTGCTGGGAGGTTTTCATCAGATTTCCTATGATGTGTCTTCCTGTGGTTTTCTTTGCATCTATCCCACTCACAATTTAATTTTTGAATCAATGGATTGATAATTTATTTCCACTTGGGAATATGGTTTAACCTTGAGATCTTCCACTATTGTTTCCACCTCATTTTTTCTATGTCTGCCTTCTAAGATTCCAAAAGATGCGCATTAGAACTTTGCTACAGCCCTATGTCTCTTACACCTTCTTATCTATTTTCCACCCTTTTTTTCTATTTGCGTAGCTGTTTTTTTACAATTTATCTTCCAGTTTACTAAGTCTCTCTTTATCTGTATATAATGTGATGTTAAACCATCCATTGAGTTATTAATATTTTACTTATACATTTTCTACTTATTCCTTTTGTATAGTTTTCAGTTCCCAGAAAATTCAAAGCCTTTTTTCATAAAACTCCTTGAATATAATCAAGATGGTTATTTAACTTTCTGTGCCTGGTAACTTTATTATCTGGAGCCGTATGGTCTGTTTCTGTTGTCTGTTTCTTAATCTTGGATTCTTATCGTGTTGTCTTGTGTCCTTATAAGACTAGTAAGACTAGTTATTCTTTTATTATTTACCAGACATCTGGACTTTTGGATACCAGTATATTATTCAATATCTTATTTGCCATTGCTTCTTTCAAGCAACTAGGGTCACCAGCAATTCTGGATCATTTGAAGTCAATTTCACTGATGGAATCATTTGAAGCTGAAGCTGAACTTTAGCCCAGCAAATGCAAATTTGTTTCTGATTTGTCAATATTTCTAAGGTATAGCTGCTTGAAGTCGCAATACAAATAATGTTTTCTCCTGGGATCGAGCCCCACATCAGGCTCCCTGCTCAGTGGGGAGCCTGCTTCCCCCTCTCTCTCTGCCTGCCTACCTCTCTGACTGCTTGTGATCTCTGTCTGTCAAATAAATAAATAAAATCTTAAAAAAAAAAAAACAATGTTTTCTGGGACCCCTGCACTTAATATATAATAAACTCTGATTCTTATCTCCCTAGGTACTGGAGGCTATGAAAAGCTCTGTTCAGTTTCTCCGACACAAAGCCACCTCTTCTGAAATTCACAGATTCCCTAAAAGAAGAAAACCCACAGATGTTCACCTCTGTAGATTTTCTTCTTTTCCCAGATTTTAACCGTATTGTTTCTCATTGCTTTCATAATAGTGCTGTTCCTGTCTTTTATATCATTCCTGATTATCTGTCCACTTGTTCTATCAATTTCGAGTAGGGATGGAAACATTCAACATATCTGAAATGTTTATTGACATCCCTGAAGAAGGAAGCCTAAACATATCTGTATATTAGGCTGCTTGAAGTTGTTGCATAATTTATTAGTAATCTGTTCTTTTCCTTTTAAGTTTTTTGTCTTTTGTGTGCTTAATTTCAGATGGTGCTATTATATGACTTCTAGTTCTCTAATCTTTTCTTTTTCAGTGTTTAATTCCAGTGGATTTTTCATCACAGAAATTCTATCTTTCATCTTAGACATTGTATTTTCATTTCCATGTGTTTGATTTCTGTCTTTTTTTAATATTTTTCATATCTCTACTTAATGTAATCCATTTTTCTCTACATTTTGCAACATATGGAATATGGTTTAGTAACTGTCTTATTATCCTTATCTACTAATTCTATCATCTCTGTCACTCCTTGGTCTTTTTCTATGGATTGTCTTTTCTCCTTTCCCTATTTTCATACCTAGTAATTTTTTATTATATGTTAATTATTGTGAATTTTATCTTGTTGCATGCTGGATGTTTTTGTATTCCTATAACCATTCTTTTATTTTTTTTTAAGACTTTACTTATTTTTTTAAATTTTTAATTTTTTTATTAACATATAATGTATTATTAGCCCCAGGGGTACAGGTCTGTGAATCGCCAGGTTTACACACTTCACAGCACTCACCATAGCACATACCTTCCCCAATGTCCATAACCCAACCACCCCTGTAAATATACTTGATCTTTATTTTGGCATATAGTCAGGTTACTTGGAAATAGTTAGATTTTTTCAATACTTGATATTAAACTTTGTTATGTGGGATCAGAGCAGTCTCTTGTCTGGGGTTGATTTTGTCTCACTATTGAGGCAATACTTTCCTGGGTATTTGACAGGATACCCAATGAATTACAAGGGTTTCCACTCTGGCTGGTAAGAACATGAACTATTCTCAGATGTTTAGGAGTCCAAAGAGTATCATTGTATTCCTTTGGACTAGATATTTTCCCAGTGTTGGGTAGCGTCTTCACATGCATACGCGGATCAATAGCCGACTTACTATCCAAAACAGACTTACTGAAGCTCTCCCTATACATATCCCTCCCTCTAGTACTCAGCAATGCAAACCTAGCTGACTAGGCATAATCATCTCCCTCACTCTCTCACTAACCTAGAGAGACCTCTGGGCTCTGACTGAGTTTTTCCTCTCTACCCTGCAGTCTGTCATCCTTGCGCAGGGGCCATGCTAATCTTCTCTGTATCGTTCCAATTTTAGTATATGTGCTGCCGAAGCGAGCACTCTACCCTGCAGTCTGGAAACTCTCCTCAGTCCAGGGAAATTGTCAGGCTCATTTACCTTTCTCCTTACCATCTCGGGGTGCACTGTCTTGTATTGCCTGGTTTCCAATGCCTAAAAACCCCTGTTTCATATATTTTGTCCAATTTTTTAGTTGTCTCAAGACTGAAGGATAAATCTGATATATATTACTCCATCTTGACCAAAAGTGGAAGTCTTCACTATTCCATTAGCTCTCCAGTGTCTTTATGGATACATTTTTATGGAAGTATTCTAATTGTTTCCAGTGTGAAGTTTCACCCTGGCTTTAAATTCCCCTGTTTCACTCACCATGATACTATTCTCCCCTTGTTCTTCTTATTAAGTGTAACTTCCTGGTTTCTGCCATAGCTTAAACACATTAATTCTCATAAACTTGCTTTTATCTATTTATTTCTTTGTGAGTTTTATAGCCAAGAATTTTATCAATCCCATGTTTCTCTCTCTGATAGCTCTTAGCCATTGGCATCTACGAAAATGGCAATCACATTTATCCTCTTAAACTCCAGTCTCTGATTTTTGCAGTGTCTCACTTTTCCCTATACTATCAAACTAACTTTTAAGCATGTGGGATTTGGGGGCACCTGGGAAACCCTGTTGGTTAAGTGTCTGCCTTTGGCTCAGGTCATGATCTCCGGGTCCTGGGGTCGAGTCCCACATGGGGCTCTCTGCTCAGCGGGGAGCCTGCTGCTCCCCATCCCTCTCCCTCTGTGCTCTCTCTCTCTCTCACACAAATAATTAAATAAAATGTTTTTTTCCCCTAAATATAGGTGTTTTTTAGGGAAAGAGGGGCAGAGGGAGCGGGAGAGAGAGAATTTATAGCAAGCTCCATGCCCAGCTTGAGCCCAATACAGGGCTCAATCTCATAACCCTGAGATCACAGTCTGAGCAAAAATCAAGAGTCAACACTTTACTGACTTAAGCCACGTGGGCACCCATAAACATATTTTATTAAAATAATTTGTTACATCAATAATCTAATTTCTTTATGTGACATATCTGACTTTATCTACTTTTTTATTCACTTCTACATCCCTATTTTTATAAGTATTATTAACCCTATAACCTGAATTACCATCACAAAATCCTCGGAAATCCCCTAATTCCCAATTTCATGACACTGTACCCTCAACTGGAGACCATCTGAGGGAAAGAATAAATTGTGTCATTTTACTAATATCAGATAACAGTTTGAGAGCATCACTTAATGCATAAATCATGATCACTCATTTGAGACACCATATTATTTACAGTTATTGTCCAAGTTTTGGTTACCTATGTGATTCTTCTTCCCAGTGACCAGACCCATACTGCTTTGATAGCAGTCCCCTCGGTCTGCTAAATTCTTTCCTCAAATAATAGTTCTTGTATGAGGCAAAAGAGAACCATGAACTTAGTTCTGAACTAGCATTCTTCATAGCTACATACATCTACTAGGATAGTAAGACATGTGTATTTATATCTGTGAGGATATTTGAAAAAAGATAATCCATGTTGGGACTTCGGCTAAAACACGTTTTATATTTCCATATCATACTGAGTTAATTTGGACCACATTTGGGAAAATTATTTTTTACCTAATTAATAGACCTAAATAGACTGCCTCAAGACTCCCTTCCTCTGGGCACCACGTTGGTTGCTACTTTGCCTTGCAAGAGATAGAGGGAGCCATTGAGTATTGTCTTTTTAAAAGTGGGAAGTGGTACCAGGCCATCTTATATTAGCCAAATTAGAGAAGAATGACAAAGAAAAACAGTCTTCCACAAAGAGGGGAAATGGACTCAAGAAAAACAAGTAGGAGCAATTTTTGACTTCGTGATTTTCCCCCTCCAAAAGCATCAAGTCCTTACTCAGAGGTTCAAGTGTGTCCGTTTGCTCCTGATGAGGCTTCTAGCTTTCAGTAAGAGAAGAAGGGTAGATAGCCAAGATATAGAAGCAACTGTAAGTATGGATGAATGGGTATGGAAAAGATATGGGGGACACACACAGAAAAATACTATGCCCCAAAAAGGGATGAGGTCTTGTTACATGAAAACACAGGTGAACCTAGACGGTGCAATGCCAAGTGAAATAAGTCAGACTGAGAGACAAATACCATGTGGTTTCACTCATATGTGGAATCTAAAAATCAACACATGAATAAACAAGCAAAAAGCAGAATCAGATTTATAAATATAAAGAACTGATAGTTGTCAGAGGGGAGTGGGGGGGGGGACAGGCAAAATGGGTGAAGGGAAGTGAGAGATACAGGCTTCCAGTTACAGAATAAATCTAACTCACAGGAATAAAAGGCACAGGATAGGGAATATGATCAATGATATTGTAATAGCATTATATGGCAACAGATTGTAGCCACACCATAGTGAGCATAGCATAATGCATGGAGAATTCAGATCATTATGTTGTATACCCAAAACTAATGTAACATTGCATATCAACTAGACTCAAAAAAAAAAAAAATTTAAAGAGAGAGGGAAGGTAGGACAGAGGAGAAAGCCTTGAGCGCCCCCTAATGCTACTAAGGGCAATAATTTTATCTGATTCTCGAGTACTTAGAAAAATCTTCGACTTACTCCCTTCTCTCTCTCCTCTTCTAAGACATGAAAGAGGGACAAGTAAGGCATAGTTTTCAGAAATATTCAAGAGACCCATTTATAGTCAAAGGGAAGAAAAGAAGAAAGAAGGAAAGAAAGAAAGAAAGAACACAGAAAGACAAGGAGGAAGAAAAGAAATGGAAGGAAGAAGGATAGAAGGATGGAAGAAAATGAACATTCCAGGATTACCAGTAATGTCTCTCAAAATGCATTAGGAGCTTTGCAGACGTTATGTGATTAATGCTTATTATCATTTTGCAAAGGAAAATCCTTTATCATCTCCACATCATGGAGGAGGGAATTGTGTCCTAGACAAAGAAAATAACAATAATTTTGTTGACGCCTACTTAATGTTTTCCAAAACCAGGCAATGGCAGGAAGGTGGTGAATGGATAAGTGACTCCCTGACAAGGCATCTGGTCATTTAGGAACAGTTGTTGGATGGTAGACTCTGGGAGGAAAAACACAGAAGACCTGAGAAAGTTGGAGGACCTGAAGCAACTTTAAGAGAGGATGGGTGGAGAGAAGCTGCCGCTATAGTAACTGAATGGATTCTATGTGGGGAGGGGCCCGAGACCGGCTCTGAGTCAGTGAGCAGATCCTAAGTACTACTGAGTGAGAGACTGGGCCCCAGGAACAAAGGAAGACTAGAGAGATATTTCCTTTCCCAGGACCCAACAGCACTACATCTCCAGCCTTAGACAGCAAATAGGAACTTGTAACAAATGGTTACATGAATGAAACAGATGAATGGATTGATTGATTCCATTAACGTTTACTGCAGGTGTAACAACATGGGCGGGGCATCAGGATATAAAATGAGTTCTGCGAGTAATCTATCTAATTGGGAAACGAAATGAAGGGTGTAAAATTCATCCTACTAAAGATTAAAGGCAAGTCAGAACCGAATAACATGCATCTGTATAAATCAAATTTCTTTATAGGTTTTATCTCCAAATTCTTTCCGGCTGCAGTAAATTTGTTTCTGAAGTTGAAACAGCTAACTGAATTTGATCTCAGTTATATTTTCTCCTGACTTTTGAGGGGAATTATTTGTATAAAATTCATAATACATATGTAAAGGATTATGTTTTATAAAACTAAATATTAATGACTTTGGGAAAAAACATCCATTATACAATTAATTCTCCTTATAATCAAACTGCTAGAATGGCTGAATGTGTGGGTCACTGATTCGTTTTTAAGCTGGTCATTAAAGCCATTAACTGATCTACCAGGTATAAAAAAGAGTGCTGTGTTGGTCATCAGTGAAATCTCAGAAAAACATTCATGTGTAATTAAAACATCCTAAATAGAAGCCAATCGTCAAACTTCAGAAAAAAATAAAACTTGGAGGTTTGATCAAAATTAATCTGTATATATTTTTTTAATTTTATTTACTTATTTGTCAGAAAGAGCGAGCGAGGACAAGCAGGGGGAGCAGCAGACAGAAGGAGAAGCAGGCTCCCTGCTGAGCAAGGTGCCAGACGGGAGACTCGATCCCATAACCCTGGGATTATGACCTGAGCTGAAGGTAGATGCTTAACCGACTGAGCCACCCAGGCATCCCAAATCTATAAATTTAGAACGAACCTTTAAAGCAAAACCATACAAAACACTACTGATAGATAAGTACCAATGAAAAAGCTACCTGACAAAAAGCCAGCAAAGCAAAATAATAACTCAGTGAATGAATGCAAAGGAGTGGGAGACCAGAGTTAGCCTGAAGACAAGTGCGTGGAAATTAATCACCTAGCAAGAACTGGCTAGTCAGCGCGAGCTGCAATAAACAAGCGAAAATGTTTCCATTTTGTGCTGAAATAAGCCAGGACCTATGCCCCTAGGGGCATTCCCAGCTGACTCCCCCTGCTACCTTCAGAGAGTTTTGTGAGCCTAAGATACCGACACTTGTCAGTGCTGGAAATAAAAGACATAAAGCAGGTTGAAGGAGGTGGCAGGGCTCATCGTGTCTAAAGATTTATCCGATGGAACGTGAAAGAGTTGAGACTGAAAACTGAAGTATTTAGGTGTAACTCCAGATGTGGGTGTCTGTCTTGTTCTTTTTGCACAGAATTTGTCTTTCTCCCAGCTCTGGAGGCTGAAAGTCCAAGATCGGGGCGGCTGTGGGTTCAGGCTCTGGCGAAGGCTCTCTTCCCAGTGACAGACTGTGGACTTCCGGCTGTGTCCTCACATGGTGGAAGGGACCAGCTAATTCTCTGGGGCACCTTTCATAAGAGAACTACTTCCACTGGTTTTCTTTTGTTCTTCTTCTTTTTCTTCTTCTTCTTCTTAGCTTCATCCAAGTTTTTATTTAAATTCCAGTTAGTTAACATACAGTGTAATATGAGTTTCAGGTGTTGAATTTAGTGGCCCGTCACTTATACACAACACCCAGTGCTCATCACAACCAGTGTCCTCCTCAATCCCCATCAGCTGTTTAACCCATCCTCCTCCCCTCTGGTAACCCTCAGTCTGTTCTCTAAAGTTAAGAGTCTCTTACAATTTGTCTCTCTCTCTTTCCACCCCCCCCCCATATTCATCTCTATTGTTTCTTAAATTCCGCATGTGAGTGAAATCCTATGATATTTGTCTTTTTCTGACTAGCTTATTTCAACATATGAGTTTGGGAGAGACACAGACATTCAGACCATAGTGTTCCCCCACCCAGATCCCCAAAACTCATGTCCTTCTCACATATCACTAACTCAAAAGTCTAAATCCACAATCTCAACTAAATATCATCTAAATCAGATAGGGCTGAGATTCCGGTTGTGAACCTGGGAAATCATACAAGTTGAGGGCTTCCAAAATACAAAGATGGGACAGCATAGGAGAGACATTCCCATTCCAAAAGGGAGAAATAGAAAAGAAAAAAGAAGGAACAAGTCCTAAGCAAATTCAAGCCCCTAAGACTGCCCTGGGTCCACCCCTGCGACTTTGCTGGTGCAGCCTAGGATGTGGTTCACACAGAATGAACTCACTCACCACTGGTGGGCTCTACTGGTCGGGGGTCACAGGGATGGCCTGCCCCCATGGCTTTGCCAGCCACTGCCCTAGGGGTGACTTTCTACAATATCTCTGCCCTGGGGTTTCTCTCTGCTTGGGTCGTGCACCTGTGATTCTAGACGGAGGGAGCCAAAATGTAGCATATGGGGCACCATGCCCCCCAGAGCAGTGCAAAGAGCATGATGGACTGAGATTTGGGGAGCAGACCCTGAGAAGTGAGGGCCTCTCCTTGAAACCACTGCACTCCCCAGGCCCTTCACTCTGGGCCTGTGATGGAAGAGACAGCCGTTCCGACCCTTCCATGATCTCCAAAATGCCTTTGGGGTTACTCTTCCATGGTCTTGGACAGTAAGTCCCAGCTGACTAATAATCATCAAAGCCTGGTTTGGCCACACCCACGTTTTTCTTCCAAACACATTTTCTTACTTTTCGTTCAATACAGATAGGTGGAGAAGTTCCTAAATTGTTCCGTTCTACTTCCCTTTTGATGAACAATTCCATCTTTAAGTCATGTCTCCTTTCTTGCATTTGAAGCACTCAAACAGAAAACAGGCTGCTTCTCGGACACTTGGCTTGGAAACGTGCTCAGCCAAATCTCCAGTTCCATTGCTTGCAAGCTCTACCTTCCACAGAACACTAAGACACAAAACACATCTCCTCCAGACTCCGAACTTTAGAGCAAGATCACCTTTCTTCAGTTTCCAGCAGCACATTCCCCATTTCCATCTGACACCTCACTGGAACATGCGTCTACCAACGTTCTGTTCCCAACCACTTCGGTATTTCGTCAGAGGACTGGGCTATCTCTACAGCTCGCCTCCACCCGTGAGCTGTCAAGAGAGCCACCTTGATGGTCAGTTCATGACAACACAGGCTTCTCTAGCACACACCTGTTGCAGCATCTCCCCACCAGCCAGTTCCAAAGCTACACCCACATTTTTAGGTGTCTACAATGGTTACAGCAGCACCCTACTCTTGGCATCGATTTTCTGTCGGTCCATTCAGGCTGCTGAAACAGAACACCACAGACTGAGTGGCTTCTAAACAACAGGACTTTATTTCTGTTGTGGAGGCTAGAAGTCCAAGATCAGGGTGTTGCATGGCGGGGTTCTGGTGAGAGCCCGCCTCTGGGTTGCAGACTGCCAACTTCTTGCTGTGTCCTCACACCTTGCAAAGAATGAGCTAGTCCTCTGGAGCCTCATTTCTAAAAGCATTAATCCCCTTAATGAGGTCTCTGCCTCATGATCTAATCACCTCATAAAAGTCTGACCTTGTAATACCATCATCTCGAGCATTAGATTTTCAATTTAAAAAATGTGGGGGACACAAACATTTAGACCAGGGCAGTGTCTTCCGATATTATCCCCACCCCACACCCTTAGATTTCATCAGTTTTAATCGCCATGATGCCAGAAGAAAGAAAACAATGGGTGGCTCAGTCGGTTAAGCATCCGACTCTTGGTGTTGACTCAGGTCATGATCTCAGGGTCATGGGATGGAGCCCATGGGCTCCCTGGGCTCAGGGCTCAGTAAGGAGTCTGCTTGAAATTCTCTCTCTCTCTCTCTCTGCAGCCCCCACCATGCATGCACTTACGCACTCTCTCTCTCTCTCTAAAACAAGTAAATAAATCTTTAAAAAAAAGAAAGAAAACAATGGAAATCTTAAGAAGGTGAAGGGAGAAGTAACATTTATTGCCTACCTGTCTGACAAACACCTTACTTCTTCATCAATTACCTTACCACGTTGTATCCTCAAAGTAACCCATTTGGTGGGTTTCATTACCCCCATTTCACAGAAAAGAAAATGAAGGCTCAGAGGTTATACACACCCCCAATCTTGCACAATTTACAAGTAGAAAAATATTTTGGAGCCTAGATCTGTTCAAATTCAAAGTTCAAATGTAGCAGAGGCTTCATTATTTAGAGAAGAAAGCCCCACGATGGAAGCAGCAAAGAATCCACCAGAAGAAAGGAGTGAGGGGACCATCCGCCTGGTGTCCTAATAGAGGTTTCAACAAAGACCATCCCCCCTTGTGTGCCATGGCTATTGTTCCTTTTCTGCTAGGTTCACACATGCAAGGTGCTTCCAAAAAAGGCAAGAGGCACAGGATAAACACACAATAAAATATTAGTGAGGATGACTCCCTTGGTGAGATAAAGCAGGTTTGAGCAAATACGTAGTGTTTTGCATGTCTGTATGTTTTTTGGAGCTATGTTTTATGATCAATCACAAATGATTATTCACGAGGGGAATGGCATCTCCCTGAAAAATTGTTAGTAACATATTGATCTTAAAACGTTGAGAAGATGCACTAAAATGGAAAATAAATGGTGTATAGAGGCAAAAGTGCTTTGATCCTTTGCCCTTTCATGAGAATGTGGTCATAATTTGATGCTAAGTTACAGATGACTTATCCCCGACACTGTTAGCTATGTCTCGGTGTTGAATTCATTTTCCCACTAAAACTGAGAGCTGAAGATCATTTATGAAGAATAACGGCAATCAATAGTATCTATGGACAGATATCAGTTCAAGAACATTTCTTAGGAGCCCATAAACAACAATTAACATTTATTGAACCTCCATTCCTCACTGAGAGACACCTAGACTTTCCTGGGCCTGTGCCACAGGAAAGAACCCAACACTTCATTGGGGAAACCGACATAAACATGATCAATTACAAGTGAATCCTTTTTTAACAGAATATTCATTAATATCTTAGCAACAAAAAGAGGATAGATTCCCTAAGTGTTCATGAATATTCCACTAAGATGGATTCAGTTGTCATTTGACTTTTTGGAAATGAATGGGACTTTGCATTGATTTTAATATGCCGATGCATATTGTGAATCTCCAAGAGCAATAGCATCATAGTCTTTCCCAAACCTGTTAGACCATGAAGACTTTCCTCATGGAGTACTTTTATGAAAAAAAAAAAAAAAAAAAAAAAAGACATTGAGAAATGTTGGGGATGGAGAGAAAACAAACACGAGAAAAATAAAAAATCCAATGTGGAATAAGATAGACATGTTAAAAGGAGTACATTCTGTCACTCTCGACACCCTGGTTATAGCCCTCCAAACACAGAAGAACCTAGAAAGAATAGTGGCCACTGCAGCTTGCACAATCTTAGGGGATTTTCATGACCTTGTTGTACCAGCCATTATCATCAAAGGAAGCAGTCTGATAGCTCACAAAGCATTGGCGCTTACAAAGCCATAAACATCCCAAGACATCCCCCTCATCACCATAGCAACCCTATCCCTAATTACCAATTGTGTGAGCTCTGGAATAGCAATCTCTTTTCTGCAAGTCTATGTTTTTGCAGAACTGTTGCTGGAGCACCCAGAACGAAAACAGCAAGAACTAGGAGCGCCACCTGGTGGCCATCACTCTCTCCTGCACGCCCCAGGCCAACTCCGCTCGCCGAGCTGGGCAGTCAGGATCAAGATCTACGTGCTGCAAGTTACCTCCTGATTTCCAGAAAGAAATGCATCTTGATTAGACAGAGCTTGCCCGGTAATACGTTTCCATTCCTACATCAATGAAAACAAAAGTCCCAAGCCCACTGGCAGATTCTTAAAACATAAGAGGAAGCCAAGACAGGAAATAGGAACTAGCATGTGGAAATAGAAGCTCATTTGGTTTTTATGTTAATTTCTGGAAAATGAGACTCTCCATAGACTCTTTGCTGAGATCGACTTTAAATGCATTCAGTACTGTCAATGGGTAAATAAGTAGATAAATACCTCCTTTACAATGAATGTTTAGCTCAATGTAGTAACATTTTAGGGTTCACAATTACAGAACAGCAGGCGAGACACACCCGAAGCCAAAAGCACTCTGAGCCCTCCCAGTCATGGAACCCATAAATTCCCTTTGATGTTTCAATCTGTTTGAGGTGAATTTCTATAACCTGTACCCAAAATAATGCATATCAACACATACTACATTCTATTTATTGCTTGTTCACTTTAAAAACTGTATTTCTCTTTTCCCCTGCCTTCTGGGAGAATTTTTCAAGTGTGTATTACACTTGGCTTAAAAAATCTATTCATGGTGAGTTATTTATTTGTTTGTTTTACTGGTGCTAATGTAGAACTCAATTGTGGTATGCATTTTTATTTTTCTTCAAGGCTTCTCAGTATCAGAGGCATCTCCATGTTTCTTTCTTTCTCTTCTTGGTCCTTCTCTCCTTAATCTTTTGTCTTTGATTTGGTCCATATCTTCTTGAATTTTATTGAAAGACAAAGAAAACACTATGTAAAATTCACTTCTCTTTTCTATGATAATATTTCTCAAAACAATCCCAAGCACTCATATACACAGTCTCAGACTGGTTTTGCCCTGTTTATATGTCCTTGAGCAAGGACAATTCTATCTGGCCCTGGAATTGATCAGTTCTCCCAGGGCCTTTTCAATGTGTTTGCGTTTATGGAAATGCCTTATCGCAGATCATAAACTGGAAGACCAGTTGGCAATAACCTACATGAGGACTCGGTGATACAACAGTCTAAGGGGACAAGAGAAAAACCCTTGGGGAACCCCAGGAGGCAAAATTACCCCGGTGCAGTTTCTTCTACTTGTTTTGGTGTAATGGCAGAGTGAAAGATCAGCTTTCTCCATTAAATCTCATCTTTGGTGTGATCTCACGCCACAGTTCCCAGGTGGCTGTTGCAGGTTCTCACCCTGGAGGAGCTGTGTCTGGGTCTGGGAAGCCCCAAGGCCCCCCTGGCTTTCTGCCCTAACAGAACACCACAGAGACCCTAGCCTCCCCCTTCCTCCACTGCTCTCTGACTGTGTTGCTCTTCGAGGGCAGGAGGAATCCCCAGAGGCACGTGGCCCCTGGTGTTCCTCAGCCGGCCGTTATGTGTATCTTTTGACCTTTTCAATGAGGGTGTGTCATGGGCAGAATTCTGGTGCCTTCAGACGGATCCCAAGATTTCCACATCC
The DNA here is from genome assembly GCF_963455335.1 of Martes martes. Lineage (NCBI taxonomy): Eukaryota > Metazoa > Chordata > Mammalia > Carnivora > Mustelidae > Martes > Martes martes. Next base: position 59,887,678 of record NC_137889.1, on the reverse strand, counting down.
CAGAAATGGGTTTCTTCAGTCAAACACTAATGTAGGTGCTGCTGCAAAGACATTTGGTAGATGTTGTTAAAGTCCCAAATCCGTTGACCTTAAGATAAGAAGACTATCCAGGTATGCCTCGCCTAACAACACGAATCCTTTTTTTTTTTTTAATTTTATTTAAGTTTAATTTTAAATTTTTAAAAAATTTTATTTATTTATGTATTTAATTTTTAATTCCAGTATGATTAACATATCATGTTATATTAGTTTCAGGTGTGCTATATAGTGATTCAGCAATCCCATAGTTTACTTAGTGCTCATCAAGATAAGTATACTCTTAATACGTTTCACCTCTTATCCCCATTCCCCCCCAGTCCCCCCCCACCAAGTAACCATTTGTTTGTTCCCTGTAATTAGGAGTCTGTTTTTTGGTTTGTCTCTTTTTTCTTTGCTCACTTGTTTTGTTCTTTAAATTCCACATGAGTGAAAACACATGGTATTTGTCTTTCTCTGACTGACTCATTTCACTTGGCATAATATCCTCCAGTTCCATCCACATTGTTGCAAATGGCAAGACTGCATTCTTTTTTATGGCGGAGTACTATCCTGCTGTACGTATATGCACCACATCTTCTTTATCCATTCATCCTCCATGGACACTTAAGCTGCTTACATAATTTGGCTGTTATAAATAATGCTACAATAAACATAAGCATTCATCTACCTTTTCAAATTAGTATTTTTGTATTCTTTGGGTAAATATCCAGTAGTACAAATACTAGGTCATAGGGTAGTTCTATTTTCAGTTTTCTGAGGAAACTTCATAATGTTTTCCACAGTGGCTGTACCAGTTTACATTCCCACCAGCAGTGCTCGAGGGTTCCTTCTCCTCCACATCCTCACCAACACTTACTGTTTCTTGTGTTTTTTATTTTAAACATTCTGATAGGAGTGAGGTGATACAATAGCCAGGCTGTGGAAAGAGCCCAGATGTCCATGGACAAACGAATGGATAAAGAAGATATGGTATATCTATACAGCGGAATAATCCTCAGCCATCAGAAAGGATGAATTCCCACCATTTACATCCAGGTGGGTGGAACTGGAGGGTATTGTGCTGAGCAAAATAAGTCAGTGAGAGAAAGGCAATTATCATATGGTTTCACTCATATGTGGAATAGAAGAAACAGCGCAGAGGATCGTAGAGAAAGGGAGGGAAACCTGAATGGGAGGTCAACAGAGAGGGAGAAAAACCATCACATACACTTAACTATAGGAAACAAACTGAGGGTTACTGGAGGGAAGGTGAGTGGGAGGATGGAATAATTGGGTGATGGGCATCGAGGGGGGCAGGTGATGTGATGAGCGCTGGGTATTATACGTAACTGATAAATTATTGAAAACTACATCTGAAAATAATCATGTATTATATAATGGCTAATTGAACTTAAATTTTAAAAAAGTTTTTAAAAAGGAGGGAAGTTATAGTTCATGTAGTTTGGATTTGCGTTTACCTGATAATGAGGGATGTTGAGCATCCTTTGTCTGTAGTCCCTCTGGATGTCTTCTTGGGAGAAATGTCTGTTCATGTTCTCCGCCCATTTTTTAGTTGAATTATTTGTTTTGGGGTATTGAGTTGTATCAGTTCTTTGTATATTTTGGATACTAACCTTTCACCAGATATGTCATTTACAAATATCTTCTCCTATTCAGGAGGTTGCCTTTTGGTTTTGTTGGTTGTTTCCTTCACTGTGCAGAAACTTTTGATTTTGATGTAGTCCCAGTAGCTTATTTTTGCTTTTATTTCCCTTCCCTCAAGAGACATGTCTAGAAAAATGTCGCATCTAATGCCAGAGATATTAGTGTCTGTGCTCTGTTCAAGGGTTTTTATGGTTTCAGGTCTCACATTTAGGTCTTTAATCCATTTAGAGCATCATGGATCTTGCTGGGGACACTCTGTGCCCCCTGCATCTGGATTTCTGTTTCCTTTCCTAAATTCAGGAAGTTTTCAGCTATTATTTTTCCAAATAAATTTTCTGTCCATTTTTCTATCTTCTCTTCTTCTGGGATCCCTATAATGTGAATGTTGTTATGCTTGATGGTGTCAGTGGCTTTCCTTAAGTCTATTTTTATTTTTTATTTTTTTCTCTCTCCTGTTCAGCTTGATTGCTTCCCATTCCTGTCCTCCTGGTCAATGATCCACTCTTCTGCTCCTTCTAGTCTACTCTTTCTTCCATCTAGTGCATTTTAATTTCAGTTATTGAGTTCTTCATCTCTGATTGGTTCTTTTTTGTTTTCTATCTCTTTATTAAGGGTCTCACTAAGGTCCTTCACACTTTTCTAAGTCCAGTGAGTATCTTTATGATCATTATCTTAAATTCCTTATCAGACATATTACTTATCTCCATTCCACTTAGGTCTCTTGCTACGATTTTGTCCTGTTCTTTCATTTAGGACATATTCCTCTGTCTTTTCATTTTGTCTAATTCATGGTGTATGTTAGGAATGTTAACTACATCTCCTACTCTTGAAAGTAGCGGCCTTATGGGGCGCCTGGGTGGCTCAGTGGGTTAAAGCCTCTGCCTTCGGCTCAGGTCATGATCTCAGGGGCCTGGGATCAAGCCCCGCATTGGGCTCTCTGCTCGGTGGGGAGCCTGTTTCCCCCTCTCTCTCTGCCTGCCTCTCTGCCTGCTTGTGATCTCTGTCTGTCAAATAAATAAATAAAATCTTTAAAAAAAGAAAAAAAGAAAGTAGCGGCCTTATGAAGAAGAGGTCCTGGGGTGCCCTGCGGGCAATGTCCCCTGTTCATCAGAACCTGGCACTTCAGGGAGGTCTCCTATATGTGTTGTGTGCGCTCTGCTGTTGTGGCTGAGCCACTTCTGCCTTCAGTCCAGTCATCTGCATGGCTCTCTTGGTCTGTTATGGGCAGGGTTTGGTCCCTGTGCTGTTAGTGTGCCAGTTTGAGGCCACTTTGGGCTTGAGTTTGCCCGGTGTTTGCCAGAGATACAGTAGCACTGAACTACAGGGTGCTTTCCCTATGATTGCCCCCTGAGAAGCTCTCATTGGTGGATGAGACCTGCAGTCAGACCAGATGTCTGTCCCCAGCCCACAGCTGGGGCCACAGTCAGACTCTGTCTGACTGTGGTTATTTTCCCTTCTCCCTGCGGCAGGAGTCACTGTGGAGTGGTTCCTGCCCCTGTCGGAGACCTTACACACTGCCAGGTTTGTGGCACCACTTTGGATGGACTCCAGCTAAGGGTGGATTGGAGGGGGCAGGTCCACTGGAGAATGCAGGGGCAGGGCACAGAATCTTAGCAAGATTTCCTCAGATCTGATATGGGAGGGGACCTGAACTTGAGACATAGCTGGAGAGGGCACGTCCACAGGAGACCTGAGGGGCAGGCTATGCTGTTACCAAGTTAGGTAGCAAATGTTGGTGCCCTGCTGGTTCCCACATGTGTCTGGGTGTCTAGGATGGCGGTGGAGAGGGAAATGGTGCCCACCAGCTCCTTTGTTCTTGGTGAAGTCTCCCAATGATCCCTACTCTTCTAATACAAGTTCTGGGATTAAGAAAAATAATTGTCCCTCCTGTATTCCCCAGGACTTTTTCAAGCTGCTGTTTCTATGCTGTCTCCTTGGGGCTGTTTGTTGTGCTATCTCCCTAAGGGCAGGGACCCAGTTTTCTATCACCTTCTGGGCTCTCCCAGAGCCAAGCCCACTGATTCTCAGTGTTCCAGAGGTTAAGCTCCACTGTAAAAACTCAAAAAATCGGGCCCCTCTGGTTTTCAAAGCCAAATGTTACAGGGATTTGCTTGCTTGCTTGCTTGCTTCCTTGCTTTCAATTTTACTTATTTATTTAAGAGAGAGAGAGAACAAGTGAGGAGAGGCAAAAGGGGAAGGAGAAAGAATCTGAAGCAGACTGTGCACTGAGTGTACAGTCTGATGCGGGGCTCAGTTCCACGACTGTGGGATCTTGACCTGAGCCGAAACCAAGAATCAGACACTTAAACAACTGAGCCACCCACGCACCCAAGGATTTGTCTTTCTAAGGCATCTCTATACCTGAGGTGCCTGGTGTGAGGATCTGTCTCTTTCCCTTCTCCCTGCCATCATCATCCCTCCCTCCCAAAAACGGTCCTGAGGGTCCCTTAAACTCCCAACTGCATATCCACCCTACCTATTCTCTTCAATATGGCCTCTTCTCTACACTTAGCTGTGGAGACTCTGTTCTGCCAGTCTTTGAGTCATTTTCTGAGTTATTTACACTGATGTGGGTGTTATCTAGTTCTATCTGTGGGGCAAGGTGAGTTTTGGAGCCTCCTACTCTACCATCTTCCCCAGAAGTCCTCAATATGAACCCTTTAAAACAAAAGGGAAGTCAGAGGAGTTTCAAGCATATGACAGATTTTATGTGTCCTCGCCAGCTTGAAGATGGAGGCCACACATGAGAAGAATGTGGGTAGCCTCTAGAAACAGAGAACAGACCCCAGCTGCAACTAGCAAGGAAATGGGGACTTCAGACCTATAATCAGGAGGAACTGCATTTTGACAACTTGAATAAGCATAAAATTACTTTCCATAATCGTCAGTTAAGAGTCTAACCTGGCCAACACCTTGGTTTCAGCAGTATGTAACCCTGAACAGAGAACCCAGCAGAGCCCATACTGGATTTCTGGCCCACAGAACTATGAGCTAATACGTGGATGTTGTTTTACGCTGATAAGTTCCCTCAGCAATAGAAAATGAACATATTGTGTGTTAATGGGTTTCTTCTAGGATCTCCTCTGCTCTCTTCCTGGAGATCTGCAGATTTCTTAGGGAAGGAGCTTCAAGTCAACCCTCAGCCCTGCCTTCAGTCTGGTCATATCAACACTAGACGTAGCAAAATTCCTTGAGATAGTATTTCTACTTTACGGATGAGGATAGCTTAGAAATATTAATTTGCACAATATCATACAGGTACTTATTTTTAGAGCTAGGATTTTAATGCAAAGATAAAGCCTATAGTTTTTCAATAATACTAAGTTTCAGTAATGTTTTTGCCTAAACCAGGGAAATCAAATGCATGGTAAGCTTTTCATTACCTCCTTCTCCTGCATCCATGTCAGACATCTCCAATCTATCATAGTGTTCTTGGTCTCAGTCTAGATGGGGCTTCAGAATCCTTCTTAAAACAGAGACCCAGAGCCCAAGGTCAGTTCCAGTGATTGAAGTTAGTATAATAAATGAACATAATTTGTTCATGAATTGGAAGAATTTGTATTGTTAAAATGTCCATACTATGCAAAGTGATCTATAGAGGCAATGCAATCCCCATCAAAATTTCAATGACATTCTTTACAGAAATGGGGGGAAAAAAAAAAACTAACATTTGCATGAAACTATAAAAGATCCCAAATAGCCAAAGAAATCTTGAGAAAGAAGAACACAGCTGGAGGAATAAAACTCTCTGTATTACAATGTTCCAGTAATCAAAATAGCCTGATACAGGCATAAAAACAGACATAGACCAATAGAACAGAATAGAGAGCCCAGAAATACAACCATGCACATAGAGTCAAGTGATCTTTGATAAAGATGTCAAAAATACAAAATGTAGAAAGGACAATCTCTTCAATACGTGGTGCTGGGAAAACTAGATATCCACACACAGAATTAAATTGGATCCTTATTTCACACCATATACAAAAATCAACTCAAAATAAAGACTTAACCGAGACCAGAAACCATAAACTACTGAAACCATAAAGCTACTAGAAGAAAACGCAGGGGGAAAGCTTCCTGAAACTGGTCTAGGCAATGATGTTTTGGAGATGACACTAAAAACACAGGCAACAGTGTTCCAAGATTCATTGTTTATGCACCACACCCAGTGCTCCTGGAACACTGAAAAAATTAAATTAAATTAAAGAGTGAAAAAAAAAGAAAGACTGATAAACCACTGACCTCTACCTCTGAAACTAATAATATGTTGTTAATTAATTGAATTTAAATTAAAAATAAATAAATAAAGAGAAAAACAATTCGTTAAAAAACACACACACAGAGGCAACAAAAGCAAAGATAGATAAACGGGATTGTATCAAACTAAAAAGCTCTACAGTCCAAAGAAAACAAAGGCAACAAAGAAAACAAAGTTAAAAGGCAATCTACAGAATGGGAGAAAATATTTATAAGTTACATCTGATAATATCCAGAATATATAAGAACTCATACAACTCAACAACAAAAAAATAATCTGACTTAAAAACAGGTAAAGAATTTGAGTACGTTTCTCCAGGGATAATATATAAATAGCCAACAAGCTTATGAAGAGATGCTTAACATCACTAATCATCAGCAAAATGAAAGTCAAAAACACAATGAGATAATCACCTCACACACCACTAAGAGAGCTAATATAAAAAATAATACTAAAAAGTGTTGGCAAGGATGAGGAGAATTTAGAATCCTTATACACTGTTGGGGAAATTATAAAATGGGGCAACCACTGTAAAAAATAGTATGGCAGTTTTTCAAAAAAGTAAAAACAGAATTACCATATGTTCTGGCAATTCCACTTCTGGGTTTTATCCAAAATAATTGAAAGCAGGGTCTTGAAGAGGTAGTTTCACATTCATGTTCATAGCCACGTTATTCACAATAGCCAAGAGGGGGGAGTTCTCCAGAGGTCCACCGACAGATGAATGTATAAACAAAATATTGTATACACATACCATGAAACAATGTTAAAAAGAAAGGAAATTTTGTCATGTGTTATAACACAGATGAACCTTGAGAAAATTAATCTAAATCAAATTAGCCACTCACCAAAGGACAAATACTGTCCAATTCCACTTATATAAGGTATGTAAAGTTGTCAGATTTATAGAAATAGAAAGTAGAATGACGGTTACCAGGAGCTGGGAAGATGGGGAAATGGGCACTTCTTGTTCAGTGGTTATGGGGATTCCATTTCGACAAATAAAGAAGTTCTGGAGATCTGTTACTCAACACTGTGAGACTACTTAACACTACTGAACTGTGCAGTTAAAAATGGCTGTGATGATCAATTATAGATTATGTGTTTTTACCACAACTAAAGGTTGATTTTTTTTAATCAGAGAGAAGAAAAAAGACACATTCCTTATATACAGAAAAGCTGTTATTTATTTATTTTAAAAGATTTTATTTATTTATTTGACAGAGGGAGCCCGATGTGGGACTCGATCCCAGGACTCTGGGATCATGACCTGAGCCGAAGGCAGACGCTTAATGACTGAGCCACCCAGGCAACCTGAAAAGCTGTTATTTAGAAATATAAAATCACCTAACATCCCAGTGAAAAGGTGGAAATAGTTAGATTGAGCAGAAAAACAGGACTCAGTAATGCGCTACGAGAAGGCCAGTCCAGCTTTGTTTGGATTTGCATTAACATACATCTGTTTCTTTTTTTTTTTTTTTACTTTAAATGTTTCGTGTCTTTATATTTAAAGTGTCTTGCTTATAGGCAGCATACAGGATTAAGAAATAATAAGTTGAAACTTTTCCCAAAATAATAAAGAAAATCAAACTACAGATCCAAAAAGCTCAGAGAACCTGAAACAGATAAGGAAAAAAAAATTCTGAAGTCAGCCAAAGAAGAAAGACACATACAGAGAAACAAAGATAAGAATAAAAGCCAACTTCTCATCAGAAAGTATGCAAGTGGGAAGATGATGCTAGAGATTTTTAAAGGACTGAAATATTTCCTTCCTTAGGTGCAGACAGAATGGAAAAAAGAGGCTAGACATGAAACTGTGGGGTTAGAACAAGTATATCCCAGGTGCAAGAAAGCGTAGGAATAGAGAAGAAGCTAATAAGATCTCATGTTTTAAGTTTTTATTATATTTCTTGTACCATAATAAAGCTTCAGACACTGTTTTAGTCATTTCTCATGACTATACGAAGTATTATTACTCTCACCTCACAGACGAGGTATAGGCGTTGGGGTAACTGTCAGTCCTTCAGAGAAGCTTCGTGTCCTGGTGTTCCTGAGACCCACGCCGGGCATTGCAGCTCTGTAGGCAAGGCAACGGTAGAAAGCCGGCATCAAGAACCGTGGGGATCTGAGAGTTGAGCCCCAGAAGACAATGGTTGGCAATGTGCGAGCAAACAGGAGACCGCAGGGAGTAGAGTAGGGAATACCGGCATGAGAATGTTGAGAGCAGAGCTGGGTCGCCAGGAGGTCCCTGAGGAGATGGAGGTTTTTTTTTTTTTTTTTTTTCTAGATTTTATTTATTTATTTGTCAGAGAGAGAGAGCACAGGCAGATAGAGTGGCAGGCAGAGGCAGAGGGAGAAGCAGGCTCACTGCTGAGCAAGGAGCCCGATGTGGGACTCGATCCCAGGACGCTGGGATCATGACCTGAGCCGAAGGCAGCTGCTTAACCAACTGAGCCACCCAGGCGTCCCGGAGATGGAGGTTTTGAGAGCCGTGCTGTACTCCCTGTTACCTGCCATGCAGCTGAAAGGGTAGGCTTTTGCCCCGGGACCCATCAATCCTCCATCCTCACGTCCTAAGCACCCATTAAGTGCTGGCGATATTCTCAAATAATTTAATCAGAAGCGAATAAATTAAGGTAGGGGATTAAAAAGACGTGAAACAGCAGACTTTGAAGTTCCAAGGGAAGGGCAGACTGTAAGAGCCACAAAAGCTTCCTGGTAAAGTTGAGATTTGCACTGTTCCATGGGAGAAGAGCAGGCCAGAGGTAAACGGATGAAAGAGAAGCACATTCCAAGCACACTGGAAGGCACAGAGCTGGAAATACGTATTTCGTGATAAGCATCGTGCTGATAGGCAAAGGGGCTTTGCCAAAAAGAAATACCAAGGGTTAGGATTGGAAAGATAAATGCCAGAATATGTGAACACTTGACTTCTGGTCTTGAGGGCAATCCAAGGTGTTTCACTTTCCAGCCATTTCCCATCTCTACATCAGGGTCCCACGGTCTAATGAAAGAACTTTAGACTCATAATACCGTATTTCTACCTTCGCATACGTGACAATTCCATGAAATCACCACAGAGGCAAGGAAGTAAGAAAACTAAACGCCCATTACCATGAAGGTTCAAATACTTTTCTTGAATTTTGGAAGTAGAAAAAAGCCAGATCAATATCCTCTTTGATATGAGATATTCGAGGCTTATGAAACAGACTAAAAATAGCACATAACAAGGCAGTCCCATGTTCCTGTAGCTTCCCATATGGTTCAAGAGCCTTATACTCCTCACCTCTCAGTGAAGCATATGGTTTATGTGTGAAGAGAGGCAGTGATTTAAGGTGGCTTAGAGTTGCTCAGCTGTCCCTCCTGTCTCACTAGGGCCAGAGCATCCTAACAGGCTTTAAAAGGCTTTTCTTCATAGATTCAAAGGACCCAAATAAAACTGCCAACAGGAAGTAATCGATGAGTGCTCTATTTCCTTCCCATGAGAAACTTAACCTAGAATCATGAGTGCGCCGCATTTCAGGGTTCTCAGAAGCATCGCCTTTGGGAATTCAGGACATAGCTTCGTTCACCTCATTACAGCTGCACAACAAAGCCCTAGTTCTCTCAGCTGGTGGGAGGCAGGCCACGATGTTCTTCGGGTTTCGAAAGAACAAAGACTCTACAGTCAAGCTGATTAGAATTCCAATCCTGGTTCTGCCACTTAGAAAGAACCTGGGCATTCTCGAAGACCATCAGCTCCCTCTGTAAAATGGGTGCAATCATGTCTACCTCTGGGAGCGCCTGGGTGGCTCAGTCAGTTAAGGGTCTGCCTTTGGCTCAGGTCATGATCCCAGGGTCCTGGGATGGAGTCCCTTCCCGGGCTCCCTGCTCAGTGGGGAGTCTGCTTCTCCCTCTCCCTCTCACCCAGCTTGTGCTTGCTCTCTCTCTCTCTCTCTCTCGCTCTCTCTCAAATAAATAAATAAAATCTTTTTTAAAAAGCTACTTCTTAGGGTTACAGTGATGGGTAAACCAAATGAGGTGAGGTAGACTAAGCATCAGCCATCGTCTAGGCACATGGGATGCATGTCATGTCCATTTTCTTCTCCTGTTTCCAGTGTGAAACTTAATATTAAACTTACAAAATTTCCCTTGGGTATTTATAAAAAAAAAAACCCTGAAATTAAATAAGTATTGCATGAAACATTTCTAGAAACTGAATCAAAAAGGCATTTAACATCTATTACCATTAACCTGCAAAAAAAAAAAAAGCCACAAAAATAGACCAAGGAAGAAAGTGTGAAGATCTCATTATAAATAAATTTAGAGACAGTTTTCTCCTTCCCTAAGGCAAAACGTCCCATGCTCTTAATTAAACTTTTCAAAATTCATCTTCATTCTTCCTTCCATTCCTTTAAAATCTTTTCTGATTCAAGTCTTCAGGCTTTCTTCTCTCTCTTATCTACCATCTGGAGCTTCTATTAAACATGCACATGTACATACACATTGTGTGTGTGTCTGTGTGTGTGTCTGTGTGTGTGTCTATGTCTGTGTGTGTGTCCCTCCTTCCCTCCTTTCCTTCCCTCAACTCCCAGTTCTTATCTGAAAAATTATTTGATTCCTTGGGAATAAATTGTAATTATATTGTATTTCTATAGGAAGCCTCTTCACTATTTTGCTGTCCACAGATAGATGATCTGAAAAATGGAACTGTGTGATAATTGCCATGGCAGGCTGTGACTGGACTTCGTATCTTTGCAGATTATTAGATGGCTCTTAATTACCTGTAGATTAGGTACAAATTACTTTGTTTGACATTAGGGTTCCTTCCTAGGTTCGTCTTCTGTCAGTCCCATTGCATATGGCATTCTGGTCATTCTGGATAGCAGACTGTTCCCTAAATACACTCTCCTTCCAGACAACACTTCTGTTAGTTGCACATACCCATTGCCTTTACCTGTGCTGTATGATCCTTGAAATGTCCTCTCCCCACATTGTTTCCATACCTGCCTCCTTACATAGAGTATTCAGCTCAAATGTCACTCATTCTCACTCTACCTGAGCTAATGACTCCCTCTTCTGTGCCTCCAACAAACAACAATGGGACCTATCACCTGTAGTTTGTGATAGTTGGTGGTGTGTGATTCTTCCCCAATAGGAAACAAGTTTTATACTCCTTTTATTCATATTCATCATCCCAGTGCTTTCAATGTGTCATTACAATCTCAGGGCACAGGGAGGACAAAAATTGTATGTAAATTTTACTAATGAAAAAAGAAATTATCTTGTTTTTATTTTTTAACATTTTTTAAGTAGGCTCCATGCCCAAAATGGGGCTTGAACTCATGACCCTTGAACTCATGACCTCTGGGCCAGGTAAGTGCCCCTGAAAATGGAAATTAAATTCAGTATGATTAGATCCCATTGTTACTGACAGGAAAAAAAAAACAAACACACAGGAAAAGAAAGGGTTTATTTCTCTTTTATATGTCTGAAGTATGTTTGGTTCCCAGGTGTTTGGGATCCAGGCTTCTGCCCACCCTGTTTTGCCCCAAAGCATACCTCTTTTCTCATTTTCACCTCAGGATCCAAGATGGTTGCCCCAGCTCCAGTCATCCCACCCACATTCAATCCAGCAGGAGATAGGAAAGGAAAGAAAAAGGGCACGTTTCTCCAATCAAAAACATTTCCTGGAGGGGCGCCTGAGTGGCTCGGTTGGTTAATTGTCCAACTCTTGATTTTGGCTCAGGTCATGATCTCAGGGTCATGAGATCAAGCCCTGCGTCTCCAACTCTGTGTTCGGCATGAAGTCTGCTTGAGATTCTGTCTCTCCCTCTCTCTCTACCCCTTCCCCCTACTTGCACATGCACATATGCTCACTTGCTGTCTCTCTCTCTCAAACAAATAAATAATAATAAAATCTTAAAAAAAAAAAAAACCAGTTCCTGGAAATCATATGTTCCATTTCCATTTCCTGGTCAGAAATTTATAAACTGACACCTAGTAATAAGGCAGGTTGGGAACTGTAGAGTATAGTTATCTAAAGTTTCATTATGCAAACTAAACACGTACTTATGAAACAGAATCCCTGCAACTGCAATGACTTATGATAATTTGAAGTTATGCTCAAGGCAAGTTAAAATGTGCAACACATTTAGCATTAATTACTCTACATTCATGCATATATTTTCGCATGTATTTATAGCTAGGATTTAAACTTAACCATGTAATGGGATATTACTGCAGTCTCTGCTTCTGAGATTGCCCACGTCTAATCGTGGCAGAATTGTTCCCCCAGCTTTGGTTGTTAAACAGGGCCCCCCATTACTCCCTGATGGTGGTCATGAAAAATGGCTCATAAGCAAAGTAGGTAATTTAATTGTAATCAAGAAATCAGCTTAGTGATATTACTTAAAGAAATCACATCTGAAAGTCACCATACCCCAAACCAAATCCTTCCCCTCCTCCTGTGCTCTCATCTTAATGATGGCACCACCATCTGCCCACCTGCTCGAGCCAGAAGCATGGAAATCTCTCTGTACAGTCACCAAGTTCTGTTGATTCCTCCTGTTTCAGTCCTTCCCTGTACTCCCTCACCATCAGGTTCTTGAAGTGCAGGCTCTCACCCCGCCTGCTCTTCTCCTGCACTTTTCCTACCAGACTCCCACTTCTAGTTACAGCCCCCTCCTCGCTGCTGTCAGAATGACCTTCCAAATTGCAAGTGTGTTGTTCTCTTGCCTTAAATCCTCCCTAACACTCACAGCATCAAGCCCATACTGGTTAATCCCCAGCCCTCCTGGCCACATGAGGAATCATGCCAACCTCCCTATAATATTAAAAATTTTAATAAGCATCTATTATGTAACTAGTCCCTACTTTTTAAAGTATTTCCCTATTGCTAGACATTTACATTATTTGCATTTTTACATTTAATGCTTTGATGAGTATTAATATTCATGAAGCTTTGTATTTTAGAATATTTCTTCAGATTAGATTTTTAGAAAGAATATAACTAAGTCAATGAGTATGGACTTTTTTGGGGGGGGATGGACATTTTTAAGGACCATGTTACACATTGCCAAATGGCTTACTAAAATGGCCAGACCCATTTGGATTCACAAAAGCAGTACCTGAAAGTAAGCATCACATTAAAGAGCTATAAGCCAACTAGAAAGCACCTATAGCAGGAGGAAACAAATTTGAGGAATTCGTAAACATCCCATGCAAATAATTATTGGAGACACATGGGACCTAGGTAATAAGGGTGAAGATAGGAGAGGATAGTTGTTCAAATAGGATGCTTCTCTGAAGAGAGAAGTAAGGGTAGGCCATTATACTTGCTAAACATGAGGACAATATTATGATAAAGTTACCATGAGGAAGAGAAAACAGACTTTGGTGTCATTTACAGAAAACAATAGAATAGCACTAGCTACTACTGATTGAGCATTAGCTGTGTGTCAGGCACTGGGCTAAGCATTGTAGCTATGGTAGTTACTGACTTCATTTTACAGATGGGTAAGTAAGACTCCTAAAGTTTTAGTCACTTACCCAGAGTCACAGAGGTAATTGATAGCAGATCTAGTATTCATAAATTCAGGGGCACTGATTCTAAAGACCATGTTTTTCACCACTACACCAGGAGTTCCCATTCTTTTCCACCAAAGTAAATGTAATGGTAGAGAAGAATGAAAGGGGATCCTTGGGATTTGTGAAATTGAGTGGACAGAGCTAACTCTCTATTGTGCCTATATGTTCATATCATCATCATCATCATCATTCACATTGGGCAAAACGAGAAAGTAACCCAGATGTCCACCAGTGGGTAAATGGATAAACAAAATGGTGTATTTGTACAATGGAATTCATAGAATTCTTTAGAGGAATGGAAATACCGTCACATGTTACAATATGGCTGAAACTTAAAGATATAATGCTAACTGAAATAAGCCAATCACAAAAAGAAATATCGTCCAATTCCACTAATATGCCATATCTAAGGTAATCAAACTCATAGCAACAGAAAGTAGAATGGAGGCTACCAGGGGCTGAGGGGAAGGCGAGTGGAGCTGTTTAATGGATATGGGGTTTCAGTTTTGCGAGATGAAAAGTTTCTGTAAATCTGTTTCACGGCAATGTGATTATACTTAACACTACTAACATGTACACTTAAAATGGTTAAAATGGTAAATTTTACATTATGTGCTTTTAATGCAATTTAAAAATCTAGGTACATTTTTGTATTGGATTTGATTTTTATATTTACCATAGAAAGATGTCCCGCTCCCAACTTTCCAATAAAAATGATCCTCTAAGAGGATGTGCAATTTTATCTGTAGCTTTGCATATCCCTGCATGTGTTGTGCTCAGTTTGAGAAGCACTGCTCTGCACCACTCTTCCAAGGAAATCAAATGCAACATTATCCATGGGGCACTGCCATTTCTGTATCTTCATCCAGAGTAACAATTGGTTATCGTCTTTCTGTTTTGAATTCCACTGATGATATCTTTAGGCTTTCCTTTTGGCTACTTTGGGTTTAATCTGTTCTTCCCTTTCTGAATTCTTAAGGTGGATTTAGATCTTTTTCTAACAAAGGCATATGAAGATATAAATTTCTGTCTAGGCATTTCAATAGCTACTTCCTATAATTTTTAATATATTTTGTTTTCATTCAGTTCAAAATATTTCTAATTTTCCTTGTGATTTGTGCATTCATCCACAGGTTATTTAGAGTGTGATGTTTAATTCCTAAATATTTGGGGATTTCCACCTCTCTCTATTGCTGTTTTCTACTTTAATTCTATCGTGGTCAAAGATCTTATTTTGTGTCGTTTCCATCATCTTAAATGTTTTGACACTTGTTTTATGGTCCTGAATATAGTCCTTCTTGATAAATTCCATGTGAATTCAGAAAAGAATGTACATTCTGCTGTTGTTGGATATAATGTTTTAGTTGGTTTTTCCTTTCAGTTCTATTAGGTCTTGTGTATTTCGAAGCTCTGGTTAACAGATACACATATATCCAGAATTATTATTTTCTCTTGGTAAATTGACTCCTTTTGTTATGATCGATTTTCTTTCTTTGTGTCTGGCAATAATCCTTGTTCTGAGATCTACTTTGTCTGGTATGAATGTGGCCACTCCAGCTGTCTTTTGATTGGGTAATACACCTTTGTGTATTGCATGATACACCTTTATCATCCTTTCCCTTTTAACCTGTGTTTGTACTTATAGTTAGAGTGGGTTACCTTTGTCTAGCAAATAGCTGCATCTCGCTTTTTGGTCCAGTATGACAGTCTATGCATCTCAATAGGAGAGTTTAGAACTTTTAAATTTAATGTGATTATCAATATGGTATATTTGACAGTTGTTAAGAGAGTAAATTCTGAGTTCTCATCAGAAGGAAAAAGCCATTATTTTCCTCTTTTTTTGTATCTATAGGAGATGATGGATGCTACCTTAATTTATTGTAATCATTTCTCAAAAGATGTAAATCACTATGTGGTATATACATGGTAAACTTTTTCTGTGCTGTATGTCAATTATATCTCAATAAAAATGAAGAAAATGAATGAAAAAATATTCATGTGGTTAGATGTAAATATACTACCTTGCTGTTTGCTTTACATTTGCCCCATTTGGTCTTTGTTTCTTTTCTCTTATCTTGTTTTGGGTTGGAATTTTTTTAAGATTCCATTTTATCTCCGGTCTTGGCTTACGAGCTACACCTCTCCGTTTTTCTGGCTCTCGTCTTTCTTTTTATTGGCAATGCTGTTTTCATTGTTGTTCTAAGACTTACAATACACATCCTCAACCTACTTCAGTCTCTCATCAAACATCATACCCCCTCACCTACAGTACAAAAACCTCGCCGCAGGATGCCTTCATTTCCCACTTCCAGTCTTCCAGGCCTTCTTTAATACATTTCACCTTTATATGTGATAAAGCCCTCAATACACTGTCATTAATTTTGCTTTAAACTTTTTTAAGTGAGAAAAAAAATGTGTTTATACCTACCCACATATTTACGATTCTTTTTAAAAATATTTTTATGTACTTATTTGAGGGGGGGGAGCACAAGCAGAGAGATGGGCAGAGGGAGAAGCAAACTCCTCACTGAGCAGGGAGCCCAAAGTGGGACTTGATCCCAGGACCCTGGGATCATGACCTGAGCCAAAAGTGGACGCATAACCGACTGAGCTACTCAGTCACCCCCATATTTATGATTCTTGATACTCTATAGTCTTTTAACAAATCTGATTGTATGTTCCCGCTGCCTGAGGAAAGTTTATCATTTCTTTTAGTTCAGGTCTGCTGGCAATGATTTCTCTCTGATGTTGATGATCTGAAAAAAGTGTTTACTTAACCTTCATTCTTTTTTTTTTTTTTAAGATTTTATTTATTTATTTGTCAGAGAGAGAGAGAGAGAGAGAGCACAGGCAGACAGAGTGGCAGAGGGAGAAGCAGGCTCCCTGCAGAGCAAGGAGTCCGATGCGGGACTCGATCCCAGGACGCCAGGATCATGACCTGAGCCGAAGGCAGCCGCCCAACCAACTGAGCCACCCAGGCGTCCCTTCACCTTCATTCTTAAAGGATATTTTTGGTGCAGATATCATTTTAAACTGCCAGATTTCTTCCTTTCAGAACTTTAAAGATTTTGCTCCATTATTTTATTCGTTTTTTGGGGCTGCCATGCAAACTACCAGAGACTGGGTGGCTTAAACAACAGACTCATAGTTCTAGAGGCTAGAAGTCCAAGATAAAGGTGTTGGCCAGGTTGGTTTCTCCTGAGGCTTCTCTCCTTCTCTCCCAGATGGCCACCTTCTTGCTTTGTCTTGCTGTGTCTTTCCTCTGTATGTTTGTGTCCTTACCTCCTCTTCTTATAAAGATACCAGTCACATTGGGTTAGGGCCCACCATACAATCTCATCTGATTACCTCTTGAAAGACCTATCTCCAAATACAATCACTGGGAGTGCTGGGGGTTAGGCCTTCAACATAGGAATTTGGGGAGTGCATGTTCAGCCCGTAACAACTGTTTTCTGAGAAGAGTGTGCTATCACTCTTGGCTCTGATTCTCGGTATCTAATGCCTTTTCTCCCCAGCTGCTTTTAAGATTTTTCTCTTTACCACTTTTTTAAAAAAAGATTTATTTATTCATTTGCAAAAGTTGAGTATGCATGCAGAGGGGCAGAGGGAGAGGGAGAGGGAGAGAGAAACTCCAGGCAGACTCTGCACTGAGCACAGAGCCCGATGGAGGACTCTATCCCAAGACCCTGAGATCATGACCTGATCCAAAACCAAGAGTCAGGCACTTAACTGACTGCACCACCCAGGCACCCCTCTTTATCACTTTTTTCAACAATTTGATTAGGATATATCTTGGTATGATTTTCCTATGTTTATCCTTTTTGAAGTTTGTTGAGATTTTTAAATCTGATGCTTATACTTCTTATAAAATCTCAAATATGAGAGCCATTACTTCTGCATATATTTTCTGTTCCCTCACTACCCCAGCATTCTCCTCTCTTTCTGAGACTCAAATTTTACATTTGATAAAACATTTATCTTGCTCCACAGGTCATTGCTATCTTCTTCATTTCTTTAGTCCTTTTCATCCTATGCTTAGTTTTAGATAGTCTTTATTGTTTTGTCTTTCTTTTAAGATTTTATTTATTTATTTGAGAGAGAGAGAATGAGAGAGAGAGAGAGAGCACAAGAGGGGAAGGTCAGAGGGAGAAGCAGACGCCCCGCCGAGCAGGGAGCCCAGTGCAGTACTCGATCCTGGGACTCCAGGATCATGACCTGAGCCGAAGGCAGTCGCCCAACCAACTGAGCCACCCAGGCGCCCCTATTGTTTTGTCTTTACCTTCAAGCTTTCCTTTACTGTAACTAACCAGCCATTAATACCACCCAGTGTATTTTTTCCCAATTGTATTTTTCATTCTAGAAGTTGCATTTGGGTCTTTTTTATATCTTCCATTTCTTCTATGCTGTCCACTAGTTTCTTGAATATCTGGAGTGAATTTCTAGAAGTCTTAACATCTTGGTTAATTCCATCGTTGTTGTCATTTCTATATTTGCACCTAAAGATTTTCCTCTTGACTAAATGTTGTATTTTCTCATGTCTTCGTATCCCTGACAAAGTTTTATTGAATGCTAGACATTTTGAAGTCTACATTGTTGGTCCTGGGTTTTGTTGGATTCCTTTAAATTGATTGGGACTTCGTTCTGGCATGCCTTTACTTTACTTGAAAGCAGTATGATTCTTTCAAGGCTTGCTTCTTTTTTAAGATCTTATTTACTTATTTATGTATTTATTTATTATTTATTTATTGTGAGAAAGAGAGCAGGGGGCGGGGATGCAGACAGAGGCAGAGGAAGAATCTCAAGCGGACTCTGTGCCCTGACAGGAGCCTCCATCTCATGACCCTGAAATCATGACCTAAGCAGAAATCCAGAGTCCACCGCTCAACCAACTGGGCCACCCAGGCACCCCTCAAGGTTTGCTTTTCAGTGTTCTCAGTGTGGGTTCAGATTAGCTTTTGTCTTTGAGAAGGTGCTGAGTGGGAAAGAAGAATCAAGTCCAAGGACAGAGTGAATGGACAGGACTAGGACTCGGGAGACAGAAAAGAGCAGGAGGAATGAGAGCGATCAAGGGACAAAGACCAGAGACGGGCAGACCTGAGGAGTTGCATTCCTATAAAAGTCAGCAAATATTTAAATTGTCATGGGGTGGTGGGGTGCGCGGAGTTGTGTTTATTTATAAAACTGAGCTAGGGTCTGGGCTAAGATGATCATAAACAGGTTTCTCCTTTTCATTCAGAAGTCCAGTGTGATGTGGGACATTGTGTCGGTGCAGCCAAGCATCCTTGGTCTCCCCCCATTCAAAGGAAGCGCTAAGCCTGCTTTTTGTTTACCAAAATTGCTGCTGCACATTTCCAAAATGCCCTCTAGGGGGCATTATGGCCTCCATTGAAAACCTGGTTTGGGATCTCAGGATTTAAAATATGCCTGTCTTCCGAGGCCCCAGTTCCTCATCCTGCCACAACATCTTGCCACAATCCCAAGAGCCCTTTTCATTGTACACTCTTCCTGGATGATGAATTTATTCACTTTTGCGGCAGCAACTCCCTCCCACCGCTCATGGTTCCCAACCCACGTGTACAACTCTCCCTTGCCGTGTCTGCCTCTTCCTCTCTGTTCAAAGTCTGCTCACCCTTGAGTGCTGCCCACTCCATGAAGGCTTCTCCCTCCCTCTTACCTTCGGATATACTGCCTAAGGCTTAGTTCTCAATCTTACGGAACTCCTCAAGCTGTAGTCAGGATTGGCACCTAAAAAGCTGGGGAATGGCTTTTTAAAATGTTGATTCCAAAGCAACCTCCTCAAAAAGGTAGTATTTCGGTAAGCCTGGTCAATTATTTTCATTTACAAACACCCACTGTTAGTAACGTAATTGGTGATGTACATTTTAACAAGCTCTCAGAGGGATTTTGATATAAACTAAAAAATTAAGATCTGCCGTGTTGGACATTTCATTTGCATCCCAAGTGGTGTGTAAACCTTTCAATGTAGGAATCCTTTTTAATGCTTGGAAGCTAGCTCCATGCTGAGCACATAATTGGAGTTTTCAGTTTTCAACGTCAGGCACTGAGGATTAGTGGGACCCAGGGGTGTTTTGTTGACAGATTGTAGTTTTCTGCCTAATCTGGATCAGCCATATTCTTTGATATATGCAATTGAGTGTGTTTTCTGGGTCTTATATACAGTGCTTCAGTAAAATGCTATACCAATGAAGCTTCAGGGCAAGTGGCCTGGCCTTTCTTTTAACTAGATTACTGCCCATAATCCCATCCGATGAAGAAATTCTGGAGCAACCAGTGCCTAGGACACAGAGAATAATAAAACTGGTTCCTGCTTTCAAGAAACTTCAAGTCTAATAGATGAGAGAGATAGGTAAGCAAATAATTACATAGTAATCAAACCATGTAAAAGGTACCAAATATTGGTTAAGTCAGGGAACTTAATATCTGAGTTGAATTGAAAAGAATGATTAAGAATTAATATTCAGCCAGGCAGGGAAGAGCAACCCAAGCAAGAGAATTGCCTTTGCAAAGGATGGCGAGGAGGATTCATAGGGTTGATCAAGGTATGAATGCTAAGTGCAAGTGTTTGGTGAAAGAGAATAGTGGGAATGAAGCTTCCTCCCAGCCTTGGGTTTTCCCATGGCAGGATGGAGATGCTAGTGGGGTAGATTTGTGGGAAGAGACTCCTGAAGCCATTCTTGTCTCCTTTTACTCAGAGGCAGACAGTTCTAGATGGCGTGGCCCCAAGCCTCTCACTTTCTCAAACACAGTAGCTTCTAAAGCCCCTGGGGCTATAAGTCTGGTCTCCAGATTCACTGGAGAGCAGTGACTTTCAAGGAGCTTGAATTGCAACTCCCAGAAAGAAATGCATCTTATACTGTGACCTAGAACACACATATGCAAATGTAAAATTGAAACACAACTTCTGCAAAACAGTTATCTCCATTGTTTCCTGCAGTCACTTTGATGTTTTGTTTCCTAGTCTATTCCATTAAAAAAAATAATAATAATAAGGTTAGGTGACACCCACTAAGTTGATTTCACAGTCTAATGAGCCACAACTGGCACTTTGAGAAATACTCTCCTGGAACTTATATTCTAGTTTGGAAGTGTTGAGAAACAGCAGAGTACAGTGGCCAAGGGCTTGGGCTCTAGGAGCAAATGGCCAGAATTCAAGTCCCAATTCACCTATATATTGTCTGCATGGCCCTGATCAAGTTACTTAACCTTTGTATACCTCAGTTTCCTAGTCTGCAAAATGGGATAAGAGTACTACTGGGTAATGTTGTTGTGAGGATTAAGTGATAGATGTAGAGATAGACATAGATATATACCCAGAAAACTGCCAGGCATCTAGTAAGTGCTACTTAGGTGTTAACTGCCATTATCTTCTTCTTCCTCGGCTCCTCGTCATCATCAGTGAGCCTCCTGTTATCCCCTCCTAAAATGAAGACGCCAAATGCGGTACCACTGGTGGGTTGGGGGGCGGGGATTTACCAAAAGGTCTATTTATAAAGCTGTCCAAAGCCACACAGAGTGTGGGCTCGGGGGAGGCCCCTGCTCTTGCAGGCTGTGGCCCTGTTTGCAAGGAAGAAGAGGGAAACTCCTTTCCCAGTCATGGTTTAGTGTTTTGGGTAAGGTGGGTCTGAAATGGTCCCTCTGCATTCCATTAACAAACATTTTATTTCCTCGCTCACTTTTATGACCACCTAGAATCCCACACTCCCAAAGAAAGGGGAACCTTCTTACTGTGTGTGTTGAGGACCATTGGAATGTCAATCCACAGAAGGCAAGCTGGAATTTCTTTCCTCATCAATTCAGTGAACTCAATCCAATAATGGACAACCCACAAAGGGGGGTTAAAAAAATGAAGAAGAAGAAAAGCAAAAGCAAACTTTTCCATTATGCCAAAGGCTGGCATGTTTAACCCGCCTCACCCAGCACCTCTCAGATGCTCTGATGGTCCAACTAAGGAAAAAAAGGGACATCAGCCACCCTGGGGGTAGAAACCAAATTCAAGAATATTCTGTCCAACACTCAAAGGACAAATTCAGAAAATAAAGAGCAGGAGACCTGGAGTAAATATTTCATTGGTCATGATGATCAAAAGATGATGGTTAATACACACACACTCAGACCTCATCCCACCTGTTGCAGGGCGGAAGCAAACCTCCGGGCCCCCCACCCTCTCCCTGGGCTTCTCCTTCCATGCCCTGCAGCCACACCGTCACCCAGGACCCCACCCTTCACTTGGTACTTCTACAGCCCCGTTTGTAGCTTCCTCGACACGGTGCCTGGACGTTCACTGTGAAGAAAAGCCAAGGACTTGACCTGAGTCTGCGGTGGGCAGGGTTGCAATGTCCATGAGTCCTTCTCTACCTCCTTTCCCAAATTCTCTCCTTCTCTCCCCTCTCTCACCCCATCATTGTTCCCCGGAAACAAATAGGATGGCTTCACTGGTCAATTCTTTACATGTACAAACACCAAAAGCAGAGGAAACACCCCTGGCCACCCCCCTCCCCCCAAACCCCAGTGCTGGGAGAGCAGCCGACGGCGGACGAGGCTGCCTCGGGAACTGCGGAGCTGCTGGAGCTGTCCGGCTGTTCTGGAAACTTCTTTGGCCTCTGGGCTTTACCTGGAGGCCTCTTCCTTCAGCTCCTTGTTTTTCCGCACCTCCTCTGCGTGCTTGTCCTGAGAAGGAAGGGAGCGAAAAGGGCAGGTCACACAGGCTTCCCCGGGGATAAAAGGGAAGCCGAGGGGCAAGAGAACCCAAAGTAAAGAATTGCAGCTGCAGGAAGTGATGAGGAAGGTCTGCAAAGATGTCCTGAGAAGGGGCAGAAGGTCGCAGGTAAGACTGGTAGGAGGCAGGTGAGTGAGCCGACTGGTGCAGCCCCAGGGAGCTCATTGACTGGGGCCAACCTCCCCTGGGGGACCCACCTCGCAGCAGCCTCCGACCCCACCAGCCTCCCCCTCCTTCACCTGGCCCTCCTGGGCTTGCACTGAGTGCATTGCTTGACTTATTGTAAGGAGCAGCTCAGTGTAGCTACGCCGGAGGAGCAGGTGGAACAGACAGGCCTCATTACGAATGTCCCCTACACACACTTGCAACATGACCGCTGCTTTCACTTCTGTCCATCCCCTCAGTTGTTTTCTTCAGCCCCTTGGTGAAAGATGAGGGCTCTTAAATATAAAATGACTGGGGAATTTTTGGAAATGTCACCCAACTCCAAAAAGTGGACTCTCTCATAAGTGGTGTATGAGAACCGTCTTCGCCGGACAGCATAATCAAGCCAAAAGATGGGATCTGACCTCAAAGACCCATCAGCTGTGTGACCTTGACCAATCACTTCATCAGTCAGACCTTGGCTCTGTGGTTTTCAAAGACAGGGCCCTAAACCAGAAGTTCTTTTCACCTCTAGAATTCTGTGATTTTAGCTTTCCCCTCTAGGGTACATTATGGTCTGCCTTATGTCACTGCTCATTGTGCATCTGTCTGGGTCCTCTATTGGATGGTGACTTTCTTGGAGGCAGGGAGCATGCCTTTTTCTTTGTATTTCCCAGTTCCTCCTATGGTACTTTGCACATGGCAGGTGCTCGATAAATATGGTCTCTGCCAGACCCTGGCAATCACCCAGATAGCATCATATCCAGATATCAAAAGTCAGCTTGGAGTAGGCCCACTGAGGCAGCCCAGGAGCGCAGAATAGATCAAAAACTATGAATCCATCCCCAAGAAGACCCTAGAACTTTCCATGGCCCTGGGGAGAGTGTGGGTAGTGGTGTGTCTAGGATAATGGTTCTAAACCTTGCTATGCATTATCAGCATGACCTAGGGAATTGTTTAAACTGCTGGGTCCTCAGGAACCATCCCTAGAGAGCCACTGATGGTAGATCAGTAGGCTCCCAAGGATCTGTAGTTTTAAACTCTATACCCGGTGAATCTGATGTGGATGGTCAGTGACCCATGCAGATACTGACACAGAAAGCATTGACTTGGAGCAGGCAGAAGCCACACACCTGTCTGTTACCACACCTCCCACCTTCCTCAGTGCCCGAGGGTCACAGTCCCCAAGGAGTGATGCTCCACTCAGATTCTGACTCTAACATCTTGCTTCTTTGAGTCTTACTCCACCTCCACAGCTATTACTCCAGACGGGGCGGGGCAGGGGGTGTTTCCCAAACTCTTCGCCTTGGAATCAACGTCCATTCAGGTGAGCTTTCTGGGCTTTCCTTGGTCTCTGATTGTCCCCTCTCTGGCAAAAGGCTAATGGGATCATTGTTTGAAAGAGTGCCCTGGACTACACAGCCAGAGAATTGGGGGTTCTAGTCCCAACTGCACTGCTTAGGAGATGTGTGACCCTGGCCAAGTTATTCGACCTTCTCTGATATAGTTTTCCCATCAATTAAATAAGGATAACATTGTTCTGCTTATCTCATGGATTTGTTGTTAGGATGGGAGTAGGAAGACGTAAAAGTGTTTTTGCCATTTTTAAAAATACCATATCGTGGCTCTAGCCTCTAGTATTTCTTCTGGGTTTGTCCTGAGTGCCCATCCCCCACTTTATGACAATCCCAGATTTTTTCTTTTTTATTGCAAGAGTTTGTTCCTAGCCATCCATCAACAATTGGGGAAGACTGAAATGAGACCCAGATCACTTCCCTCCCATCTGATACTTGGTGGAGACCTTACTGCCCCTATTAGGGCAGAGTGTGAGAGTGGAAGGGCTGCCACATGCTGGCTAGCTGCAAAGTCTATCCAACATTCAGATCCCCTGTAAAGAAACCAATCTTTCTAGCAGCTGTTGCCAAGTGCCTGAGACTTTAGGTGGATGGGCAGGAAGGAGTGGGGACCACGCTGCTCACCATGGGACGAGGCCACCGATCGGGTCCCGGGAGTCACCGCGCAGCAGGCGGCTCCTGGAAATAAAACACAGAGCTGGAGCTCTCCCAGGAGCTGCAAGAGAAACTGGGGCAGCCTTGAGACTCAGGAAATGAGGCCAACGTGTTCTCAGCAGAACGGGCTGTTATTCTGCTGACACGTGGGACCAATCCCAGTCTCTCACGTTTCTCTTATGTAGGTGACACCATTAGGTTTATTGACAAAGGGCAGAATATTGGAAAGAACCGTGACTCACTCAGTCCAAATCAAGAGGTTTGGAGAGAATCATGTTTCCTGCTCAATGGTCAACTCAGCTTATCATGTCCTTGGCTTAGAGCCAAGAGCCCAAGTCATCATCTTTCATTAAATTGAATCAGTCCATTCAAGGATGAAGCCAGGAATGTACAACGGCTTGTTCGTCCTTACTCTCTTGCATTAGGCAGGCTTTCTCTAGAGATAAGAGGTCTAATCTCCCTAAGACAATGAGAAATTTCAATTGTGTAACTGCGCATAATATCCCCCAAGGAATTCCAAAGCTCAGCTCAAATTTCTTGCCTATGACTTCCCAAAACATCCCTTGAAACTCTGTAAAGATCCAGCCTAACAGAAATACCCCCTTTCCTACCTGAGGCTGTTTGCTACCTGAAATAATACGCAGGTCCTTTATACTTGCCTTGGAAGGAAGAGAGTGTTCCAGGAGTCTCCGCTCTCACCAAGAACACTTACCTTCTCTTGCAGCCGTTCCAACATGGCAGCAAGGTGGGCCTCCCGGTTCTCCTTATTCGATTCCATCTTCTGAGCCAGTTTTTCCTTAGCCATCTTGATGAAGTTGTTGTTTTCCTCAATGGCTTTTTGGATCACCTCTCGCTCGTGTTCTCGTTTCTCTGCCAGGTGCTTCAGGAGCTCAGCTTCCTGGTACTAAGGCAGCACAAAGGGAGAAAGAGACCCTTGAAAGTGAACATGCCACGGTGTGTTTTCACCACCAAAACTTAAGAGCTCTACACCCAGAACACATACCTCCCTGAGCCTGGTCCCTGGCCCATTGGCAAGAAACAAGGACAGTTTCTGGATTCTCCCACCATTCCCTCAGTTTTTGTTGTGGTGGTGGTTTTTTTCCTCATTGCCTTCATTCATTCCCTCCTTCCTTCATTGATTCACAAATATTAGGTGACTCTATACCATGTGCCAAGAACTATCCTAGCAACTTGGGAAAGAAAAAAGTCTCATAGAGGTGTTATATATATATATATATATATATATATATATATATATATATATATTCCAGACTAGCATACGCCTTAAAGGTAGACTTTAAAGGCATAAAGACCTTAAAGGTACTCCTTAAAGGCGTAAGCAGCACATGCCTTAAAAGGTAGAAAGGAAATGCCATTAAATCCAAGTGAGAAGATTACTTTCTGCTTCAAAGATGGAAAGCTTACATAAAGATGGCACCGGAGCTGGGCCATAAGAATCACTAGGAAACACAGAGGGCACACAAAGGGATAGACTAATACCACACTATGACCTTCACCTTCCCCAGTTAAGGAGCCCTTTCCTTGATTGTCTAGCCTTTATAGAAATCTTTAGTGTTTGTCAGTGTCTTCCTCCTGTTAGTGTGCACCTCGTGGACATATGTCATGCAATGCCCTACCCCTCTAACCAAGCTGTAAGCTCCTAGTGACCAGGGACCTTTACTTCTTTGTTTCCCTCAATAGTTCCTCATTATCTTCCCTGTATATGGGAGGTGATACCTAAGTATTTGTAGGTTGGTGGTGACCTGACCCCAGCTCAGAGCCACCTCTTATCTTGTCCAGCTCCCTCCTGTCATGCTGAGTTGGAAGAAAGAAAGGATAGCACTTACCTTCCTTCGTTCCTCAGCTGCTTCTAGTTTCTTCTGGATCTCTTCCAGTGATGGATCTCGCCGCCTGGGTAAGGAGGCATTGAACTCGGGAACCCCATCGAAGGAGGGTGGCTTCAGGATGACTTCAAAGGATTGGCCCGAGGTACATTTATTCAGTTCAATGACTTCCATGTCAGAAATTACACACCAGTTCAGGTCCACTGTATCTGCTGAAGAGAGCAGGAAAGGTACTGCTCACTCTCTGTAGACTAGATTGGCCCTCCAAAAGCATGCACACGTGCATACATATATGGGAGGTCTGGGGTCCCCAAAGCAAATCAATGACCAGGGTTCTGGGTTGGCCCTGAACCTGGTACCTAATAGTCAGTGGGCTCCAATGGGGCTCAAGGAATTGGTAGCCACAGCAAGGGCTCAGGCTCCAAGAGTAGGTGCCCCAGGATTTGTAGCTTCTAATAATGGCTGTAGCAAATGCTTTTGCTTTTGCTTTTGCCACAAGGCTTCTCCCACACTTGAGCTCTTGCTCAGATTGTCTTCAGTGGTGGCCAACAGTGATGTATTTGCCCACCACCCACCACCCCACTCCTTGTCCCACTACCAGTCTGATGGCTCAGCCTGTTGCCACCTCTCCCCTGCTCCCTCCTACCCTGCTCTCTTCTTTCTCTCCAGTCAGCACTGTCTTTCCGCTGGCTTTGATCTTTCCTCCTACACTGTCTCCCACACCAGCCTAGACAGAAAGAACAATCTCAGGTAACCCAAGCACTCTCATCTCTCATTTCCAGAACAAATCTGTCCCTTCCTTTTAATCCCTGGAAAATTAAGAGGTGTCCTGTTCCCCGCCCCTCCCTGATCAGAGCATGGCCATTCAGTGTTCCTTGCCAGTGTCCTGGAACCCTGTCACAGGTCCCGGTCAGCATGGTTACCCTCATTGGGTGACTGCGGGTAGAAGCCCTCTCTCCACTTCTGGACTCTCAGAACATTCTCCACCATTCCCAGAGGAGGCCTGTCAACCGTGGAATCTAGTGATCCACACTGCATCTTGTCTTCTATTCTAGGTGTTCTCCAAAAGTAGAATCTCTGTCTGCTTCACTTCTGCATCCTCCACAGCATCCATTTGTTAAATGAATGAAGAAAAGCTAAGATCAAGATCGCTCTGCAGAGGGTCTGATTCAGATTTTCACCTGCTGTCTAATCCCCCAGCAGCAGCCCCACACCTGCCCTTTCGTGGTGTTTAGACCCTCAGAATAAGCTGTGGTGGTTTTACTGGCTCTGGGAAAGAGAATGTGACATGGGAAGGAGAGTTTCATGAAATTGGGACAGGAGTGTGGTACTCATGGATACGAGCCCAAGAACCCTCCACAAGTTACTCTCTCAACGGTGGCCCTCACTTACCTTCATATTTATAGGATGATTTATTCAGGGGATCAGCCAGAAAACAGGAGCAGAACAAGGACACCAGTGGAAGCTCCTTCATCTTCTCTTTGTAGGCTGCAGAAACACCAGTAGGACAACATGGTGACCCCCTCCTAGACTCGGAAGTCAGCCTTCTTGTGACTCTGCACACTCGAGCACCCAGGGGTGACCAGGCTCCACAGAGGTATCTAAACCATCCAGACCCACCCCTTGGCTGAGGCTTCAGCCCCCTTTGCCCTGAGAAGCCTGGTTTGGGATTTTCGTGTGTGATGATGTCCTCTTCGGTCCATCTTATCAGAACCTGAGCCTTCCAGAGCACCCAGATGATCCCATCTTCTCCTCAGTGCATTGTTTCCCTTCTTAGTACTGAATGCAAAATGCCTTCAGGTAAAGACCACAAGCACTAGTGCCTTTGCCCCCGCCTGGCACCCTGGACCTAGTTCTCTCTTTCCTCACATTTGCCAGAATAGTTCATTTACTCTGCTCCAAGATACAGGAAATCCACTCTCCATATTACTCAAGGTACTCAGCAGTGCTTCTCTGAAAGGTAAAGAATCTCACCATCATCACTCTAGTCTTGCCCCTCACTGAGAGGCGAGGTCAGGATGTGAGTCTTCTCTGACCTTCCCTGTGCAGTGGTCAAAGCCAAACGTGCTGGTGTCCATGAGGGCTGAAGGAGTAGCCCCACCACTGCCTAGCCTCTTTGTGTCAGAAGAGGATTTAAAAACCAGGAGGTCACAGGTTAGAGCTGATACAGTGAAGTCCAGCCCACCCTTGCCCTGGCCCTGGCATGTGCTCTTGCCTGTACCCCCACCACCCTAGGGCCAATGCCCCTTGTTTTAAGCTCCACTATGTTCAGGCTCTCTCTGTTCTCAGCTAAACCCAATGTAGTGCTTAAGCACTCTCCTCCTCATTCTCTTTTACAAATTGAAAACATAATTAAGTGCAAAATAATATATGTGCATTGTAAAAACTTCTTAAAAACACACACAGATGAGTAAAAGGAGGAAAAGCTCAATGGTGATCCCACCTATATTCTAGAGATAACTTCCTTTAACCCTTAGGTTTACTTCCTGTCAGTCTTTTATCCTTCTTTGTGCCTATGTAAGTACATATATGTGTGTACAGAAATACCCTATGCTGTGGTGCCCCATCACAGAAAGAGTTTTTGTACCTACCAGCGAGGGTCATGTTTTCTGGACAGTGAGGGCTGAATCTGGCTCAAAGTCCAAAGTAGGTCTGTCACCAGCTCAGGATGCCGTCACAAATCTGAGAAAGAGAGTATTCTACCACTGACATGTTATTTGCATAAGGAATTTCTTTATAAAATTGGGGAGGGAATCCCAGAAGGCACCTGGTCTGCTCCCACCACCAGGAACTCTACACACCCACTCTCCCTTTCCCAAACCCAGACCCTCTCTTCAACATCACCACAATCAAGTTCAGTTTCCATGTACTAATGATAGTTTCATAATTGGCTTTCTAGTCTCAAGTCTCCCTGAGTATCAGACACAGATTTCCCAAAACTGTATGTGTTAAGAGGTGTTCATTTATCTCTCTGTGAAGCTTAATGGCTGGCCCAAAACAAAGGCTAGGGTGAGAGACAAATCCTAATTCAGAATCACTTGGGAGGTTTTCAAAAAATAACTCTGTGTCCTGAATTTCTCCCTATTCCCACCCTCAGACCTCCCTGCCCAGCCTGTTCTGATATGAGATCAGAAGGAATTGGACAGAGGATGTCAAAATACTACTCCAGATGGCCCCTCACTCACTACCCACCAAGAACCTCTTGTCTTAAGCACTCCTTGACCCCATTTAACATAACCCTGGACTATGAGAGAAAAAAAAAAAAACATTGTTATAGAATAATGTCATCATAATGTGGTTGGTGCAGAGATGGAAATCAGCATGCAGGATCATTGTGGGAGCACAGAGTTGGGGCTTCATACTCAGCACCTGGGAGACCCTGGGGAGCAAGGTGGGGGTCCTGGTGTTAGCAGTACCTGAACTGAGTCTTAAATGATGATTGAAATTAAGCAGGGAGGGCATTGTGCCAAGGAAGGAACACAAGCAAGGTGGGGGTGGGGCATGAGAAAGCTCTGTGTCTGTGGTTGATGCTGGACCAGAGAGTGTGAAGGAGGAGGGAGAGATGAAATAGTAGGTGACAGGGCCCCACTGAAGGCTGCTAGCCAGTGAACTGAGGAATAGCCAGTGGTAAACAGTCATCATGGGGACCACTTGATCTTTGGTCACTGTGGTGGTTAATTTTTGAGTCAACTTGACTGGACTAAGGGATGCCCAGATAACTGATGAGCATTATTTCTGAATGTGTCTGTGAGGGTGTCTCCTGGACAGGTTAACATTTGAGTGGATAGGCTGAGAAAAGATGACTGTCCCCAGTGTGGGTGGGCCTCACCCAATCTGTTGAGGGCCTTAAAAGAAAAAAAGGTAGAGAAAGAATGAATTCACTCTCTCTGCTTGAGATGGACATCCATCTTCTCCTGCCCTCGGACACGAGAGCTCTGGTTCTCTGGCCTTCAGACTTGGACTGGAATTACGCCACCAGCTCTCCTGGGTCTCCAGCTTGCAGGTGACTGATTGTGGGATTTCTCAGCCTCCCTAACCACATGAGCTAATCCATCATAATAAATCTCTTTCTGTATGCATCCTATTGGTTCTGTTTCTCTGGAGAATGCTGACTAATGCAATCACCCTCAGTGGTCACCATGCCAGCAGAGGTTGGCGTGAGCCAACAGCTTCACTGCCTGCAGCTCACAAGGGGAAGGACTCTGAGACTGATGTAGAGCCCCTTTCCTTCCTTAATGAGGTGTTTTGCCTCTGGCAACTGGGGTCTGTACTAGCTATGGATAAGCAGCAGATGAGTTGGGGAGCCACGGGAGCGGGGATGGGGGGGGCCCTCGGCTTTAGGACCAGACCAATGCAGAGTCAAACTCAGACTTGATCTCACTTACTAGCTGTCACTCACATGTCCAATTTACTTTCTCCATCTTAATTCTGCACCAAATTGCACAATGGAAATGAGAAAAGCATAGTACAGCATCCAGCAAAAAAGAGGTACTTAATGAATGTGAATTTCCCTTTCTCTGCCTTTTCCATCAGGGTAGCCACCACCCACATCCCTGCTTCAGAGTCCCTGCCCTGGTCCTCACCAGCTCGGCAATTAAGGACTGTAATCTCCATTTGCAGATGAGGAAACAGAGGCCAAGAGGGTTTATGTGGCTTACTCAGGGTCATGAGGTTAGAGAGGTATAAAAGCAGAAATTTAAAGCCAGGTCAACTGACCTTGAAGTGCTCTTCCCTGCAGCCTTTGTGTTCTTTACCAGGCCCCACCCGGCTGGCCACAGCACAATGGGCCTCTTTCCTCTGAGCCAAGCTGATCCTGACAGTACCAGTGGGCTCCTGAACAGGGCCTAGATGCGACATCCCTGGTCACGAGGCTCCATTCCACACAATTTTGGCTCATAACCAAGTTGATTAACGAGGTGACTGGCTGGGCCAGAGGGCCCTTGCAGGAGAGGGCATGGCATCAGACTTAACCTAGGTAATGGATCTAAAGCTGGAGGTCCAAGTCAGTGAAGCGAGGTAGAGAAGGATACTCTAAGAAAGAAAGGGGACTGAGCTGGACTTCTTCTGCAGGAGTAGGTATCTGGAATGAGGGACCATGCCCTTCAGCCAGACCTGGGCAGGACAGTTAAGGCCCTCTATTCATAGAGCACAGATTATGACTCCTGTCACCTACATGATCCCAATTAATCTTCATGTGAAGCTGGGCTGACAAGACAGACATCAGAAGCTTCACTTTCAAAGGAAGAACCTGGGGCTCAGAGAAGTTAAGCCCCTTAGCTAAGGTCACACAGCTACTTAGTGGAAGAGCTGGTTCTTTGATTCAAGTCTTCTTACTTGTAGGTTCTTCCTTTGTGGCCAGGGGAGGGACTGGATGCTACTTCCTCCATGGTCCTGGGGACTCAGGAAATGCCAGTCTGAACTGAAGATATGTCGTCGTCGTTTTTTTTTCCCCAAGACTTCTTATTTATTTATTTGACAGACAGAGATCATAAGTAGGCAGAGAAGCAGGCAGAGAGAGAGGAGGAAGCAGGCTCCCCGCTGAGCAAAGAGCCCGATGTGGGGCTCCATCCCAGGACCCGAGATCATGACCTGAGCCAAAGGCAGAGGCTTTAACCCACTGAGCCACCCAGGCACCCCTGAACTGAAGATATGTTTTAACTAAAAACACGAATAGGTGCTTTCTACACCTGTATGGAAGATATTGTGCTAGGAGTTGAAGGAGCATGAGCAACCAGGTAAAGAACCTAAGTCAGAGAGGCTGAGAAGGACGACCAGGGCCAGGAAGAGGAGACACTCTAGAGATGGGC
This sequence comes from Martes martes, assembly GCF_963455335.1. Lineage (NCBI taxonomy): Eukaryota > Metazoa > Chordata > Mammalia > Carnivora > Mustelidae > Martes > Martes martes. The sequence continues at coordinate 59,855,624 of NC_137889.1, read as the reverse complement.
AGAGGCATGTAGAGTCAGGGGATTTGTAACTGAGAGCTCTCTGCTTCACAGGGCTAGAGTCTACATGATCAAAATGTGTATCTATAGAGCATCTACTATGCGACAAATGCTTTCATTTTCACTTTCAGGATAACCTTCTGATGTAAGGATTGTTGTTCCCATTTTATAGATGTGGAAATTGAGGCTTAGAGAAGGTAAGTGACATTTCCAGGGCCACTCAGTGAAGTTGGTTGAATGGTGTCCCCCCAAAAGATACGTCCCTAGGGAAAACCAGGACAATGACTATATCCAGCCATAGCAAAGATCAAAGATCAGCCAACAGCCACAGAAGCAGAGCCCATGACAGTGGCCTCCTGACTCTTACCCAGTGTTCACTCCCCAGCACTTTTCTTTTTTTTTTTTAAGATTTTATTTATTTATTTGACAGACAGAGATCACAAGTAGGCAGAGAGGCAGAGAGAGAGAGAGGGAAGCAGGCTCCCCGCTGAGCAGAGAGCCCGATGCGGGGCTCGATCCCAGGACCCTGAGATCATGACCCGAGCCGAAGGCAGAGGCTTTAACCCACTGAGCCACCCAGGCGCCCCTCCCCAGCACTTTTGATGGGTGCAGGCTGCTGGTCAAGAGGCAGGGCCTCCCTGGGCATCCCAGCTCCTGTGCTGACAGTTATTGGTCCAGCACAGCAGGTGGTGGGAGGACCAAAATTTCAGATGACAAAGGTCAGGGTGCGCTGGACTTATTCTGCAAATCAGATTCTGCAGGTGCCTCTATCCCTGCCATGGCTTTGGAACTTGACAGTGTGTGAGCATGTGGATTGGATTTAATGGGAAACAGAGAAGGCCCAGTGGGCTGCATGCAAGGCTCATTGGGACCAACTGGTAGACCAGCAATAAGAAGATGAGGAACCAGCAGACTAGGGAAAGCATTTGCTCTTTATATTCTTCAGTAGGAAGGCGCTGACATCTTTGGACTAAGGGAGGAGAGAGGACACAGTGATGCTGATGATAATGGCCAAAGGAACAGCTACCACATCATGAATACCTGCTTGGTACCAGAAAATTCACAAGCATTATTTCAATTTGTTCTCTGAGGTTATTTGTAAGAAGGAACTTGAAGCTCAGCAGAGTGAGTTTAATGACACAAAAGCCTGCAAGTGGGAAAGGCAGACCTGGGGTGTTCATTCTAAAGCCATTTCTGCCATTAGTTGCTACTCAAGCAAAAAGATTCTTCTGACAGCATCAGCCTTGGGAAAAGCTAAGGAGAGGAAGTTTGGAAGCCAGGACTAGGCACAAAGTGACGAGGACCCACCTAGAACAAGCCCTCGACTGTTTGCATCCCAGCCAGTACCATTTTCCTGCAAGCCAATCTATACATTCACTCCAGCTCCAGCATCTAAGTCTATGTATAAAAAGAAAGTGATCACACATTTTTATTGATAGATGGAACCATTAACATAATTGGTAGAAGTAGTTGGTTAGCCATAACCCAAACGAGAAGAGACCCAGGCCATAAAAACACGAGACACAGAATGAGTATGTTTGGATTGGCAGACAGGGTGGCTGAGAGAGAAGGTCTGGAAATTCAGGCTGTTGACTGAAGGGGGATCTCGTGCGGCATGGTCGGGGGAAAGATGTCTAAAGCGAAGTGGTCAGAGCCCCCCGTTTTCCCCTTGAACGTCAGAATATCAGCAGTGGAGTGGAGTGAATTTCTGGCCACTAGCCAGAGGTTCCCAACTAGGTCAGCCTCACTCCCAGGAATAAACGTGGGACTCTTTGATAGTCACTAGACTGAGGTGCTCCACGCCTTCAGTGGGCAACAGCTGGATAAACTAAACACTGAACGGCACATATCCATCCCACACAACCAACAACTGTCCGTTCCAAAGTGCCAATACACTCCTCCCTGGGGATCAGAGATCCTGAGGTGGCCCTGAGATGGGACCAGGGTCCAAACCTTTGAATTCCAGCACCCTTACCCTTCCTCTTGATCCCTTCCCTCCTCCCACACACCAGGACATGTGGGGAAAACCCATGTGGGGGCCACCCGAGCAGCATGAAAAGATGGGGATTTAAAGGACTTTTTACATGACCAGAAATGGTGCCCCATGATCCCAGGTGTTCTGTAATGTGGTTGATGCCCAGGAGCCCATAGAGATGCACACCAAGTTCTCTGATGCTCTAGCATCATGACCATTTACTAGGTGCATGCCTGATCCCCCTGAGGCTCCTTTGACAGCCCCCCAAGTAAGACTGTGTTTTATTTGTCACTGCAAGGAATGCCCATACAAGGCTTTCAGGATATGCCAGATCCTATGCGGACTATTTTTGAAGGGTAAAAAGCTAATGCACATGCCAGTGGTTTGACTAGAGTGGTCCCTGGTGAGGGTGTCTGGAGATGATAGAAGGACTCTGGCATCGAATCGGAGCATGGAGACAGTGAGCTCTGATCTGGGATGTCTAAACATGTTCAGTACAGGGAGGTGGCTTTTTAGGTCTGTGCCAATTGCTAGTCCTGTTGAAGTTATGTATGTGCCTGAAATCAGCTGTACATGTGACCTAAATGTCATGGAATCCTATCTCGGCACAGTAACCCTGGTTATTTTGTGCCGATCAAAGGACTTTGACTGAAAGCTTTACATCTTATCTGAGTTTTAAAAAAAGGGATATAAATTATTTTTTCATGAATGTGATTCTTTCCACAATACTTATTGAATATATAATTCTGTGCCAAGCCCTCAGCTGGGTCCTAAAATGACCACAGGGTTTTGGGGCAATGAAAATGTGAAACAGGTCCCCAGGGTGAGAATTTGGAGCCTCGGAAAGTTTTGCAGATGCCCTGCCGGTCCACGGCAATTCTCCAGCAGTAACACAGACCATGTTATAAAGGGAGAAGGAGCAGCTAGTAGAGCACAGGCCAAGACCGGACCAGTGAGACCCACAGAAGGCAACGGGGCAAAGCGCAACAGCGTGTGATTGGCTGGCTTCGGGGAGCTAGCATTGTCCAATCACCACCCCCGCAGGGATTGCTTCTAAGGGCTTCAGGAAGAAGAGATGGTGGGAGCCGGGGTCAGAAGCAACTTCCAGACAGTATCTAACAGGCTCAGGAATGCAGCTTCAGTGTATTTCTAGGAAATAAAGAGGAGTCACCTGTTGGCAAGCGCAGAGTCTAGGGAGCCCCTCCTCGTTGTAACAGCTATGTTGGGAGGCCAGCCAAAGAAGGAAAATTAAGTCTAGAAAAATGACAGCCCCAAAAAATCTACAGTGATGGCACTTTCTGGGCCGCTCATATTTTCCATTTAATACATACGGAAGAATCAACATATTGGAAGCAAAATTCCAGGGCACGGACTTCCATGCAGGGTTGCTGGATGGAGGGCAAGGCATTGCGACCCTGGTACCGTGGGAGATGCTGGACTCAGAGTACTTGGGAGCATTGGAGTATGGAACAAGCCCTGTAATCAGAGTCCTAGTCACAACAGTAGCAATATTTTGGAGTGCTTTTCAGTTTACCAGGCACTTTCAAGTGCATGTATGTGCGTATATACATTTTATATGTAATGTTTTAATTACAAACATATTAATATCCTATTTCAGAAAAGAAATCCCTGTCATCTCGCTACTTTTTGCTGTTGGCATTTCCTTCTAGCTTTTCTTTTTCTTCCTAATGTCCATGATTTCTAGATAGTTGTAAACTGGGCATATATATTTTATCATTGCATTCTCTCCAAATCCTATAAAATAGGTTCTATTATACCCATTTTACTGACGATCAATTCAGGCAAGTGACTTGATTTGCCCAAAGTCTTACAAGCAGAAAGCAGAAAATGATATAGATGGGATTTGAGCGAATGTCTTCAAGGTTCCCTGGTACTTCCTCATATCCAAGACCAAGTGTAAATATAAGTAGGATGGATGACTGCCTAGGGCATGTGGATGAAGGGTGCACAAAGCCTTGCCCGCCCCAAGCATGGGCAGACCCAGGGCTTAAAGTTTTCACCACTGAGTTCTCTCCTACAACAGGCATTGCCTCAGAAAGTCCTGTTCAAAAGCATACACACGCCCTACCAAGTGTAATAAATTAAATCATTTTCACATCAGCAGAGAACAAGCAATAGATTTGTAGGCATTTCCACAGGTCAAGCTCTCTGCCCATAGATGGGAGGAGCCATGGTGATCTCTGGCATCTTCATTTCCCACCCTTTTCAGATGAAGAGACAGAGGGCCCAAGAGGGTCAGTGCCTTTCCCAATATTAAGTAGGAGGGGCAGAGCCAGGTTTCCAATCCACATTTAGCTACAATCAAGAGATGTTCTCATCTTTTACAATATTATTCTTGTTTTCTTTATTCTTTCATTCTTCCCCAGTGCTTGGTAAGTTTTACATCTTGTTTTAATCTCCAAGTTAAAAATCACTTATATCTATATTTTATTATATTAAGAAGAAAACAGTATCTAATGGTTTTCTTTGTGAAAGATGAGAGCTTTTGCATACGTCTATTTCTTTTCACTACAAACCTTCTGATTTTGTCACAGTGATCTGTATTTTCAATTCTGGATTGCTATTATTAATTTCTTTCTTAAATTACTTGTTCAACACATATTTACTGAGAATCTACTATACATATCAGATTAGGGAGGTGCTTGGAAGTAATACGATGATAAATTTAATAGACATATTCCTTAGCGTTCACATATTTGACATTTGCATTCAGCTCTATAAATATGTTGATTATATTAGACAAAGACTCGGGGCATGCAGGTGGCTCAGGTTCAGCATCTGACTCTTGATTTTGGCTCAGGTTGTGATCTGGGGGTTGTGAGAGCCTCCTGAAGATTCTCTCTCTCCCTCTTCCTCTGCCCCTCCCCCAAGCTCCCTCACTAATAAAGAAAATAATTAGACAAGAAAAATAATTAGACAAACCATCTAAATTCTAGTATTTTCTTTCTTTCACCATTATCAATACCATATCTGTTTTGTACCCAAGTTCTTTAATTTGATAAAAAGTTTTGGTTAACTAGACTACTTCTGGGGTAATACATTCTTCAAGCAGGGTTCATGGAATATTTACTCAGTCCTTACATATCTGTTCGGTGGCAAGTGATGAAGACAGATACGTCTGTCCCAGGATCAACAGTCAGGTAAGTTGTGTTAGTGCTCTTAGCTAATGGAATCTATCCACCTGCTTCCTCATTCTCAGTTTCAACCTTGCTTTCTACCTGGGCATTGACCCCCAAAGGATCCCCTGGAACTCTACACCCTGCCCCACCCCCTCTCTCACCCTATAATCTGCTCTCAGCTCCCTTCTCTGGATTCACATTCCCTGATTGGTTCTCTGAACTCCCGGGTTGCCTGTTCTCCGCCATAAATTAGGCCAATCATCCCAGAGCTCCACCCTTCCCCATCTGTTCTGTCCTCTTGCCTCCAACAACCTACCTCTGAAAGAAGGACCCTAAGGGCATGGACACACGGCAACCATCAGTTTGAATGGATAGAAAAGACCAGTGAGCATAGGGGAGGAAGGGGGATGTGTAGGTGTGTATGGGGAAGCAGGGTAGTGGACCTGTATCTGTGTATTTTCCTGTCTTCCTAGTGGAACTAAAGATGTAAAAACCTGCAAAATGCTTTTTAAAATATCAGAAGAGATTTTTTTTGTCCATACTCTTCCTCCAAAAAAAACAACAGAAAAAAAAATAACCTTTTTCCAGACTGTCACATCTCTAAATAGAGCAAATTCTAACTTAGTAAGCAAATTAAATTATACATGATGAGTGTTTATTAGCCACGCCAAAAAAAAGGGGGAAGGATGGAAATAGAGTTTGGTTCTCTATAGAGCAATATAAAAAATTACATTTTGAATGTTTTATAGTTTTCTCCCAAATTTCTATCCCCCTCCCCAAATAAATGGCTCATTTCTACCTACCTATGATTTCAAAATCTCTGGGAATTCTGTGCCTCCAAATGATAGTCTCCAGTTAAGTGAGAAATAATATAAAGAGATCAAGGGGGTCTGGAGAAAGGATCTTAAGATTTCAGGAAAAATTAAGCCTTTCTTGGATTATGATATTGATTTTGAAAACATCCAATTATTTAAAATCAACAGTACAAAAAGATCTGAATTTTCCCGTTCTTTCTGTATGGTTGGTTTAATGCAGACACTGTCCTTCTCGATTTACCTTCCTCTTACCTTCCTCCTCTGCCTCCTTTCCTGTCACACCTTACTCTCCAGATCTCAGTTTATCAATCTTTTTTTTTTTCAGTTTATCAATCTTTATTGCTCTACTTGAAGTCGTATCTGTCAGCACACTTACGTCCCATCAGGCAAATGTGGTTTAAGTGGCCTAGTTGGATGAGAGAAGGCAGCCTGGGATTTCTTTTATTGAGCCAAAGTGAAATCTAAATGTTAAGCAAAAAAAATTGCAAGACACTCCCACCACCCCACTGGCCAATAGTATGTCTGTTCAACACTCTGCTCAGGAAGAACGATATTAAACCAGACTTCTCAATTTTTGATATACTCTTTAGAATGGACTATCCGCCTACAGAAACACAGTTTTCCACTTAACACAGTACTTGGATTTTGGACACCTATTTGGTACGCGGTCATTGGGATGTGTTTGAGCAAGACAGTTCTCCTTGCAAGAAGTTCATAGTCTATGATATGGATGAATCTTGAGGACGCTATACCAAGTGAAAGAAGCCAGTCATAAAAACACAAAGGCTATATGATTCCATAAGATACCTAGAGTAATCAAATTCATAGAGACTGAAAATAGAATGAGGGTTGCCAGGGGCTGGGGTGGGGGGAGAAGGAATGGAGAGTTAGTGTTCAACAGGGACAGAGTTTCAGTTTGGAGAGATGAAAAAAGTTCTGGGGCTGGATGGTGTTGATGGTTGCCCAACAATGTGAATACAGTTAACACCACTGGACTGTATACCATAAAATGGTTAAAATGGTAAATTTCATGTCATGTGTATTTTACCAAAATTAAAAATTTTTTAAAAGAATTCATAGTCTGTTAAGAGTTATCCATGGGCTTACAGTCTTAGAAAAGGTCATAAGGGTCACTGAGCTTATGTTTTTTTCTTACTGGGACCAACAACAAAGAACTGCATTTTGTATCATGACCCGGGATATACCTGTCGTAACGCTGACAGACACACATACCTATAGTCGCTGATACAACTACATACACAGAAATGTACACATAACTGAACTATAAACATAAATATGTAAATATATGCTTATTTATTTGTAACTATAGTAATATTTCTAAAATATGTTTATAAATATAAATATTGTTTATATTTATAAATATTTACATAACTGAAAATACATAATTAAGAAATCATGATTGAAAACATTTACTCTATTATATGGAATATGTTTTGACTTTTTTCCACTCTCATTTATCCCATTTTATTTGAAAAAAAAATACCAGTTACCACCCACAAATCAGACTTCACGATACACTATTGGATCTCAGTCGGCAGTTTGAAAAACACTAACCTAGATCCAGTCCCCAACACAAGGCAGAAATCTCTATAGCCACCCTGTGGATGGTCAACTAACATCTGCTTGAATGCCCTCAGTGGTGGGGAGCTCACTCTCTACAATGCTCTTGGTGGATCCATCTAGCAATTAAAGATCCTTGTCCAATCCAGATCCTTGTCCAATTCCAGGAGTGGCCTGGGTGGAGCTGGTGATCCCAGGACAGGGACCTGCTGACAGGTGCTCCGGTGATGGTGGTAAGTGGACTTTAAGGAGGGTGCAAGCACATTTCCTAGCAGCAAGGTGGGGGCTTGGGACAAGCTGAGGAGTGAGTGCTGGCTGGCCCTAGAGGACAAGGCAGGGTCTCTGGAGGCTCTAGCTTCATTCAGTGGAGCTGCTAATCAGACATTGCCCCTCTGCCTCCTCACCTCTCGCTCCAGCACTATGATTATCTCCTCATCTGGTGGATGATCTCATTCCCCCTGGCACCCTGACTCTCTGCCTGTGGGAGAGGTTTCCTCCCCCTAGAGGGGGCCTCAGCCTCAGTAGAGACAGATTCTCCCACATTCCCTCTCAACCTGCCACCCACCCGGCAGAACTCCAGTAGTCCACCACTGGACGTCCCTTCCCAATGTGTTCTCTTGGTCTTGAGACACGAAGGTATCCCTGCCCAGAGGGTTCGGACCTGGGCTGCCTCAATATTTCTGAACTCCCTCCCAAGGGGTTCTGGGGACCTGTTTTTGTTTGATTTTTTTTTTTTTTCAGGACAATGGGACTCCTCCACACCTAACTGTATCTTCCTGGGAGGAATGAGACAAAGACAGCATGCCACGTGGGGACGGAGCTGGCCACTGGACAGCAAATCCCTGGTCCTGGTCCCCTGGATGAGAAGAGAGCAATGCCTAAACTCCTGGCGAGGGCAGTGGGCTAAGCAAGGAGGGGCCGGCTCGGCCACTAGCGGGGACCAGGGCGTGGCAGTTGTGGGTTCCCGCAGTTTGCTGCCTGACAGCCCGCTGGCCCTGCCCAGGTAGGAGCAGGTTGACCTCAGGGCGGGGCGGGGCGAGGAAGAGGTGGTGATCTCATTGTATCCTTAGAATACAGGAGCAAAAAGTAACCCAGTGCAGATAGAGGAGAAAGAAAAGGATGAAACACACGGGGAAAGGGAGCCAAGAAAAACTGTGGCTGAGAAAGGAAATGTAAAACCCAGAGCAGCTGCTAGCTTGAAGCGGGTCTGGGCATCAGAGCCAGCTCAGGGGAAGACAGACTCAACAAAACCATTCTGCCTGTGCAACAGAACATTTTTATGCAGGAAAAAAACTCACCATGGACATCCAACCCAAAAGAAACCCTGGCAATTCCCATCCGCCCTCTCTCTCCTGAACTCTGAAATAGAAGGACTGCCTCTAGCCATCCCCTTACCCCTGGGGTAGACCCATTCTTTGCACATCACCCCATTTCCCCCAGGATTTGACAAAGTTGAATTGATGGAGTGAAACCAAAGGCAGCACAATGGTGCCAGATTTCTCACTTCTCCTCTCTGCCGCTGCTAATTTTTTCTTTTGTCTGAAAAGCCTCAAATAATTTGTATTTCATTCCTACTTACCTGCAATCCCGTTCGAAGCGAGCTGCTCCCTTCCTCACTCCCTCAATTAGTGGTACCCTGGGCTTCTCTCCACATCAGCACCACTGCTCGCTCTCGCCATGACATCACCTCTGAGCTCGGTGATTGGCCGACAGTGGGTTGCTTGGCAATTGGACAGTCTCTGGCGGAGCAGGGATTGCCTGAGTGAGTAACTCTTAGCAGGCCAGGGAGTGGAAGATGATGTCAGACAAATAGCCTGCTTTCCATGCTGCCTACGGAGCCAGAGCCGGGGTGGGGGGGCAGGGTGAGGGTGGGGATCCAGAAGAGAAGGAGGGAGTGGTACAGGAAGGTGGGGGTGAAGGCCCAGCTTGCAAGCTGAGCTGTCCAGCGAGGGAGAGCACCTGGAGGGGGGAATGATGAATGATGTCCAGAATCTTTAGCTCTTTCAGATCTGGGGGTGGGAAAATATGGAATCTAGAGGAGAAATCAGAAAGAACAGATGAACCCTAAAAATAGCTTCCGGAGGGCTTGGTGCCTGTTTCCAGCTCTGTCAGAAGGGCTGGTGGGTTTGAGCGGTGACTCAGAAGGCAAGAAAGGGGGCTGCAGACACCCCAGGCCTGGGAGCTCGTGAGGGCGTGGCACATGGGCCCCAGGAGAGCAGGGTTTCCCTCTTGCCACCTGGCTGTGATGTTGGCCACGCCTCTTCTGTGGCAACATGACTAGCACTGGTGGGTCCTCACAGTCCACCCAACTCCCCCCTCCCCCTGGGCCTTCCATAGGGAAGAAGACCATGACTGCCGCTGAGGAGCATCACTACCCTGGTGACTCCTAAAACAGATGGACCCCTGAGGGGAGAGGAGGGGTCATCCATGGTGCCTTCCCTAGTTCCCTCAAGAAATGAGGACAGGGAGCCCCTGATGTCACCTCCTCAGCCTGCTGGCCCACTGGAAGTAGCAGGGCCAGGCATCCTGTGGAAAAAGACCCCTTCTCTAGAATGCCTCTCTGTTCAAAGCCTCGCTGAATGTCTTCTCCCATCCCCGTACTCCCATGGCCGTGCTCCAGCACCCTGCCTCACCTTCACCTCCTTTGTTGAGGGGGGTGGATTTCTTTTACTGTGGTAAAAGGCACATGACACAAAACTGAACCATTTTAACCATTTCTCTGCATACACGTCGATGGCATTGAGCACATCCACGATGTTGTGCAGCCATCAGCACCCTCCAGCTCCAGAACACTTTCATCTTCCCGAACTGAAACTCTGTCCCCATTAAACACTGACTCCCCTCCCCCCCCCTGCTCCTGGTGACCTCTAATCTACTTTTTTATTCTACTGAATGTGCCTATTCTAGCAAATTCATTACCTCATGTATTACTTCATGTAATTGGGCTCCTACAGTATTTGTCCTTTTCTTTCTGGCTTGTGTCACTTAGCATCATGTCCTCAAGGCTCATCCACATGGTAGTGGGTGTCAGGATGTCCTCCCCTCAGCCTTCCAGGGGAGGGTCTGTTCTACCACAGTCAATGTCATTGACCCTTATCTTCTACCTCCACCGCCCTGCTAAGAACAGACAAAAGTCACCTTCGTTCAGCCCATGCTCTTAAATCAATTTTGAATTGCAAGAGCACCAAAGAGCATCTGCTCATCCCCCCGTGTGCGTGCAGAAGCCATGCTGTGTACCTACTCTGCAAGCGTCTCATGTCGGGGAGGAAGCAGGTTCTCGGGCCTTGGCACGCACCCCACAGCTGGGAACCACTGGTTGGCCGCTCCCTGCCCGGTGCCCTGTGCTCTTCTCCAGGGGCCCCATGTGGACTTCTATCTCCAACTCCCACCCCCCTCACCAGGAAAGGAAAGCACCCATTAGTTGCCCAGCTCTGGGCAACCCCACAGGGTGGGGAGAGGGGATGACCAGAATCATGAATGACACCTGACAGCCTTTGGAGTCCACCAAGCTCACTCTCACTGGTCCTGTCATGTAACCCCCAGCAACATGGCAAAGGCAATGGGACGAAAACCCTTCTTCTGCAGGAATAACATACTTATCATGTATGCCACATGCCACAAAACCAGGACCCTCTGGTCCCAAGCTCGCCCAATTCAAAGGCAATCAGGAATGCCTAGGGATATCGAAATGGTTGCCTGAATGTGCAGAGAGAGTAGAGGTCACACTGCCTGCCAGACCGGTATCAGGAATCCAAGTGAACCTGAACCATGGGGCCGCTTTGCAGCCAAGGGAGCCTCTCCCCCCTTCCCCAGCTTCTCTTTCCTCCTCCCTCCCAGTGCTGAGAAGTCTGGAACTCCACAATCTGCTGCTCTGGAAAGGGAGTGGGGTGGAGGGAGGAGACAGTGAGTTGCCATGGTGATGGCAGCCAATGAGATATTCTCTGCTACTAGGGGAGGGGAGCACTCTGTCTGAGTCCCCTTTACTGACTAATAGGAGAGGGAGGCTGGGGCAGAGGACAGGACATCACAACCTGAGAGCAGAGACCAAGGTGGGGGAAATGCAGAAAGCTGCCTTATTTCCAGAGTTATTTAGCTACTATTTGAGTATTACGCAGTGATGGACTGTGTGTGTGGTGTGTGTATGTATATAATCAGTAAATCTCACGACAACCCTGTGAGAAGGGGACTCACCACCCCATTTATACAAGAAACAGAGTCAAGTGGTAACTTGCGCACAGCCTCCCATTAAGGGATGAGACCTAGATTTGAATTGGTGGGGCCTGATATCGGGAAGAGAGAGAGTAGGCAAGCCACATAGAGCTCCGCCCGCCCAGCCTAACCTGATGCCGGTGTCCCAGAGCTTCCTCAAGATGGCATAAGACCAGAGTGGTGGAACAGAGAAAGAAATACAGTTATTTTACGGAAAAGCATCAAGCATAGTGTCCAAAGGTTAAAGAGTGAGGCATGCAATCACCAAGGTCAAAGTCAGGAGATTAAGGAGGGCCTTTATTTTAGGGGCGAGACTAAAGTTTGGGAGATCTCTTCTATAGAATGTATTGAATTGAATACTGTCGGGTATTTACTTAAAACAAATACAAACGTGTGTACTATGTAACTTTTAAAAATGTGAGCAATGTTGTTTCCCTTGAATAGTGGCTCCCATGATTCAAGCAGGCTCATGATACCAATAGCTTGGATTTATTTCAGTCAACCAAAACGCAAATAAAACTTAGCCAGTTCGAATCTAGGCAATTTTGGATTGCTGAACCTGTTTCTTTATGCTGATAATTAGATTTGCAAACTAAATAATAAGGACGGTTCATATATAGAACAACATCGTAGAGTGATGTTTATGAAAACAACATGTATCAAGGGGGCGGGGCGCCTGGGTGGCTCAGTCATTAAGTGTCTGCCTTCAGCTCAGGTCATGATCCCAGGGTTCTGGGATCGAGCCCTGCATCAGGGTCCCTGCTCAGAAAAGCCTGCTTCTCCCTCTCCCACTCCCCCTGCTTGTGTTCCCTCTCTCTTGCTGCCCTCTCTTAGTCATATATATATATATATATATATATATGTGTGTGTGTGTGTGTGTGTGTGTGTGTGTATGTGTGTGTGTGTATATATATATATATATATATATATCAAGAGAGCTACAACCTGTAAGTCACTTAGAACAGAGCCCAATGCAAAGTATGTGTGCAATAAATGTTAGCTTTTATTTCAGTTGAATTCAAAAGTAGACTACCCATGAGTCTGCAAGTAAACAGAAGTTGGTCTCAAACTTAACAAAACATGAGCATTTACATCAAAACTGAACACACACACACACCCATTAGAGAATGGGCACGACAAGCAGTCTCCTCCTGGAGGAAGGCACTGTGGCTGAGACGGCTGCAGGAGACCTGAGCCAAACAGTCACCTTCAGAAAGTGGGCAAAGTCCCAGGGGAGACCTCTCCTTCGCAGGTGGCACATTCCATCTGAAAGTCTCGATTAAATGGAGCAAGACAGGTCAAAACCTCCCAGAGAGACAATGTGATGCCTTAACACCCTGATTTCACCAGACCCTCAAGAAGAGGGCAGAGATCAAAATGTAAAGAGAGAAGCTGCCCTTACTTGCCGAGGCCACGTTCACAGTCCGAGGGGCTTGGGCGCCCACAGTTATCCACAATATAAGTGGAGGCTGAGTGAAGTTCCCACAAGGATAATGCCGCAGGTGATTCACCGTGAAGGAACTGACAGTTCCAAACTGACTGGTTTAGCCAGAGGTGGGGACCATGCCTCTGAATTAAAGAGGAATAATGCCCAAGCAGTGGGAGCAGCCTCGCTGCAGACTTCCTTTGCTACTTTGGATGAAGCTGTTAAGATAACCAACAGGTGTGGGGTGCCTGGGTGGCTCAGTGGGTTAAAGCCGCTGCCTTCGGCTCAGGTCATGATCCCAGCGTCCTGGGATCGAGCCCCGCATCGGGCTTTCCGCTCAGCGGGGAGCCTGCTTCCTCCCTTCTCTCTCTGCCTGCCTCTATGCCTACTTGTGATCTGTCTGTCAAATAAATAAATAAAATCTTTAAAAAAAAAACAAAAAGATAACCAACAGGTGTGTAAATCCCATTGAACATGACAACCTTCCCCGGACTGGACATCACAGAGCTAGATATGAGACAACGAGACTTCTAGGGGTTACTTGCCAAGGTATGGATGGCTCTTTACTGATTTGGGCTAGGAATTTCACAGGTTGGAAACATTCCCCTGGTGTCCATTTATGGGATTCCCTTCGCAGAATCATAACTTTGCTACCATTTGTCACAGAAGAGATTTGTAGAACCTGCCCAGGGAACTTGTAGAATTTATCCTGTGCAAGTTTTACCCCACTCCATGTACATCTGGGTTTCAAGTGACCTGCTTCCAGGCACATGAGATTGCCCTTGAGAAACAGCAGTGGCCTCGGGGCAACACACGTCCACCAACTACCATTGCAGCACTCCTGCCTGCACGCGCGCCCTGGCACCATCCTCTGAGACTCCTGCAGCCATCTTTGTATGACCGTGACACTTTTCTCTCCGCAAGCTTTAAAAAACCTTCGTTTACTTTCCCTTGCATGACAGGTCTCTGCCTTGTCTGTCCGGAGGCAGTTCTGCCAACTTAAATGTGACTATGGTACAGACAGTAAAGTCATTTAAAAATGACTTCTTCTGGGGGCCCCTGGGTGGCTCAGTCAGTTAAGCCTCAACTTTTAGTTTTGGCTCAGGTCATGAGCTCAGGGTCCTGCAATGGAGCCCCGAGTTGAGACTCTAAGCTCAGGGGGAAGTCAGTTTGAGATTCTCTCCCTCCCCCTCTGCCCCTCCGCCCACACGTGTGCCAACGCACATGTAGGTGCTCTCAAAATAAATAAATAAATCTTTTTAAAAAAGATGAGTTCTTCTTCTTCTTCTTCTTCTTCTTTTACTAACTTACTGCTAAGACTAACAATCAATGAGCTTATGCTCAGATCTAAACAGGGGATTCTCATCCAAAAAGAGCTTTCTCTGCAGACATGGAAGAAGGAGGTGGTAACCTTCCTTCCCCACACTAACCCCCCCTCATAGATCAGTGTTTCACAGACAAGCTTAATGAGATGGATGTTGAAATTTCGGAGTAGTAATAAACACATGATTGCCAAGGGAAAGAAAAGAAAATGGACAAAAGTTATGAAGAGACATTGCATCAGTGAAAATATACAAACAATGAATATACACATGCAAAAATGTTCACTACCTGTGATAAGGGAGACACAGTTCGAGAACACAATGACATTAAAACAAGTAAAACAAAAAATGACACTATCAAATGCTGGTGATGATGAAGAGAAACTGGAACTCTCATGCATAGCTGGTGTGAATGCAAAATGGCACAGCCACTCCGGAAAGGATTCTGTTAATTTCTTTAAAAACAAAAACAAAACACACACTCACCATACAACCCAGCAATTCCACTCCCAGGCATTATTTCTGGAGAAGCGAAAACACGTTTACAAAAAAACGGGTAGTACACAAATGCTCGTTGCAGCTTTATTTGTAATAACCCCAAACTGTAAACAACCCAAATGTCCCTGGAGAGCTGACAGGTTAAGCAGAAGTAGTACAACAGCCATGGAATACTCACCGGCAATAACAGTTGATGAACAATTGATACATAATGACTTGGATGCATCCCAAAGAATTATGCTGAGTAAAAAAAAGCCACTCTCAAAAGACTGTATGACTCCACTGGTAGAATATTGTCCCAAAGACAAAACTACAAGGCTGAAGGACAGACCGGTAGCTTTGGGGGAAGAGGAATAGTGGGAGGAGGGATGACTACATAGGGTTGGCAGTGAGTAGATGTTTATGGATGGACTAGCTCTGTATCTTGATTGCAAACCTACACATGTGATAAAATGGCACACATTATAGCAATGTCAAGTTCCTGCTTTGATGTTGTGCTACAGTTATGTAAATTGTAACCATGAGGGCAACAGTGAGGGCTTCATCGGACTTCTCTGTACCACCCTGGCAACTTCTTCCTGATCTAGAATTATTTTCTCTATCTCCGTCTCCGTCTCTCTCCCCTCTCTGAAACGCCGCTTCCTTCTTTGTAGACTACTGTCTCTACTATTCCATGCTTATGGCTGCCTCACAGCCATGAAGGACCCCACTGCCTTCTGGTGGAGCTGGTATGCTTTGCAGATACCACTGGATATCTGATCAGGCCATGGCCATCCCGGGCTGACTCTTGCAGGTCCCTGGTTTTCCAGTGGGACCACTCCACGTTCTGCCCCTTAGGGACATGCCTTGTCAGGGGCCCTCTTAGAAGCACCCCTGGTGGGGAGAATAGGGATGACCTGGCTGTGGGGCATGAAAACCTTCTGAATGGAGCCAGCAGCCTCTGAGCTGGACCTGGGCTTGTCTCAGGGACTGAGAAGCCCCGCGGAATGGATTTGTGTTGCTCTAAAGACCCTGTGAGGTTTTCCTGGCAGCATAATGCCTTTAAAGCCTGGGTGGCTCAGTCGTTAAGCATCTGCCTTCGGCTCAGGTCATGATCCCAAGGTCTTGGGATCAAGTCCCTCATCAGGCTCCCTGCTCAGCGGGAAGCCAGCTTTTCCCTCTCCCACTCCCCTTGCTTGTGTTCCCTCCCTCGCTGGAACCCTAACACCCGTGGCATGTTGCAGGTGTCCTCATTCCAAGTGCCTAGACCTCACAGTTTCAAAATCAGTGTACCGCATTTAGTTGTGGATGTCTGTCACTGCGGAGTGTTAGGACTATAGCTCAGAAATTCCACTTCTGGAGTGGACTCAAGGGCTCTCAGCTCCTATCCCATAAGCAGAAAGGACTCCCCAGAGCACAGGTGCCTAACTGACCTGTTTCCCCCCTCCACTGCAAGTGGGACAGCCACGCACTGGGTCACATCTCCAAGCCCCTTACTGAGGTCCCAGGGAGGAGCCAGCATGGTTGGACAGCCTTCAACGTGGCCTTTTAAGCCTGCTCAAGCCTCAGCCTAAGGAGGAAAATTGTCCGAGTCCCCAAAACGGTGACACTAATGTCACCAGCTACTTCAGTCTATGCTCCACTAATATTCCTCCCTATCCCGGGGTGGTGGGATCCTCATTGTTTCCAAGCCCTGCAAAGGCCCACTTTGGTGGTGTGTGTGGGCAACTTTGTTTCCCAGATACCAGGTTGCATCTTTTTCAGTCTTTTGGTTGCAAATGAATAGGAAACTACTCCGAGTCACCTCATGAATAAACAGGAAGTTCATTCAAGTTTATAGGAATATCACATGGAAACCAACACAAAGGGACAGCTGGGCTGGAACTTGGGACTGGAAGCCAACAAAATCTGAGCAGCGTCCTTCCTCTTTTCTCTCTCTCTTTCTGTCCCTCTCCTCCCCTTCCTCTCCCTTCCTCCCTCTCCCTCTCTCTCTCCTTCCCTTTCCCTCTCTCTCCTTCTCTCCCTCCCCTCTTCTCCCTCCTTCCTCTCTCCCTCTCACCCTCCCTCTGTGCCTCTATCCCTCTCTCCCTGCTTCCCCTTTCTGTACGTGGCTGTGCCTCCAGCCCCCATCACCCTGTGCTCACACAGGCCCACATCTGCTTCCATCTACAAGGATATTTCCTTCCATCTCCATGACAGACTCTGCCTTCTGAGCATTGGCCATCCTGTGTTTCTTAAGGTGAGAGATGGATGAACCCCTCTTTCAATCCCAGTTTCAAATGTCCAGGCAAGAGAATCCAGCTAGCCCAGTTTCAATCAGGTGTGCTTGTCTGGTGTCAAGGGCGGGCTGGGGGCTGGGCTGCATAGTATGACTCTGCCTGGGCTCTGTTCTTAGCGCATGGCATTGCCAAGAGCTGAGCAGACATTCCACGAGGGGACTCGGCTGGGGTTAGCGGCCAATTGTGGAGGCCAAGAAAAACAAGGATGTACCCACCTTGAGTCCAGCCCTGACATAAGTGCAGCCATGTTGACGTTCCAGATTATCACAAAATATTTCTTGGGTTCTGACCTACTCAAGTTAGCTCTTTAAACAGTCCCTCTCTCCTTTAATGATTGATTTAAACTCCTGGACTGGAAAAGGGTTTTTTGTCAAATAGCAAAAAACTTACTTGAGCTTCGTTTTCTTGTTGTTACACTAATTACGTTTTGCTATTTTCTCCCATGTCTCCTCACCTGACTTAAACTCCTCTGCTGTCATAACTTCCATAGATGATCCTTTCCACTTGGGAAGATCACCTGCGCAGTCTCCCCTGGACTCAGCTGCCTCTGTCTTTCATAACTCCCCTACACATTCCCCAACTGACCAGTGTTGACCTGAATAGGTAGGGACAGCTCTACACCCCTATTGAGCAGGAAGAAGTTACAGAAGATGAGACCTTCCGCCTTCAACAACCTTAAAGATTTAAGGGTCAAAATTGTTCAGGGGGGAATGAAGTGGGAAACAGAGGCAGAAGAAAATCATTAAAATTCCTTACCTACTGACAAGCCCTTGAAACAGACAGAGTGGCTCTCCCCTGGGGACTCAACTGCCCTCACCTTGAGGTTTTGCTAAGGACTATCCTAGCCTGACCAACCCCTACCCCAATAGGTCCGACCAGGATCCTGTAAGTCTACTTTAGGAAACTTTGTCTAAACCTCCAAGATAGTGTCGACAATCATTCCAAAGCATATGGCCCACTGATATACATCTAAAGGGTCTCAAGAGAAGGTTTTATTACTGGTAATGAATAACCTTTTCCCCAGACAATAGCTAGCCCCTCAAGGTCCTGGAGACCTTGCTTCCAAAATTCCTTAGAGACTTACATCATCCATAATCCCCTTTGTCCTCACCCACCTCGGAGTCCACCCCTACTCTGCCTTTAAAAACTCTGACTGTAATCTGGTTCGGGGTCCAAGTCCCTACTCCGCTGCCTCCGGTATACTTGGGCCCAAGTTTAAGCTTGTCAAATAAACCCTCCTGTGATTACATCAGTGTTGGCTCCTTGGTGGTCTCTCAGACGCGAAAACTCGGGCATAACACAATCATAACAGCAAAATTGTGCTCAGTGCAAAAAGGTCTTTGAACAAAAAGGTAACTGGCAGGGGCACCTGGGTGGCTCATTTGTTAAGCATCTGCCTTTGGCTCGGGTCATGATCCCAGGGTCCTGGGATCAAGTCCCACATTGGGCTCCCTGCGCTGTGGGAAGCCTGCTTCTCCTTCTCCCACTCCCCCTGCTTGTGTTCCTTTTCTCTGTGTTTCTCTCTGTCAAATTAATAAATAAAGTCTTGGGGCACCTGGGTGGCTCAGTGAGTTAAAGCCTCTGCCTTCGGCTCAGGTCATGATTCCAGGGTCCTGGGATCGAGTCCCGCATCGGGCTCTCTGCTCAGCAGGGAGCCTGCTTCCTCCTCTCTCTCTCTCTCTGCCTGCCTCTTTGCCTACTTGTGATCTCTGTCAAATAAATAAATAAAATCTTTAAAAAAAAAATAAATAAATAAATAAATAAAGTCTTAAAAAAAAAAAAGGTAACTGGCAATGGCAGAACACTTACATTGAATTAGGTAAAAAAGAAAAAAAGCTGGGACAAGAGAATATTTGCTTTTTGCATTTCATTGCCCCTCCCTAGAACTAGAGCTATTTCCTCCCCCAATGCAGGACTCTAAGGGGCTGAACACCTCACCTCGGAGGGATGCCTCCTCTGGCGTCACAGCAGGGAACTAAGAGATGCACCTCTAACACAGGCTGTCAGATAGGCTGGGGGCTGGGAGACTAGGGGCTACAGCAATCACTCAACCAGTTTCACCTGCTGCATGCTTGTCTGTACATGGAAGGTGCTGGAACCAGGAGAGGGAATCACCTCTTGGGTCATTTTGGCAGATTTCCTCCTGGCTCTCCTTCAAGAATGCAGAGAGAATGGGAGTTGGGAGGGTGGGTGGACAGCTCATATCTCTCCTACAGAATTTAGGTTTAAGGGACAGTAGGGACTTGGAAGGCTGTAAAGGTAGGTTAAAAAGAAAGGCAGAAAAGGAAGAAATATCTACAATCCTTCCACAATAACAAAAAGCCATGGTAAATTTCATTCATGTAGTTTAGAATCTGTTCAATGTCTTCAAAGATATAGTAGATCAATGAATAGTCCAAACTCAAGCAAAGTAATCTTGAAGATGTATGAGCCCATGAAAAATCAATTTGTATCCAAATCCAAGGAAATTTGAAATACCCATAAGCAGAATGCCAATAACATTTTTATATTCTAGCAAAATAAATAAGACATCAAAGGAAAATGGAAACATAAATTGGAGGAGGGCGATGGAGAAGGAGGATAGAGATTTTGAGCTAATCAGAAAATACAATCAGAAAGATTATATTTCAATGTGTTTACTTTCCAGAGAGAATAAATATTGGTTCGGAAACAACCCCCATTTTAAACTGACTTTCTTATTCTCTAGAAAGAAACTGGTTTTTTCTTATATAGACAGATTTCTCTTGATTAAACTTGAATTGTCATGTACAATTTCATTTATATGAAGCTCTAGGAAAAACAAATCTCATCCGAAGAGATAGAAAGAAGAACGGGGTTGCCTGGGGCTGGGCAAGGGTGGGGTTGATCTGGGGAAGGGACAAGGGAAATTTGGGGTGACAGAGATAGTCCATATTTTCATTGTGATAGTGATGGGCGTGGGTTTATATATTTGTCAAAACTCACTGAACTTCAAATGAGTTTATTTTATTGTTGGTAAATCATACCACAATAAATCTGATTAAACAACAATAACAACACTGTGCAGTAATGACAAGAAGAGTTATAATAAATAATAGCATCTTACCCCGAAGCTGGGACATTGCATTGGAGGTCTGTCCTCCTGCCACCAAACAGGTGTGCCCCTTCTCTCTCTACAAAGGAAAGCAGGGACAGGGAGGGGCGAGAGAGACTCTCTGAAGGAGATGGTGACAGGCTTGTGTTTGGACGAGGGAAGAGGAACAGGGGTGGGGATGGCATTCTAGGTTAAGAGATCAACACGGTAAGGCCCTGGCTTTCCTGAGTGGTGTATTCAGAGAACTCTAATAGTAAAATCAAAATGCAGTTGAACAAACACAATTTATAACAGGCAACCAATATTCCTGAATGAAAATCCAGGACTTCCTTATTTCTTCTCATTCTTCTCAGTTCCTAAGGCAGCCTCAACTCAAGACTTAGTATTCCCGAGGCACCTGGGTGGCTCAGTCGGGTAAGCAACCGACTCTTGATCTCAGCTCAGGTCTTGATCGAAGGGTTGTGAGTTTGGGCCCAGTGTTGGGCTCTATGCCGGGCATGGAGCCTACTTAAAAAAATAAATAAATAAATAAATAATATTTCCCCCAAAGATTTCCAACTCTGTTAGAAGTTACCTCCTCTGTCTCCGTCCACCCTGGGGGTGTTTGGGGCTGGGGTGAGCTCCTCTCCAGAGCTCTGCCTTCCTTTCCTCCTCTCCTGCCAGCATGTGGGTTGAGGGGGTGTGAGGAGAAGGGTCTTCTGAGGATGCCTCAGTCATGATAATAAGTTGGGTCTTCTCTGGGCCTTGCAGGTGTTCAGAGCTGACTTTTTCCCTTGGAGCATTCTGGAGGGTTCCTCAAAGAGCCCCCACCCCCACTTCTGTCCTTTCTTGTTTGCATTGTTCTAGCAGCCCCCAGGCAGGGAGGTACACACATGCTTCTCTGTGTTAGGGCCCCCGTCCACTCAAGGCCGCCCCCTTGGGTAGAATCTAAGATAACTCCAGCAAGCTCGTCACACAGGCCACAACAGGAGCTCAGACTTTCTCGCCTGCCCTTTGTTCTGACAATCCTATGGGTTCAGGCTGTCCCTGATGCAGCGGCCTTTCTCCTCTGCCCTCAGAGGCACCCACCAGGTGCTGACCGTCCCAGTCTGACTCTGCAACCATTACTGAGACACCAGCCCACCGTTAGAAATATTCTAGGTGGTCCCCGAGAAGTTCCTTTCCTTGGCCTTGGGATAAGAGAAAGGCATATCTGTCATTGTCCGTGGTGGTGGAAGCATGTGGGGAAGGAGAGCTGGAGGGGTTGGAAGGCAGGATGGAAGCCACAGCATCCCAACAACACTCCTCAAAGAAATCCTCTAACACTGTGCCATCCTTTGGTTTCCCAACTTCTCCTACAGGTTGAAAGAGGGTGGCGAGCGGAGGATGGCAAAACAACTTTCATTTGGGTCCACCCCTTCACCTGAGAATGCCAGAGTGTTTGGCCCTATTTTCTTGGGATCCCAGCCTGAAACAATACCAGTGACATTGCTATGTACTGATTCCCTACATGGGTCGGATATACTGCCAGGTTCTTGACGAAGGTTATCACATTTAATTTTCAGAATAAATCTATAGGGCAGGAATGGCTATTATTATTTTACAGATAAAGAAATGGAATCTTGGGGTGCCTGGGTGGCTCAGTGGGTTAAAGCCTCTCCTTCAGCTCAGGTCATGATCCCAGGGTCCTGGGATCGAGCCCCGCATCGGGCTCTCTGCTCAGCGGGGAGCCTGCTTCTTCCTCTCTCTCTGTCTGCCTCTCTGCCTACTTGTGATCTCTGTCTGTCAAATAAATAAAATCTTAAAAAAAAAAAAAAGAAAAGAAAAGAAATGGAATCTCAAGGAGGGTAACGAACTTAGCCAAGATCACATTGCTACATACAGGAGCCAGATGAGGAGCCAATGTTTTCTGGTTACAACACTCTGTGCTGCACCGAATGTTTTGTGTAGGTTGATATTATGGAAATGAAATCCACAAATCCAAAAGGCTTCAAGTAGCTTACAATCCAGATAGTGCAGGTAAGGACCCCATTCTTCTTCCAGGCCACCCTCTCCTGCTCATCCTTCCTGCCCCCTTAAGACCCCCACCCCTACCTCCCCCATCCTCCCTACTCCTCTCTATCCTCCAGCAGAATGTTGACACTAAATGTTCACAATGTGTTTTCCTTCCCTGTCTCTGCATTAGACTGTGAGCTTCTTGAGGGCAAGGACTGACGAACATGTTATCCTCGGTGGGTCTCACTGCCTGCCAGGGTCTCAAAAGCTACAGGATTAAGGAAGGCATGGATAAATGGTGAACAAATGACAAGGGCTGTCCTCAGAATCCTGATCTTTGCCCAAGAACTTGGCCCCAGCACTTGATGTAAGGGGTTTGTAGGTTTCTCTGGGAGGGAGAAAGGAAGTGGAGATTCAAGCTCCCAGCCTGTAAGATGACAGGGATGAGCTGGGTCACATCTAAGGCTCCTTCCCAGGGTTATTGCTGTGGCTTTTTTTTTTTTAATATTTTGTTTATTTATTTGAATGAGCGGGGGAAGGAGGAGCAGAGGGAGAGCAACAAGCAGACTCCATGCTGAGTACAGAGCCCTATGCGGGGCTCCGTCCCAAGACCCTGAGATCATGACCTGAGTTGAAATCAAGAATCGGTCACTGAACCCACTGAGCCACCCAGGCGCCTCTCATTCTTAAGGAGTCCAGAGAGAAGAAAGAAGGAAGACGGTACACGGGGTCTGCTCCCTTCTTTCTTTTGACTGGGTGGTACATTCCAACAAAACACAGGTACAGGTATTGGGGATCAATCTAGCAGGCTGAGAGCCCAGGATATACCAGGAACATCCCAGGAAGAGGGAAGCAGAGAAGGAGGAAGCTTTTGGGGACAGAGGCAGTAGATAGATTCATTCTAAGGCAACAGAAGCAAACTTTCACTATGTTAATGGGTTACGTGTTTCAAGTTCTGAACAACCATCCTCCAGATGGACTGTTGGATCTGTCAGAATTTAAGACCTGCCTTCATGGATTGTAAGGAAGACTACAGAGGAGTACACAGGGGAGTCCGACAGATGAAAGGGAATAGGACCCATTTCAGAGGTCTTGCACAGAAGGACTCATCACCATCGTGTCACTTCTCCATTTTCCGAAGAGAGCTAATCTAGAAATGGAGAGATCAGAAGCCACAGATAACACCATGTTTAATGTTCAAAAAACATCACAAGCCACGTCTGGGTATTTTCCTCACTGAATCTCAGCTCACCATCTTGGGCCTTCTTTAGCCCATGGGCATGCACTGTCCACCTGCGGAGAGGCTTACTTGTAAGGGACACAGTGAATGCTGTCCCTGGAGGAAGGAGGACTCAAGTCACAGAAAGCATGACATCATCCTGGCTGCTGAGAGTCTGAGGACTCCAGTGATGCCCTCAGCTCCCCAGGGATGACTCCAAGGCCCATGAGGGGCTGTAATTCTTTAAGTAATGAGGATCACAGCTGTGGAAGTCAAGCCATTATTATCATTCTGTCCTCATACAGAGAATAACCTCACGGGGCTAGCGGCTGGGGGAAGAGAAAAGGGGAAACCTGCTCTTGAGTGTACCTTGTCCCTCCTTTAAAACCTTCAATAGCTCCCAAACACTACGGGACAAAGTCCAAACCTCTTCACGTGTCCCCAAGGCTTTCTATGCACACCACTCTCACCTCCTGCCTCTCACCCTTGACACACGTGTGCACGTGCACACACACACACACACACACACACCCTACACACTGACCTCCTTTCAAGCTGCAACAAAGTACAACTGGCTCCCCAAAGGTGCCACACAATTTCCAGCCACTCGCCTTTGAATACACTGTCCTTCCTCGTGGCTGGGGTGACTTCTCACCATCTCTCTGTCTGGTTAGCTCCTATCTGTCTTTTAAATCCCAGCACACTCGTCGTCCCTTCTGGGAGGCTTTCTCTGACTCAGGGAACAGTTGTTCTCACCTCTGTGCTTCCCAAAGCACCTGATAGAGACAACAATTTAGAATAGCTAACAGGAGAGCTGAATAGGAATCTAGATTTTTTAAAGGGGTACCCACGGGGAGAGTGGAATTCTTCAATGATAGAAAGCACATGGTACAATTTCAGAAACGGAAGTATGAACGTAGACGAGACATTGTGAGTGCAGGTGATGTGGTACTGTCGTCCTCATTTTACATCATTGTACAGGCCACCCTGCTGCTCTGCACTTTTTTATTCTAAGGCTCAGAATTTTGTTTTCTAATTTTAAAAATAATACATGTTCATTATAGCATTTTTTTAAAAAATGGATTTACAAAATTAAAATCATTTATAATTCTTTTTTTTTAAGATTTTATTCATTTATTTGTCAGAGAGAGAGAGCATAAGCAGAGGGAGCAACAGGCAGAGGGAGAATCAGGTTCCCCAATGAGCAGGGAGCCCAATGTGGGGCTTGATCCCAGAATCCTGGGATCATGACCAGAGCCAGAGGCAGACACTTAACCTACTGAGCCACCCAGGCATCCCTAGTCATGTATAATTCTTGCTCCCAGTTACCTTAGTAGAGCAGAGAGCAGTGCACCACCCTAGAGACTGGTAAGCTGCCACACTTGTTCTTGCTGGGCCAGTTGCACAAAACGCCGAGCAACAACACTTTAGAGCCGAAGCAAAATTCCCAGTTGTGACAGATGAGGGTTCTGGTTCCCTCCTAACCATCTCACCCCAGGTTTTTGGTTCTCTGCACTGGGAAAGAATACATATGGCAAATAAAATTATTTCTTTTTTCCTCCCATTTTGGCCTGGGTTTTAGACAGAGAACTATACTAAAGCCCATCTTTACTTATTCATATATTCTGAATGCAAGCCCGTTGTTGGATTATATGTTTTACAAATATCTTCTCTTACTCTGTGGCTTGAATGATTACTTTCTTAATGACTTCTTTTGATGAACAGAATTTCTTAATGTAGTCAATTTCATCAACCTCTTAATTATAGTTAAATATTTCTGTGTGCCTTATTTCCCTACACCAAGGCCTTAAAAATATTTACTTATTAGATCTTTCACATTTGAAAGCATTACTTGCTTTTTGCATTTGACTCTACAATCTACCCAATGTATTTCCATAAATCATGTGGAATTTTGACTGGGGTTTTGTTGCTTCTTTAGAACAATTGGCAGAGAACTGACATCCTAGCAATATTGATTGAATATTACAATCCATGAACATGGTATATTTGTTGTTTATTTAAATCTTCTTCAATTTTTTCAAAATGCTTTTTTTCTAATCATAAGGATTTATTTATTTTTTCAAGTCTCAAAATGTTTTATCATTTTCTGTGTGGAGTCTTCAGCGTACTTTGTTTTATTTATTTCAAAATATTATTTCTAAATACTTAATTTTTCAATATGACTGGAAAAATCTTTGAAAATGTCATTTGCTAAATTTCATATTCTAGTTTCTTGTTAGACTCAATTATTTATTAATAATTTATGTGTAAATTGTTTTGATTTACCTACACAAATAACTGTACCATCTACAAATACTAAATTGTATTTTTTTCTTTTCAATCCTCATGCCTTTTATTTCTTTACCCTGCCTTGTCCCACTGCCTAGGGCCTCCAAAAATTGCTGAATAGAAGTGCCTGGGAGGCGCCTGGGTGGCTCAGTCAGTTAAGCATCAGCCTTCAGCTCAGGTCATGATCCTGGAGTCCAGGATTGGGCCCCAAATAGGGCTCCCTGCTCAGGAGAGAATCTGCTTCTCCCTCTCCCTCTGCCACTCTCCTGCTCGTGCTCTCTCACTCTCCCTCTCTCTCTCTCAACTAAATAAATAAAATCTTTACCCAAAAAAGTGGTGATTGTGGACATCTTTGTCTCATTCTTGACTTCAAGAAAAAAGCTTTTAACATTTCTTCATTAAGTATGTGTTTCCTCTAAGTTTTTGCATATACCCATTACTAGAGTGAGAATTTTTTTTCTATTTTTTTTCTGCTTTTTTCTGTTCCCAGTTTTCAAAGAATTTTTAAATAACTAAGCTCTTGAATTTTATCAGATGATTATTCCACATCTACTGAGATGATCATACACTTTTTTTTCCCTTGTTAATGTGATGAAATGATTGATTCTGAAACTATAACAGTAAGGAATGAAATAAATTACTGAAATAAACATAACTCAGTTGTGTATACTATATATATATATATACATATATATATATATGTACACACATACACACTGTTTTTAGATGAGATTTGGTTCTCTATTTGTTTAGAAATTTTGTTTGGTCCTCCTCTCTCTCTCTCTGCCTACTTGTGATCTCTCTCTGTGAAATAAATAAATGAAATCTTAAAAAAAAAAAAAAAAGACGGGGTGTGTTAAGCCTCTGCCTTTGGCTCAGGTCATGATCTCAGGGTCCTGGGATCGAGTCCCACATCGGGCTCTCTGCTCGGTGGGGAGCCTGCCTCCTCCTCTCTCTCTCTCTCTCTGCCTACTTGTGATCTCTCTCTGTCAAATAAACAAATAAAATCTTTTAAAAAAAAGAAATTTTGTTTGGGATCTTTGGTTATAAATGAATTTGGTCTATAATGTCCCTTTCAGGTGTTGATCTCTAACGCTAATTGCATAAAATGAGCAGGGAGTGTTAGTTATGTTTTCTAATAGAACTGAAGATAGCAGGACATCTGCCTATTTCAGTGGGTGGAGAGTGTGACTCTTGATCTTGGGATTGTAAGCTCAAGCCCCACTGGATGTAGAGATTATTTAAATAAATAAAATAAATCTTAAAAAAAAAAAGAGCTGAAGAGAGCTACTAAAACCACAAATAACATGAGCACTTACCAAATTCCTAGACAAAAAAAAAAAAAAAAGCAAAGAAAATATACTGTACACAGCAAAATAGGGGAAGAAAATAAAACAAGTGTAAAACACATAAGACAGAGTGACAATAAAAATAAATTTTAGATTTTTCTATTAAAAACAACATCTAGAAAAATAAGTCTCATCTTACTATTTTACCACAGATATATCTTTAAAAAATGACACAGAAAGTTAAAACTGAAAGAATGAACCAATGTATACTAGACAAATGTACACAAAAATAAAATGAGAGCATCAATATTATGTCAGATAAAATAGAATTCAATGGGACACATGAATAGAGTGCACTAGTTACCTATTGTGAAAAATATTACTTCAAAACTTAAAATGACAAACATTTGTTATCTGACACAGTTTCCAAGAGTCAGTAACCCAGGAGTGGCTTAGTGGGATGGTTCTAGCTCTAGGTCTCTTGAGGGGCTGCAGGTAAGGTGTGAGCCAGGGCTGCGGGCATCTGAAGGTTTGACCTGGTCTGGGGATCTACTTGTATGAATGTCCTGGAGACACAACAGAGCAAGTGACCCAACAGGGGGAGAGTGACAGTCACAGTGCCTTTATATGATTTATCTTTTAAAGTTGCACACCATTATTTCTGCTTCAGAATTGAGTTACTGAGTCTGGGATACACCTAAGGATGGGAGAATTAGGTCCTTTCTTTCAAAGGAGGAGCATCAGAGAATTTATGAAACATTTTTAAAATCACTACGTGGAGCACAGAATATTTTTACAAATGGTTATACACAAAACTACAAAGAAAGCATCAACAATGACAAACAGAAATTTTACAGGCCCCATTTTCTTTAACTCAAAGAAAAAAAACAGCTTAGGGGCCCCTGGGTGGCTCAGTGGGTTAAGCCTCTGCCTTCGGCTCAGGTCATGATCCCAGGGTCCTGGGATCCAGCCCAGTGTCGGGCTCTCTGCTCAGCAGGGAGTCTGCTTCTCTCTCTCTCTGCCTGCTTCTCTGCCTGCTTATGATCTCTGTCTGTCAAATAAATAAATAAAATTTATAAAATCTTAAAAAAAAAAAGAATAAAAACAGCTTAAATGGGGCGCCTGGGTGGCTCAGTGGGTTAAGCCTCTGCCTTCGGCTCAGGTCATGACATCAGGGTCCTGGGATCGAGCCCCACATCAGGCTCTCTGCTCAGCGGGGAGCCTGCTTCCCCCTCTCTCTCTGTCTGCTGCTCTGCCTACTTAGGATCTCTCTCTCTCTCTCTCTCTCTGTCAAATAAATAAATAAATAAATAAAGATTTTAAAAAATAAATAAATAAAACAGCTTAAATGAACTTTATAGTTAGAGAGATGACCTAAAATAAAGTACTTCCAAATTACAAAAAGAAACATAAACATGCATATAGATACAGATACATAGTAAAATCTTAAAATTACAAAATTTTTAAAATTATAAAATACAAAATCAAAAAAATTATAAAAATTCAGAAGCAATAAAAACAGAAATCATAATATAAATTTGGTGACAGAGTTAAATCTAAGCTTATTTGCCATGCCAACTGTTACAAATGGCCTAACCTTGCTTAATAAAGAGAAGCAACTCACAAATTCGATAGTCACGCGAAAGGATAGTTACTGTAGCATCATTTGTAATAGCAAGTATTAGAAATAACCTCGTTTTGTTTTTTTTTCAAAAACGATGTGGGAAAGTAAATTATAAGTTCCATACAATGGGACAGTTCTTAAAAAGAATGAAGTAACTCTTAATGTGCTATATAAGATAAAATCTTCAAAATATGTTTTTAAAAAGCAAGATAAAGATATTTACAGTCTGTGACTATTTTGTGGTTTAAAACAAAAGGATTGCTTTTGTTACATTAGTATGCCTCTGGAAAGATCCATAATAAACCTAGTAATAGTGCTTGTCTATGGGAAGAGAGCGTAGATGGTTGGGGGCAGAGAAAACAGAGAAACTTAAATTGCACCCTCTTCCTTTTGAATTTTGCATTTGTACCCAAGTGAATACTACTAATTTTTAAATTTTTGATAGAGAAATTTTAATGTGGTTTTATTTAAAACTTTAATTGAACTAAAATAATAAAAATTTAAGAACAGATTAATTGAATTGGCTAAGAATTATGTAAGATATTTTAAAAGCAGTTAAAGAACTACCCCAATAATGGCTTTGGTTCTTTAAACTTTCCAGGAACATAATACAGAAACTATTCCACAGCACAGGTAAAACAGAAAAGTTGTCCAGATGCACTACAAAAGTACCTGGACATTGAAACAAAAGCCTGACAAAATAGCATAATAAGAGAAGACTATACACCCAGTAGGTCTCTATGAAAAAAGGTTCAAGAAAATACTGTCAAGTTGAAATGAGAGATCTTGCAAATGGATTAGAAAAAGACAAACATCCTGATATAAAAATAGGCAAAGAATGGGACGCCTGAGTGGCTCAGTTGGTTAAGCCACTGCCTTCGGCTCAGGTCATGATCCCAGGGTCCTAGGATGGAGTCCCGCATGGGGCTCCTTGCTCAGCGGGGAGCCTGCTTCTCTCGCTGCCTCTGCCTGCCTCTCTGCCTGCTTGTGTGTACTCTCTCTCTGATAAATAAATAAATTAAATATTAAAAAAAAATAAAAATAAAAATTGGCAAAGAAGATAGATAATTCAGAAGAGAAATATAAAAGACCACTGAATATGTGAAAACATGGTCAACATCACTAATAAGGAAATGAATTAAAAGATTCATGAGCTATCATTTTGTACTAGATAATCAAAGATGTAGGACACTGGAAACATCCCAGTTTGTTAAGGGTGTAAAGAACTAGACACTCCTATAGACTGCTTACATTTCTGGAGAGCAATCTGAGAACGTGTATTTTAATATTAGACACCGGAATTTCACTTCTGCGAATTTATCCTAAGGAATTCATTGGACAACTGTGCTACAATACAGTATATATACAATAGTGTTCACTGCAGCATTATTTCCAATAGCGGCCTGGACACTTTCAAAATAAATTATGATATATCCATACAATACAGTTCCTTGCAGCCAGTAAAAAAAAAAAAAATGATAGCACAGATTTATATACCGATGTACTTATGGAATGTCCATTTAGCTGAAAAGTTTTGCAGCTATTAAATACTATGCGTTTGAAGGTTTTTCTTAACAAAGGAAAAGTCTCACAGCAAGTGAATTTAAAAAGTTACAAAGAAAATGTAGCATGAGTTAATTTCTACAAAATCTCACACTTTTGAGTTTAAAAGTACAGAAAGAAACTACATCGAAATGTTTAAGAGATGGTGGAATTTGGGGTGATTCTTTCTACAATTTTCTGAATACACATGTTACTTCTATACCTTAAAAATGTATCTATGCCTTTCTCTACAAAACTGGAACTTCCTGTTCTTACTGTGTATTTCCAACTCCATTCCTCACTCCCCTATTCTGACAAAGAGCAGCCCAAAATAGCAGGCTTACTGATTTTGTGGGCTCCATCGTCTACCAAGAGTTAATTCACTTTTTAATTAACTCCCTGGCCGGGGGAGGGGGGGGGTGGGGGAGGAGGGGGAGGTGCTCTACTGACTTTGGATTGGTTGATGGTGACATCATGCCGGCAGCAGGAGCCAATAGCAGCTTCCCTGCTTAGGAAGTTTCCCTAAGCCCCGGATGCCGTAGTGAGAAGAGCTGAGAGTTCCACCCGCCCTGCTGAACGGGGCCTCCTGCGCGGTCCCCGGTGTGGGCGCGCGCCACGCGGGGTCTCCCAGTCCGCGGGGCAGCCCTTCTCAGTGAAGTGAAGCCCTGCCTTCACTTTTGTTTTTTTGCTTTTTTTTTTCCTGGACACGTCTGCCGCCTGTTTATCCCTGCGTCCTGCGGAAAACAATCCAGGATTCACCACGAGCCTCTGCGGTTGCTTCTGTTTGTCCCCACGTTGTCCCCCATCTTCTCTCTGGGGACCCAGTCCAGCGTTTGTGCTCCCGCTCTCTTGCCTGTTCAGGGTGCCCCTTCCTAGCCTCACAGCCCTGCAAATAAAACCCTGCGTCGGGGGCGCCCGCTGCCACCGAATTGTCGCCTCTACCTAATAGAATCTTATTTTCTTAATGTCCCCCTTTCCGATTTTAGGTGTAATGCTTTCTCTTCTTAGAAAACAAAGGAGGAAGAGGAATGAGGGAGAAGGAAGAAAGCAAAAGTCACATGTAAACACATCATCCAAAGATACCATTGTTCACAATACCAGGTATTCGTGTCAGAAATACGACAGATTGACAAGTTTGGACTTGCACTGATTATAATTTGCTTTTTTTTTTTTTTTAACTTTGTCTTTTATCATGTAGCATAACCTCATGTCTAAATATTGTTGGAGGGGAGAGATAGGGGGATACATTTTTTGGTGGCTTTTTTAGTGGCTTCATGGTGTTCCCGCATTTGAAATAACTTATTTTTACGCCCCTTCTGTATATTTAATTTACTTCCACTATTCCATATTTTAAATAATTCTGTGAACAAGGAATCTTTGTACATAATTTCTTATGTAAATATCTGAATATTTCCTCGGGATACAATCTTAGGGATATGACCACTTTAAAGATTTCTTTTGCCCTGAAATATTTTGATTAACCTTTCTTGTTATTCCAAATTAAATAAAAATCACTTGGTCTCATTCCAGAACCAAATCATAGGTATTCTTATTTATGACTGCTTATTACTCAAGTTTTCTAGTTCTGTTTTAAAATTCAAGAGGTGGTTTTATATTTTGCTGATTTTGTGAAGTGGCTTCTTATATCTACCATATTCCCGAGGTGGCATAAAAAAGGTGTTGGTTTTTATAAGCTAACATCATTTGGATTCACTTTACCACATCTCTCAGTACTTCAGCTTTTCATTGATTTTTTTGGGTCTGTAGGCAATTATGACCAGCAGCAAACTTACAGTGTATGCCCAACGACTTGTCATAAAGGTCGATGCTTTTGTCGGTGTGAAATAGCTCTTCAAAGCTCACTTTGTCCTTTTCCTCTGAATCTCTACGTGCAATTTTTGGTACCAGTCTTGTTTTCTTTTCATTGGGGTGTGTGGTTAGAAACCAGTGGTTCATTTTCTCATTTCATCTAAGATGTGTTTTTAATAAGCATTTGATTGCGGGTTTTCAAAATCTTATTTGTTGACTATGCTGTTGAATTTTATGGCTTCTCGTTCCCTTTTTTTTCTTTTGTGCTGCGTGCACTATCTTTTTTTCTTTCCTCTTTGTTCATGTTTTGGAAGGAATATGCACTGTTTTAAAAGTCTCCTAGTGTTTCAGCAAACGTCCAATACATACTTATTTCAATATCAAAAGCTCAGAATGAAACAATGCATTATTTTAATTGTTCTTTCCAGTTCTTTTTCCTCATGTGAGGAATTTAAGAAACTACTTCTCTTAGCTCCAAATTTCCTGGTATTGGTTAGTATAACCTGGAGTTATATAATCAGATTATTGTTGTTAAGTAATATTATATATTATCTCTTCCAGGAATAATTTTTGACATTTGCAGCCTACTCCAACTTTAGCACAATTAAATAACCAAGCAAGCAGGGTTTGTGGATCGTATATTTTCTGTATCCTTATGTTTTTGAAAATGTCATTTTTTACCTTCATGCAACGTGTGTGGGTTTAAAATTCTCAGACAATTCAGAATTTGCTCAAGATTCTATACACATGTCTCCATTGTCTTGGGAATATGAGCTGATTTTAATTCCTTTGTACATAACTGGGTGTGTGCTGTGTTGTTTTCCTTTGGTGTCATGGATATTAGAAGAGTTGATTTTATATCTTTCAAGTCAAAGTATTTGCCATGAATTTATCCAGAATGTGATACACACTTTCAGTCTCCAGTTATGCCAGTCATTTTGTTATTATTGGTTCTGATTTTTTTCCTGTAATTCTTACGTGGGATTTCTATTTTCTATCCTCCCTATCTTTATTTAAAAAAAAAAAAAGTCCCTTACCTCTATCTTCTGGCAGGGTTTCCAAGTCCATCTTAGTTACAACTCCAGTCTTCGCTGTCTGTTCTCTGGGCTGCAAGTCTGCAGTTAGCTTTTCAGTTTTCCTGCAAATCTGCCCCCTCCCCGCCCCGCCCTCTCCCACTCCAGGGTCGCTTACTCCCCTCCTGTTCTCTCTGCTCCTGTTACCCAGACAAGACTCCTTGTGGAGATGCCACAGGTTTCTCTTGGATGTTGCAGATGGCCTTTGAAAGGAGTATGTGCTCCCACTGAGTCAGGATGACTCTTTTCCTTTGTTCTGTGGTATTTTCTCATGCCCCCTGTTGCTTTGAATCAATAAACTCATCCTCAGGAAGATTGTATCTAACTAGACATGTGGATTCCCTCGACCCCACCCAAGGTTCACTCAGGCAAAAAATGTGTGCACAACTGAGAGCCATCCTGTGGCCCAGCTCCCAGCATCTGCCAGCTTTGGCAGACACTGAAGTGGGGTGGCTCTGTTGTGAGGAGGTGGGATCTTCTGGGCCTGCAGCTCTCCAGAGACTATGGGAAAGTGGACTAATACAAACAGGGACACAGCGACAATCAACTATAAAGCTGCGTGCACCCTGGTAGGGCTCCCTCTGCAGTCCCCCTCCCAGTTTTGTAGGGACACCTCCCTGGCCACACGATGCTGCAACCCCTCCCCCTCCTTTCCTCCTGCTAGTTTTCCGGGCTGTACAGTCACTGAATGGGTATATAGCAGGATGAAGGACAGAAGAAAACAGTATCTCTGGCCACTTCAAAGAACAGCTTGGGAACGGTAGAGGGTTAGGATGTGTAAGGAAAGTCCCTTGGTTAAAATAATGTCCTGATTCTCAACCTCAACAGTGAAAGTCATGATTTCCAGGCGAGGGGAATGGCTGGATCTCACCATCTCAAGTCTTGTCTCCCAAACTGACTTTCCCCTTGGGTACTGATTCATTCCTTTATGCATTTATTTGCTCAACAAATATTAATTTCAGTAAGCTCCCTGGTCACCACTGTGCTGTCCCCCGTGGACCCACAGCGTGGTATTCCTCCTTTAATTCCCACAGCTGAGACCAGGTTCACAGAGAGCAAAAGCTAAGAAAGCAAGGAGGGGAAAAAAATAAAAAATAAAGCAAGAGGGACTCAGGAACATGACCTTGTAGCTCCTACATCAGCACCTCATCTGAACCCCAAAGCCTAACACCAGAACCTTCATAGTGTCTGGTCCTCACGCTATGGATGGGGAGAAATAAAGGGAGAGACAAAATGGCTTTTGAGGTCTCTTGGGTGAGTATTTCAAGAGGCAGTCAGGGGGGGTGCTAAAAACACCACTGCCCTGGCTTGGGAATTAGGGGGCATTCCTCCTGACTTCTGCCAACAGGTTGTTGATGAGGTGAGTTTTCATCTTCCCTTCTGTCCTCACTGATACTGGGATGCTCTGCCAGGCACCATGATTAAACTGGAGTTGGAGAATTACTTTCCATCGTCACGTTACCAGACTCTCTGGGTCTTTGAACACTTGGTCACTCCCTTCTAGATCTTTTGTTTGTCTCACCACCTTCCCCTGGTTCCGCTTCTGGGTGCACTCGTCGTGTGTCTACCCCGGACACCTGGGCCCACCTCAGAAAGTGTCAGTGCTCCCCGGGATTCTGCCCCCGGCCTCCCCTTTCATTGTAGACAGCCCACGTGTGAGAGCTCAGACTCCAGCGGTCCCCACCCCACGCCTGGGCCGGAACTCCGGACTCGGTCTCTCCCGCGTAGAGCCTGAGCTAGAGCGCCCTCTGATGGCCGCCTCTATACTTCCACCCCGTGTCCCGTCCCACCACGCTGAACCCACTGGTCCCCTCGTCCCGCCCCCATGACTACACTCCATCCAGCAAGCCAGAAACTGGCGGCCGCCACCCCGACCTGCGTGACCTGCTGCACTCCTCCCCGCCGCTGCCTGGCCATCCTGCCTCCTCCAGCATTTCTAAGGCCCATTCCTGCCTTTCCCCACTGCCCCCCACCCTCCATTCACAAACTTAACTGCCTCAGTTATGCCACATTCACTGCCACAAACCCTAGCTATATGGGGATCTGGGAACGGGAGCCAGACCCGGGACTGAGGTCCGGCTCTGCTCCTGACGAGTCACAGGATCTGCGACCCCCGAGCACGTCTCACGTGGCAGCCAGGATTCCAATGAGAAGGCACATCCCAGACGTTCTGTAAGTAACAAGGGCGCTCCCACAGACTAGGTACAGTTACTCAAGGACCCCTTCAGGCAACAGCTGAGATAAATGGGGAGCCCAAGAGCAGGGACGTTTGTTGAACCCACGGTACAGACCGTGCCTGTGGGGCTCTGTGCACACACCACTGCCCTGGATCTTCAGGGCCCCACCTGGTTCCTCTCCAACGTGCAGGGTGGATCCCAGGCTCCCCTTCCTGGACGAGGGCTGGAACGGAGCTTGACTTCCCATTTCTGTGTGCCTTTATGTTCCTCCTGGGTCCACATTGTTCCCAGATGGTCTGTTCTCTCAAATACATTATGCAAATCCCAGCTAGCCCAGTATCCATAGTAACCAGAATCTCCCATCTTCCTCAGGCTGTTCCCTAGCAAAACGATCCCACCCAAACGACACCCACGGACAAGGACAAAGAGCGTCCAGAGCAGGGAAGCTTCCCTCTGCCCTGGGGCATCGGGCGTTAGCCATCCGATTCCTCAAACCGTCCTGTCCAGTCCTCCAGCTGTCGCTGGAGAAAGGGAAGGGCGGCACAGGCCAGTGTGCTGCATTTTTGGAGTCCCTGAAGGCAGATGCCACAATCCCCACCAGGGACAGTCATCCTGTGCCGGATCCAACCAGCTCTGCCCCCACTAAGATCACACTCACAGTGGATGTGAGTCCGTACTGGACATTGTCAAGCACACGAGCCATCTCTGGGACGGGATGGTAGTTTTGTTGTGTGGGACTGATTACTATTACTGTAGCAACAATTTTTCAAGACCTGCCCCTCTCTGGAATAACCTTGATTATGCTTCCAACATTATGACTCTAGTCCTCTTTCTCTCGACTGGAAACGTAGGCAGAGTTCCTGGTCCCTAAATACTTCACCTGCAGCGGCAGTTTCTACCACGTGCAGGACACTAGGCTTCTGCTGACACAGATTGTGAATCACAGGACGTTAGAATCGGAAAAGGCCTTGAAAACAATTATGCAAGTGTCCCAGTTTCCCTTCCTGCAGAACACCAGTTGAATGGTATTCTCTGAAGTCTCACAGTGATTTAGTGGCGGAACCAGGTGAAACAACAGTAAACGCTCAACCTCGGAGCACATGCCAGACCTATCCGAAGCCTTTTACACATTTTCTCCTGTAGTCCCATAACCACCTTATGAGGTGGCTTATGATCTCCATTTGTCTTAAGGCATCTTTTTTTTTTTTTTTAAGATTTTATCTTTTTAAGTGATTGCTATACCCAATGAGGGGCTCGAACTCACAACTCCGGGATCAAGAGTCGTACACTCATACTGATTGGGCCAGCCCGGCACCCTTAAGGTATTTTATAATCTCCATTTTTCACATGATGACGCTAAGGCACAGAGAAGTCAAGTAACTGTCCCAAGGTCACATGGCATATAGGTCACACTTTGAATCAGGTTGTCCAACCCCACATCCCAACCTGGTGACCACTAGGCTATTTAGGTCCCTAGAGACCTCTGTGAGAATTGAAATTTTGAAAACGTATGTCGAGGTCTCAGGTTTATTTTCTAATGTCAGGAGCACCTACATTCCATAGTGTTACCCCGTTTTAAAATCTAGCGTGAAATACATAAACAGGAGTGAAAGGCTAAATCCACCAGTTAGGGTGACTGCATGAAAACAGCCAAGGCATACCTCCCCCTTGACGACAGGAAATTACTTTAATAACATCCTTTGAGTATTCTCCTCTTGGTTGGGTTGCTTAGGGATACCGATCTGGAGTATATGCTCTTAAGTGACAGTGTAGTGGGGGAACCAGAATGTACTCATGAACAGAACATGTGCTATGCATTAAATTTCTCTGGGAGGATTTTTTTTTTACTGGTAATATGGATTGTCCACAGGAGGAGAGCTGAGTATGTGGGCGAAAGTGGGAGACTGTTCTAAGTACCTTGTACTTTGAAATTTACAGCCATTAAATGGATTATATACTCAAAACGATACACACAAATTATAGAAAAGATCCTGCTGGTCTTCTGGTCTTTTTGTGGGTGTTGCAGGTCTGTATGTCTAACTCTGAACCCTATTTTTCTTGGTCACTACAATATAACCATTTTCCCACAGTCCTGAAATTCTTCATAAGCCTATAGCCTGTATGTACAGATCCTCGTTAAGAAATCTCACGAAAGGGGCGCCTGGGTGGCTCAGTGGGTTAAAGCCTCTGCCTTCGGCTCAGGTCATGATCTCAGGGTCCTGGGATCGAGCCCCGCATCGGGCTGTCTGCTCCGCAGGGAGCCTGCTTCTTCCTCTCTCTCTGTCTGCCTCTCTGCCTAGTTGTGATTTCTCTCTGTCAAATAAATAAAATATTAAAAAAAAAAAAAAAAGAAAGAAAGAAATCTCATGAAATTTGAGCACTCCCAAGATCCAGAAGTTGTATTTCTCAATTTCTTTGGGGATTCATTAATGCGCATCATTATGTCAACATTCAGAATCTCCCACTTCCTGAAGAACTGGCCAACGTGTATTAGGGCTGTCCTATGTTTAGGATAGAACACATGGCATTTGTACACTCCAAAATTACCCAATTTACCTCCACGACAGTCTGAAGTAGATACCCTAATCCTCATTTTAGATGAGAGTGCCTTGTTCAAAATGTTCGGAGAGCTAAGAAATCACACAGTTGGTACTTGGATCCAGGAGCCTAGATTCCGGGTGCCAGGCCAAAAGATGCTGCTAGCTGTGTGGAGCTGTCCCAGACAGCTTCCCTGAGCTCCAGTGTCCACATCCAAAGATCCCTGGTTCCCCCGACATGTGGCGGCAGCCAGGGAAGCCCTGGGCAGGTCTCAGAAGGTAGCAAGGAGCTCAGGATGACTGAAGGTAAATGAAGGAGGGCAACAGGCCCTACGGGCCAAGGAAACAATGGGAAGCAGCTCCCAGGGACATACAAGTCCACGGGGGCCTGGGGAGTCTGGGCAGTCTGGGAGGAAAGGGGCGGCAGAGGGGGCAAGAGCTGCCACAGAGGGCTCTCAGACATCACCCCGAGGAGCTGGGAAAAGCCCAGAATGACAGTCACTCTGTGCCAAGTACCCCGGCACCACCACTCCATGAACCACGGGAGTTGTAACAGACTTCCACTATTTGATCCACACACACGGATGATGAAACTCTGTTGAGAGAAATTTCATCCTCCACTAGCGGAAGGAAGGAAGGAAGGAAGGAAGGAGAGGGCCAATGTGACTAAATATAACATTGCGACCTAAAAATAATCGGTGGCTGACATGGCAGGGACAGGAAGCCAGGGAGAGCAACGAGGGGACCTTAGGTTAGCTCCTTCGGTGTTGGCGAGCACACTTCCAGCGGCTGCCATCCCCAAGTGCTCACTGTGGGACAGCCCTGAGGGGGGAATGATGCCCATTTTTACAGATGAGGACATGAGCTCAGGAAAGTAAGGTGTGTGCCTGAGGAGACACAGCATGTACGCGGTAGGGCCAATGTAACCAGAACTGGCAGTTTAACAGATGCCAGGACATTCCAGCTAAAATGGCCAGCTGAAACACAAATCAACCAACCAGCCAACCCAGCCAGCTGTGTGAAGCCAGGCAGTGGGGCTGAAGATGTTGCAAGAAGCCTGGGCTGACAGGAGCTACATGTGTGTAGTGGTCGGGAACTCCAGGTAACAAAGGTAACTAACCGCGCCCTGGAGAAAGGGCCCGGGGCAGGTGGGTGAGAGGCGAGACTGAAGGATGGCACTTCTGGCATCAACACATGGGATGGACCGAAGGTGAGAGAAGCCAGAGAAGGGGAGGCTGCCTAGTGGACTGCTGTCTTCAGCCTGTTTGTAGTAAAAGGAGGAGACTGACAAGGGGATAAGCGAGAGTAGAAGGTAAGGGAGGGAGAGGGCTCAATAGAAGAGGATGCTTGTGCACTAGGGCTCTCTGTCAACAGGTGAATTGCCTCATTCCTCAGCCAAAACCCCAAAACTGAGGTACCTGGGTTTAAGGGAAGAAGATTTCTAGGATGTACAGTAACAAGAGAAAAAATAAGACTAGACATCATCAAAGTTAACAACTTTTGCGTTTCAAAGGCCATCACCAAGAAAGTGAAAAGACAACTCACAGAATGGGAGAAAACAAAAATCTGTAGATGATGTATTTGAAAAGGGACTTGCATTTTAAATGTATAAAGAACTTTTATGCTCAATGATACAAAGACAAGTAACCCAGTCAAAAATGGGCAAAGGATCTAAAAGCAGTTCTCCTAAGAAGATACAAAAATGGCAAACAAGCACATGAAAAGATGCGCCATATCATCAGTCATCAGGGAAATGCAAATCAAAACCACAAGGAGGTATCACTTCACCATCATTAGGATGGCTGAAAGACAGTAAGGAGTGTTGACAAGGATATGAAACAACGGAACCCTCGTGCACCTCTGATGAGAATACAAGATGGCACAGCTCCCTTGAAAAACAGCCCAGCAGCTCCTCAAAGGTTAAACAGATTTCATGCATGCACCACCAAACCCACTCCTAGGTAGATAGATACCAAAGAGAATTGCAAACATACATCCACACAAAACATTTGTCCACACATTATTTGTAATGGCCAAAAATGGAAACAATATTAAATGCCCATGAGCTGAAGAATGGATAACTAAAACGTCGTATGTCCACACAATGGCATGGTACCTGATCATAAAAGGGAATAAGGTCATATACATGCTGCAACCTGGATGAACCTTTGTCATGAATGAACTTTTGCTCACGAGAACATAGAAAGGAAAATGTCCAGAGAAAAAGTGGGTTTTAGCTCAAATATCCTTTTTATTTTTTTAAAAAAAGAGAGGTCCAGGCTATCCAAATTATCCTATTCAAAAACCCCTTTCCAATATCTAAGTTGGAAATAAAAAAACATTTTTAAAAGTTTATTGTAACTAACAAAATAATTTCAGATCAGGATTATCCTAGAGATTGTATTTGATGGGCTAGATAAATATTTAGAGAACGCACACTGGTCTCAGACGTATCAGCCGCCGAAGCGCCTTGAGCGCCCTGAGCCCGAGTGCCTTCAGACAGGACCTGCGCACACCAGTCTGCCAATATTCCAACCTGGTACCCCTCACCCGGTGGCATCTCCTACTGTGTCCCTCCCTGTGGCCCCTGCCAATTGCACGTATCAAACCACCTCACAGTTCTGAATCGTCCTTTCTGTTTAAAATGTCCTTTTCTGTGAACCTGGGGCACAGTCAGGAGAAAAAGAACATGAGCCCTCCAGATGGGAACATGCCCCCATGAGAACACCACCACCCCTACAGGCCGGTATTTCCTTTCACTGTGCTGTTTCCTGAGAGGGGACGGCTGACAATTAAAAAACCTCTTCAGGCAGATGCGAGGAAGAAGAGTTGGAGGTGGAGGTCTGTAGGCATGGTAAGACGGGGGTAGAAGAAATCAGGATGAAAACACACAGGGCAACAGAGCAAGGAGCAGGCTGAGGCCAGCAAGGCTAAGCGAGGGACCCCCCACCACTCTCCAGAACCACTTCCTCCCTTTCCTACGTCCTCACCGAAAAGGACCCCTCTTTCCTTCCATTCTCATTACTTTATAAGAATGAACCCAAGCTGTTTCTTTCATAGCATCCATAGGACGTAGTATTCCAGTCCTCCCATCTCATCTATAGTTGAGGAAACGGAGGCCCATAGCAGGAACGGGTCTAAACTGCGGTTTTTAAAATCAAGTTTGAAATAGTCCAAATAGTCACTATTTGGAAATAGTCCAAGAAGGGTAAACAGATAAATCAGCGCTGACCTGCAGGCAGCCTTGCCTCTGCCCTGGGGATGCGAGGGGACTCTGTGGTAAGGTCTGAACATACTGGTATAAAGTGACAGACAAGTTTGGGGCCCCGGGCCTGCTCCAAAGCCACAGCAGCAGTGCTACATGAACCAGATTTTCTTATCTGTATTGTAGAAACTCTGACCACGGGGAAACTGCTCCTTCTGGCCCTAGCCAACTTCTGGAGAGCAACCAACCACTTGGAGCACACCTTTCATATGCAAACCGACCACTAAACCCCAACCACTTCCTTTACCTGGCTCTCACAGGGCTCTAACCCACAGGGCCACTGCTTCCTCTCCAGATATTCCCCAGTCCCCCAGTCCCATCACCCCCAACAACTGGGGGCGGCCCCTATGCCCCAGAGTCTGCCAAAATTATTCCAACTAGCAGATCGCAAACTTGTCTACTCAGAGCCCCTGCCAAGCCTGTTCTTGTCACTAAAACCGTAACAAAGTCTCCTCTCTTGTGCTCCCTCAACTCTCTCTGCCTCCTCAGTGGCTCTGGTGCTTCCTGGGAACTGTAAATAACAAACTCTCTCCCACGGTAGGCTCTTCTGGTTTGCTGGCCTCACCATACCCAGATACTAAGACCCACATGTTAAAACAGGCCCATCCATAGAAGTCAGTGTTATCCCCAGACATCCCGGAATTTGGGTTTAGAAAATCCACATCCGGAAGATGCCAGGACTCTGGGGAGTGAGGTGTCCCCTGGATGACTTCAGAAATGAAGGAGGCGGTTTGGGGCCTGGAGCTACAGGAGGAGGACAAGACTGATCCGCAGGAAGATCCTGGCAAGGAGGCCGACGGTTCAGAGGTACGGAGGTGAGCGCAGCTTGAGAGGGAGGGACAGAAAGAAAACAGGACCACAACGCAAGTCCCTGGCAGCAGCGGCCAGGCTCCTGGTCGGCCTCAGCCATCCAGCTCCTCCTTGATGGTGATGCGCAGGGGACAGATGCGCAAAGGCTCAACGGGGCCATCCCCTCGCATGCCCCCCAGGTAGAAGTAGGGCCGCACCTCCCCGAAGCGGGCGTGGAAGGTGTAGAGGTGGCAGTGGCTCTCAGCGTCGTAGAAGGACAGCTCGCCCTCCTCACACTCCAGCTCCACACGCAGGCGGCGAGGGATGGCCGGGACCAGGGGCGACGTGGCCGGGTCCGAGGTCACGCAGTGGTCCCCATCCACCCCCTGAGTGCGGCACACGTACCAGAAGCCCGAGCGGGTGTCGTGGTAGCAGCTGTGTGAGTGGCCCTCAGCGCCGGCGTCCTGGCGCAGCCGCACCACACCCACCCGCCAGCTTGGCAACCCCCCCAGGTCCACCTCCCAGGTGTGGGAGCCCTGGGAGAAGATGCGGGAGCCCAGCAGGCAGGGCGCCGAGGAGAAGCGCTCCGGGTTCTCCACCTGCACTCGGTAGCCGTGGTTGGTGACGCTGGTGAGGTCATCGGACACAGACAGCCAGCCGGCTGCGGTGTTGGGATCAAAGCTGAAAGGCACTGAGAGCAGAGGCAGGAAGTGAGGAAAAATCAGCAAACCTCATGGGCCGCCCTTCTGCCATGCCAGCAGTGCCTCCATTCCCCCCAAAGCGACCCACTGTGTCACACCTGGCCCCAGCGCCCAGAGGGAGCTGTGTGGGGCCGAGAGGCCGTGTTTTGGGTTGAGCTGTGCCCCACCAAAAAAGAGGCTGAGGTCCAAACTGTCAGTACCTCGGAAGGCACGCTTATGTGGGAATGGGGTCACAGCAGACATGATTATGAGATCAGACAGGAGTTGAGTGGGATGGTAACCCAGTATGACTGTTGTCCTTAGCCAAAAAAGAGAAGACACAGACATGTGAGGGGAGAAGGCCAGATGACGACAGGGACCAAGATCATGGGGCTACAGCCACCAGCCAAGGACAGCCAGTAAACACCAGAAGCTAGCAAGTGGCAAAGAAGGCTTTCTTTCCCTATAGGATTCAGAGGGAGCATGGCCCTGCTGACATCTTCATTTTGGACTTCTAGCCTCTGGAAGTGTGAGCAAGTAAACTGATCATCTGTAGGCCTCCAGCGTGCAGTCCTTTGTTACGGCAGCCACAGGAAACCCACAGAAGCAGGGACCCCAGTGCTCACACAACTCCCGCGATGACTGAGAGAAGCATGTAACATTCCTCTGGGTCACTGACAGCTCTCCCTCTAAAATCCTGAGGTCTCCGTCAGCTTGGGTTGCTACACAAAAATACTACAGACTGAGTGGCTCAAACAACAGACACGTCTTTCCCAGTTTTGGAGACCAAAGTCTGAGACTGGGGTGCAGCATGGTTGGGTTCTGGTGAGGCCCTCTTCGTGGCTCACAGATGGCCACCTTCCTGCTGTGTCCTCACAAAGGGCAGGGAGGGAGAGAAAGCCAGCTCGCTGGTGCCTCTCCTCATCAAGGCACTGACCCCATCCTGGGGCTCCCACTCGTGACCTCACAGGTCCCCATCACCTCCCAAAGGCCCCCATCTCCGAAGGCCATCACATCAGAGGTTAGGGCTTCAACATATGAATTAGAAGGGGACACAAACACTCAGCGCTTTCGTCATCCATACGATACAGTTCTGGAGAGAGAGGGCAGCCAGCTCCTCTTTCTGCAGAGGTGGCTGAGTGTCAGGACCCAAAGAGGAAGGGGTCTGCCAGGAGGGCTTGAGGGGCGGGGCAGGGAGAGGTGGGGCACCAAGGGGACATGGGTGAAAGGGGCTAGAGAAGCTCCGATGGGGTGGGAAGCTGGAAGAAACAAGGCTCGTAGGAAGTACCGCCCCTGTCCGGAACCCCTGCCCACGCTCCCCACTCACCGGATTCTACAGATGTGACCATCTTCCGCCAGATGCGGTACTGCAGGGAGTCCAGATACTTGCAGATGTCGATGAGCATGCCAGGCTGCACAGGCTCCGGCTCCATGGTGCAGAAGAGGCTGGGAAAGGA
The DNA here is from genome assembly GCF_963455335.1 of Martes martes. Taxonomy (NCBI): domain Eukaryota; kingdom Metazoa; phylum Chordata; class Mammalia; order Carnivora; family Mustelidae; genus Martes; species Martes martes. The sequence goes on along the minus strand of NC_137889.1, from coordinate 59,811,606 downwards.
GGGTTGGGCCGGATGGGCAGGGCCAGAGCCATGCATCCTGGGCCTAACCGGGTCAGCCGGAAACAGGCAACAGGGCTCATTCCTGGCCACTCTACCAAAGACAGACCTAGGCTGGGCTCTGACAGGAGAGGAGCCAGAGGCCAACTGGGCTGCTCACGGCTCCTCAGGATTGAGAACACAGGCCCAACCTGCCCCCGCTGGGATAAATATAAACATGATAGGAGGTTCTCAGACACGGGTCCCATCCTTGTGGGCAGAATCTGCTCATGGGATGTCTGAGGCAGAAGGGACCTTAAGGGTCCTCTAGTCCCAATGTCTAGAGGTATTACTGGCCTTTGCTTGAACACCTCCAGTGACAGGAAACTCACTACTCTCCTAAACATTCTCTTCCATCTTTGTGCAGCTCTGACTGGGATAGAGTTCATCACCGTGAACCCAACAGACATCAACAGAAACTGGTGTGTGCTGAGGCTCTCAGAGGTAGGGGCTAATCAAGAGATAAGCCTAGATGTTGGGAGGACCCACTGAGAAATACAAGCAGTGTGTAGGATGACGCATTTTCTCCCCGCATAGTGGGTGGTCATTTTCCACACTCAGGAGAACAACACTTCACCAGTGCCAATCCAAGTGGAAGGCCTTGAAAGAGGGCTCTCTCCCCCTGGCCAGTCCCCACCACTCCCACTGTATTACACCCAGCTGGCTTTATTACCTGCCTGGCCCTGGAGCCACTGGAGCTGGCTGGCACCCCCGGGATTTCTGCCTGCTCTTCCCCTCCCCTCCACCAGCCTTGGCAACTTACCGGCGTTTTCGGCTTTTGTGTTTCTAACAGAGAAAAAAAGACAGAGACATAAATACAGGGAAAACAAAACAAAACAAAACAAAACCACATATACACATAAGTTTCTGACCTCAAAATGAGCCCTATATCCCATGTTCATGGATCAGAAGATTAAATTGTTAAGATGGCAAAACTCCCCAAAGAGATCTACAGAGTCAATAAAATTCCTACCAAAATTCTAGCTGGCTTCTTTGCAGACACTGACAAGCTGATCCTGAAATCCATACAGAAATTCTAGGGACCCAGAATAGCCAAAACTGTCTTGGACAAGAACAAAGTTGGTGGTTCACATTTCCTGATTCCAAAACGTATTAAAAGCAATAGTAGTCAAGACAGTGTGGTATTAACATAAGGAAAGACACTGGAAGTCGAGAAGTAAACCCTCATATTTACTGTCAACTGGTTTTCTATAGGGTGCCCAGGCCATTCAATGAAGAATGGTCTTCAGCAAATGGTGCTGGGACAACTCAATATCCACAAGCAAAAGAATGAACCTGGGATTTCCACCTTCCACCATATACAAAAATTTTTTAAATTAACTCAAAACCTTAAATGTGGAGCTAAGCCTATAAAACTCACGACCTTGGATTAGGCTATGGTTTCTTAGACATGACACCAAAAGCACAAACAGGAAATAAAACGCAGCTAATCTGGACTCCATCACAGTGAAAAGCTTCTGTACTTCAAAGGAAGCTACCAAAAAAGTGAACAAATAATCCACAGAATGGGGAGTATTTATAAATCATGTATCTGGTAAAGGTCTAGTATGCAGAATATATAAAGACTCTTATAATTCAACAACAAAAAGACAAGCAACCCAATTTAAAAAATGGCCACAGGGCTGGAATGCACAGTTCCCCAAAGATATACAGATGGCCAACAAGTCCCCAAAAAGATGCTCAACAGCATTAGCCATCAAAGAAATGCAAATTAAAACCACAATGAGATACCATTTCATACCCTGCAATGGCTAGTAAGAAAAAAAAAAAAGAAAGAAAGAAAAAAGGAAAAAAGGCCACTGTTGGCAAGGATGGGGAGAAATTAGTTCTCATCCACTGCTCAGGGGACTATAAACACCAGTGGAGTCGCCTGGAAAGCCGTGTGGCAATTCCTCAAACAGTAACACTTACTAGTTACCATGGGATTCGGTGAATCTCTTCCTAGGCACATACCCAAGAGAAAGGAAAACCTGTGTCCACACAAAAACTTTTACATGCATGTTTACGGCAGTGTGATTTGTAACAGCTCAGAAAAACGACCCAAACTTCCATCAATTGATGAATGTACCCATAAAATGTAGTATATCCATACAAGGGAATATTACTCAGCCATGCCCGATACACGCTGCAACAGGATGGAGTTTCAAAACATGCTGAGTGAAAGGAGCCAGTCACAAAAGGGTTGTGATCGGATTCCACTGATGGAAATCGTTTACGGAAGTGTCCAGACAAGGCAAATCCTTAGAGGCAGAAAGGAAATCAGCATTTGCTGAGGGCTAACGGTGGCGGGTTGGGGGTGGGGGGCCGGGCACAGGAAGACAACAGCTTAAGGGTATGAGGTTTGTGTTTCTGGAGATGAAACGTGCTATAGTTGATCATGGTAATGGCTGCACAACTCTGTGAACAGAGCTAAAAGCACTGGACTGTACAGTTTAAGTGAGTGAATTTTACAGTGGGAGAATTGTATCTCAATAAAGCTGTTATATTATTTTTAAAAAGTCATAAAAGTATCCTGAAAGCACAGTGGTCCTGGCTGCTCCCAATTTCCTAAACAGAAACAGCAGAGAATCAGCTTTTAGAACCCACCAAATGATTTTATCATCAAGGGCATTTTGGAGACAGGAGACACCAGGGTTCAAAGCTTTGTGTGAGGCAGAAAACCCACAGGAGTTACCAGCCAGGATGTGACAGCTGGCCCGCATGCAGGCTGTTATCTGTCCCTTCTCAATCTACTCTACAAAGTTTCCCCTTTCCAGAGAGTTCAGCTGTTCTCTAAGTGGAGGAGATAGCTCACTATCCTGACTGATTTCCAAACTATCTTTCCAGTTACAGACATATCTCCGTAAGACTCATGGGGGGGGGCAGGCAGGAGGGGATCACGGGTGTGAGAAACATAAAAAGAAAAAAAGAAAATGAACTAAACACATAAATTTAAAAAGAGAGAACAGAGTCATCCTTTTCTTAAGAAAGCAACAGAGAACACAAAAACATATTTAAATTAAGAATTAAAATAATTGCATAATTTTAGAATATTCTAGTTTGTTTTCTTTGTAAAATCCTATAACCCCCATCTAATCATGAACAAATCAGGCAAACCCAGAGTGAGAGAAGAGTCTATGGGCTACCTGACTAGCAGTCCTCAGGCTTGCCAAGGTCACGAAAAACAAGAGTAAGACACTGTCACAGACCAGTGGACACTGGGGCACGGGACAACTAAGTGCGATGTGGGTCCCTGGACTGGATCCTGGAGCAGAAGGAGGATATTAATGCAAAAACTGGTGGGATCTAAGTAAGTCTCGAGTTTAGCTCATTATAATGCACTAAGGTCAGGTTTCTACAGACGAACATGCCACGAGGTGATATAAGGTGTTAACAATGGGAGAAACCAGAGGTCTCGAGGGCACCCAGCATTACCTCTGCAACTTTTCCACCTTGTTTACAAGGTACTCTGCTGTACTGAGGTGCAGAGAACGAAGAAACAGAGAGAACGCAAGCAAGAGTACAAGAGGCAGGGAGAGGGACAAGGAAAGGAGAGAGGCAGAAAGAAGCGAGAAAGCCCCCAACTCTGTCCACTCTGCTGAAAGTTCCCTCGGCCTCCTGACAAGCAGGGTACCTCCTCCGGGGGCTCCTCCAGCCCAGCACCCCAACACTGCAGGAAGACGGAGGGTGGAGAGGCGGGGGCCGGTGGTCTCCGGCTCCCTATGGGCTCCCAAACACCTGCCCGCTGTCCCTGAAGCCAGACGGCGGGCCCCTCACCATGAGAAAAGAAACATCATCCTCCTTCATCTCCACCTGCAGCCTCTCGATCTCCTGGGCCAGAGCTTCCGTGTCTTCTGCCAGCCGCTTCATCTTCTCCTCCACCAGACGCTGCTTCTGCCTCGCCTCCTCGGCCATGGCGTCCAGGATGGCTTGCTCCTCCACGCGCAGGAACTCTCGGAGTTTGTCGAACTCCTGCCGGATTCGACCTTCCAGCCAGGCAGCCTCCACCTACAGCACAGAGCAGGACGGGCCCATGGAGGCTCAGGTTCGGAGGGAACCTCTCAGGCAGCACGTGGCCTCGGGACTCTCAGGATTTGAGCAAAGGAGCTCTCTTTTCAACAGAAACCAGGGGTGGAACCCCAACAGGTAAGATACAGATGCAGTTTTATTAGCATAAATCTGTAAGCTTAAAGTCACATAGCGTAATGAGATTGTCTCGATAAATTAAGAAAATCAAGTCAAATCTGCTTATCGATGACACCTGTCATCTAGATCTTCAAGACACAATATTCTGTACCTTGGTTCTATGCACCATAGCAAGGGAAATCCTGAATCACAGAAATGAACCGTTGCAAATAACAACGACTTTTAACAATTATCTGCCTTCCCATCTCGGGACTTCAAATCTGTATGATTCAGAGACTTACCAAAAGAAGAGCAGAAGTGTTTATTTTAAAGCTGAATCATTCCCAATATATATACCCCTAATCATAACTACAAAAACCTTTAAAAAAAAGTTGTTAACAGGGGTGACTGGGTGGCTCAGTTAGTTAAGCATCTGCCTTCGGCTCAGGTCATCATGCCAGGGTCCTGGGATCGAGCCCCATATGGGGCTCCCTGCTCAATAGGGAGTCTGCCTCTCCCTCTCCCCACTCATGCTTTCTCATTCATTCCCTCTCTTTCTATCAAATAATTTTTTGTTAAGAAATTTTTTTTTAAAGTTAAAACAAAACCATAAATGGACTCAAAGAAAAAGCAGAGAAATAGTACTCATCTTGGAATGAAAAAGACCTTTTCTAATAAAAAAACTGAGAAACTCTGGGGCGCCTGGGTGGTTCAGTCAGCTAAGCTTTTGGCTCAGGTCATGTTTCCAGGGTCCTAGGATCGAGCCCTGCATCCAGCTCCCTGCTCAGTGGGAAGCCTACTTCTCCCTCTCCTACTCCCCCTGCTTGTGTTCCCTTTCTCAGTCAAATAAATAAATAAAATCTTTTGAAAAAAGAAACAAAACTGAGAAGCGTCAAAGAAAAATGAGATCACTGAATAGACATTAACAGAAGTAGTTTTGAATGGTAAGAGACTACTAATAAAGTTAAATAAATAAATACAATTGCAAGAGGACCACTGGAAAAACAACTCAAAATCTATGCTATAGCAATCACAAATCTCATCTTCGGACTGAAAGTTTAATATATGTTCACGGCTCTCACAGTGTGATGACAAAATAGTCACTGAAAAAATGAAACTGAACCAAAAAAAGTAAAAATGATTCACTGGAAAAGAAATGACAAACTGGGAAAAATATATGTAACATGTAATGGACTGTTATTCTTCTTAACATACAAAGCACTCTTAGAATCCACCAGGGGAAAAAACAGATATTTTTTAAAAAAAAGCATTCACAGAAGAACACAAATGGCTTTGTACTTGTAAAACAGTGTACAAACTAACAAAGAGATTCAAATGAGAAGAGATGGCACTGTTGAAATACCAGGCTCAAGAGACTGACTGTGCATGGGAGGGAGTGAAATCCAGGATGATTTTTGTCGCACAGGAAGATAAAGACCAGCAGGCAGGAAAACCCCACCTGTGCAAAGTCAAGGTCAGCCACCCTCCCCGCTGACAATCTGGAACCTCGCAACAAAGGGGCAAATCTCAAAGCCTTCACTTCCCTCATCAACCTGCACAGACTGGGTTTAGGGGAAAAGCAGGGATCATCTGGAAACCCTGGAATCTTCACATGGGGCCACATCAGAGTGCCACAGTGCCTGGGCTGGGCAGACAGGGGCCATTACCTGGCCATACGGACATACCCCAGGCACCACTACTGCAGTCCCATACAAGGCCAGCCAGGGGAACAGGGCTGACCACAAAAGGAACTCAAGCGACAGAGGTGAAGCTCCATGATTCCATGGTGCCTGCAGGTAAAGCAACTTGCCATGGGGAGGCCAGTCACTCCGTGTCTGGACTGGGAGCTCAACGGTGCAAAGGCTCTGACAACGGAACATAAGGTTTCAGTGAAAAAGTGAGAAACGCCGCTCACAGCAGTTCGATGGTCCATAAGACATGAAAAATGGTGAAAGGCTTTTCTCTGTTGGGCACTTCACATGCATTATCCCAACTGAATGTTTATAAAGTTCCTAGTAAGACAGAACTGTCCTCTTTTTACAGATGGAGGGATTAGCTTAAAGGGGGTGGGATGTGCCTGGAGACTGGGGTCTGGCTTTGAAAGCAGTTCTGCTTTGCAGTTACTGCCCTGGTCACCAACATTTCACAATCCTTCCTTCTGCTCTTCCACCAGCTCTGCGGCTCAGGGAACAGTCACTGGCCAGAGATTAGGGAGGCGCCTTCCGAGCCTGGTCCCCTCCCACAGGCACACGGGCACAGGCGGGGAGTGCCAGGCAGCCCAGGCCGGGGGGTGGGGGTGGGGGCTCTTAGCTGAGCAGTACTTAGTAGAAGCACTCACCCAGGGAGTGACAGAGCAAAGCCAGCACAACCTGACAGAAACCCAGCTGCCAATCCACACAGCACTCAGAGGGAGAGAGGATGATATGATATAAATAAGGAGGGTGGGGAAAGAGAGGAGACAATTCCTTCATTCAATTTACAAACATTTATTGATCACCTACTATGAGCCACGAATTCTCTCACATATTAGTGTAGCCTTCATTATATTCTATTGGAAGCAAATAAAAAAATAAGTAACTAAAAGTTAACTGCAGGTAAAGAAGTATTCTGTAGAAATCAAAAACGGGGAGTCATGAGTACAAGTAAAGCGGAGAATTACTTGGGGAGGTTGATCAGGGAACACTTCTCCCAAGGGCTGTCTGAACAGAGATCTTAATGCCAAGCTGCTCCTTATGGGAGGATCTGAGAAGATGTAGTTTCCTGGAGGGACAGAAAGAAGGCCAATGTGGCTGGAGCCAAGCATGGGAGGAGATAAAGCTGAGGGCCAGGCAGGGGTTGGACGAGGGCCCTGGAGGCCACAGTGAGGAGTCTGGATTGCAAGGGTGATGAAGCCTCTTGACAGTTTTAGGCAGAGGAGTGATGCAATCCATGTATTTGTCAGAAAGATCAGTCCACTCTGTGGAGATGGACTGCAGAACAAGAGTGAAAGCCTGGGGCCCAAGTAGGAGGCCAGGTGAGGAACAATGGAGACACATCCAAGACTGTGGGTGGCAGGGGAAACAGAGCGTCCAGTGGATGTGATGTATTTTCAGTTAGAGAGGCCAGGACTGCTGAGGGAGAGGACCCGGGGAGGAAGAGGGGAAGAGGAGTAACTAAAGAGCCCCAGGTAGTAGTTGGCATGAGCAACTGGGTAGATGGTCAAGTGCAGCACGTGCTGAAGTTCCCCCTTCCCATAGCTGACGGCATGGCCATGCCCAGCCACATAGGCCACGGCAGTGCCACCACAATCAGCTACCTAGGACAGGACTATGCTAGATCCTCAGGGTTAGAGAAGGCTGATTCTGTGTCAACAGCCACAGCCAGGGCCCGCCCACCCTAGCCTTGTCCTCCCACCAATTCCCCCACTGTCCCAGGTATCCCTCAACTCCTGGCCCAGCCAGAGCACTCACCTGATTGTGCTTGGCAATGGCCTCGTAGGAGCGCCTCATAGCCCAGAAGGCCTTGGCTTTCTCCCGCAGCGCGTGCTCCATGTTCCTGCACTTGGCCTGCCATGAGGAATGAGAAGGAGCAACATTAGGGCTGGAGGTCAGGAAGGGGGAGGACATACTCCAGTTACAACTGGAGTCCCACTTCAGTGTGGGTACAACTCAACCACATTTACTCAACCCGCCCGTCCACAGGCTGCAGGGCATAACCCTAACCCTGACTCTGGTTTTTAGCTTGAAGGCTCTCAAACCCTTCTAACCGGCCCCTTTGTTTTATACCTGGTACAGATGGGGAGACATGGCGGAGGAGATAAATGACCCATTCCCTCTCAAGCTAGCCAAGGTACAGCTCAGAAGGGCATCCCGCTCCGGGCTACAGCTAGTCCAGGCTGTCCATGACCGCCTGAGCCGTTATCACTATACAGACCACGTGCTCACAGGCTCTGTTCATGACTTTCTAAACTGGACAGGTCTGATTCCAGGTCGATCTGGTCACTTCTACAGGGCCTTATCTAAACTATCTGTCTCCCCACTTCCCATACTGCAATATTCCAAAAGTGCATGGGACACGAAAAATACTTAAATCACTGCTTTAATCAAATCCTTTTGGTTTAGTAGTTTCGTTTTTTTAAACTTAACTGTTAGTGCTCTGATCTCCTTGGACTCCTTGAAGAACCACTACCAGTTTGAGATTGGATTCCTCCCTTTTGTATTCAAGGTCTATCCATTTCTCTCCATCTTTATCCTTTTCTCTCATAATTCTGAGAAAGCTTACCAAGTTTTTCTTTGGAAAAACAGTAACAATTCTAGTGGCATTAATTACAAGTGACTAGCATTTATTGAGCATTTACTATCTGCCAGGGAATGTGCTAATTACTTTACAAATTATGTCACTTAATCATCACATTATCCCTAGGTCGTAATATGATTAGCCTCATTTTATAAATTAAAAAAAAAAAAAAGAAACACGCCACCCCAAAAGCACACAAAAGGAAGTGACTCGCCCATGAGCACACAGCTAGTATGTGGCAGGATAAGGACATGAACCTAGACAGTGGTGGTAGGCAGCCTCCAGGATGGTCCCTGGTGATCCTTCGCTCCTGTTAAGACAGGAATGTCTACTGCTTTAAGATTCCAAATTTGGGGGACATTTGTTATACAGCAATAGGTAACAGAGTTTGTCCTCAAAAGCCTCATCCCCACCTGGACCTGATTCAGATGACAAGAATCAGGAGCTGATGTTGTCACAGGGTAAGAAGTTTGGGGATCTTGGGAGGGAGGGAGTGTATTCTGCATGCTAGGGGAACAGGAACCATTGGGGAACAGAGGGCAGATTGAAGGAGGCAGCCTCTAGAATGGCCCCAGTGGTCCCTACCTCTGGGGATTCATGCCCCAGTGGAATCTGCTCCCCATGGGCTGGATCTGATGACCTGCTTCAAACCGGCACAATGTGGCAAAAGCAGCAAAGGGCTATCGCCTGAGACAAGGTGACTAAAGGCCTGTGCACATCCTTTCTCACCCCCCCACTGCTTGCTCAGCTGGATGGAAGCCACCTGCCACGTTGTGATCCAGCCTGTGGAGTGGCCCACAGGGCTAGGAACTGAGGATGGCCTCCAACCAGCAGCCACTCGACTGAGTGAGCTCCAATGGTGACCTTGGCCTACTTGAACCTTCAGATGAGACCAGAGCATCGGGAGAGATCTGAGGCAGACATGCCCAACTATGTCTTGCCCAGATTCTCGACCCACAGAAACCATGAAGTAATAGCTGTTTGTTTCAAACCACTATTTTTGGAGGTAATTTGTTTTGCAGCAATAACCAGGCTGTCTGTCCTGCTCCGCAGGCCATTCTTTCAACTGCCGTACTCCAGAAAACAATGATCTCTATCTTCTGCAGGTTTCTTCTTTTCTACTCATTTTGGCCACTTTTATGATCTTCTTGAGTATACATAGAAGATCTTTTTGTTTTCTGTAGTATGACATCTCTAAAGTGCCTCCTCAAAGCAAAATAAAATCGGTATGAATATCCCACAAGGCCAGTGAAATATCCTTATGTTTTGTGGGAAAAGATGTTCTGTTACAAAGTCATATAATAAAGTTCGAAACAATTCTGATTTGCCAAATAAGCATGGATGAAAGGAGTGTAGCAACTGCCCACACACATTACCCAGGGGGTGTGCTGGCCCCAAAACAATGCAGCCCAGCCCTCTGCCTTCAACCCTGACAGCTAGGGATCTACAGGCGGATGAAGACAGTGGTGGTGCGGGGGGCAGGGGTAGGGGGACAGTCCCTGTCCTCTCCCGAATTCTTGAAGCACCTGGACAGTTCTGGTGTAATGCAGCAAAGACCAACCCCCAAATGACCCTTCTCTGAGGCGAGTTGATGAGATCCACCACTGATTCCATTAGTAACAAGCAGTTACTACTGCACATGCGCTACACCATCTGGCACTAAATTAAGCACTAAGGAGAGATGTTACTGAATTCTTACATTCCTGTGAGGCAAGCACTACTCGCTTCTTACACAGAGGAGAAAAGAGGACCCAGAGTTGTTGAGTAACTTGCCACAATTATACAGTTAGATTTCAGCAGAGCCAGGATTTGTACCCAACAATAAAGGCCATGTTCTTAGCCACACCACACATCCTATCTCATGAGGAGAGCTGGTACTACGTTTGTCTGCCTACCTAAATGTTTCTGAAAGTGTCATTTTATTCCCAAATGTGTTGTCAGTTTTCTTGAGTTCTAGATAAGTTTATAATTCTGTCAATACTTTGCCCAATTCCTTTAATAACCTAGCATGTTAATGAATTTCTTCCCATAAATGTCAAACTAAACAACACATTTTAAAGACTAATGGCTACTACCAAACTGGAAACTAACCAAATATACATTGAAAAATGGATAAATTATGGTATATTCATATAATGGAAACCTACTTAGCAATACAAAAGGAACGAGTGACACATATAACATGGACAAGTTTGTATATATATGAATTTATATACTTACATATATAAATATATGCATACATTTACCTGTATATATTAACATGTTTATATGTATTGCATATACATATTGACATAAGATTTACATGTATGTAAATATATATAAATATATATATATAAATTTTGCGAGAAAGAATTCAGATACAAAAGAGCATACATGGTATCGGTCCATTTACATGAAGTTCAAGAACAGTAGCACTAATATATGGCAACAGAAATCAGAAGGTGGGTTGCCTCCTGGACTGGCTGGGAAGGGAGCTCTCCAAGGTGACAGGAATGTTCTGTATATCCTTTGGGGAGGCAAGTACAGTATTTGTGTAACACTTAGAACTCTTCAAATGCAATAGTTAAGATCCCTGCCTCTTATTGTATATATTATACCTCAAAGATCTTAAAGCCTATAAAATGAAAACTTTAGAAGTTTTAGCCTTTTCTTGTCACTTACCTAGAGCATTCCTTCCTCAATGAAATCCCTTCAATTTCTCTCAGGTTCAATGAGTTGTTTTTTACCTTTCAATCTCTTATTTTTGGCAATTTATTTGCTTTGGCATAAAACATAAATGTGCCTTAAATATACATAAGTGTGCCTTAAGTTATAAACAGAACACCTCTTAATCACACCCAGGATGTGTCCCTTCTCAATCTTATCCCCTTCTTCCTGTCAGAAGAAACAAAGGTCCTAATTTGTATAGCATTTCCCTGCCTTTCTTCAGAGTTCTATCACCCATGTACACATCCCTAATCTGAACAATATATTTTAATTTTGTGTGGTTTTTAATTTTGTATTAATGGAGCCGTTCTATATGCATTCTTTTGTGTCTTGTTTCCTTTACTTTGACATTAAGGTTTGTAGGATTCAAACACATATTGCATCTGAGTTTATTGTTCATTGTTGCACTGTATGCCACTGTATGAACACACCACAATCATTTACCCATTCTGGTGTTCATGGACAGCTGGGCCATTTACAATCTTCAAGTAACACAAATAGCATGAACCTTCTTAGATACATCTCCTGGCCCACACGTACACTTGTCTCTGCAAAATATTCCTGGGGACAGGAATGGGCCACAAACATGTGTATCTTCAACTTTAATAGATCATGCCAAACTGTTTTCTAAAGCAACTGTACCAATTTATACCACACACGTGATATTAATGAAAAATGTTTATTAACCATTTGGGTCTTTATTTCTTAAATAGCTGTTCAAACCTTTTGACTACTTTTCAATGGAGTTGCCTGTCATTTTCCTACTGGCTTGTAGCATTTTATTATAAATGTGCAATATATGTCTTCCATGAGTTAGATGTGTAATAAGTACACTCTATTGTATCATTTATATTTCTCAATTTCAATATGGTCAAATTTATCAGTTTTTTTCCTTTAGAATTAGGGCTCTTTGGTTTGTTTTAAAAATACCTCCTCCCTTCCCAAACTGCTTAAAAAAACAAGCCAAACAAACAAACAAAAACAAAAAAACCCCTCCATATCCTGAGGTCACAAAGATTATCTCCTGTATTATTTAAGCTTTCCAGCTTTCTTTCTCATTTAGGTCCAACGTGGATAACCTGTGGTTTATCCCGTGAATGGTGTGACCCAGGAACTCGCCGCCTCAGAACCATTATTTAGAGTACTAAGCCTTCTCCACTGATGTACAGGCCACCTCTCCATATGTCAAACATAGATGTTTCCAGTTCTCTAGTCTCTTCCCCTGACCCACTGTCTTCTGCCAACATCACACAGTCTTAACTTTGATAGCTGTTAAGATAAACTAAGAGCTAAATGTCTCCTAAGAATGTTTTGGCAATCATTGGCTTAGTTTTCTTTTTTTTTTTTTTTTAAATTTTATTTATTTATTAGAGAGAGAGAGAGCACGCACACAAGCAGGAGGACTGGCAGGCAGAGGGAGAAGGCAGCCAGGTGAGGGACTTGATCCCAGGACCCTGGGATTATGACCTGAGCTGAAGGCAGACTTAACCAAGTGAGCCACCCAGGTGCCCAGCTCTCTGAGTTTTCATATAAATATTGGAATCAGCTTGCCAAATTCCACAAAATGTCATGTGGTGATTAGCACAATGCTGACTCTATAGATCAGTCTGGAGATAACCGACATCAAATACTGATTCTCTTAATCTTTGAACATGGTATATTTTGCCACTTAGTCTTTGATATCTCTCAATGAAATTATGTATTTTTCTCTGTCAGATGTCTGCACTGCTACATTTATTGTTAGATACTAACAATATATATTGTTTTATACTATAGCGTTTTTTTATGTTTGCTGATATGCGGAAATACAATTGATTTTAAAGTTGATTTTGCAACCAGCATTCTTCTAAACTCATTTATATACATAATTTATCTGTAGCATCTTTTTATATTCTCTGCAACAGAAATTCCTGTGCAGATATATGCAATTATATCATTTGTACATCATGCCAGTGTAGTTTCCCTCCTTCCTAACCTTGTAGGTTTTACTTGCGATTCCTATCAAAGTGGCACAGAACTGGGTTGTTTCTTATCTAGCTGACTTTTGTCACTTAACTGGAAGAGTTAACATAATTACCGGATACATTTGCACTTAAACCTACCACCTTGTTCTGTGCTATTTGCCCCACTTGTTCAGTAGTTCCTTCTCTTCCCCTTTTTTGGGATTGACGATGTGTGTTTTATTCCACTTTTTCCCTTTCCATGCATTTAGTGGTTAACCTAGGAAATATTGTATTTAAACAGTATGAATTCAAATGAATCTAAACAGTACACTTTTCATGTTTGCTTTAGATATTTTGACTTTAACCCTAAGCATACGTGTATCCATTCAAACGGATCATTCAAGGACTGCACGTAGCCCAGAGAGTGCGCTGAACAGGCAGAAGCTGCCCGCTGACTGGAGGGGGCTCTGCTGTGAAGCCTGGTCTGGAGGAATACAGGTCATCCCCACCCTGGATGGAGCTAACTGGCTCAGGACAGATGCAGAGCATCACCCAGACCCCAAGCCCAAAACAGCAAATGAGCTGTGATTTTAGTTTCAAATTATAACACTCAGGATTACTTATTTATAAACATGCAAAACAGGAAGTTTTTTATTTACACTAAAGGATTCAGAATGTGATTCTATAGTCTACATTGTTTATTTTTAAAAATTACAATTTGCTTATTAAGCAACACATTTCAAGGGTGTACTTATTACCCTAAGGATTTTACAAAACTGTTTTGCCCAAAATATCCATTAACACAGGTGCTGTGTGGTGTAACAGAAAATGGGAAAGGCACAGGTAAGGGAAGGAATAAATACTATTTCCCATGATCATCACCACACACCTGCAGCCAGGGCTGTCCAGCCCAAGCCAGGTTTTCTGACTTCCAAGGCCCTATATATGCTGTTGCTTGTAATTCCTGTCTGACCACACAACTATCTCAACAAGGCTTAGAAAACGCAGCTCAGGCTCCCTTCAAATCCTCCAGAGAGCCATTCTGATCTCCCCAGTAGAGTTCAGGTGCACCCCGCGGGCTCTCCTAGCTCCCAGGTACACCTCTATCACCCCACTCATTACCGCTAGATAATCAATCACCTCACTTTCCCGGGAAGGCTGCAGGCTCCAAAAAAGGGCAGGTCCTCTGGCCCAGCACAATGGTGCTCAATAAACCTTTGCAGAAGCAAAGGATGCCTGCCCTGCAAGGGTAGCAACTGTCCTATCCATGCATATCCCCAGGTTCAGCACAAAGTGGACACTCAGCTACCAACCTGCCCAGTCAATGAGTCCACTGAACCCTTTTGTTCTTTCCACTACGCCACACTGCCTCCTGGACTGAAAGTTAGGAGACTTGATTTATACCCTTGTCTTTGTCGCTAACCACTGGTGAGGACTTTGGCAAAAGCTTGCTCTCTCGTTGGCAATCAGGCTCCAGTCCTTAAAAATGAAGGCATGGAAGCGTCTACAGACTCTCCAACTTCACCGTGAAAATGAAGAAACGCAGTTTTCTGTCCATGCTTACCTAGCCCATCACCGGGGTTTCTAGTCCTCTGCTCTTGTCATTTTCCCCCACGTATTTCAAACACTTATTTTCAGGCAGACAGACATATCAGCGAAGAGCTCTGCCACTGGGCCCTCAAGTTCAAATCCCTGCTCCTCTGTTTAGCAGCAGATGATTCTGAGCGAATTCCTTCTCTTCTCTGCACCATCTCCTCCTGTGGCCAAGAAGAATGAGACTACCTCGCTCGCAGGACTGTTCTGAGGCTCCCACTAGTGAATCCATGTAAAGTGCTCCAACAGAGTGCCAGGCATATGTTGGTTCTCACCACTCTAAGGCGCCAGTCAGGGGTGGGTAATTTAACTCTCCCACTGTCAATTCCTCAGGTTTCTTAGATGGATAGCATAAATGCCTCCAAGACAACTTGATCTCGCTCAGATCCCTTTCTTATCTAACCCCAACCCAGTCTCCTGATCTTCCTTTCCCCATGGTGTTTGTGTCCTCCTCATAAAGCAGGGATCCACAACAGTGCCTACTGCAAGGGTCCCATGACTCGGGACCCCCATTGAGCAGTGTTCAGTAAGCCCCCAGCCCTGGGTACTTGCCTTATCAGGCAGGCAGTAAATGTCCACGCAACTTGGACATGGTAGCACCTGGCCCATAAAGGGGGATCCAGATGGGAGGGCACCATTAGGAAAAGGATTGAAAGAATTGTAAGGGGAGGAGACTTAAGGCCAACATGGAACATTCCTAGGTAAGATTTGGCCAGACTGATTCTAAGAAGAACCCCAGAAGGGGAATGGATTGGGGCTGGTGTAGGAGGAGCCTGGAGGGCAGACAATGGCTCTCATGTCAGTCCCACAGGATGGGTAAGAAAGTGATCTGGACAAGGCAGGGACCTGGCAGGAGATTGGGGCAGGCTTGCTTTGATGATGCAAGGCTAAGCAAACGCCGGACAGGGAGTCAGGAAATCTGAGTTCTAATCCTAGACGTACCTTCCCCATTCCCTGCCAATGCCAGGAACTGCTGCATTTCTCCAAGTTTCTGATTTCTCACTAGTAAAACAGAATCCTCTCCTCACAGTGCCCCGTGGCTCTGGGCCTGTGTTTAGGGATCTGCTAGTTTTCCACAAGAGTTTTCAATTAGGGTTTTCATTCAATAACCGCCCCCCCCCCCAAAAAAAACTACAGTAAACCTTTTTCAAGTCGCCTTATAAACGTTGCTGACACATGCTTTCAGTTCCTACAACTTCGGTGCCAGCATCTGTATTTGTTAACAACCTCCTTGATGCCAAACTACATTACTTTCACTGTCCTGGCCTCATAAGGATAGAATGAGCAGAAGCACACTGAACGTGAAGGATGTGCCAGGTCTGAATGAAGTCTGGCTGTATCACAGGAAAAGATTCAGATCTGCCAAGAGGGAAATTTATTTTTTTTGATTTTTTTTTTTTAATTTACTTATTTGACAGACAGATCACAAGTAGGCAGAGAGGCAGGCAGAGAGAGAGGAGGAAGCAGGCTCCCCACTGAGCAGAGAGCCCGATGTGGGGCTCGATCCCAGGACGCTGGGATCATGACGCGAGCCGAAGGCAGAGGCTTAAACCACTGAGCCACCCAGGCGCCCCCGCCAAGAGGGAAATTTAGACCAGCACATCAAGTAACCACTTAGAAGAGGGTAAAGGAGTAGCACAAGTATTGTCAGACAAGCGTCACAGCCACCCAGAGCAGTGCTTTCGTTTCAGCCAAATAAGGCCCGGTGATGAATATTTCAACTAGAATTCAACAGATTTTCTTTGTGCTTTATCTGTAAACCGTTGTTGTTGTTGTCGTTTTACTGCCTCCATGTGCAATAAGCAAGAGGAATTCACACTAGCTTAGCATTTGTATGTATGGCATATATTTTAAATCACAATATTGGAATAGCCTTTCCTTGTTCAAGTTTGATAAACGTGGGCCAAAGGCTGTCCCTTCAAGCTCCAACACGTACCTCAGCATTCTGGTGTCAACATTTTCAGCCTGTCTGGTATCTCAGCGGTTCCTTCCCTCACGCCCCACTGTCCTTAGGACAAAATCTCAGATCTCTCACATGCCCCGGATGGCCCTTGGGACCTGTCCTGGATGCCCTCATTCCTGGCCCAGACGTCTCTGGCTTCCTGCGTACCATGCCCTCCGCCCCACCAGCGCTGCTTGGGGCCCCCGCACTCAGTGAACCTTCGGAGCCTTCAGGTCTCTGTAAAATCGCTCCCCACCGGACAAGAGCAGGTGCCTTGCTACAGCCACCTGTCACCTGCTGTACTGTCCCTCCCAGGAATGTCCTTGTGATTAGTATTCAATCATGACTCTCTGACTCCAAGAAGCCAGGGGCTAGGACTCCTCAGTTCTCTACTGAACACACCATGCGCCTGGCACAGTGCAGGCACCCACACGCAGGACAGTGGTCCTCGTCCACTTGAGCCTCTTAAATATCCACATATGACCCGCTGCCCCACAGCTCCCAGAACAGACAGCCAGCTCAGAAAGTTGTACCCAGGGACCAGAGAAGTTTCTCTCAAAGTCCATAACCAGAGTAGGGGCTGAACAAGGCCCCAGGTGAACTCCATGTAATATGCTCTGGGACTTTGCACAAGTTACTTAACCTGAGACTCAGTGTCGCTGTCTGTAAAACGGGGAGAATAGTACGTATCTATGGCAAGCTGAATAAAGATGTCCACATCCTAGAACTTAGAAGCTGTGAATGTATTATTTATATGACAAAGAGGACTTTACAGATGTTATTAAATTATGGATTTTAAGATGGATGATTATCCTGAACTGTCTCAGTGGGCTCAATGTAATCAAAGGGTCCTTGTAAGAAAGAGGAAGTTAGTAGAGTCAGTTAGAGAAGACAACGGGATAACAGAAGCAGAAGTTGGAATGATGTTCTTTAAAGGTGGAGGAAGGGGCCTCTAGAAGCTGGGCAAGGCAGGGAAATAAACTCTCTCCTAATCTCCAACACCTGGATTTTAGGACTTCTGACCTCCGAAACTGTGAGAAAATGCATCTGTGCTGTGTTAAATTGCCACGTTTGTGGCACTGTACCACCACAGTGATAGGAAACTAATACACAGCCTCACAGGGGTTTTGTCAGGATTAAATGTGTGGATGTGTAAACACTCAAGAGCGCATGGCACACAGTAAGAGCTCTGAAAGTACTGGCTGACGTGGTTACTCCTTTCGTCCAACTCCTCACGTGGTTGCCAGAGTGATCCTTCTAAGCACACATCGCACCATGAAGTCCCCATCTTCAAGCTTTCAGAGCTCCCCAAGGCATGCAATAGCAGCCCCGTCAGCCTCTTCTCCCAGCTCCCGCCTCCCAGACTGCTCCGCGCCCAGACAGCCAGCACAGCTTGTCTACTGACCGTCTGACTTGCCTGGATACGCTGTGAGCTCCACAGGGCGAGGGCTCTGTCTTACTCTGCGGCTTCAGCTCCCCTCACAGGTCCCAGAACACAACACAACACAAAAGTCCTTGATACACAGCTGTCTAACGCACTGATGTGACACTGAGCATGACACTGAGCACACCTGGGCTGCGTTCTCCTTAGATCTTTCCAGACTGGACTCCCTACCTCCTCGTACAGCGCCCTGGGTGCCCATCAATCTGACTGCATCATCCCTCTGCTTAAAACCCTTCTACTGCTCCGTATAGTCCTTAGGATAAGGGCCAAGCCTCAGGCCTCATGGGTTCTTCTGCATTTCCATCCTTATTTTAACTACTACTACTAGCCAGGCCTCCCAGCTTCTGGACCCTTATGTATGCTGCTGCCTCTGGCTGAAACACCCTCCCTTACTCTCTTTGCCTAGCTAACACGTCCTCATCCCTCAGGTCTCTGCCTGAAGCTCCTTGAAGGTATGAATTGTTGTTTATCAAATGCCTTGCAGTATCCCTGGGACCCAGCAGTACAAGGCACCTGCTGAAGGAATAGGAAGTTGTCATTAGACCCTATATGCTTCCTGGCACCTGACTCACTCACCTTGAATCCTGGATTAGCCCAGACCTGGGGGTTCCGCCTTAGTGCTCCTGGCCCTGACCCCTACCCATCTTCCTGATCTGTACTTGTGACAGCTCCATGCTGACTGGTCATGACCTGATCCATGGTGCCCCCCGTACCTCGACCCCAGCCCCCAGAATGCCAGCACTTACTTCAGCTGTCCCAAATCAGGACCTGGCACTTCCGCCAGTAGAAATGGGGAAAAGCATTGTTGTTAACAATGTTAAATAAGGTAACTGGAGTTATAGGCTTATCCCTTTGGCAAGCTACTATAGTATTCATTCATGCATACTGATGACATTCCCCTTCACCTGAACTCTGTCTAAATGTGTATGAAAATCTAACCAACGCTCGATATTTCTTAAGAAAGACCTTAAAACAAAACAAAAACAGTGTCTGGAGACCAAGCATTAGAGGCTCTTACAGTGCCTCCTTTTCAATACACTCAGCTTCCTACCAGCTAACCAGCAGGTCTGACCCATGTGTCAGTAAGGCAAGTAAATAAACTGGCGTTTCACACCCTCTGCAATCTTTTAAATGAAACAATAAATAAAAATAACAGAAAATGCCAGAATACAACAGACGTTTTCACAGAGCTTTTGTTTCAAGTGATACACACACAGGACCGTACCAGATCACAATGGAAAAAATATGGGCTAAGGTCAAAACGTGGGCATGGGCTAAGGTCAAAAACTGGGAAAACACCTAAATTGGCTAATCCTTATTTTCTGATCATTTTTCCTTCTTATACCCAAGTAGTCTCCATGTTACTTCTATACCAAAATATTTCCAATGTTACTTTATAGCTATAGGAACGCTAGGCACTGGGGTGCTGAGAGGGACCCAGAATAAATCAGCCAGCCAAAGCCAACAGCCTCTCCGCTCCTACACAACACACAGGGCCAGCTCCGGGAAGTATGTGACCCCTTTTGGAAGACCTTGAGTCTCCACATGTCTGGCCAGGTCTTGGGACTCCCACACCTCTAACTTCAATGAGCCAAGCTTTAAGACTCTTGGGCGGTACCCACACCTGTCCTCACCCGCGCCCGGGCCACACCCTGCCGGCATAGAGGGTGCAGGGCCTCAGCCCTTCAGAAGTGGGTCGGGGGGCATCTTGGGAGCATCGTGTAACCCCAGTTCCCACACTTCCTGTTTACAAACTCCCTCTTCACCCATCCCAGGCCCCTGGGTCGACCCGTCTGTAGGTGAGCCTAGTCGGAGCGCCGGGGGGGTCCTGGCCGCAGGACGAGGGCCTGGCCCGGGCGCAGAGCTCCGGCAGGCTGCAGCGGCGGGGGACGGGGGTGGGGGGTGGTCAGAGGTGCTGAGTTGCCTTCCGGACCCGGCCGCCACGTGCGCGCTCGGCCACCTCCCGCACACTGCCGCTCTTACCCGAAAGTCGTGGGCAGTGTCCTTCACCGGCTGCACGCGGTGCCCCTGGTGCCGGGGGTCGGCCTGGCACGAGCAGCACAGCAGCTCCTTGTCGTCCAGGCAGAAGAGGCTGAACTGGCCACGGTGCGGGCGGCAGAGTCGTGGGGAGCGGTGGCCCGCCCAGCGCGCGCCCTCGGCCTCCTCGCGCAGGAGCTTCTCCACCAGGTTGTTGAGGGTGTGGTTGGTGCGCAGGTCGGCGAGGGCCGCGCGGTCCTTGCACACCGGGCAGGTGGGCGCCACCTGCACCTCCCAGCAGCGGGTCACGCACACGCGGCAGAAGTTGTGCCCGCAGCGCAGAGTCACGGCGTCGCGGAAGGGGTCGTAGCAGACGGCACAGAGCAGCTCCTCCTTGAAGGAGCGGGAAGGCCCGGGGGACGCGGCGGGACCCAGCTCCATACCCGCAGTCGCGGGATCCAAACCTGCAACTTTGGCCCCACCCCTCTCATCAGCCAGGAGGTTTCGGGACCCCGCGGAGAGCGGTGCCCGGCCCCTTCCGTTCTGAGCGCTGAGGGACAGCAGCGCCGTCCAATCGCGAGGGGCGCGCTCTGGAGGCTCCGCCTCAGTTCCGATCGACAGAGGAAACCCCGGAAGAGCGGGGCGGACCCCGGCGCTCTGCGGTCCCCGCTGGCCCCCGCCGGTCCCAGCCGGTCCCCGCTAGTCCTCTCCGCTCCTTGCCGGTCGTCTGCGGTCTGGCCGGGTTTAGGGAGAAGGAAACGCCCCAGTTATGCGGCAGGGCTTCCGTGTCATCGGACACCTATTTCCGATTTGAAATACGAAATGAAGTAGAGGCGTCTCTTCCTCAGCCACTCCCTGGGAGTTTCAGGTCCGCGAGGTCGGAGAAGAGCGAGCTCTCCCGGTCCTGGTTCCGAAGCAGAGGCTGTCTTCTCTGTTTCCCGCCCTTGCACTCTTGTTCACTTAGGTTGGCCAGTCTTAATCCTGTGCCCGGGAGTAAAAAGAAAACAAGTGAGAGAAGGGGGTCCGGGAAGACCTCTCGAGAGACCTGTCCCTGGGTTGCAGAAGTGGGCAGGTCACAGTCTTTCGGAATCTGTTCCTCGCGAGTGAAATGGTGATCGTGTCACTTGTCTACGTGAGACGTGAGGACTGAACTGGACGAATCCTGGAAAGCGCTCACTACACGAGGCGGCCGCCTTTAAAGCAGAGTAAGGATCGCTGCGACCTGAGCGGTGGAAGTCGAGCCCCGGCTGAATGCCTGCCTGCTGTAGCAAGCCTGGCTCTCCCGGCCCCCCATTCTTGCCTCAGTGTGATCACTTTACAGCCTCCGGACGCAGGATTCCTTTCCCCTGACACACGTCCTTTTCCCGGTTTCTGTTAGAAGACCGTTCTCCCTCCATGTGTCGTTTTTCTGTATTTGATCAGAGGCACTGACTGCCTTTTTTTTTTTTTTTTTAATATCTTCAAGGATGTTTCTGTGGTGAATAGCCTTGGACAACGAATAATGTCTCTCTCCAGCAAAGATCTGGCAGACTTAGTCTCCATTATGAGAGATTCCGTTTCCCCGAGCTTCTGAGTCCTCTAATGTAAGGCAGCCTACCATGGTCCTCATCACAGAGGCTTCTGGGAATCGGGGCTCAGAAAAGGGGCCCAACTGTTAGTTCTCCCACTATTGTTACCAACATTAGTAACGAGCTGCCCTTTGTCTCTGATCCGGGACTCTCACCTACCAGCATTCTTAAACCTGTTACAGGGTAACTTGTTAATTTGCAAAAAGGCCAAAATCTCAGTGCTCTTATAGTTCTTGACAGTTGTCTTCCAAACTTTTACTCAGAGTAGCCTGTTTCCCATAGTGCCAAGGGGATGAATACCACCAATTACTGCCTTCTGCAGTGTTTCTTAAGCGCTGTTCATGGCCCTCCTGCCTTATCTGGGGAGCTTTCTAAAAGCAGACTCCTGGGCCCAGTTTGAGCTGCTTGCCTCTCTGAGAGGAAGGCCCAGATACCTGCATTTCACATGCTCGCCAGGTGATTCCCAGGCACACTAAAGCTTGAGGCCCACTGTTCTATATCAGATCTGGAGTTACAGTTACTGATCCAAAAACTAACCTTAGAGGCAGTCTCTGAAAAGGCCACAAGATGGGGCTAATAACCCTACACTGCAGGCACCTTCCTGAAAATCTTGTTTTCTAGTTTTCCTTACCTAGTGTTCCCTTACCTGTGTGCCCCAGTGCTCTGTCAATCTGTTTGCTGTCCGTTATTTCATTCTGTTCTTATAGGGTTTTCCCTGTTTGTTTTGTCATTGTTGTTTTTCTCAGATAAGAAAATAGATCTTATTTCCTTTAAGCAGAATACAAAAGTCAGCATTCAACCGATAAGGTACTCCAGGCTTTCTGGAAATCCGGAAAGGACTTGGTGTTATGCCAAGCCCCACCACTAGCCAGAGGCATGACCCAGGGCTCTTTTCTGACTTCCTTTTCCTCAACCATAAAAGGAAAGATCCAACTAAATGCTCCAAGTTCTCAGCAGCCCAGACGCTCTGAACTTTTTTATGCTTTGCATAATTTCAGTGAAGAGAGTGACTAATACTTACCCAGACACCAGAAAAGAGAAAGCCGTCGCCAACTTCTATATCTTCTTTCAATAGGAAGAACTTTTCCAGAGGACGTTGAAGTTCAGGCTCTCTGTTATACCTACTAATCTAACGCAAAAGTCCGCGGACAGTTCTGGCTGTTTCTGATTTGCCCCATCCCAGACCCCGGGCATTCTTGCTGGGCACTGCCACTTTCCAAACCCCTGCTATACCTATGAATATGTATGTAAGGAATGACAACTGTTTTTCAAATGTTATGTTAGAGAAAAAAATTCCTAGGTGCAGAAGATGGGTGAGCTATTTTTTTTTCTTTTCTTAGATCAGCATCCTAGAAAGTGACTTGTGTAAATAAAAGGCAGAAATTAGATTAACTGTATTAGATTTGAAAAGAAAAGCAAGACCCAACTGTATGCTGCCTAAAAGGAGCCCATTGTAAATGTAAATAAGTGAAAAGGATAGGAAAAGATATACCATGCTAACAGGTGTCAAAGCTGGGTTGGCTCTGCTAATATCTGAAAAGCAGATTTCATATCAAAGACTATTATAGGGATAATATTCTATAGGATGGCCATAGAGTGCAACCATTGCGGAGCTGGCGATCACAAGAGCAACTTCCAGAAATAGGCAACCAGAGATGCAAACATGATGGAGCTTATTCAACAGAAATACTAGGGAAGTCTTCAAGGAAATCACTATAGTCTGGTGCTTGATGTGGGACATAGAGGTGGCCGGAGCCTTCTCTGAAGTCTGAACCATGGGGAAAAAAGAGGGTGGGGCTCTGATTTGGTTTGAATAATGCAGGGAGATAATAGTGTTAATGTAAGTGGTTAGGGATACACCTAGTAAATGGCCTGCCCGTGGGTCAGATTTGGTTGAAGACTTCTTTTATTTGATCCATGTGTTTTTCCCCAGTCTGTATCATTTATCATTTATGATGTTCTATTTTTTTAAGATTTTACTTATTTATTTATTAGAGAGAGAGAAAGCATGAGAGGAGAGAGGTCAGCGGGAGAAGCAGAGTCCCTGCTGAGCAGATAGCCCTATGTGGGACTCAATCCCGGGACTCCAGGATCATGACCTGAGCCAAAGGCAGTCGCTTAACCAAATGAGCCACCCAGGTGCCCCCTATCATTTATGATGTTCTAAACTTCAGCTTTTATTTTGAATTTTTTTGGTTTTGTTTCAAGTTTTTATTTAATTTCCAGTTAGTCAAGGTATAGTGTAATTAGTTTCAGGGGTAGAGTTTAGTGATTCATCACTTACATAGAACACCCAGTGCTCATCACAAGTGCCCTCCTTAATGCCCATCACCCATTTAGCCCACCCCCCCCCAACTCCCCTCCAGCAACCCTCTGTTCTCTATAGTTAAGAGTCTTCTGTGGTATGCCTGCCTCTTTTTTGCCCACCTGTGTTCACCTGTTTGGTTTCTTAAATTCCACATATGAGTGAAATCATATGGTATTTGTCTTTCTCTGATTGACTTATTTCACTTAGGATGATACATTCTAGCTCCATCCACATCATTGCAAATGGCAAGCTTTCATTCCTTTTTATGGTTGAGATATATGTATATATCTCTCCCACAACTTCTTTATCCATTCATCAGTCAATGGACATTTTATAAGCCCCAACTTTTAAAATGCAACTCAAAAGTGATAAGGCAGTAAGAGAATGGATTATCTCATATCATTAAAAGTCTAGAGGCAACAAGATGGGATCGGGTGGGAGACAAACCATAAGAGACTCTTAATCTCACAAAACAAAATGAGGGTTGGGGGGGGGGTAGGGAGAGGGTGGTGGGGTTATGGACATTATGGACATTGGGAAAGGTATGTGCTATGGTGAGTGCTGTGAAGTGTGTAAGCCTAGCGGTTCACAGACCTGTACCCCTGGGGCTAATAATACATTATATGTTCATAAAAACATTAAAAAAGAAAAAAGTCTAGAGGCAAGAAGGCTATATCCAGCACAAAGACACTGAGACCCCAGATTCTTTCCAACTTGCAAGTCTGCCTATGGCTTCCTTTTGGCTGGAAAATTACAGCAACAGCTCTAGGCATCTTACCTGACATCAGCCAAAGTCCATAATTGGAATAGAGCCATTTCCCTCTACTATGTCTTATCTTCAGAGCCAAGAAACCTTATCTAAAACCCTCCAGAAGATTTCTCCTCACACCTTAGTCAGAACTGGGTCACACTCCCACCTCTAAATTTGTCACTGGCAAGAGGAATAAGACCACTATGATTGACTTGAACCAGTCGGAATTTACCTGAGTCATGGAAGTAGAGGGATGGTCACTGAGATATGTTTGGGACTTGACTATTTATTATGAAAGAGGGGAATTGCCATTAGGTAGGCAACTATAGGTTTAGGACAGTTGTCAACATTTGCAAATTAGATTTTACATAAAAAGTCAAAATTTCTACCTTTGCCTTTTTTTCATTAAAAAATTTTAATTGTGCTAAAATAAACATAAAATTTACCATCCTGAGCATTTCTAAGTGTACAGTTCAGTAATGTTAAGTATATTCCCATTGTTGTGCAACCAATACCCAGAACTTTTCCATCTTGCAAAACTGAAACTCTGTTTATTAAACAAATCTTTTTCCCTCCTCCCAGCTCCTGGCAACCACCAGCCTACTTTTGTCTCTATGAATTCGATTGTTCTGGGTACCTCATGTCAGTAGATAATATAATATTTGTCTTTTCATACTAGGTTATTTCACTTAGTATATAATGTTCTCAGAGTTCATCCATGTTGTAGCCTGTGTTAGAGTTTCATTCTTTATTTTTTTTTTTTAAGATTTCATTTATTTTTGAGAGAGAGAGGGAGTGAGGATGAGTTGGGGGTAGGGGTAGAGGGAGAAGCAGACTCCCCACCAAGCAGGAAACCCAATGCAAGCCCAATCCCAGGACCCTGGGACCACCACCTGAGGTGAAGGTAGGCACCCAACTGACTGAGCCACCCAGGTGCCCTCCTTCCTTCTTTAAAACTGAGTAATATTCCATCGTATGGGCAGAACACATTTTTATCCGCTTACCCATTGATGGACACTTGGGTTGCTCCCACATTTGCTCTTGTGAATAATGCTGCTACAAACACAGGTGAATAAACATCTCTTCGAGACTCTGCTTTTAATTCATTTGGATATATGCCCAGAAGTGGAATCTGTGGATCATAATAGTAGCTCTACTTTATTTTTTTGAAGAACTGCCATACTGTTTTACACAGTAGCTGCACCATTTTACATCCCCACCAATAATGCAGACAGGTTCGAATTTCTTCACATCCTGGCCTCCACTTGTTCTTCTCTTCTCTTTTCTTTTCTCATTGTAGGCAGCCTATTGGGCATGACGTGATATCTCCTTGTGGTTTTTATTTGCGTGTCCCTAATCATTAGTGGTGTTGAATATCTTTCTATATAAGTGTTGGCTATTTGGATATCATCTTTGGAGAAATGTTGATTCAAGTCCTTTGCTGATTTTTAAATTAGGTAATTCTTTTTTTGTTGTTGTTGACTTGTAGTTCTTTTTATCTCCTGGGTATTAACCCCTTATCAGATATATAACTTTCAAGTATTTCCTCCCCTTCTGTAGTTTGCCTTTTCACTTTGTCAATTTCAATGCATAGAAATTATTTACTTTGATGTCATCCAATTGATCAGTTGCTACTTTTTGTTGCCTTTTGATGACATATCCAAGATACCATGGCCAAATCCAGTGTCATGAAGCTTTTCCCCTATTTTTTTCCCCTAAGGTTTTATGGTTTTAGGTCTTACGGGTAGGTCTTCAATCCATTTTAAAGTAATTTTTTTTTTAAAGATTTGAGAGAGAGAGTGCACAGTGAGGGGAGGGGTAGAGGAAGAGAGAGAGGGGGGAAGCACCCTCTAAGCAGGAAGCCAGATGCTCCCAGGACCCTGGGATCATGACCTGAGCTGAAACCAAAAGTTGGACACTGAACCGATTGTGTCACCAAGGAGCCCCTCCATTTTGAATGAATTTTTACATATGGTGTAAGGGTGGGGTCCAATTTCACTCTTTTGTGTGTGGATATCCGGTTTTCCTGACACCATTTGTTGAAGAGACTGTCCTTTCTTACATTGAATGGCCTTGGCACCTTTGTTGAAGGTCATTCAACCACATACACAAGAGTTTATTTGGGAGCTCTCTGTTCTATTCCATTGGTCTATATGTCTTTCTGTCAGTACCACATTTTTTTCATTACTGTAGCTTTGTAATAAGTTTTGAAATCTAGAAGTGTGAGACCTCCAACTCTGTTCTCTGTAAAGATTATTTGACCATCAGGGTCCCTTAAGATTCCATATGCATTTTAGGATGGATTTTTTTATTGCGTTAAATATCGTTGGGATTTTTATAGAGATTGCACTAAACCTGTAGACCACTCTGGATAGTATTGACATCTTAACAACAAAGCTGAGTATTCCAATCCATGAACACAGGCTATCTTTCCATTTATTTACGTCCTGTGATTCATTCAGCCATGTTTTATAGTGTTCAGCAGCCCAGGTCTTTTGCCTCCATCATGAAGTTCATTCCCAAGTATTTTATTCTTCTGGATACTATTGCAAATGGAGTTATTTTCTTAATTTCCTTTTTGGATGGTTCAGTGTCTGTGTTTGCTTTTAGAAAAAGAAAGCTCTTGCTGCATTGCTATAGGAAGCTTCCTCTTCCGCACAGCAGTAGACTTTTGAGCTGAATAGCAGGTGCTTCCTGTAGAAGGGACGTTGGTTCTCCAGTTTGTCCCAGACCCCATCCAGCTAGCTTCCCTCACTTCCCCTGCCTTGCCTCTGTGGACCTCCAGGCTTTCAGCCCCTTGCTTGGATGAGCCCAGTAAGGGTTACACACCACTGCTCTTACTGTGAAGGAGGTAGGATGGTAAGATACTCCAATTCAGACAGGCAACTTAGTACTTGACAAAATGAAATCTAAGTGGATTTTCCATGTTCCTGATATTTCTCTCTAAGCCCCAAATTATTTTATTGCAAATATTTTGAATAGACTTTAAAATATATATATATATATATATATATATATATAGTGTGTGATTTTTTTCCCCTCTTAAAATATAGAATGCAGAACATAATGTGAACTTTCTTTCCTGACTTAGACAATAATTACTGTGCTGCACTGGATCATAAAGGGGTGCCCTCAGGAGTTCGTGCACTGTGTAAGGTTGTCTGTCTCAGCCCCATAAGTGGCCACAGATGCCCATGTTTTAGAGGTTCTTCCATTTGCTAGGCACTTGGTGTTTCTTTCTTTTTTAGAGGTGCTTCTTGCTGCTAACAACCATTCTGCCTATAGCAGCCTGCTTGAAATGCCTCTTGATACTTCTAGTGTGGGCTAGGCACAGAGAGCCAGCCACATTTGTTAGAATTGCAGATGTCAGTAATGGCAAGACAAGGTTCATAGGGCCATGCCATTGCTACAGAGCTTATCCATAGGGTGTGGGGACCCGGCATGGAGCTGACTCAAAGTGGGCAGGGCAGCAGGTGGGCTCCATTTCCACACAGGCACTCTGCGTGGGCACCCTGCCACCCACTGCCCTGCAGCCATCTTGGGGAGCCACCCAAGGCCAGACAGCAGTGCCCAGAGCTGTGGAAGTTGCCAGGCCTCTGTGGCACTGAGACTCTGCCTATTGTTTTTAAAAGGGAAGTGAAAACATTCTACTGACTTCTCCATCTGCCCTCCCTCTTGAGTCCCCAGATTAATTTCTCAATGGATTTAATATGGTTTTATTTTTCCCAAAGAGATTCACTTGGGATTATGTCCAGGAATCCATTTTTTTCCTCCATGGAAAGGTTTTATTTATTTTAACTTTTTCACATTTTCAAACACAAAATGAGAGAGAACAGTTTTATTAACACCCACCTACCCATCATTCAGCTTACATCAGTAATCAAATTTTCTATTTTTGTCTCACTTTTCCCCTCCACATTTGGGGGGTTGGGTGTGGTGGAGTATTTTAGGTAAATAATATAAAATAAATAAATTAGGTAAATCCTCTCCCACCTTTTTTGAAGTAGGCTCCAAACCCAGCATGGAGCCCAACACAGAGCTCAATCTCACGACCTTGAAATCATGGCCTGAACTGAAATCAAGAGTTGTACACTCAGCTGACTGAGCCACCCAGGTGTCCCACTGATGGAATATTTTAAAGTAACCATTATATTTATTTCAGGAACACATTTTTAAAAGTTGCAACAGGATAAAATACCTCCCATTTATTGCCAGCTATGAGCCATGGCACTGGCAGGGAAATCTACATGTATTATTTCTAGTCCCTCTGGCAACCCTATGGTAAGTTATTCCCATTTTACAGATGAGGAAATTGAGGTTCTGCCTTAATTTATAGACAAAAGAACATAGACTGACTGATAGTGTATTAGTTAGGATACACTTGAAGCTATGATGACAGAGAAGCCCCAAATGCAGCAACCTGAAAAATTTAAGTAAATTTCTCATGTAAATGTTCAAGTTGGCCCAGGCCATATCTAGGTCTAGCATTGTGGCTTGATGGTGCTAGGGACCCAGACTTCATTTCTCAACACCATAGACCAGGATGGCGGCTCCAGTTTCCCTCATTTGGTGCAGGTGGAAAAGGAAATGTTGGAGGCTTGCCCGTTGCCTTGACGGGCATGATCCTAAAGCTCACTCACCAACCACTGCCCAGAACTTGATCACTGGCCATACCTGCAAAGGAAACTGGGATGTGCAGTCTTTATTTGGGGCAGCCTAGGACCAACTAAAAATCAGGGAGTCTATTATAAGGGAAGAAAGGACAACCAGCTGTGCCTTCATGAATGGAATAGAGCCCTTTTGAAGTCAAGGACATGGTTTTGAAGTTTGGGGGTTCTTTTGTTGTTTGAGGGGAGGTTGGCTTCAACTGTGGTCCATTTAGCAAACCCAGTGGTACCTGGTTTATTTAGAAGTAGATGTCCTTTGGTGATGAAGGATTTCAGTTATTTAATCCTTGTGCCCATGACTTTTTTCTTTGTTCTTTTTTTTTTTTTTTTTTGCTCAGAACACTTATAACCATATTATTCTTTTAAAATGAAATGTATTCTGATTTTTTTTTTTATTTTTAAAGTAGGTTCCATGCCCAGCACAGAGCCCAATGTGGGGCTTGAACTCACAACCCTGAGATCATGACCTGAGCTGAGATCAAGAGTCAGATGCTTAGCCAACTGAGCCATGCAGGTGCCCAAAAGTGGAATATATTCTAATAACAAACTTACATTATGTGATTTCATTCCATTATCTCATAATAGACTCCAATGACATATCATTACATAACAATAATGGGTTTATATTCAGCCCTGCTCTTTCCCACCTGGATGGCTGTGGACAAATTATTTATCTTTTCCAAGCCTCCTTTCCCTTTCTACAAAATAGGAATACTATTATTTACCTCAATGAATTGTTGTGAAGACCCATTAAGTGATGGGTGAAAGTTCCACTCACTCAGTGAACACCTGACAGATTGTATCTGTATAACAGATAATCTATATAATCTCTCACCACTAAACCCACCCTATTTAATTCCTATTCTTTCTTTCTTTTTTTCTTTTTTAAGTAGGCTCCACAGCCAACATGGGGCTTGAACTCATGATCCTGAGATCAAGAGTCGTGTGTCCTACCAACCGAGCCAGCCAGGTGCCCCTAATTCCTGTTATTTCTAAAACTAAAATCATAGCATGTTATATAGCACAATACCATAATAATCGCCATAGTGTGGATATTTTCATACCTATCAATTAATTGGGTCATCATGATACCCTGTGAAATAGGTAGGGAAGGTCATACTTATTCCTCTACTCTCCTAAATTAGGAAATGCAAACTCAGAGAGATGGATTGGCTTGCCCAAGGTCACGTCTTCCCTCTTGAATGGCTCCTTCCCATGTGCATCTAAACCCACTCCACTGGCTACCATCTTAAACAAAGCTTAGAACACACAACGAGCCATCGACAGATTTTTTTAAAGACCATTCACATAGAATCCTAGGCTCCTGGAAGCATTTCTGATAGGTTTTTTAAAAGGCAGGTAACAGGGGCGCCTGGGTGGCTCAGTAGGTTAAAGCCTCTGCTTTCGGCTCAGGTCATGATCCCAAGGTCCTGGGATCGAGCCCCGCATTGGGCTCTCTGCTCAGCAGGGAGCCTGCTTCCTTCTCTGCCTGCCTCTCTGCCTACTTGTGATCTCTGTCTGTCAAATAAATAAATAAACAAAAATCTTAAAAAAAAAATAAAAAAAATAAAAGGCAGGTAACAGGCTGACATGTGTCACGTGAATTTTTCAGGACCGATACTGGGCAGAACATAGAGAGACCTACAGGCAGAGAGTATCCATCGCAGGGAGTCTTCCCAGTTCTCTTTCATAAACAAAACCTATTATCCTACGATGCTAGGTGCTAGGTTTCAGAGCTTTAAAGAAACATCTCTGAAGGATTCAACATCCTCTGAAAATTTTGAAAATCTGGATAACTTGCTCCAATTAGGGCCTGGTGATATTGTAGTTTATGGATTTGGCCACAGGGAGGCAGCATACACAAACTCACCTTTCCTTAAACCTGTTGGATTCGTTTTGCTCTTTAGTTCCCACTGCCTCTGGCCCAACACAGACCCTCAACAGCTAATATAAGTATCTAACCTTCAACTGCTCAACATTCATCTCCTCATTCCCGTGCACAAGAACACGGAAGGGGCCCCCATTTTCTGAAGCCCTCTGACGATATCCTTGTGGGGCTGTCAGTTGGTCTGTTAGTCTTCCCCCATACTTGGCCTGCAAACTCCAGTTTACCTGTCACTCTTGCCTGATCACCCCAAGCCCTACCCACAGTCTCCCCTGACACCTGACTGCTCTGCAGGTTGCCAGCATTACCTGGTGCTGGGGACATCATGAACAGGTGAATGGGGTAAACCAGGGGGCACTCCTGCGGGTGTGGCTATGAGCACCCACCCAATGGGCTGTCAGCTGCCGTGGTTGGGCAGGTGGGCCCCAGGCTCAGAGATTCTGTCAGGAGACCCGCAGTGCCATCCAGGTATCTGTGTTTTAAAAGCTACAGGTCATCCGTCCTCTGGTCACAACTTGAGAAACATAGAATTTCTGGCTTTGTGGACAAGTTAAGGAATCTTAAGTCTTGGTTTTCTTTTCAGATAATGGGGGAAATTAAATGAAATGCTGTCAACTGAATGTTTTCTTAGCAGTAGTGGTTGGCATTTAGACATACTCACCAAATGCTGTATTTCCTGTTGTTCTCCACGGAGTTTGGGGTTAGTGAGTGCAGTGGTACGGGGGTGGGGGGGGCATCATGTATGCTGGGCGGTCACGTATGGCAGCACAACTCCAGGGGGCACCATCCTCAGAGACGACCCTGTGAATAGCATGTTCTAGAACAGTGAGAGGTCCCAACCCTTCACAGGACCCAGAATGAAGAAATCTGGGGCAGGGGCTCTAGAGAGGAATTTTGAGGATGTGCAGGGACATTGAGGACATACCAGCTTTCTGACCTTATGCTAAGTCCTGTTCACCTCCTCCTACTTAGGGGGAAAGTCTGGAATCTTTCTAGCAAAAGGGGAAAAAAGGGTTTCTAGGTGCCCTTGAGTCACTGCCTTGAATTTCAGGCCCCACTCACCTGAGTAAAGAGGTGAACCAGCCTCTTTGTTTGGCCAGCAAAGTGAGCTGACATGGAGATGGGGCTGGGTAGAGGCTGCTGGGCTTTGGTGACAATTCTTGTGTCACCCTCTGGGCCTGCCCTATCATAGCACAAGCACCTGGATGGGTTCTACCAGAGCCCCTGGTGATATTCACCTGATCTCTAGTGTCCCATCAAGGGCTTGGGGCTACTTTAGGACAGAAAGAGACCTGGAGGGACCCAGATGCTGAGATTCTGGGAGCCAGATAACTGGCTGCCACTCTGAGCCCTACCTTGAGGCTAGAGAGGAAACACCAACCTCTAAGCCTAGCCTCCAGAAGTCTGCAATCGGAGTGGGAGGAGGAGGGAGGGGTGGGAGGAGTTGGGCGAGGTCAGCCGCTCCCAGGGACCGCCGGGGCAGGAGACCCCTTTGGGGCTCCGGAGATGGGTCCCCAGGTGGGCATGTGCCGCTCAGGGAATTGGTGGCGGCGTCTATTTCAGGGTTTATGGTAAGAGGCTGGAGCGGGCACACACTCAGCGCCACAGACAACACACCCCACCCTTTAAGGAAGTGAGGAGGAGAGCAGCAGGGGTGTGGTTAACTAGGAGGAGGAGAGGGGAAAACACAAACCTGTCAGCCCTGTTACTCAGCAGAGGCCTCGGGAGCGGCCGCGCACCCCTTACCTGCCGCAGCCCCCCGGACCCACCTGTACCTGCGGGCCGCGCAGCCCGCGCCTCACCTGGCTGAGCCAAGGAGCCGTCGGAGTCGGCGCTTCTCTCCGTGTGAGTCCCCTCCTGCCATCCGGGCGGAGCGCCCAGCCACAAGTTGGAGGCAGTCCGGGGTGGTAGGGGTGGGAAGGGGGTGATTCCAAGACTGCCGGTACCTGGACAGGAGCGGGAGTTCCTGGAAAAGGGACTCCGGTGTAGGAGCCGCGGGGGCGCTGCACGGCCGGCTGGCTCGCCTTCTCCCCGGGGCAGAGCAGTCTATTTTGGGAGTTAATTTGAGACTGAGGGGTGTTTCTCCCTCTTTGTCCTCTGAACGTATTCTGGGAGGGGAGGCTGGGGGATGATGAGAACGCATAAAATCGCCACCTGCCTCCAAAGGTCAGATCAGAGAGCGACAGACCAGGGCTTTCAGAATGCAACTTCGGGCGCTGCCTCGGAGCCGCTCCCTGCCCTCCCCCCTTCCCCTCTCCCCGTGCCCTTCAGCACCCCCACCCTGGTCATGTTCCCAGCACACCCCACTGCTCTGGCAAGGACTGCCTGCACCCCAGAGGGCATTTTCTAAATCAAGCCCGGACTGGAAGCAAGCAGGGCTCTGCGAGGGCCATAGAGGCAGAACTCCAGGGTGTCTGTGTCTGTGTGTCTGTTTGGGGGTTAAAGTTAACACTGGCTGCTCACTGGTTCTTTGTGAAACTACCTTCTCAGTTGCAGGAAAGGGTTAAGTTCTGTGCTGCCTTCTCTTGCTGTCAGGCTGTGCGTGGGCAAAGCCTTGGGTGGGTGAACAGGGAACATATGGGTGATGTTCTGAGCCCACCGAGCCCCACCACCTGCCCTAACCCTCAACCATCTGACACTGGCATCTCCCTACACCCCAAACTTGGGGCTCAGTCCAATTAGGTTCCCTTAAAGGAGCCAGGGGGAGAAGGGGAGCAGAGTTTGTCCCCAGATGGGGCATGTGCCAGGAAGATTTGGAAGCCAAGGAGAAGTTTCTGCTGACCTGTAGCTCGACTTGAGCCCCCAGGGACAGTTGGTATGGCATGACCTGGTAAGGGGCACGAGGAGACCTCTCCATGCCTTGACAGCTCTCTCCTCAACGGAGTCCAGGCCAGGACATGCCTTTGAGGACCTGAGCCCCAGCCTCTCACAACTCTGAGGGAGGGAGAGGAGGCCCAGATGAAAAAGTGAGTAAAGATGGGAGGAAGGAAGTAGTCACATTCAAGAGATGCGGCTCTGCCTGGATAGTCTCCATTCATCCATTCATTCATTCAATAAGCATCTGCTGCTTCCTACCTGAGGCTGCGTGCTGGTTCCCCGTGTGGGGACACAAGGATGTTTGTGCCCCACCCCCGCTCTCTGGAGCGGGATAGTGGACATCGGATGCTGAGGGCTGCAGTGGGAAGGGGCAGGGATCAGGGTGTCAGGTAAGACTTCCTGGCAGAAGTGACTCCAACAGGAGACCCTAAGGATCAACAGAAAGCTGCCAGAGAGTGGGAGAGAGGGACGGAGGCAGGCACAGAACACAGCAAGTGCTGAGACCTGAGGCCAGAAGTAGCATGACACATTGAAGAAACTGAAAGTAGCTCAGCATGGTTGGAGCATGGAGAGTGCAGGGGCGAGGTGAAGCTTGGGAGGTAAGTAGAGACAGCTCCAGAAGGGCCTGCTCAGGCTGCCATGGCAACTCCCGTTGGAGCAACACTTGGGACCTAGAGCCAGGCAGGAGACTTCCCAGCATGCCTCTGAGTCTAGGGTGGGGTTGCCAGATTTAGCGAATAAAAACACAGGACACTCCGATTTGAATTTCAGATAAGCCATGACTATTTTTCAAGTATAAGTATAGCCCTGCAGTATTTGGGACATACTTATACTAAGACATTATGTACTGTTTATGTGAAATTCAAATTTAACACGTATCCGGTATTTTATCTGGCAACACTCTTCTAGAAGGAAGGCGAAGATGCTCCTGGGCTGGGAAATGAAGGATGGGCAGTGCCCACGTGCCAGGAGAACAGTCTTCAGGGCATATTTATCTTGTAACCAATCCTCCTGGATGCTGGTTTGGGACTCCTTCACTGACTGACCATGTTATTTCTTTTAAAAAAAAAAATTCCTTGGTTTTCATGTTTATCTACAAGCTGAGGATTGTGATACCTCAGAAAGAGATTGGGCTTTGGAGGCTAATGGACCTGGATTCAAATCCCCGCTTGGCCCCTTGCCCACCGTGAGGCTCCTGGGAGCCCCAGAATCTCTTTTCTGAACGAGTACAGGAATAACAGGTTGTTGGAAGGATCTATAATAATGCACATAGATTCTCTAGTGAGCGCTCAAGAAAAAGTGGCAGATATTAATTTTTGTGACCCCTTTGCCAGGGTGACCAAAGTAGCATCCACAAAGTGCTTGGGGCTCATTGATTTCTGTTTATATTTAGCGAGGACTCAGAGATCCCCCAGGGAAATAATGTGGTAGGTGTCCGGCTTCTAGTGAGAGAGTGTGCCAGCTCCTGAGCAAAGAGGGAGAGCCTGAATTGTTTTTCTCAGCTCTACCCTTCCCTTTGCAGATGACCTGCTTCCAGGGGAGGAGATCCCCAGCTCTCCTCTTGGAGGAAGGTGGGTGGGAGAGAGGTGGTGGCTCAGGGCAGAATTAACGGAAGGAAAATGTGAATGAACTACAAGAGAGAACCCACATAAAACAGCTAGCACGGTATCTGGCATAAACAAGCGCACTGCAAAATTTGACTGCCGTCATTCCCGTTTTTACAAGTACCTCAGACTCGTAAAAACACATAGACATGTAGACACGTAGACACATAGACTCATTGCAGGGGTAGATGAAGTAGGGGTGCCTTGGGAACCATGTTTTGACTTTAATGAGAGCATTGGTGAGAGCAGTTTAGGGACCTCCTAAAAGGGAACTGGAGGGAGTTAAGAATTAGTTAAGAGAAAGAGGAAATGGAAATTGTGTTCCCTTGTGCGGACCATGGAGTTAAAAATGGTCCCTTTCCAATGGCTGAATCTCCTCCTCCCCAGTGGTGAGTGTTTTGTTCCCAGCTCTTTAGACCAGCATTTGCCAAACAGTGTTCAGAGAAACTCTATGCCACGAGAGAGTTATGGGTGTTCCCTTGGAGAAATGTTCAGATGAGCTGGCTCTCGGAGAGTTGTCACGTGTCTTTGCACAGTCAAGGTCCTGCAGAAAAAACTTATGTATCCCTGGGTCTTCTAGCATTCTGTGAATTTGACCCTAGAACCCTGGAAGGGTGGGGGGGAGCTGTTGGGGAACCTATTATTGTCTCAAAGGAAATAGCATTTCCTATCTAGTGACTGTTGATGTGGGCACAGTTCTGGGACCAAGCAGGTCTTTCAGAGGACATTGTTCATCCCCTAACTCTAACCAGGAGAGATCTAATTGATCCTAGACTTAGCAGTGTCCAACTTACAGAGGATCTCTGGGGACTGAGTGCTGGTGCACAGCTGTCCCAGCATCACATCTCCCCCATGGACACAAACCCCTACCCATGTCAGCCAAAACCTTCCTGTAGCAGCTTACGCCCATTGCTCATAGGTCAGAAAAGCCTGGGAAGAGGATGTCTCTTAGCAACTGGCCATCCATGGTGATGACCGTTGCTCCATGTGTCCTCAGTACTGCTAAGGCAAGCACACCGATGGTGAGGGAAGGAAGGGGAGAGAGCATGCTCTAGGGTAGATCTTGAGTGGTAGGTCTCTATCAGCCCCTAGCTTTCCCCCTGCCCAGGAGTCATGGGCTCTGGATCACGTGGCCCTGGCCTCCTGGATGAATGGAGCTCTGAGGTGGTCACACACCGGTGGCTGGAGATACCCAAGGGTTATCATATGGTAATTATGCACATATGGTAATTAAGAGAACTTCTTGCTGGCTTGGTGACTGAGGGTTTCTCTTAGACTCTGCATGAGTTCTAGGGTAAAGGGGGAGGAGCAGGGATGGGGGCAGTGGTCTGGAACGTGAACAGGGCTGGTAGTCTGGTGGTCAAGTACAAAAGCTTGGAGTCAGTCAGCCAGGGTTCCAACTCCAGCTCTCAGACTTACTGCTTGACGTGAGGCAAGTCCCTTGGCCTGGTCGTCCTCATCCGGAAGACAGAAGTGACAGAGGAGGCAGACAGGCAGGGGCCCGGTAACAGGCCTGTACCCAACCCTCATGGCCTGTTTCACTGTTTTAACGTCCCGGATGGCCTTATGCACTAGCTTCCTAATATCCTTGACTGTGACCAAAAATTTGGTCCTTCAACAACAGGCACTTGGTCGGCGTTGAATAAGTGTGGCTCTCCTTATCGTTGTATTTTTATGCTTAGGATTAATCTGAGTAGGTGGGGAGGAAGCCCCTGAGGAGAAAGGCCATCCTGTGAGGAGTGGCCCTCCCGGCTTCTGTCTCACTGACAGGCATCAGGTCTCCAGCAGTATTTGCTTCTTGCCCTGCACCGCACCCACGTCCACTGGATTCGATGAACAGCCAGCCCTAATGAGCTCTTTGGCCAAAGAGAATTTCTGCGACTGCCCATCCCTGGAGTCTGAATGGTCACTTAAGGGGACAGGTTTCACGAGCTGGTGGCTTTGCTCTCTGGGGTTCTTGGCACCCTAAACAAAGCTCTGAGCTGTGCGAGGGGGTGGCGATAGGGGAGGGGACCACTTTTTGAGTCACTGTGCTGTTTCCCAAGGGATAATTATTACTCACGATGACAGTTTGATTAAGAGAGCAGGCTGGAGGCTGCAAATTCCAATGCCCTTTTTACCTAGACACGATGGCAGGTGGGTGGGAATGTAGGATTTGTTTTCCAGGTAGGCTATGAGTGGGCGGCAGGAAAGGACTGTCCTCTGCATCCCAAGACCTTCTCCCCCAGCACCCTTCCCTTTCCCCAGCACTAAGGGAGCTGCTGCTTTCATAAGGCAGCTGGGCAACATGATTAAAGCTAAGATAAACCACTGCCAGCATCCACGGAAGGCTGATCCTTCCCCACTTTCCTCTCTCGGCATCAAGTTCACCAACATTTTCCTCCTCTGCGGTGCCCTTCTTGCCTTTTCTTTCTCAAAATCCATTGTAAAGAATCTGGCCACTAGCTGGGGGGTTCACAGGAACACACCACACCCATTGTTTAGAACTTGGCACTGGGTTTAATTGTTGTCTCCCTTTTGGTTAGGTCGATTCTCTCCACAACTTTGAGGGCATAGGACCGACCCTTCCCAGTACCCCTTCTTTCTCTGAGGGTCTGCCCACCACCTGGCTCTCTCAGACTCCCCCAGCTGCTGTATCCTTACTGGGACACCCGAGGTTCCAGGCGCCTCCTCGAAGTCCTCCTGGGAATTCTGCTCTGAGTTTGGGCTTTGCTCCTGGGGGATGTGGAGGAGCAGGAATCCATTTCCCACCTGTGAGAAAACAGCCCCTCCTCTGGTCCTGGCCCCTGACACATCACGTCTTTTCCTGGTTTCTAAATCATGTAGTTGACCCCGCCCCCTACTTCCTCCCCAGCCTCAAGCACATCTCTGTTCTCCAGGTGCATTTGCGGTGGGACCCTAGCTCCTCTCTCTTACGCAGGTTTCTACTCTCCCCACTCCTGGTTCCTGCTCCAGGCAGGTTCCCGGAGATCTGACACTCAGAAAGCACCCTTACTAGCAGCCGGCCACCTTCCCTCCACTATTTACAGGAACATGGGGCACTGATGTACAGTGATGCCCCTCTAGGCAGTCCTGAGGGGCTGTCCCAGGCTTGGGTTCTGAAGCCCCAGTGCAGGCACACTGGGAGCCTGGGTTAGTGGAAAGACGATCAGGAATCAGAAGACATGGCCCCAGTATAGATGCTGCCACTCGCTAGCGGTGCGATTTGGACAGGTTGCTTGACTCTTCCAGACCTCACTTTTCTCACTTGAAAATGAAGGAAAAGGACAGCATCCCTCCCTGATGAGGTCCTTGAGAGAAATCCTGGACATACGTGAAAATGTCCCGGAAAGCACCCCAGGCACCATCCCTGGAGAGATGAGGAGTGGCGGGTTAAAGAGATGTGGGTTTGAGCCTTGACTCGGTCACTTTCTATCTGGGTGACGTTGCCCCCACAGAGCCCTAGTTTTCTCACTTGTAACTTGTTCTGGAGATTTGTGTGCTCTTTCTCCCCTCTTCACCTCCTTCACTCTCGGGGTCAGTCTTTCTTTACATGAGAAGGACTTTATCTGTTCTCAGTAAGTTCACAGCCTGGTCGGGGAGGTAATAAGTAAACATATTGAACTGTAAGATGAGATGGAGACTTGCAGTGCCATAAAAGACACACCCATAAAGTGTGATGATGTCAGAGGATGGAGAGGGTATTTCTGTCTGGGGAGTCTGGGGATGCTTCCTGGAGGAAGTGGCATTTGGAAAAGGTCTGAAAGGATGGGTAGGGATGACTGTGGAAACTTGGGATGGTGCTTATGGTCAGAGAACGGTGTAAATAAAAGCAGGGAGGTGGGAAGGCCTCATTTGAATGAATCATTTTGGGTGGAGCCAGGGGTGTCGAAGGACCATAAAGATAAAGGGAAGAAAGTAGGATAAGGCTTGACCTGGCCACTGAAGAGTTTGGACTTTATTCTGAAGGCTGCAGAGAGATGGGGAGAATGGCGGGGGGGCGGGGGGGCGGGCGCTGATCAAATTTGGGCAGCAGCAAGTAAAGTGGATCCGAGAAAAGAGGGCTTGACGTTTTGGGAGGAGCAGGTAGGACATGTTATTACGGTTCATGTTTTGAGAGTTTGGATAAATTATGTAATTCAGGATGATTTGGGGGTCCTGAAGATATCTGCTAGTCCACCGGAGGCTTCTCCATTCTGAGTGGAGATTGGTCTTTAGCTGAATTGAAAAGATGTAGGGTTGTGGTGCAGTCAGGTAAGCGTCCAGCTCTTGGTTTTGGCTCAGGTCGTGATCTCCCGGTCGTGAGATCAAGCCCAGTGTCTGGCTCCTTGCTGAACATGAAGTCTGCTTGAGATCCTCTCTCCCTCTGCCCCTTATGCTCATGCTCTCTCTCTCCCTCTAAAATAAGTAAATAAATCTACAAAAAAAAGTAGATGTGGGGTTTATGGGAATATCTATAATTTGCCATTCTCCTTAATCCTCTCCTTTCTCTGGGTCATTAATTCAGATAAGCCGACCCCCCACCCCCACCTCCACCCGCAGACTTACCTTTGCTAGGTATGCACTATTATATGTTAGCCTGTCTCCAGGCCTAATGACACTCTCTATACAGCAGGCCCCTGCAGAATCGGGGCAACATGCCCTTAGATCTGCTGTCCCCCTCTGCCCTCATCACTTCCCATGACCTGGTCTCTGTCTCCAGCCAGAACCTCCTCCCTTCAGCCCCCCACTTCCAAGAGTCTATCAGACGTTTCCACTTGAGTAATTCACCTTAAGTGCTACATGTCGGAAACCAAATTCATCAGTTTCTCATACCAAACCATCTCTTCCTCCAGGCAACCCTCCTGTTCATGCAGTTGTCATTCTCCTAGACACCCGGGCCAGAAACCCTGATGTTCTCTTCCCTTTCTCCTCTTCTCTGCTTTTCTCTGCTCATATCTTACTTATCACTAGTCCTACAGACTCCTTCTTCATGCCTCTCATTCCTCTCTTCCCTTCTCCCGCGGGTGCGCTCAAGCCCAGGCCAAACTGATTAGCTGATATCCTCTAATATTACCTAGAAGCCTCTCCCCTTCCTCCAGTTCCTTCGGAAGCTCCCATGCCCCTAGACACACCCCAGTCCCTTCCATTTTGATGCCATCTATAATCTGACCTCTGTTTACCCTTCTAACTCAACCCCCGTGTACTTTCCAAGTAAGCCCTTCACCCTCGCTAGCATGATTTGCTCACTGGGCCCCATCAAACCTTTGCTCAGTTCCTGTGTTCCTGCCCGTGGTCCTGTCCACCTTCCCCAGCCCAAGTCCTCCCAGAGGCTCCATGCACAGCCCACCCCTGGGAAACCTGTTGCTCCCCCACCACCCCCTTCGCTGCCTCAGGGCTTCTTTGCACTCCCTGATCTGCTAGAATTTATCAACTCATCCCAGCGTGAAATTCTGGGGTAGGGAGGTGCTTTGCCTTTTGTTCTTCTTAACTACCTCAGATGCCCATGATAGGAGATTCCGTTTCCCTCCTTCCCTGCACACCCACGCCTGGCTCTCTGGGCCAGGTGGGGTCTTCTTTATTCCCTGTGCTGGCATCATGACAGCCAGGTGTAGCAGCAGGAACCACATTCTCCCCAGGGGTCAGGATGCGCTCCTAGCCTCTTCTGAATGTGGAGGTTTCCTAGAGCCTAGGGAGAGGAAGCCTGAGATTTAGATCAGGAGCTCAGTAATCTCTTTATAAGCTGTTCCCGTGTCTCTCTAATCCGTGGGTCCTTGCCTTTCCCTTCTCCCTTATCCTCCTGTGTATTGAGCTCATGTAGGCCAGACTGAAAGACAGGAGAAGACAAGGTGTGGGGGAAAAGGCTGGGAGCCTTGGTCAAGGGAGAAATTGTTGTGGGAATATGGAAGAGAGATTTGCAAGGCAGAGGTTGGCAATTTTTAGTAACCCGGACTTCGACCTCGCTGTGCACAGGCATAGGGCTTGCCATGGTAACTGCTCTCAGAGCTTTCTGGATCCTGCAGTCCCAAGATTGGAAAACACTTAGTACACATCAGCTCCTTTATCTCCAGAGAGTGGCCCTCCTTCCATTGGTCTGGGTGTACCTCTGAGCCCTCCGCTTTTTCCCTACCTGACTCTCTGTGTAGAAAACCCCTCCCAGCCTGTGTTCCCTCCCTGGGAGAGTCATGAGGGGCAACAGAGAGAGCCTTGCCCTGGGACAGGAAGACCTGGGTCTGGTCCCTGTCTGCCTTGCCTGGTCACTGTCCAGCCACATGATCCTGGGTGAGTCACCTGGGCAAACCTGAAGAGTTTCAGGCTTCTCATTTGCTCATACAATAAGGACATTTGGGGACTTATTATCTGCTGAAGAGCTTTCTTCAAAATGGATCTCAGGCAGAAGCCCCGTGTTAAACCGGGTAAAAGTAGACCCTCTGGGGTCAAAGTGGGGAAGCAAGTGCCTGTTGCCTCCTCAACCCTCTTGCACAGCGGTCTTGGGGCCCTCCCTGTGTCTCTTGGAGCTGGGATCATTTTGGATCCTTTCCAGGCATCCAGTTTTTGAGGTCCTGATTCTTAGGTGTTTTGGCAGCCAAAGAATGGGTCCAGATTCAAGTAGATTCCATACAGAATGATCTCAAAGTAAGGAATCCAGCCTTGAGCGTGGCATGTGTGTGCGTGGGGTGGCAGGATACTGTATGCGTGAACAGCCTGAGACAAGGTGGCAGAATTGTCCCCTCTGAGCAAATGAACATGATTATGGGGAAAAAGTGCAGAATTTTCATCTAGGTCCCAGGAACTGATGGCACCCCAAAATTTTAGGAATGACCCACAAGTTTTTATACTGAGTTTTACAAACTTTTCATAGAAATTACATCAAAATTGAGCTCCATTTTAATTTGAATGAACGAGGTCAGAAGCTCTGTTGAGGTCAGAACCATGTCGGCACTGAGAGTTGGGGCTCTCTCCCGAGGACGAGGACTGCCTGACACACAGTCGGCATTTGATACGCACGATGTGTGTGTGCCTGAAACTGACCATATGGGTGCGTCCCACCAAGGAAGGTTGTTTAAAAAAAAAAAAAGGTGATGGGAATATGTGAATGTTTTAGGGTAATATTTAATATATTATATTAGTGACATGTTTCAAATGACATACTGTATAAAATAACACATTAAATTAAAATAATGGTTTTTTCCCAACTCCCCACCCCCCCGTTACAAAACATTCAACATTTCACTCCCATCTTTGACATCAGTGTCCTTTCGCCACTGGAACCCTACCCACATTCTAGCCTTTATCATTGTCCCTACAGTCTAAAGAGAGGTGGTTATTTCTTTTTAATATTTATTTTTGAATAGCACCTTTCTTGAGACCTAATTCACGTACCATAAAATTCATACTGTTAAAAACGTACATTTGATGACCTTGGTATATTCACAACTTGTACAAAAGACACCCCTATCTAACTGCAAAACATTTTTTTTTAAAGATTGTATTTATTTATTTGAGAGAGCGGGTGAGCACTCATGAGCAGGGGAGGGGCAGAGATATAGGGAGAAACAGACTCCCTGATGAGCAGGGAGCATGTCCTCTAAGGGAGGCTTGATCCCAGGACCCTGAGATCATGACCTGAGCCAAAGGTAGACGCTTAACCCACTGAGCCACCCAGGTGCCCCTAAATACAAAACATTTGTATCACCCCATAAGAAAGCTCATACCATCAGCAGTCATTCCTCCTTCTTCTCTGCCCCCAGCCCCAGCAACCACTAATCTGTTCTCTGTTTTTGTGAATTTACCTATTCTGGACATTTCATCTAAACAGAATCACACAACACCACGACATATTTAACTGGCTTCTTTCACATAGCATCATGTTTTCAAGGCTCATCTAGGTTGTAGCATGCGTGAGTCCTTCATTCCTTTTTTTGCTGCCAAATAATATTCCGGTGTATGGATATGCTGCATTTTGTTTATCCATTCATTAGTTGTTGTTTTTTTTTTAAGATTTTATTTATTTATTTGACAGAGACACAGCGAGAGAGGGAACACAAGCAGGGGGCGTGGGTGAGGGAGAAGCAGGCTTCCGGCTGAGGAGAGAGCCCTATTCGGGGCTCGATCCCAGGACCCTGGGATCAT
This sequence comes from Martes martes, assembly GCF_963455335.1. Lineage (NCBI taxonomy): Eukaryota > Metazoa > Chordata > Mammalia > Carnivora > Mustelidae > Martes > Martes martes. Next base: position 59,767,874 of record NC_137889.1, on the reverse strand, counting down.
GACCTGAGTGGAAGGCAGATGCTTAATGACTGAGTCACCCAGGAGTCCCTATCCATTCATTAGTTGATAGACATCTGAGTTGTCTCCATTTTTTGATCATTGGAAGTAATGCTGCTATGGAACATACGTGTACAGGTTTTTGTGTGGACATGCGTTTTTATTCGTCTTAGTTATCTACCTAGGCGTGGAATCCGGGGTCATATGATCTATGTTTAACATTGTGAGGAACTGCCAAACAGATTTCCACAGCAGCTCGACTGTCTTACTTTCCCATCAGGAACATATGATGACTCTAATTTCTCCTGATTCTCATCAACACTTGTTACTGTCTGTAATTTTGATGGTAGCTCTTCTAGTGGGCGTGAAGTGGTGTCTCGTGGTTTTCACTTGTGTTTCCCTAATGGCTAATGATGTTGAGCATCTTTTCATGTACGTATTGGTTATTTGTGTGCCTTCTTTGGAGAAAAGTTTAATCAAATCTTTTAGAAGGTTTTTGTTTGTTTTTGATGTTCACAATAAAACCATTTCCTGTACTGCTTTTTTTTTTAAAGATTTTATTTATTTTATTTGACAGAGAAAGATCACAAGTAGGCAGAGAGGTAGGCAGAGAGAGGGAGAGGGGAGCAGGCTCCCTGCTGAGCAGAGAGTCCGATGTGGGACTCGATCCCAGGACCCTGAGATCATGACCTGAGCCGAAGGCAGCGGCTTAACCCACTGAGCCACCCAGGCGCCCCCCCGTACTGCTTTTTTTAAAAAGATCTTTTTTTTTTTTTAAAGATTTTATTCATTTATTTGTCAGAGAGAGAGAGAGAGAGTGAGCGCTGGCAGATGGAGGCAGAGGGAGAAGCAGGCTCCCTGCTGAGCAAGGAGTCAGATGTGGGACTCGATCCCAGGACGCCGAGGACCATGACCTGAGCCTAAGGCAGCCGCCCAACCAACTGAGCCATCCAGGCGTCCCTAAAAAAGATCTTTTACATGTTTTTTTTAATAGCAAAATTCAGCTCTTGTAAGGTGGGGCTGTACCCTCAAGAAAAGTTACCGAATCTATATTTTGATACCGCGATTACTGAAGAAAAAATCTATCAGGTGACCTTTGTAAGCCTCCTTTTGGAGGCACTGATTGAAGTGGTATCAGGCTAATACTTTTTCCCAAACAGTGTATTTTTGTTCAAAATAGGGTAACTGAGAGGGCAGTCCATACTATGAAAAATTCTCTAAGGGCTAGAATATATACTTCCTCTTTTCTGACAGATAATTTAGGGAAGGGAAGAGCTTTACCTTATATTCAAGCCTGTACAATATATGAAAATAGATGTATAAAAATGGATGGATGGATGAACAATGACTTTAAGAATGAATGAATGGGGGGCACCTGGGTGGCTCAGTGGGTTAAAGCCTCTGCCTTTGGCTCAGGTCATGATCCCATGGTCCTGGGATCGAGCCCCGAGTTGGGCTCTCTGCTCAGCAGGGAGCCTGCTTCCCGCTCTCTCTCTCTCTGCCTGCCTCTCTGCCTGCCTCTCTGCCTGCCTCTCTGCCTACTTGTGATCTCTGTCTGTCAAATAAATAAATAAAATCTTAAAAAAAAAAAAAGAATGAACGAATGGACAAAAGAAGGACTGTATGCTAGTGATCAAGCAGCCACACCAATCTGTCCCTCTTTATCCTCACTTAATTTCTGCTGAGAAAACCAACACTGGTCTTTAATTTATACTACCTAGAACCATATATAAAATAAGTGGAAAAGCAGGCTTGCAGTTACAAGCTGGAAAAAAGACACTGTATTTTCTGTTGCCTGGAATGTCTTTATCAACATCCTTTACGATGGGAGAACCTGAGTCTGCCCGTATCCTGGACGTGGTTGAGAAACCCAAAGATCGTGTAACGTGACTGCAGGATGTGATTCGGGGCCATAAGTCACTGGAGCAGTACCTTTAGGGAGGTGATTGTATATGGCAGGATTTCTTCGGTTCTGGAGTCCTCCGCTGCCCTTCCCACCAGCATGAGGACTTCAGGGTTGCTGTGGCCTCAGGCATGGGCCTGACCCTGGAAGCTTTGTGCCTCGTCCAGTCTCCGGGATGGAACCGACCACAAACCACACTCCCTAGTGATTCACCAGCTAATTCCATAGAGAGAGCCTCCCACTTCCATCCTTCCCCTTTGGTCCCCTCTCGAGAAGACAGTGGGAACTGGAAAGGACTACTCTGGAGTTTGGGGTGAGCGTGAGGCGTGGAAAGAGGAAGAACGGCAGCCAGGAGAACAAGAATGGAATGGACGTTGTGGCCAGACCTATGAAGAAGTGACGGAGACGGATGAGGCCTGGAGAGATGGCTTTTAAAGACTCAAACCCTGCAGGCGGGGAGTAAGTGACAGATGATATTGCTCTTTAGAGAGACCTTCATGGGGACACTTGGGTGGCACAGTCGGTTGGGCGTCTAACTCTTGGTTTCAACTCAGGTCATGATCTCAGAGTCATGAGATCAAGCCCCGGTCAGGTTCCCTGCTCAGTGAGGAGTCTGCTTGTCCCTCTCCCTTTACTCCTCCTCCTACCCATACACTCTCTCTCTCTAATAAATAAATAAAATCTTAAAAAAGAAAAAAAAGAGGACCTCCATGGCAGCCACAGAAAGGCAGCTTCCTATGATACTTACTCTGAAGTGAGTGTGGTTGGAATTGGTGTTGGGAAGCGAAGGACAGTGAAGGGAGGTGTTGACATGTTGACATGGCCTGGAGTTCCTGCTGTAGGCTTGGCTGTCACATCTGTCCACACTGCTGGTGGCCGGAGTGGGTGTTGGGAGGGCTGGCCCTCAGGAACAGCCCACTTCCCACTTGCTTCTCCTTATTTCTCGGTGCGGTGAATGAGTGGGGCATTGAGGATAGAGAGAGGCTTGGCCAAATGAGCAGGAACCAACTTAGCCTTGGAGCGGGGGTGGAGTTCAGAGGATGAGGCGGTGCTCCGTCTGCAAGAATGGGGAATCTGTAAAGAGGACACCCACTTGGAAGGCAACGGGGCAGACAGACATCAGTTTTTGCCCCAACAGCATAGAAAGGGTATTTCACAGGAGTTATGGAGCACGTAGGATACTCAGGACTAGCAAAGACTGATGGAGGGAAAGGAACTGGGCATGGGACAGAAGTTCGCATTCCACCCTCCTGGGCACCCCTCCTCCAGAGTTCTTGGCTGTACCATCCGTGTCTGCCAGGCACATGTTATCTTGAGATAAATTTATTTTTCACAAGTACATGCCTCGCTAATGGAATGGTGGAAGGCAGAGACCTTGTCTTGTGGCTCTTTGTCTCCAGTCACATTGCAGCAAGAGCCAGGATGTGAAACCTGTACGCAGGAAACATTTGTTCGGATCTGAGTGGGTTTTAGGAAGAACAATTGCTAATTTAGAGATGCTCCCCCAAACCTGGGGAGATGAGGGGCAGCAGAGGGATTCAAATGAAAGCAAAATGGTCAAAATCTCAGCAGCTGCTTCAAGAGATGAGTGGGCAGAGGACTTCCTGATCCCAGAACAAACACACTTTGGAGAACACTCCGAGAGGAAGTAGCCTAGCTCCTCCGGGCTGCACAGAGTTGTGCTCCTTGAGCACCCCTGTCATCAGAATCCCCTGGAGGGCTTTTGAAAACACAGACCACGAGGCTCCAGCTCTACAGTCTCTGATGCAGCATGCCTGGACAGTCTCACAAGCGCCATCAATGCTGGGGGCCCAGGGACTCCACTTTGACAACCACTAGTGTGATGCCACTTTTGTTACCGAGGGGCATCTATTAGCACCAGCTTCTGTCTGCAGTCAGAGTCAGGCCGCTGTTTCTTCCTCTTTAGGTTTTGCTTTGCTTTGTTCTTAACAGTACAGAAATGGTTTCATGCTTATCCTGGAGGAAATACCCACCATGTCTCCATGGGCTCCACCATGAGCCCACCCTTTCATGTGCCCAAGGCTCCCTGAGAGCTTGGTGGACTTTCCCAGCCTCTGACCTTTGTCCATGGTGTTCTTTCAGTCAGAACTGCCTCTACTGGCCTTGCCAAACTCCCATCTCTTGGGCTCCAACCTGAGCGCCACCCCTGCCAGGCCCTTCTCCCCAGGGCCCTCAGTCTGGCTTTACCTTCTGCCTTGTCTGTTCCCACAACCCTCCTGCTGACTTTCCTTCTGCCTTGTGCTCTCATTGGTTACATGTGTGCCCTCTGCCTTCATCAGTGCAGACCGCCATAACAAAATACCGTAGCCTGGGGGGGCTCACACCACAGACATTTACTTTCTCTCAGGTCTTGGAGGCTGGAATTCTTAGACCAGGGTGCCAGCGTGGTGCGTTACTGGTGAGGGCCCTCTTCCTGGTTTGTAGACTGCCGTGATCTTGTTGGGTCCCCTCCTGGCCTTTCCTCGACGTGTGTGTGCAAGGAGAGAAAGAGAGCTCTGGTTGCTCTTCCTTTTCTCATAAGGACACTATAATCTATCGGGTCAGGTCCACCATTATGACCTCATATAAGCTCAATTACTTCCATAAAGGCCCTTTCTCTAGACACCGTCCTATTGTCCTATTACCATCTTGGAGGTCACTGAGTCACGGTGCCTGAGTCCCCCCTCAATGGGCGTTGTGGGGGAGGTGTTCAATCAGGGTCTACAGGATCAGTGAAGGTATGAAAAAGCAAAACAAACCAAGACCTTTGGCCCTTCCCAGCCCCTAGTTCTTGATACGTGTGTGCAAAGGCCGAGGAGCTAGAGAGGAAAAGGCATTTGCTAAACCCCATCCATGGGGTGATGTGGCAAGGTGCCAGAGTTGTCATGGGCTCCTCAGCCTTGAAAATAATTTGATTACTAATCTGTATCACTCAGGGAACTACCACCCCCAGAGCTGTATTAAGAATATTTTCCTCAGGCAGAAAATGTGCTGCCTTTGGCATCCAAGTTGGACTCAGGAATTTCATTTTATGATTGATCTCCCTTTCTTCTTCTTCTTCCTGTACTTCTTCCAGATTCGGTTCCTCCTAGACCTCTCAGCTGATGCACAGCCAAGATTGTATTCTGCCCTCTTCAACACTCAAATAATTTCCAAATGTAGTTTCTTCTCCCCGCCCCAAGACTGTCTTTTAGTTCTTGCTTTTAACCTCATTTCTGTCCAGTGAAACCACCAGGCTGATGGTGTTCTCATAGAAACCCCAAGGGACCCAGGTACGTCTCTGGGAACTCCCGTCCTTTGCCATTTATTTATAGCTATTTAATGACAGGGTCACCCTGGAGGAGAGCCGCAGCTCCCTGATGGGCCTTGAACAGGTCACAGCTTATCTTCCCAAAAGTGTTCTTGATAACCCTTCTCCAGCCCCTACCATAATCCTGAATCTTGCCTGGCCCTCTTCCGTGTGTGTGTGTGTGTGTGTGTGTGTGTGTGTGTGTGTGTTCCCCTGAGTCCTGTCTCTAAAGGAAAATCCCTAAGGTTGGAGAGAGGACCTCAGGACTCAGTTCTTGATCCCACCTTTCACTTTCCAGGAAAATGGCGAGCCCCTCCCCTTTTTCGGGTGCCGTCCCCCAACTCCTTATCCTTCCTTCACCCACTTCTCTCCTCCCTTCCCAAGCTTGGGCTTGATACGATTGCTCCTTTGAGTACGGGGCAGTCCAGTCTCCTGGTGGAGGCAGAGGAACATCCGGCCTGCACACAAACAACTCACATCACAATCTATCAGCGGGCAGTGTTCCTAATGGTTGGGAGCCAGCACTGAAACTCAAGGTGTGGCTCCTTACTTCCCAGCCGCTGGCCTTGAGCACATTCTTAACCCCTCCACCACGTGCCAAATGGCAGTAACCGTAGTGCCTTCCTTAAAGAGATACCGCCACGATTACAAAGAGATCGTATATTTATGTATATAAAGCACTTGGCTTTGGTGCCTCGCGCATAATGAGCACTCAGTACATTCACCAGCTGTTATCAGGACAGAAGTATATGTTAACTGCAATTTCACATGGGGCCCCTGCCCCCTTGTCTTCTGGTCAGGCTTGGCCAGGACCCCACTCCACAGCCCGTGGCAAGTGGCCCAAGGTCCTGTGCCAAGCTCTCTGCCGGGCCAGGTTCTAGACTCCCTTCCTTGTGCTGCCAGATCTTGCTTGATCACATCACCCCGAGGCACACAACTCAGCTCCTTCACCAATTACCCCGAGAAGTCTAACCCCACAGAACATTCATGACAGAAATGGAGGGAGGATGAAGAGTGTTATGAAGAGGGTCCAATCCTGCAGCATTCCACGTTTCCCCTGGTCTCTTCCCCGTCCTCCCTCCTGTCCTTTCCCCTTCCTTTTCCAAAGCAATGAACAAATACCTGCCTGGGCTCCTGGAGCCTCATCGCCTGTCACCAGAGTATTAGCTTGGCTCACTTGGGCTACGCTGACCAAATACCAGAGACTGGGTGACTTAAAAACAACAGAATTGTATTCCTCACGGTTCTGGCGGCCGAAAGTCCAAGATCCAGGCGCCGGCAGATTCAGGGTCTGGTGAGGACTCACTTCCTGGTTCATGGCCAGTCTTCTTGGGCTGTGTCCTCACATGGTGGCAGTAGTGAGGGACTTTGGGCGGGGGGGGGGGGGGTCTCTTTTATAAGGATAGTAACCCCATACATAAAAGCTCCGCCGTCATGACTGAATCACCTCCTCAGGGCCCACCTCCTAATACCATCCCCTTGGGGCTTAGTATTTCCACACATGAATCTGGGGAAGAACACATACATTCAGACCATAGCAGACATAGTCCTAACCAAATACAGTGTTTTTCCTGGAGGAATTCTGTTACCCTCTCCTAAGGGAATAGAAACCCCATCATCTTCCACACATGTCTCAGGAAAGAGGCTCCCTCCTGGGGATAAGATTGCCTGTGTAGATATGGGGGTAAGCCTGAAATTGAGCAGTGTGGAGAAAGTGGAGAGCTGCCCACCACCGAGGGGACGGAGGCTGTTCTGCATGAGGGTTTGGATGGCTTGGAATACAAGGTCTGTGGGAACAGACGCCCATTTCCCTGCAAAGGCAAACTATGCCAGGGCTGGGTTTTTACTGCTTGTGAGGGAAGCCGTTGCTTTCCAAACTGCAGACCTCACTTTGTGATCCAACCAGGAGAGGTGGACAGATTCTATTACATGCAGTTGCTTCAGCCGTGAAAAACAAGCAGAACCTATGACAAGGTTGACACACATGTGGGAAGATGAGTCAAGTGGCAACCCATCCCCTGCTCCCATGGAGGAGACCGGGAGTTTGTGAGCCTGGGGGCACGGTGAGGGGTCCGGGTTCCAGGGACCAAGCTGGAGAACCAGGAGAGGCTCATACCAATGGCTGCAGTGTGACTGATCTGTCACGTGCCAAAGGTGTCCAGAGTCCTCACCCCCAAAAATAAAGTTCACCTCTCATACCTTTGCCAGGAGAGCTGTGTTTTTCCACGCAGAGTTTCTTCCTTCCCTCTTGCCTCTTCATGTTTTTGTTCTTCCTCTGAGACCCTCCTCGGCATTCAGTGCTCCACCTTTGTGAGGCCTTCCTGATCCACTCTTGCCTGTAGTGGGAGTGAGGGCTCCTGTCCTTGCTGTTGTCCCAGCACACCGCCGTGGGTGACAGTGGGCGCCCTCCTCCTTCCACCCCTCAGCAAGCCCTGTGAGATAGTCTTCCCTGCTCTCGACCCTAGCTAGTGGCGAGGGTGGTCTCTGACATGCGGTAAGTCATCTTTAAAAATCCATTAAATGTGCCATTAAGGATAGTTCACTACAGTCCAGAAGCAGAGGAGAACCTGGTTCAGCAACAAGTGTGGCTGCTCAAGACCATGGCAGGTGCTATAGGTCATTTGCATTTGCAGATGGGGAAGAAAGAACCCAAGAAAGAGGTTCTGTGGATCCTTATTTTTATTCTATTCTCATAGAACTACTTGCTCTCTACTGACCCTGCTGCTTGAGTAACGCAAGAGCGAATGGGGAGTCTCCATGAGTCACAGAAATGTGGAGTGTCTCAAAGGACCAGATACACCTCCATGAACAGAGAATGACTTGGGGGAGGAGGAGAGGGTGGACAGCTGAAGTGATCTGGTCCAAACTCCTTCTTAAGGAGAAAGGTCTTCTTTGGGCACCTGTGAACCATGTCTCACACAGAGAACTCATCATTGTTGGAAAACTTTAATTGCCAAAAGGGTCTTCCTTTCACTGAGCTGAGCTTTGAATCCTGTCAGAAACTCACCCACTGGTGCTAGAAATGCCCTCTGGAACATCCCAGAATAATGACTGGTTTTCAGTATGATAGTCCTGAGAGAGAGACCACCTAGCCATTATTTTCTGATCTAGGCTCACCATAAAGACCAGTGTTCCCTCTTCCTTGTGTGACATGGTTTTCAGATGCTCTGCCCCTCTGGCCCTCTACTTCTCTATCTCTCCATCAGTGGTTTTTGTCACCATCTTCAAATGTCACATTCCACAAGAAACTAGGCCCCTCAGCTGTGGTCCCTACCTCCTTCATCACCATGGGCTCCTATCTTTCCCCTCTCCAGATGGGCCTTCTGTTGAGAAAGATTTTGCTCGTCAAAATTACTATGTAAAATCCACCTACAGATGCCTTAAAGTTTGAATTCCTCAGCCTGGCCCTCGTGGTCCTAAGATTCCTCTGCATTGTGTCTCTGGTCTCCCCCTCCCCACTGCCTTGGTTCTCATTTTTCTTGTGTTCATCCGCTCAGGCTGCTGTAACAGATACCACCGACTGGTGACTTCAACAGCAGACATTTATTTTTCTCACAGTTCTGGAGGCCGGAAGTCCAAGATCAAAGTGTGGACGAGGTTGGCTTCTTTGAAGGCCTCTCTCCTTGGCTTGTAGATGGCCCTCTTTTCTCTGTATTCTCATGTGCTCTGTTCATGTCTGTGCTCATTTCCTCTCCTTGTAAGGTCACTAGTCATATTGGACTAGGGTTCACCCTAATAACCTTACTTTATGTGCCTCCAAATCCAGTCACAGTTTGAGGTACTGGGGGTTAGGACATCAGCATATGGATTTGGGGGGAACACCACTCAGCCCATAACATTCTACCATACCTTCATGTAGTAAAGCTGATTTTACCTCATCTGCTCAGAACCCTTTCATCTCTCATGCCTTTGTTCCCCCTGCCTCTTGCCCTGTTTCACCCTCCTTCTCTTTTGAGGTCATTCTTCCACGAAGCTTTCTTGCTGCCCGGTTGTCCAGTCCAGTTTAAACCCCCACAGAGATGGAGAACTTCCTTTCTCCCAAGCGAGCCCCTTCTGCTTGCTTCGGTAGCGTCCACCTAGCAACGTGGACCTAGAAAGGCCTCAGGTGTCACACACACACACCAAGGGCATTTTTCCTTTCATTTCAGATAAAATGATCTCCAGATAAATCAAATTATCTCTAGATAAAATGAGCCCTGAGTAGCATATGGGGGGTGGGGGGAGAAAAGCCTGCAATATCCCTGAAGTTGGAAACTAGTGAAACTAGATAGACGCCTGAAACCTGTGTACTCCGAGGTACTGTTCCTGGGGAACAGCCTGAAACCGAACTTGGTCCTCTTCCACTGTTGTAAATACGCAGATGTTTCCTCCCTCGCTCCCCACAGTTCAGGAATACTGCGTCTCCTCCTTGTTCCCTCTGCAGGGCGGGGTTCTTCTTAACCTCACCTGCCGAGGTGTCTTGTTTTGTCCAAACAAAATCAACAAGGTTGCGTTTCCTTCCACTCCACTCTACAGCTCTTCCCAAGTGCGCCATGCACACTCCGCCACACACACCTCCTAGAGCTTCAGCTTCGTACATTGGCTTAATGCTGTTGCTTAGCAACCGGGAAGGGAAGTGTGATCACACCTCCCAGCACTGTCCGTGGAGCACTGTAGACAATACAAACAGTTCCCTGGCTTCTTTCTGCAACCGAGGAAGGTAACTGTCAGGGGTGGCCAGCGTGATGCTGCAGAGATATTGGCTCATCATCTGGGGGCCCAAATTGGTGACTGCTTAGCTTTTACTTGGCATTGGGTAATGTCTTCGAGGGGGCGGCTGGGTAGGTGGTTCTGGAAGGGCCGGATCTCTCTGCTTGCACTTGTTCTCAGGATGCCTGTGATGCAGGCAGGGCAGCTTGCAGAATCCTCTCTGCTCCCACGCAGCCCTGCCCTGCACCAAGCCTGCATCCTCCCAGCCGCTACCTTCCCTGCAGTCTCCTCCAGGGTTGTTCTTTGGTGTTCTGGCACTGTCCTGCCCACCCCTCCCCACTTTGCCCTCTTGTTCTTCCAGTTCCTGGGCCCTCGGCTTTTCAGATGCTCCTCTGTGCTGCTGGACAGCCCCAGCTCCGCAGATCGGCTACGTCTCTGCCTCACCTCAGTCCTTTCCATTCCTTCCATCCCAGCCACAGACCACTGGGCCACAGGCCACACAAGGGGACTGAGGCCCACCCCCTACTCTCAACTGGTGTCCTAATCAGAAACTGGATGACTGTGACTTGGAATCCCCGGGTGTCATGGAACACGAAACGGTAGAGAAGGTGAGAAAGTCTGTAGTCTGAAGTCATATATCCCAGATCCCTATTTTTTTTTTATGGGATCTAGGGAAAGTTTCTTTCATTTAAGTATTTCCTACGGGGATTGGAATATTTGCCTCACTGGGCGATTATGGCAATTACATGAATAACCAATAGCAAGAACCCAATGAGATGCGTAACATGTAGACGGAACGCTCCTAGGAGCCTTCTAGGTCTACAGTCCAACTCTTCATTCTTCCTTCTGGACCTGCTTCTTCCTCAAGTGAGAACCAGTGTCCCCGTTAGATTCCCAGGAAGCAGTGGCCTGCAGTGACAAGACTAGGCACTCAGTACCTCTGATCTTGGGTCCTGCAGTCCACAGTCCTGAAGTTTCTTTTGTTCACCTGTAAAATAGATCTAGGAACCACTGCTCTGTCTAATGCACAGAGTTGTGGTAATGCTCAAAGGAGAAACTTTGTGTCAGTATCTTTTACACATTTCAAGGTGGTTTACAAATCATAGGCATAAAAATTATCTTGGGAGTGCCTAGGTGGCTCATTTGGTTAAGCGTCTGCCTTTGGCTCGTGTCATGATCCCAGGTTCCTGGGATCGAGCCCCCTGCGGGGAGCCTGCTTCTCCCTCTACTACTCCCCTTGCTTAAGTTCCCTCTCTCGCTGTGTGTCTCTCTGTCAAACAGATAAATAAAATCTTAAAAAAAAAATTATCTTGGGGGCACCTGGGTGGCTCAGTGGGTTAAGCCTCTGCCTTCAGCTCAGGTCATGATCCCAGGGTCCTGGGATTGAGCCCCGCATCAGGCTCTCTGCTCATCAGGGAACCTGCTCCCCACCCCCCCCGCCCGCCTGCCTCTCTGCCTACTTGCGATCTCTGTCTGTCAAATAAATAAATAAAATCTTAAAAAAAAAGAATATTTCCTTTAAAAAAATTATTTTGGACAAAATTGGTTCTATTTCTTCCCCTATAAAAGGAAGGAGTTCAATTTCAAAATGTCTAAAACCCCCTTGATGTCCTAAAATTGTAGCAAACTGAAATACGACAGTCACTTTCCCTCCAAAGTCCTCAGTGGACAGAATGGAATCCTTTTTCAGAGACACTATGTCTTATGGCCATAAGAATACATTGCCCTAATACTGCCACTCCCTTATCCCTGGGGCCCCATGACCAAGATGGCTGCTCATCACCTTGTCAAAAACCCCAGCCCAGGAATGTTCTAGAGCCTTCTTCTAGTTCTGGCTTGGGAATGTATATAGCTCTGTCCTTTCAGTAAAGAAAACAAGTGAGTCAGAACTTGCCCAAGGCGTGATAGAGGTGCTGGGGAAGCAATCACTGGTGTAGGTGTTTGAACTTTATGTCATGGGTACGTCGATGGTGCCTGTGTGTTTAATAGTGGCCTGGAAAAGAGCTGGATTTGCAAACAGAGGATAGCTGAAGCAAGAGCTATTGGAGTGTGTAACGTCAGGACTTCACAAGTACACTAAGTGAAAGTGTGACCAACAAATAGAGTTCGAATGTTACTGAAATCTTAAAGATTGGGAATCTCACCAAGGATAAACGAACTGTTCATACACATTGGCACTGCCTTCAGTGAGACTCCTCTAGACCATTAGAAGGTCTCCCTCTAAAGGGGATGCCAACAGGAAAGATGGCTGATGCAGCTCTCAAAGCTCTGGCTTTGCTTGGAAGATCTATTTCCGAGCCCTGTGGGGAGAAGGGTGCACCTTCACTCGGGGTCTCCGCTGTTACCCATCCTCCAATCCTATGAGTTCAAGGAAAAGATGAATAGAGTCTTTTATTATCTGTTAAAAAGTTGGAAATTCCTGCTTCATAATGAAGTTGCAAGAGGTCAGCTCTAAGACAAATGTCCATGGTTAAGCACATCACCAACTTCTTAAAAGGTGTTTGGTGGGGGAACACTGGGAGGCAGATTTGATCTATGGTATGTCTGGACCCATGGACTAACTAGTCACAGAATCAGAGAATGTTAAGCCAGAGGGACCTTGGCTATCACCCAGTCTGACCAGTTGGTTAACAAATGAGAAAACAATCTGCAACCTGTTAACAGTGGTTGATTTGGAATTGTGGACATGCGGGTGATTGTTATTTTCTTGATCGTTTCTTTTCCTTTTCAAGTAAAATATGCCATAAGAAAACAGGAAAATGACTTGCCTAAGGTCCTGAAGCCACGTAGAGACAGAACTTGCCTCGTTCCCAGATCCATTGACTCTTTGTCCTCTGCTTGTCCCTGGGACATGGTATCCGGAGGCTAGGACCAGGTTTCCGAAAAGATCTCTTGCAATAAGAATGCAATCATGCTGCTTATCAGTCTTCACCACTTAACACTTAACTCTAAATGATCAGTATTTTACAATTTCCAGGATGATTTCATGAACACTTTTCTCTTAATTAAACCTAGACCTATTCTCTGGGGAATGCTAAAAATAAAATGTCAGTTGTAAGCCAGTCTCTCAAAACACACCTGGTTCTACAGAGTTAAAACCGCCCGCTGAGGATAATGTGAAAATGGAACCCGTGTTTGATTTTCTTAACCCACATCCCACGTAGCCCATGCACTAGAGGAAAGAGAAACACTGTTAATGGAGTGGTAAGAGCAGTGTGAATGTCATCCCCCGCAGAGGTTCCTGTGTACAGCTTTTGTTCCTGTGGTCTCTTCAATAAATATGACTCAGTGTGCTGTTTGGGCCCCACTTCCCCTGTGCAGGGAGCTGACAGCAGCGCTGAGCTGTGCCCGTCATGGGTGACTCAGGGGACCTGCTTGGGCCCTGATTGGTCCAGCCACCTGTCTGCCCTTGGCTGACCACGCTCCCTCTGCTTTTCTGAGACTGAGATCCCTGACCCTTCCCAGCTTGCAATGAATATGGGTGGTGGTTTCCCACTGCCCCATTCTTTTTAAAGAAGTGCCATACACTTATCTTGACAAACTGCCAAAGGGCTCTTTTCACCCACCTACTCAGCCATAGAATTTGTGGTCTCCGCATAGGCATGAAACACAGAAGGCCAAGTAAAGGTCAGAATGTGCTCCCCGTGAACAACAAAAACAAAAGACAGGAAAGGCCTCTCCTCCTCTAAATACTTGTTAGAGGGGTGCCTGGGTGGCTCAGTTGTTAAGCGTCTACCTTTGGCTCAGGTCATGATCCCAGGGTTCTGAGATAGAGCCCTGTATTGGGCTTTCTGCTCAGTGGGAAGCCTGCTTCTCCCTCTCTCACTCCCTCTGCTTGTGTTCCCTCTCTCACTGTGTCTCTCTCTGTCAGATAAATAAAATCTTTTTAAAAAATGCTTGGTAGAGCAAGAATATTGTATACTTCATGTGTAGAAGGGACGGATCGTCTGGGCCAGCCGACACTTGTGAACTTGTTTTGGCTTAAACATCAAGATGGGAGCTTGGATTTCTTTGGATGCACGTTATTCAAAGAGATAATAAAATGACCCCAGCATTCAGAACAACAGAAAGTATTGATTAAGAAGCATGGGGTCTCCTTCCCCTAAGCCAACAGAAGCCACAGCCACCTCAAGGATATGGAGAATCAGAGAACTGTATGCTCCTGGGATTACTGATCTAGTCTCAGGATTAAGTAGGATTTGATTCCAGAAATACTTACTGAGCACTACAGAAGAGGCCTAGAGGTCAAGAGCACAAATTCACTACGGGCTACACATCAGCGGGGTCATTAATGTTGTAGGCTGTGTTCTAGAAGATGCCGAAGATAAACGCAGTGGGGCAGATGGAAAGTCACCACGTCAAGCCAGTGAGTCACCCTTAGTTTAGAGGGTGGTACGCCCCATCCAAGAAAGTGGTGCTTTTGCCAGGACATTTCAGATGCAATGCCTTTTCTTGCCAATCTGCTGTAGGATTTTTCTCCCTCCTTCTCCTTTTCTCTCATGGGATAGAAGGACCCAGTTTGACCTAGTTGTACATGTTGACCTATGCATATGAGTGACAGAGCTCCTAATTCATTCACTCACAAACGCCCCCTCTCCCTCATTCTCCCCGTCTCCTGCCACATGAACATACACACACATGCACACACAAATACACACACACGATCATACTTTGGTTGCCACAACACATGCTGCTGTATGATGGCAGATCAGACCAAGACCAGTGCTGAAACAAATGAGGCACCATAGTGATGGGATTGTTCTGAGGGGAGGGGAAGCTGCTGGGGGGGGGCGTGGCTTCCCACTCGGCAGCTGCTTAATGAAGAATAGCCTGGGAGTGCCCATTCATCAAACCTTCAGTCACTTAGACCCGACTAAGTGTGGCTTTGGAAGATGTTTCTCCAGAGCGGGAGAAAGCAGAAGAAGAGAGCCTATCATTGAGAAGGAAATAAAAAGAGGAAGGGGTCACCCACCTGTTGTTGTCCTAGTGCTCTTGTCATTGCTGGGCAGCCCCCACTAGAATTATTCAGTTGCTGTGGAAGAAGGAGTACTTCCTTGCAAAGATGGTGAGTGAAATTCTCTGAAGAAGGGGTAAGAGGCATTGCAGGTAGACCAAACAGTTTGCAAGGTTTAGTCCTGTACCAACTTGTGCTCTGTGGCTAGCAGGTGTGCCTTTGGGAGGACCATTTAACTTGAGAAACAGAGGGAAATGGTGATATCCATAGTGCTTGGGAATTGACAGGGCATAATTTGTTATGGCTAGGACGAAAAAAACTTTGCAGAAAGAGGAAGCGGCGAGGTCATGAATTACACGTCAGTAAATCATTTTTGTACTGCTGGACTGTTTGACAACAGTTTTATATGAAAGAGATAACTGAGCTGGACTTCCTGGTCATGCTTCCCTGTCTATAGAATTTAACAGACCAGTTCATGTGGTTACTGGTTGTTCTTTCTTTCCTGGGCTTGAATGCAAAGTCAACATCAGTGGCAGTCTTCTCGCAGAATCATCCTGATTTTCAAGAATGGTATTTTTATTGTACTCTGTGTGCCTAAAATTGAAAGCACGCCTTACCCTTCAGTCTTGAGTAAATGGAGTTCTTAGAGTAGATGGCTATTTTTTATTCTGCCTCTTCACTTTACAGGTGATCCTTTTGCTCAAGAAGAGTCTCAGTGCTTTAATACTCAGCAGGTGGGTGCGTAGTAATGGCCTCCCAGAGATGTACCTGTCTTAGTCCAAAAAGCTGTGACTCTGTTAACTTACAGGGCAAAGGAGACTTTGCCAATGTGATTAAGGTAAGGATCTTGAGAGAAGGAGATGCCCAGATTATCTGGAGAGGTGACATGACAACAGAAGGAAATGTGTCCAGAGAAGCAGAAGTCAGAAAGAGAAAGAGAGTAGCAAGTGCTATGCTGCTCACTTTGAAGGTAGAAGAAGAGACCATGAACCATGAAGAGCTGATGAATGCAGTTTCTAGAAGCTGGAAAAGACAAGGAAAAGGATTCTTCCCTAGAGCCTCCCGAAGGAACACAGCCCTGCTGGTACCTTAATTTTAGGCCTTCTGACCTCCTGAACTATAGGATACATTTGTGTTATTTTAAGCCACTAAGTCTCTGGTCATTTGTTATGGCAGCAATAGGGAACTTAACACAACTACCTTTCTGGAAAGCAATTTGGCAGCATGCACTGAGAAATAGAAAAGAGTTGATGCCTTCTGACTCAGTCATTCTACTTCTAGGACTGTCTCTGATGAAATGATCAGATATGCAGAAATGTCCTTACATATTAAGAGGTCCATTACAGGATTATCTCTAGTAGCAAAACCTTGGAACCACCTGAGGGCCCTCCTGGTGGCCTTATCTTTATTACGGTTCCAACAGTGTTTGAGTAAGGAATATGGCTAACTTAGTGATGACCGTCCTCCTTTGTGATGTAGCTTCAGGAATATGTTGCAATCACAAGAAGGTTTGGCCTGTGTTAGAAAATGACCATAGTTGTGAAGAAAGACAGAAAGAAAAAAGAAAGTAGGAAAGGGAGAAAAGGGAGGGAGGAAGGAAGGAAGGAAGAGACCATGGTGATAGACCATGGTGGTCAATCTACTGATTCAACAATGCTCTTTGAGCATGCTGGTCCTGAGCCACAGCTGAGGGTACAGAGGCAAAGGACACATAAGGGCTTATGGAGAGCTGCAGGAGCCTGGCCCAGGAGATGGTTTTCAACACAAAAACTTCTCAGAAAAGGTGATGTTCCACTTAAAACTTGAAGGATCAGTAGGAATGAGCCATGGCGGAAGAACCAATTCATGGAATGCAGCTCTTCCCCTGATCTGAGCAGGCACATCACTGAAAGTGGAGGTAGAGCCTGGCTGCTCACCAGAAATTCTGAAGGTCTAGCCACTCTCTTGTGAAAGAGCTATAATCAACAGCCGAGAACTGGAAACAACCCAGATGTCCTGCAGTGAGGGGCTGGTATATCCATACAATGAAATATTACTCGGCAGTAAAAAGGAACAGACTATGGGTGGATGGTTCTCAACGGCATTATGCGTCGTGAAAAAAGTCAGTCTCAAAAGGTTTCCATCTATTAAGTAACATTCTTAGGCTAAAATTAACAAGTCAGGAAATGACAGATGTTGGCGAGGATGTGGAGAAAGGGGAATCCACCTACACTGTTGGTGGGAATGCAAGCTGGTGCAGCCACTCTGGAAAACAGCATGGCGGTTCCTCAAAAAGTTGAAAATAGAGCTACCCTGCGACCCAGAAATCGCACTACTGGGTATTTACCCTAAAGATACAAATGTAGTGATCCAAAGGGGCATGTGCACCTGAATGTTTATAGCAGCAATGTCCACAATAGCCAAACTATGGAAAGAACCTAGATATCCATCAACGGATGAATGGATAAAGAAGATGTGATATATATATCACATATATGTAATATATATTTATACAATGGAATACTATGAAGCCATCACAAGAAATGAAATCTTGCCATTTGCAATGACATGGATGGAACTAGAGGGTACTATGCTGAGCGAAATAAGTGAATCAGAGAAAGACAATTATCATATAATCTCTCTGATATGAGGAATCTGAGAGGCAGGGTGGGGAGCTTGGGGTGTAGTGAAGGAAAAAATGAAACAAGATGGGATCAGGAGGAAGACAAACCATAAGAGACTCTTAATCTCACAAAATAAACAGGGTTGCTGGGGGATGGCGGGTGGGGATAGGGTGGTTGGGTTATGGACATTGGGGAAGGTATGTGCTATGGTGAGTGCTGTGAATTGTGTAAGACTGATGATTTACAGACCTGTACCCTGAAACAAGTAATACATTATATGTTAACAATTAAAAAATTAAAAACTAATATTCATAGAGCAAAACTACAGAGATGAGGAACACATTATTGGTTGCAGAGGTGGGGGTCTTTGTGACTATCTTTGTGACTATCAAAGGCTTCTTTCGTTGTGATGGAACTATTCTGTATCTTAAATATGGAGGTAGTTACACAACCATATACATGAGATAAGATGGCATAGGACTACACACACACACACACACACACACACACGTCCATGTAAAAGGTGGTGAAAATGGACTTAGGTGTGTCATCTCATCCCAGTATTATAGGGATGTCAGTTTCCTGGTTTTGATATTACACGGTACCACTAGGGAATGGTGGGTCAAGAGCACAGGGCACTCTGTGTGCTATTTTCGCAACTTCCTATGAGCTTATAATTATTTCAAAATAAGAAGTTAAAATAGCCACAGACAAAAATTCCTCTGCCTGATGACATTTTTTTGTCCCCAAGAATTTTTTCACCACTCAGTAGTTCCAGGTCAACTTCAATTGGTGTTTAAAGACCTTAGTTGCCCCCAGCATTCTAGACACCTGCTAGTGGCCACGTGGTATGGGGAGGTAATGTAAGTCACTGACAGCAGACGATTCTCCCCCAAATCTCCAGTGCCTTGGACCACCCTGTGCCTGCCTTCTCCCTCAGCAACTGTCAGGAACATCACTTCCCAACCACCAGCCTGTGAGGAAATTGTCCATGTTTGCGAGACAATCTGGATATGTTGTGAGAGCTGGCTTTCTTTTCTCTCTTTTGCCAACTCTGGATGAGAACGGGGGAGCTGGCCAGTGAACAGGCTGGAGAAAGGAGGAGGCTTTTTTGGAGGGGATCTCAGGGTGGAGTGAAGAGAGATCGCCAAGATTAAGGGAATTGGTAGAGTAGGTGCTCTGGCCGTAATCGGAACACACAGGCCAGGAGTATCTGAATTCATTCACTCAGTCAGCACGTGTCTTTGTCTCTTCAGGCTGCTGTAGCCAAAATACCAGACACGTGGCTTAAACAACAGACATTTATCTCTCACAATTCTGGAGACTGGAAGTCCAAGAACAAGGCTCCAGAAAATTCTGTGTCTGAGCAGAGCCTACTTCCTGGTTCATAGACAGACTTGTTTGGCTGCATCCTCATGGGGTGGAAGGGCTGAGGGAGCTCTCTGGGGTCTTCTCTTTAAGAGCGCTAACCCCATTCATGAGGGCTCCACCTTTGTGACCTGATCATTCCCAAAGGCCCCACCTCATAATACCTTCACATTGGGGGTTAGGATTTCAATGCATGAGTTGGTTGGGAGGGAACTCAAACATTCAGTCTAGAGCAGTGGGCATTTATCAAGTACCCAATCTATGCTAGGCCTGGTTTGATGTATTGGGTTGACAGGGTGAAGAAGGGTCCCTGGCTTCGCAGAGATTATATCAATGGTCTGAACTCAATCTCTATCACTCACTAGTCTTGTGACCTCTGCAAAGTTCCTAAATGTGTCTGAATTTTGAGTTCTTCTCTGTAGATTGCATTACTAATCCAACCTCTTTGGATTTCTGTGAGGTTGCATAAGATGTGCGTTAGTGCCTAACACAAGACCTTAAATGTAGTGGGTTTTCAGTTTTCCATTAGTTCTCACTGTTCTCCCTCTTTGCTCACCTTCTATAGAGAAGAGATTGAGTCCCACCTGGCCCTCCTAGGACTGTAGGCATAGCTCAGTCTGGTAGGTTCAGTTGAATTGAATTCACTCTACAGTGCTGTGGAGTGCAGGGCAAGTGAAGTTGGGAAAGAGAAACTTCTTGCTTACTTCTGTTAATTTTTTGCTTTATATTTTGAATTCTTTCCATTTTCCATTTTTCCTTTTTAAAGTCATTTCCCTATAATTGTATTTTTTAACTTTTTTTTTCAAATTGAGTTTGTTTTCTATCTCTGCATCAACTCACTTTCATTTAGTGATTGTCTGGTTGATACTTTTCTACCCCCTTATTTTCAACTGTTCTGTGTCTTAATGTTTTAGGTTTGTCTTTTGTGAACTACGTAGAGCTGGATTTTTTTTTTTAAATTGAGTCTGAAGGTCTTTGTCTTTTTTAAGAGTCAATTCAGGCTTTTTAAAATTTGTTAAGAGCTCTGTTTACTAAGACATTTCCGCTGTATTATTTCACATTTGCTTTTTTTCCTACCTTATTGCCTCTCAGAAGATTGACAGTGTTTCTTTTATTTCCTTCTTTTTCACCCTCCTGATTTAGAAGTTACATATTACAATTCTATTATCCTAATTGTTTTGCTCACATTTGGCACATGACTTGAAAATCTCCCATTGGCCAATATTGCTGCCCTTCTCCCCTAAGTGGAAAGACCTTATGAGGCTCTGACTGTAATCTTTTTCCTTCTATTTTCCAAACTACTGTCAACTCATGTTTTCGTGTTTCCAGCCTTTCTTTTTTTTTTTAATTCTTTATTTATTTTCAGCGTAACAGTATTCATTGTTTTTTCACCACACCCAGTGCTCCATGCAATCTGTGCCCTCCCTAATACCCACCACCTGGTTCCCCCAACCTCCCACCCTCCGCCCCTTCAAAACCCTCAGGTTGTTTTTCAGAGTCCATAGTCTCTCCTGGTTCACCTCTCCTTCCAATTTCCCTCAACTCCCTTCTCTTCTCCATCTACCCTTGTCTTCTATATTATTTGTTATGCTCCACAAATAAATGAAACCATATGATACTTGACTCTCTCTGCTTGACTTATTTCACTCAGCATAATCTCTTCCAGTCCTGTCCATGTTGCTACAAAAGTTGGGTATTCGTCCTTTCTGATGGATAAGGTAGATGTGGTCCATATACACTATGGAGTATTATGCCTCCATCAGAAAGGACGAATACCCAACTTTTGTAGCAACATGTTTCCAGCCTTTCAACGTCCTCCTTCCCGATGTGGCCATTAGTATCATTCACTTGGACTTGTCATAATATTTTTTTCTCTATTTAAAGATTTCAAGTATACTCCGTATAGTCCTGAATTTTTCTATTAACTCCGGTCTTGATTGTCTAGTTCATAATTTGCATCTGCTGAGCCTCCCTCAGTGTTGGTTGTCTGCCTGCATAGCTTGTCTGTTTGAAGTGTGTGTGTGTATGTGTGTGTGTGTGTGTGTGTGTGTACATGAGTAGGGAAGGGAGTCCTGTGTATTTCTGATTCCACAAGGGTCCTGCAGAGGTGTGCTTTTTCAGAGGAAACATCTGAATCACTTGTTACCACTTCTGGCCTTGTTTTTAGTTTAATTCCTTAGATTGGACTTTGCATCCCACTTAGGTAGAATGGCACAGGCTTGGGGATTTTTCATTTTTTCTTTTTTTAACTGGGCCCAGGCAGAAGTCAAGCTCTCTCACCTCTGCGGGCTGGTGAGCAGTATCTGGTGCCCTTCTCATCATCGAATCATTAAGGCAGCTGTTCATTCTCTGTGCTCAGTCCCCGCCTTCCAGCCTCTGCAGCGTGAGGATACCACTCACGCAAACATCAACCCCCCCTCACCCGCCCCAGCTCCCGAGGTATCCACAGCCTCAGTTTCCCCTCAGTGCTCTGGACACAAGCCCCCTCTATTTCTGATACCTGCCAATTTCCTCTTCCCAGCTTGGGTGAGATCACATCTGATACATTTTATCCAGCATTACTACACATTTGGAGTGGGGTGGGCCTTGGCCACGTTAGGTCTGTTTGTCACAGTTACTGTAAACCACATGCTCACACCTTCCTACACAGGTGGCAGGCCGACCTTCATTTTATCCATCAGCAGATGTCATCAAGTCCGCTAGACTCCAGGGCCACAGGGCTGAGTGAAGAAACTCCATTTTCCCTGCCCTCCCAGAACTTAGCATCCAAAGAGCGAGGCTGACTTGAATCAGGTGGTCTAAGGAATCTGCGTAAATTCGAAGTTCTGGCAGATGTTGCTAAGGACGGGCACGTTGTTCTAAGGCAGTGGGTGCTCCTGTGGGGCCTGACTCTGCCAGCAGTAAGGAAAGAAGCAGCCAAGATGTCACAAAGGCCAGAGAACAGCTTAAGGAGGAGTTCAGTGCCAGGCGCAAGGTTGTCCCAAACGCTGTTCCTTAACCCCGTGCCCTGCCATTGCTGTGTCAGCCTGGTGATCTGGGAGTCCACTTTCTCTCTAACAGGTGGCAGGAGCTCAGGGTGATTAAACCCTACAGGTACAGGCTACAGAGGTGGGGTTAAATGGGGGGGGTGGCAGGGGCAGGATTTCCCCTGGCAGGGTGTCCTAAAGTGCTGGGAACTACCTCAAAATTGTGCCATATATGCTGTGAACGGCAAGAAAAAAAAGAAAAAAGAAAAAAAAGGATGTGAAAAACTTGTGTGAAGACCATCGTGCCTGGTATATTTGGACTAGCAGGAAGGAGGGGGAAAAAAAAGGTCAGAACTGTATTTCTTTTGCCCTCTGGTTCTAGGGCTGGGGATTTCTTCTTCCAGATGATAACCAGGAAAAAGGGCCCTTGCTTATTCTCTAGATAAAACTTCTGGTCGTTCTCATAGCCAGTGGAGTGATGAAGGGAAGGGTGATGAGGATTTGTCTTTTTAAGGGAAGAGCCCTGGGCTGGGAGGGCCGGGGTGCCCACTCTGTCTCCCATTGCTCCGTGGGACTGTGCATAAGGGGCGTGTGGGAGACAGGCCCCTGCTCTGTAAAATTAGGAGGTTGCTTTAAGGGACCCTTCTATCCCTGGCACCTAAAATGGGCTCCCCAGGGGAGATGGGCTGCTGATGAGGCTCCAGCTCCCCTGCATTTCCAGGGTTCCCAATGAGCTACAGTCCCTTGGGCCTCTATACCCAGATTCCCTGGGCTTTGGAGCAGCCCCCTCTTCACCTCCCCACCCCCCACTCCCACTTCCTGCCACTGATAATACCCAGAATCCAGCATCCTCCCTCGGAATTTTTCTCCTCCTCACATCCATCTCTGCAGCCAGCTCTGCCCAGTTGTGCCAAGAAAATGCAGTCTCTGCTCACAAAAATTCACTAACCTGCTGGGATGGGGGTGGGGTGGGGAAGGGGAGGCCCTGGTCTCTCTTTGGAACTTCCTTTTATGGACATGGATTGCCGTCCAGTGCCTGGCAGCCCTGTTCTCATCCAGGTCAGGCCCTGAGCCTCCTATGGATTCGCTGACCCAGCTCATCATCCTGGAGGCAGGGCCAGTGGAGTTGAAAAGTCAGAGCCTGTGGCAGGGCTGGGAGCCCGTCTTTCCCTCCTCCTCTCCTCCCCTCTCCCACCCTCCCCTGGGCCCACCTGATCTCTCCTCTCCACTTCCTGGGCGTGATTCACCCTCCGGCTCCCTGTCAGCATGGTAGGTATGTGTCATTTCCTTATGCTGGGGAGACCCAGACTTGCAGTGCACCCCCTCTCCGCCCTGTGACTGAAAGTGTTGGACCCTCGAGCCCACCGCAGCGTCCCATTAGGGGTTTGTTGTTGGGGTGGATGTATCACCTGTGGGAGGTGGTCTGTGTCTTCAGAGAGATGTGGGAGGAGCTGGGGCCTCTGACTGCCTGTATTGTCCTGTTTTCTTCCACCCCGCCACTGTCCCCCAGAACTGTTCTGCGCTCCCCTCACCACCACCCTCCCCACCAATGCTCCCATGGGATGCTTTGGCCTTGCAGGTCGCCCCTTTGCGCCAGCCTGCCCCTCCCTGGGGAGCCTGGTGGGAGGAGGCTGGGCCCTGGGCTGAGGCAGGACGGAACCACTTCGCAAGGGCCCCACATCACTGCCATCCAGGTCAGTGTTTCTCTGTCAGACCAGTGGCAAGCAGAGCCATCCCCTTGTGAAATCTAGAACCTCTAGGTGGAAATGAGGTTCAGTAAGTGCCGGCACTGACCCACTTCTTTGTGACAACACGCCCACAATGCCTGCATGGCCAGAGTTTGGCTGGGAATCCTTGTGATATCAGCTGCTGAGGCAACTCATCCAAGGATAGCAGCCTCTCCTTGTCCCCTAGTGGTGGCAATGGGGGGAAAGTACAGAGTACCGCACTGGCCCTGGGAGAGTCTCCCTGTTGGGATAGGGACTGGGATAAGGGCCAGCTCATCCCGTCAGACCATGGTCCTCTTGTGGGCTCTGACCCCACTCTGAGCGCCCTATCTTGAGCTAGTGGGACAGACCTTGCTGGAAGTATCTAGGGAGTGAAAGATCAGAAGATTTTGTCTTGTGAGACCTGTTTGAAGGGCTGACACACTTTAGAGTTGGAAAAAAACAGAAGGAGCAGAGAAGCTGTTTCCTCACATTGAGGGGCTCTCAGGTGAAAGAGAGAGGTATTTTGTTATTTGTGTGTCAGAAGGCAGTCCCAGGACATTACAGAGGAGTGTACTAGGGCTGAATATAAAAGAAGACTTTCTTATAATTGGAGCTCTGAGCAATGGAGCAGGCTGCTAGCATTTTGAGGTAACGAGTGCCTTATCACTAGAAGAATTCAGGCAGAAGGTGGCCGAGAGGGCCTCTCCCGCACACTGCTCAAGTCTGGACCCCCCTGGCCTCTGACAGCTCTTCCCACACCAACTAAGCCTGTGGAGTCTCTGATTCCCAGCGAGTGCTGCCCTCTCTCCCAATGCCACAGTGTTCCCAGAGCACGTCTTCATCTTTCTCATCACACACCCAAAGGGATGCCTGGCTGCCTCAGTCAGAAGAGCGTGAGACTCTTGATCTTGGGGCTGTGAGTTTGAGACTCACGTTGGGTGTAGAGATCACTTAAAATCTTAAAAAAAAAAAAAAAGGAGTTCCAGAAACTTCTACCACGTGCTCAGCTGGTACAGCCACTGGGGGAAGTATTTCTGTTACATGTTTCTGTGGACTCTTACTGGTCCCTCCACCCACCCCCAGTCCTGCAGGTCAAGATTACTCTCCCTCGTGCTGTGGAGGAGGAAGTAAGGAAATACCCAGGCCACTGCAGGGCAAAGATTAGACCCAGAGGCTGCCTTCCTGTTCCCAGGCATGGAGTGTCTGGGAGCCAGTCCCCACGTCCCTAGACGTGGGCTTCGAGCCGAATCCTTCAGGCAACTCAAATAACTGCCCATCATTGTCCCATTTTACAGAGGAGGAAGCCAAGGCTCAGAATCGCTGTAACTAATGCTGGCAGACTGGGTCCAAGGACCCACAGGGGTTCCCGCAGAACCAGGCAAGAGAGTTCCCAGTGGCTATGCAAAGGATAGAAACCAAACTCGAGCCAGCAGGAGGTGAGAGCAGAGTTGACTAAGAGGAGAGAGAGAGAACGCAGGTACGCAGTGTCCGGGAGACTCAGAAAGGACAGAAGGGAGTCTCATCTTTGTTTGGAGTCTGGGATTTTTACTGAGGATGGTGGTCTGGTGCCCACATCTTCTCAGGCCTCCAGAACCAGTTCGAGCAAGGACAAGGGTCCAGGGGTTATTCCTTGGAGCGCGGTGGTCTTGGTGTTGAGACATCTAGCGACAGTGGTCTGGAACAGGCATATGATGGCTTCTTCTGGTCATTCTCCCCTGGTCCTTCCTTAGAGACTGTCTGTCCTAGAGAAATCGTTAACTCCTTGTCATCTCTTACAAGGACGACATACACTGTGTGCATTATGAGGCATGTGTAAAGTGGGGGAGCATGTCCTCACAAGAATAGGAGCAGGAAATGGAGCAAAGAGCAGATTTTTGTGGAGTCCTTCAGTTTCCTTTGCTGAGAACGGTGTCTGTGACACACTAGGAAGGGGCAGGGCTGTCCTGTAGCTCTTCCACTGTGAGCTTCAAGGGACATCCCACAAGCATGCAGGGAGGGGCCCCGTGTAGCTGCAGATCTATAACCTGAGGGACTGGGCCAGGGCCTTTCAGGTCCATGCTCCTGGGTGAATGATGGTCTACTCCGTATGGTCCAGTCCTGTGCTAGATACACCTGGGACCGGGGCAGCGGGGAGTGTATAAGGTACTATCCCCAGTCTACAGGAAACCTACAGTCCAAAAGAGGGAGCATAGCATGGTCACAAAAAATAAGATGTGCCTCAGGGAGGAAGAGCTCATCCTATTGAGGGATGAGAAGGAAGCTTTATGGAAGAGATGGAACTGGAATGGGGCTTTGCAAAAAGGAGCGTCAACAAGGCAGACATGGGGGACATGGAGATGAGAATCATTGCATTCCGTGCCATAGTCATCAAACAGAATTGGGCCCATAAATTCTTGAGCTATTGTTAAGCAAGCGTGATTAGCCCTCCCACTATCTCTACCCATCCAGGTATGGCCCCGGTCCCAAATAGAACTTTCCAGCACAACCTTCTCATCCTCCAACTTGATGAATAGCCTCAGCAGGCTCCCGTTGACTGGAAGGTGGTAGGCGACACAGGTTCCCCTTCCAGTGGCTACCAATTCCCTGTGGATTCTACTTCTGACATCTCCCTTTATCTCCCCTTCATTGTTACTTCACATCTGGGGCGAGACTCTACTTCTTCTTATCCTAATGGATGCATCAGCCTCCCAGTGGCTGCCCCCAGGTCTGTCTTTGCACAACTGTCGGGTAGAGTCGCCTTTATAAACTTTGGCACTTTCAATCCCGAGCAAGCCTTCACTTTCTAGCTGTTCACCTGCATTCCTTCTGAGTTTTTTTGACAACGCTCCCCGCCCACCTCCTTTGTTGCCTGGGTGGCTCATCCTGTTAAGCGTTTGCCTAGGGCTCAGGTCATGATCCCAGGGTCCTGGGTCCTCCCTGTTCAGCGGGGAGCCTGCTTCTCCCTCTTCCCCTGCCCCCTCCCCCTGCTGATTCATTCTCTCTCTCTCCCTCAAATAAATAAATAAAATCTTAAAACAAACATACAAACAGGCCTATCCAAACACCCATGCTGCCCTCCCCGGTCAGGTGAGGGTACCCCTTTCTCTTTGGCCGCTCCCGTGTCTAATTCGATCTGTGCCTCTCTTGTAGCACTTACCACACTCCACCCTGTGGAATTCATCCACGGACGCGTCTGCCTGTCCAACTAGGTCGCTAAGTTCCTGCCTCACACTTCGCTTGCCTTTCTATTCTCTGTCCTGTCTGCCCACGCGGCGGGCACTCCGTGATCTTTGCTGACTGATGATAATCACAGCCCCTGGGGCCCAGCCCCAGGCTGAGGGTGCCCAGAGGAGACCCTGGGAAAGCAGCAGCATACAGAACTGACCCCTGGCGTGCAAAAGCACATGCTGTCTATGGGGGAAAAGAAAGAAAACAGTTCTGCACGAACAGGGACCTGCAGAAGCCCGGGTGGATTTCTCCTCAATGTAACGAAGTCCCATATGTTTCCTTGAAAGTTGGTGTGGTGTACGTCTCGGGAAAGAGACGGAGCTGCCGTGCCCTAGCTCTATGTCATCGAGAGAGTGATTGTAACCTCTGTGTGCCTCAGTTCCCCCACATGTAACACGGCAGGAGGACGGTAGTTCCAACCTTTCTGCTTTGAGAATTAAGTTCCTATTTGTGGCTGGCAGATTAAAAAGTCCTAATAGATGTCTGTTATTTTAAAGTTATCACTAGTGGTAGTCTGTGCCTCCCCGAAGGCAAGAAACACACATCTTTGAATGAGGGAGGCCAGAGATGCTGCTCAGGAGGGGACTGTTGGGCCGAGTGGTTGGAAATCGACCTTCCTGCCAAAGCCTCCAAAGAAACCCCTGGAGGGTTGAAATACAGGAAAAGGTAATGAGAGACTGCAGAGTCCAGAGAGACAGATCCCAAACAACCACCCCAAACATGCCTTCCATTTTTACAGCACTTCCCATCGATACTGCCCCAGAAGTACGAGAACTCCGGCCCTCGGTCCCGGCAACACCTCCCACATGTCTTCCTTACACTGCCACATTCCAGACGTACCAACAAAGCTCCTCAAATGCTTTTTCAAACACAACAGTGACCCACCTGATATCCAATCCCTGTGATCCACAGAAAATGTGGAACCCAAAGGCAAGTCAAGACGAGAAACTTGAGTCTTACGATGACCCGAATCCTATTCTACAATATCTCGGGGTACTGCATCCCATCCCTGACCCTAGGGTTAGTTCAACCTGCCTGAGGACAGGCACCCTCTCAGCACTCTCCACCCCATCAACCTCTCCATCTGCCACAATCTGATTAGGTACCCCCATGAACTCATATGCTGAAACCCTGCCCCCCCCCAGGGTGATGGTGTTAGGATGGGGGGGGGGGGCTTTGGGAGGTGATTAGGTCACAATAACAAACTCTCGTGAATGGGATCAGTGCTCTTACAAAAGACAGGCCAGCAGGCTCCCCTCCATAACGTAAGACACAGTAAGAAATCTGTACCCCTGGAAGGGGGCCCTCACCTAACTGTGGCGGCACTCCAATCTCAGACTTCCAGCCTTCAGACTGTGAGAAATAAATGTCTGTCATTTATAAGCCACCCAGTCGGTGGGTTTCATTAGAGCAGCCCTACCAGACTGAAATACCAATCCAGTGTGCCCCCAGTGCAAGTCACCTGCCCCCAGCGGGGAGGCTGTCTGCTTTGTCCAGGGCTTTGGACGAATTCCCACACCTCCTCCTTCCCAGCTTGCAAGTTTTATGCTAATCTAGTTTATTTCCTAGTAAAGGTAACAGTCTCTGCAGACAATATCCGACTTCTAGATTTGGGTTCCCCGGGTCTCAAGGTGGTGGGCCAGTCCTTGCCTAATTAAACTGAGGAAGTCTTTCGGCTGCCTAGACCAGAGTCTGCCAGAAATCCTGCAGGGTTCGTTAGATCATTCTAGGTCAAGATCAGAACAGGCAGAGGCTTCTAGCCTCCTGCATTTCCCCTCAGTTACCTAATCTCACTCCTGGGGAGAGAGTTCCTGAGCGGTTCCCGTACCGTTCAGCCTTTGCAATATGCAAATAGCTTGTGACTGAGCCCCGGTCCCTTGGGCAGTCAGGAAGTCCCCATTTAAAACTTCTGAGTTTGTAGAGCTGAGGCCGAGGCCGGGGGAGGATCCTGCCAGCTTGGGGGCTCCAGCTCTAGTCTGTCAGGGGGCTTTGGTGTTTGTGGGTCTGAGTTTGTGGAGAGGAAGGGATACTGCTGGGCAGGAAGGGAGGTTAGGGACTGTGCCCAGGGGACTGGTAGGCGGCAACCTACGAAGTAACACTGGGTGCAGAGGAGAGGAAAGGGGAGGCTGGATGCCGGCTTACTGGCATTTGAAGCCTCAGTTCAAAGAGGTAGAAGTTCGCTGAAAACAAGTTCTCTAAAATTCTAGAAAGGTCTGGGCCTTTCCCATTTTTGGAGGTTCTCTGGATTAAAAAAGTAGAAATATCAAAATAAGGCAACAAATATCTTGATGTATTTTAAATATTTACCTTCACTAATTATTAGTTTTAGACACACACACGTGCACTAGCACACATACACGCACACACGGAGAGACTTCACGAATGGACTTGTTTGGAAGTAATATCAGGGGCTGTTTATCCTCTGTGGCCTGAGCCCAGAGGCCCTCTTGGCTTTGGGAGTGGCCCAGCCCTCCCTGAGAGATCCCCCTCCCCTCTGGAGGAAGCAAGGGGAGGCAGGTGGGGGCCCGTAATTCTGGGCAGTTATGAAGTGCAGAGCATGTGCCCTGGAAGGTGGAGATGGGGAAGCACGGAACAAATCAACCGTGTGAGTGTCTGGGCTTGTCTGGGTGTCCCTGCTTGGCCAAAGGTCTAGCTAGACAGGGACACTCACCCCCGCACGTGCAGTAGGCATTGGTGGGGAATCTGTCGTCAGCGTCTTGTTGAGTTCTCTTCTGGAGAGAGGGGACAAAAGCGGGTCCTACTGAATGGGACGTGGTGGAGTCAGGCCCCAGTCAGGCCTACGTTGTGGGTGGGATCGACCTTTCTGTGGGCCCAAACTCACCCTGTTCTCGTTACTAGTTCTAGGGAGCTCGGGACCATAGTCTCACTCCGGTGGCTCTTTTGAGGGCTGATGCCCATGTTGGCTTGTTTCCAAGGGAGGTAAGGGAGGGGAAGAGTTTTTTCCCCAAACTGCTTGTCTCTCTGCTCCCTTCCCACGGAGCCCGCTTCCCAATGAGGCTTCCCTCTTAGCATTTTGCCCTTGGTCTGCCGTGCTCCGTTCAGCAGGAATCCCCCATCCTTGACACCCAACCAACCTCTTGATTTCCATCCACTGATTCCCTCACCTTGCCCCTTGGCTATAAATCCCCAGCTGGCCCTGCTAGGTCTGGAGATGAGGCTACACTCTCTCCCCATTGCAATAGTCCTGAATAAAGTCCTCCTTGTTGGTTCAGCAACATCTGCTACGTTGCTTTTCTTTGTGACCGCACCTGTATACACGCAAACTCTTAACAGAGCGTGCGTAACAAATGCGGGTTCTGTTGGGTTGTCTCATTATCTCTCCTGTGCTCAGAGAGGCTGCTCGGAAAGGCTATGGAGGTCTGGGGACAAGAGAGCCATCTGTCATCCCTGGCCATGGGACCCCCTGTCAGGGAAGAGTTGAACACAGTCCCTGGGGCTGCAAGTGACTGAGGGGCCCCTCTCTTTGCTCTGCAGCTGGTCAGCTGTGTATTATGTCCTGGGGGCTCTGGAAGGAGCCACTACTGCCTCTGGCTGGGAGGAAGGAGGAGGGGAGCTGGCAGGGCAGGAGGAGAAAGGCCCCCAGGAGTGTCTCCCTTCTAGGCTCTGCTCTTTTCCCTTGGAAAGGACTGTTCTAACCTTGGTTCCTGCAGAAGCACTCTCTGTCATTAGAGGCGGTTCTCAGCATATCTATTTTGGAGCTGCAGCTGGTTGCTTCTCAGAATAAACAGAGCTGTGATATTGGGATAAAAGAAGAAAGGAATATCTTCTCTTTATGCCCTCCCTCTTCTCAGTGGTTTCCAACCTGCACTTCCCTCTTCTCAAAGGCCCTGCCCTAAGACCCCTTGCCCCTCACTTCCTGCCCTGTAGCTCCCATACTGCCATCTTGTAATCACAGGATCCCCTCCCAAGCACATAGGGGCCCCTTTTCTGGCCAATCTCTGTGCGAGGCTCAGGGGCTGTAGGGCCTGCCAAGAACTCAATGTCAAGCGACACAGAGTTCGTGGAGTAGGGACCGCCACCAAAGAGCATAAGAGCTGATCCAGCCTCCAGGGTTTTGCTGGAGCAACTGAGGTCCTCGCCGGGGATGTGCTGTGCTCTGCATCTCAGAGCTCCTGGGGGTCAAGGAAGGAGCTGGAACACGCTGACTCTGCAGCCTTCCTCTTACCTTAATGTGTCGTGGTGCGGATGGTTGTGTTGTACTGCGGTCATTGACAAGGGAGCTTGGTGCTTCAGGGACAGAAGGAGAAGTCAGATATTGTTTGTTTTGGACAAAACAGATGTAGGGGTTCCCCAGTGTATTTTTCGGACTAAAATGGCTTCCCTGAGGGAGCAAGCAATCAGGGATGTTTTCCAGATACTTGGGTTTGGGAGGGTCTGGTTGTTAAGGAGCAGATGAAGAGACTTGTGTATGTGGCCCCATTCGAGGCCAAGTTACTCATTGTCTGTTGCTGTGCTTTCCAGCCCGAGTGGGTCTGACAGCGCCCCCATGATTGTGCGAGCTTTCGCCTCGTTTTGGTCTGTCTGGAGCGCTTCCTTCACCACCTGCGTTTATCTGTCGGCCCGCTGTGTGGTTTGACCCACATGGGGTTACAGAGACAGACCCTAAGGAGGTGGTAGTCTCTGCGAATTGTGCAGGTCTCCTCCGAAGTTCTTCCTACTCGGGGCGCAGAGCGGTCAGCCTCACCTCCGTTCCGCTGGCCTCTCTGCGTAGATGCCAGACCAGCCCGTGTGTTGTGTTAACCTGAAGCAGCCCTGGGAAAAACCAGGTGAACCAAGACCACTGCAACAGGTTTCCTCTCTTGCTTTTGTCTTTATTTTTAAAGACGAAGCTGTGGTTAGACTCTCAAATTAGTCTTTAGAAACCTTCGTGGATGGCTTGGTAGCAAAGCTGTCAGTGTGGGGCTGAGTGAGGCGTACTGGGCCATGAAGGAGCTGCCCTCGGGGGCATCCCTGTGGGCTGAGAGGAGCTGTAGGTGCGAAGGTCAAGATGAGGCACTGGAGAAGGGCCCGTGTCTTCCACGTGCCATTAGAGGGGCCCGAGGATCAGGAATTTGGGTTTTGAGCTGAAGTGAACTTGGGGTTGTGTCTCAGCTCCACCATTTCCTCATCCTGTGACCTTGGGCTGCTGATTTAGTGCCGCGGAGATTCCATTTCCTCATGTGTAACAAGGGGATATTAATAGTATCTATTTAAAAAAAATTCATTCCTTAATTCAAGGTGTAAATTATTGAATACCTCCTCCTTGTAAACACTGGACCTGGCACAAACTACAGTGCTGGGAAGGCCTCTGTCCTCATGACACTAATGTCTCCTGGTATATTGATTATATAGGGAAAAAAATTTTTTAAATATATATATAAAAATATAAATAATTTCAAGTATATTTTTATGAACTTATATATAAATATATAAAATTTATAAATATATGTTGCATATTTATTAATACATGTATTTGTGTTATGTTATATATAAGAACATATATAAATTTATACAATTTTCATATATACAAATAATATATAAACAAATATAAATA
The DNA here is from genome assembly GCF_963455335.1 of Martes martes. NCBI lineage: Eukaryota > Metazoa > Chordata > Mammalia > Carnivora > Mustelidae > Martes > Martes martes. The sequence continues at coordinate 59,735,635 of NC_137889.1, read as the reverse complement.
AAATATATAAAAATTTATGTACATTATTTTTCTTTTTTTAAAAGATTTTTTTATTTGACAGAGAGAGAGAGCAGAACGAAAGAGAGAGCAGGAAGGGGCTCGATCCCAGGACCCTGAGATCATGACCTGAGCCAAAGGCAGATGCTTAACAAATTGAGCCACCCAGGCCCCCTGTAAATTCATATATATATATATATATATATATAAAAAACTTAACACCATGCTTGAAACACAAAAAGTGCTTGATAAATGGTAGTTGTTATTGTTATTATATTCAACACCGGAAATATGATATAAATGATCAGGCAAGAACAAAAAAAGTGGTTTTCATATGATACAATGTTTAGTTTCTTCCTGAAATTTGTAGCTGTCTTTTCTTTCGGTTAAAGAGAGTGTCTTACTCTCCCGAAGAAACAGAACCAATAGTATATATGGATCAGCAACAGCAAGCTGGAGACCCAGGAGAGTCCACAGGATAGTTCCAGAATGAAGGCCAACCGGCCCAAGACTCAGGAAGAGCTGAAGTTTGCATTTGAGTTCAAAAGGCAGGAATCTGTTCAAAGCCACACTTGAAAGGGTGGCAGGCAAGAAGAACTCTTTCATGTTCAGAAGGAGGTGAACCTTTTTAATCCTAGTAGACCTTCACCTGATTGCATGAGGCCCACCCACATTAGAGACAGCAATCTGCTTTACTCAATGTACTAACTCAAATGTTAATCTAATCCAAAAACTTTACAGAAACACCCAGAATAATCTTTGACCAAATATCTGGACATCCCATAGCCCAGTCTAGCTGACACATAAAATTAACCAGCACAGGGAGCCATGGCTAGAGAATGCTATAGCTGAGAAAGCCCTTGGGTTGCCGGGGTACTGAGTGACCACCCTGTCCTGAAGGGGAGAGGAACCCTGGCTGGGATTGGCCCTCTTGATGGAATGCAAATAGTTGTCCCGGGGCTCAAGCCATTCCAAAGACATGTTTTTGTTAGTTTACACAATGTTTTGTAAATTTATCCCAACATTTAAAGATTAAAAAGTTCACATTAGAAATCTGAATGTCCTGGGATGCCTGGGTGGCTCAGTTGGTTGGGCCACTGCCTTCGGCTCGGGTCATGGTCCCGGGGTCCTGGGATGAGTCCCGCATCGGGCTCCTTGCTTGGCAGGGAGCCTGCTTCTCTCGCTGCCTCTGCCTGCCTCTCTGCCTGCTTGTGTGTACTCTCTCTCTGACAAATAAATAAATAAAATCTTAAAAAAAAAAAAAAAAAGAAATCTGAATGTCCAGCTTCTCATGAAACACTAGAAGCGGGCCTGTGGGGCTCAGGCGTCCATTTTTCCATGGCAACCATCAGCAGAGGTGCCTTGAGTCCTGGTAGGAAAACTCGTTCCCCTCCAGCTAGGGAGGCACTTCCTAGACCATGTCACCTTGTCCTGGATGCTCAGAAGGAAGACTCAGCCTGCTCCTTCCAGCCCCTTCCCCCTCACAGGACAGCCATGCTCCACTAACCCCGAGATTGTGACCAAGTCTGCTCACCTTTCTGAGATTTCACATTCAAAATCTCATGAAGAACTAGAAGTGGTCACATGGAGTTCAGGCATCTTTTTAGGTCCAGGTCCTATCTTCTTCAAGCTTGACTCTCAGAGATGGGCCTTAAATGAGATCCGCTAGAGCCAAGGAATTGCAAAAAGCTTGATTCTCAACTTCTGGGGCACAAGGAAGGAACTGGAGGTGTTTAGATAGGAGAAGACATGCCCCTAAGGGAACCGAGAACTGCTCCAAAAATAGATGAAGGGTTGTCATATTGAAGAAGGAAGAACTGAGCTCATTTTGAATGTCCCCAGAGGCCAAGATTCCAACCAGGGGCCAATAGCTGAGAGAAGTCATGTTTGTGGTGAGCATAACACAGACTTTTCTAGCTCCTTAGAAGCAGAGAAGACTGGTGCCCAAGGCAGTTAAGACCCCATGGGCTGAGGGGGCCGTGGGGACCGTGAGGGGCGTTCCTTTGCCATACTGGAAGTTGACCAGGTTAGGGGTTCAAAACCTTTCCTGTGGGAGGTACACACAGACAATGAATGTATCTGTACATCACCTGAAAGATAGACTGCCAGGGATGTGAACCCCACGGGCCTGGAGGTAATGACCACGGCAGACCCAATTTGAGAAGACTCAGGATTTGTTTTAAGCAGGATTTGTTTGGTACAGCTCGCAGACACTGAGATGATTCTTGGAGGAAGTTTATACTCATGAGTCCCAAGAAACAGGAGGCAGAGCATGCCAAGCAGGGGGATCCCATTGAGAAGCCCCAGTGTAGGTCAGGGGGCACAGGGAGAGGGGAGAAATGTGGCCATGAGCCTCTAAGGTGTTTTCCTTGGGAAGGGATGGTGAAGCAGGGAAAGCAGGTCTAGAATTATTAGCTGGTTGGAGTAATTTCAGCAGGCTCTGGGGCACAGGGACTGTCCCTAGTTGTGTGGTACCTGTCCCTGGGGTGATTAGAGCAGGTGGCTTGGCCCAAAGAGCGAGAGTCCAAGAAACGAGGTGATGGGTGGTGGAGCTCCAGATTGGTTGGTTTGCGAATGAAAGTCATGCTCTGGAGAACTGGCTAGCACAAGTCCCTCCAGAGTCAGCAGGGCCCCAGAGGTCAAAGCGCCAAGCACAGAAACTAGGAAACATGGTTAGGACAAGGCCCGGCCCACACACCCTGAGGGGATCCTTTTCTTCAGGTGCACCAGGAAGAAGTTTCCATGGCCTTCCAGCCCCAAGGTGCTATGGTCAACACCTCCAGCCAGAAACACCCTGAGAGTCCAGGCTTTCTCTCTGTCTGTACATAGGGGACTCTAGGCTCAGAGAGGTGAGCAGATTTGTTAACAGTCTCGGGGTTAGTGGAGCATGGCTGTCCTGTGAGGGGGAAGGGGCTGGAAGGAGCAGGCTGAGTCTTCATTCTGAGCATCCAGAACAGGGTGACATGGCCTAGGAAGTGCCTCTAGCCTGCAGCATTGGGGTTCCCGGGGTAGTGGGAAGAGGGGAGCACTGCAGTCCCTACCAGGACCGTTCTCCTGGTTCCCCGTACCCTGCCCCAGATGCACAAGGAAGACTTAGAGCTAGAAGCAGCCTGGATGAGAACACCACAGCTCAGTCCTAGCTTTGTCTGCCTGGCACGGAGCATCGGACTTGAGCAGCTCATTTCCCTCCTTGCATCAGCCTCATCGGCTGTGATGCATTCCTTCTCAACCTGCAATATAACACCCTTCCTGCTGGAATGAAGATTGCTGTTCCATTGTGCCCTCCCTGCCCCAATACACCATCATTTATTCTGATGGGTAGATCTCGAATAGGCCTCCTTATTTGCATACCCCTGAAAAGAAACCAGGGTTTGGGAACCACCAGACTGGGAGATCTCCTAGACCCCCTCCAACGTGAGATCCCACACCATCCTGATCCTCTGGGCTGGTCCCTGTGGGGCCATTCAGAGCAGCATACCGGGGAGGCAGTGGAGCAGAAATGACTTCTCGGAGTTCACAGCTACCAGTTAGGGGAGAGGAGGAACCAGAAGCCAGATCTCCTGCCTGTGTCAGGCTGCTCAAGCCGCCCTCACAAGAGACCACCACCTCGGTGACGTCAACAGCAGACCTTTGTTTCTCACTGTTCCAGAAGCTGGAAGTGCAAGATCAAGGTGTCCGCAGGGTTGGTTTCTCGCGAGGCCTCTCTCTTGGTGCACAGATGGCGGTCTTCTCACTGTGTCTTCACCCCAGTCTTTTCTCTGTAGGCAGCTGGTGTTTCTCTGTGAGTCCAGATTTCCTCTCTTTATAAGGACACCAGTCATCCTGGATTAGGGCGCACCCGAATTAGGGCCTCCATTGACCTGTGATAGGACCTCTTTAAAGGTCCTATCTCCAAATACAGTCAATTCTGTGGTCTTGGGAGTTGGAACTTGAACATGCAAAGCCTGGAAGCCTGCCTGGTGGGGTCGTGTTCTTTCCTGTGCTCCTCACACCTCTCCCCTAGCAGGCCTCTTCTCCCCCACTCCATGGGATGCGCTCAGTGCTGCAGGTGCAGGTGAGCCCTGCATTTACTGAGTGTACTGTGCCCATCCACATCCAAGGCCGTGTTCTACCCATATGACCTGTTGGTTCCCAGCAGGGCCATGGGCCATGGCAGTGAGTGGGGCAGCCTGTACTCGGGGTTCATTCCCCTCACTTGGTACACAGCCATGTGCAATTAGACACATGACAAACAATGGCGATGCTGATGGCGGTGATGCTGACAGCTGAGAATAGAACCCAGGAGTGGGAGGTTAGTCTGCTCTGCCCATGCTGTGGGGACCAGCCAGCTTAGCACAAGGATGAGCAGGGACTAGAGTTCAGAGTAGACTCAGTGGCCAAACAGGAGGCACAGTGGTGATTGTAAGACTCTGGGAGAACATCTTAGGGGATGCACCTTCAAAGCCTGTGTGCAGCTCTAAAGTCCGAGGAACCTGAGACCAGAGCCAGAGAGCTGGGAACTTCAGGGCTGACCTGGGCCAGCTTGACTGCCCCCCTACCCAGTGCCCCTGCTGAAAGACTGAGTGGCCTCTGGGGGTGTCCGCTTGCCATCACTGATGTCAGCCTGGCTCATCCAAACTCATCCATTGAAGTGGGCATTAAATGTGTATTAAATGTGTATGGACGGCAGGCAGTCCTGGTATGAAATACGTAGGAACAGCCCACCCCACCTCAAATTGTCATGTGTCTCTGCAGTCCTGTGTTGAGAACCAGAACTGGCTGTGCAAAGAAGGAGTGGGGGGGCGCAGCTCAGGTGAGGCAGCTCCCCAGGCAGCACCGGCACCTGCCAGGAACAGCTGTAGGAAAATTCCTTGACCACATCATAGAAAGGGACTCTCCGGTACTAAAAATAGCCCCAAACTGGAACCAGCGGGTTGCCTTTGACAAGACTGAGTCGCTTGTCTTCGAAATGTTTGCGTAGACGCTTGAACCAGAGGAAAACAGATGAGTTGTGATCATGACCAACCCTTGACGTTAGGGGTTCCAGATTCACCAAGTGTGGTTCTATACGTTATTTGTGTTAATCTTCGTAATAGGGAAGATAGCGTTCTTACCTCCAGCTTGGGTGGGTGAGCTCGCTGAGGTTCAGGTTGGTAACAGGATTTGTTCCAGATGTGTTGACTGGGCAGGAGAGACCTGGAAGTTGTGCTTCTTCTTCTCCCTAATGTGGCACAAACCTGCCCCTCCTGGAAACCTCCTTTGGCTGCCAGTTGGGAGGCCATTATTCTGACCCTTTTTCTGCATTCTGTTGAGTGTGGGCCTGTACCCTTTCGGAGCCAGCATCCCCTGCCCTGTAAAGGGACCAGCACCCCCTCTAGAGAGGAGAGAAAGGAGACTGGGCAAGTGCTTTGTGAACTGCCACTTGGTCCTCCGCGTGTGAGGAAAGAGTCCCTATTTAAGGTCACCTTTGAAAGTAGATGCCCTGTCTACCACATTCGGGGCAGGCAAGCATAGGCTTGGGTTGGAAGAAGCTTCTCCCTCATGGTGGGCAGGGTGAGGTAACTATCAGAGAGGTATTGGGTATGGGTGAGGAAGGTTCTAGAGAACAAAGGCTTCCACCCCTGTGTGACTCTGTACCTGACCTGGCTGGTGTCATCTGCATGATCGGTGTGTAAGGGATCGCTTGGTCTCTTGTACTTGCCAGGGCATTCACCCGGGTGACATGGGCCTCCCAACAAAGGTTTCAGGGCTGTGGTTTTACCCTTCAGAGGGCCTCTGTGCTCGTTCCCACAATCAAGAGTCCAGCTCTGTGTCTTTGGGGAAGTCACTCAACATCTCTGGCCTCATCTACAAGACAAGGGAGGTAAAAACTCGATTAGTTATAAGGCCCTTCAGAGCTGATTCTCATCACTGGTGAGTTTATCATTTTAGTTGATCTGTTTTCCTTGACATCAATATCCCACGTCATTCCTTTTTTTTTTTTTTTTTCGGTCTATTTTTCTACCCCTCACGTTTTTTTTTTTTCTCGGCCTCTCATTTCCCCTGCAAAATCCCAGGAGATTGCCTGTAGCTAATGATTTTAGCTCCCAGAATTTTAGATCCAAGAGGGCACTTTGGGAAGCATCTAATCTGGTCCTGCAGCTTTACCCTGGAGTTCAGGGCCCCTGAGAAGTATTTTGGGGGTTCCGCCAACATTGAAGCATTTTCTGCCAGACAATGAGGAGTTAAACTGCCTCAGGAATCGGGCTATCACTTTTAACAGTTTGAAATATTCATGCTTTAGACTTTGTTGGAAGCATGTTCCTGTCCCCTAATCTCTTCACTTTCTCTGATGAGAAACCTGAGGTCCCCACAGGTGAGGTGAGTTGGCCACGTTATCGAAGGATCATTATGGCGCTGAAGTTGAATGTGATTCAAAAGACTTAAACAGTATTGTTTTTTGTGTGTGCATGTAAAGGATGAGAAAATTCTCAGTCAACAGAAGGAAAGAATAGAATGAGGGGTTGCGGGGAGCTCCGGAGGCTCTTGAAGACCTCCGTGTGGACAGAACAGCCACCAGGAGGGGAAGGGCCCCAGGGCTCACTCCTCTCACCCCCTGCCACAGAGCACTGTCTGGGTTCTGCTGCGCTCTCTCTCCCTCCCGCCTCAAGTCTGTGGTGAAGCTGTGGAGAAGTGGGTTGCTGTTCTTTTTTCTGACTTCCTGTGTGCTTCGGAAACCTCAATGAAATAAGAGCTAAAGGCAGAAGGGGCCAAGGACTGTTATGTCAAACATAGACTTATCCCTGGCCTGGGGAATGGGGCGGCCCAGGTTTGTGATGTTTACGGACCAGAGCCCAGGATTGTAGCCCCTGGGCTTCCCACTGGGCTGCTAGGGAAGTCACCTGGGGCTGGAAGTAGGTGATGGGCACCTCAGTCCTTTCAGGCGTGGCTCCAGTATAGCTGTACAGATAGCCCAAGTGATTTTTAAGAACTATTCATCATTGAGGCCAAACCCATTAAAAGGGAAAACTCAATTACCTTTTTCCAGTACAGCTGGTACATTTGCTCCGTGCCTCCCTTTCTGCCTACAACCTCCTTGCAACCATGGCAGCGTGTTTGTGTAGCGGGTATGCGTATAGTCTTCCGAGTTTTTAATATGACCTTGATTGCAGAAGCCTAAGCAGGCTCCTTATCAGTTACCTTTCTGGGCAGACAGGAATCAATGAATGAGGGCAGCTCTGTGCCTCCATGAGAAGGACAGAGCTATGGGGAAACACCCTGCATTTCTTTTCTCTTTCTATTCCTTTTTTTTTTCTTTTTAAAGATTTGTTTATTTGTCGGAGAGAGAGACAGAGCACAAGCAGGGGGAGCAGCAGGCGGAGGAAGAAGCAGACTCCCCGCTGAGCTGGGAGGCCCACGTGGGGCTCCATCCCAGGACCCTGGGATCATGACCTGAACCCAAGGCAGACACTTAACCAACTGAGCCACCCAGGTGTCTCTCTCTCTCTCTCTCTCTCTTTTTTTTTTTTTTTTTTTTGATGACACATTGCTGAGCCCATAAGCCCCCATTCTCAGGGCCTCCTATTCAAAAACAGTGTCCCATAGCAGACCCTATGGGTCAGTTCTTTCTTGGCCTAGCCTGGACACCTGGCTTAGTTTCTATGCCTGACGTGGGAGAGACCTTTCCCTTCCATAGCTCTTTTAAAAAGGTAACAGTAGGGTGCCTGGGTGGCTCAGTGGGTTAAAGCCTCTGCCTTCAGCTCAGGTCATGATCCCAGGGTCCTGGGATCAAGCTCCGAGTCGGGCTCTCTGCTCGGCAGGGAGCCTGCTTCTCTTCCTCTCTCTCTGCCTGCCTCTCTGCCTACTTGTGATCTCTGTCTGTCAAATAAATAAATAAAATCTTTAAAAAAATAAATAAATAAAAATTAAAAAAAAAAAAAGGTAACGGTAATTTTGCCTTCCTTTGGGCTCAGAAAATTTGGGGTTGGGTTTCCCTTTGTGTTTTATTTTGTTCTTCTACCAGGGAAGAAAAAGATCCTCCCCCAGTTGGAGTAGCATTTGGGAAGATGACTCTAGGCTGGGGGTTTTTCTCACCGCCACACTCGGCATTCCCGACCATGGCTGGAGTTTTAAAAAGACCAGCATTCCCTCAAATTTTCTGAGCTCTGAATAACTGAAACCACCTGTTTCTTCTGTTTCTGTCCATTTCCCAATAATGGGCTTGGGTAACAAGAGACTGAAACAGAAACCACTTCTGTGCTCTGAAGTAAAGGCTCAGAGACACCCAGGAAGTTCGCATGTTTGAGAACGAGTTCTAACTCTAGGACCTGCCTGGTAATGAGAGGCCTCCAGACAGGGAATCAGGAGACCACGGTCCCAGCCAAGAGTCCTCCTGTGTCAGCCTCTTTGAAACTCAGTTCTCTCCAGTGAGACAAGGGCCAAAACCGCTGTCCCCCCCCCCGCACCTCTGCTGCCTGTGGGTGAGTATCAGAATCACCTGGGATGTCAGTAAAAAGTACACGTGGCTGGACCCAGCCCCAGAGGTCTCCACTCACTAGGGTGGGACTGAGCCTTGCAATGTGTCCATCTATTTATGTCTACGTTGTTACTGAAAAATTATTCAGATACTTGTTAAAGATGGTAAGGAGGACTTTATCTAGGAGGATATAGCCATGGGGTTTTGCTGTAGGGGGAAGTCATGAAAATAAAACGAGGAAGAGTAGGGATTGATAGCTAAGAAGCAGGGTGGGGAATCAGTGGATGGAAAAATTGCTCAGAGTGTCGGGTAATTCTTTTCTGAAGGGACAGAATAGGATTGCTGCTGAAGGCGGGCCAGGGCAATCTGATATTACCTAGGTGATGGGGATGGAAGGGGGGCAGTGGGAAATTCAATCAGATATCAAGAAAAACCAGCTGCGGAAGGTGGGGAGTTCTGGTTAAGGCCACCTAGCAGGAGTCTTGCTGAAGACGACTCCATGAGGACAGAGGCGGAAGCCGAAGCTCAGGGCTCGTCGAGCGGAGGGCTCAAAGGAAGCCACTGAAACGTGGTCAGGGAGAGAGTCTGTCCATACACGTACGGACACGTGTGCACACAGCCAGGGTGACGCAGCCGTGGGACCAGGTGCTGTCGAGACCGTATTGTAGGTCCAACAGCCTGGCCTTGTCACGATTAGGATCCAGAACCCAAAGGACAGTACCAGGAGGTGTCTACGGGCTGAGCGAGGCTGCCTCCACAGGCGGCCCCGGGCCCTGCATCACTGCAGGGTGTGGGGGTAAAGAGCCCCAGCTCTGCTCTCTACTTGCTCTGTGGCCTTCCGGAAGTCACTCGGCTCAGCCTCACCTCCCTCATCCGTGGGATAGATGATAACAGTACCTACCTTTTGGGTGTGTTATGAGCACTGAATGGGCTCACTGCACATGTGAGGTGTTGGCCTAGGGTCAGCTTCAGGAAATGCTATTAGTTCTAGGAAGTGAGCCCCTTGGTGTGCATGCAACGGTGGAAGAAGGAAGAGGACACGCAGTCAGGGTCCCAGGGCCGTGGGGCTCCCTGCCGTGCGGCCCACGCTCTGCTCTCTCAGAGGACTGTCTGCAGTCGCAGAGAACTGTCTAGTCCTGGGGCTCTCTCCGCAGATTTACTGGGCTATCTCTCCTCCCTATTCACCCCCGATCCTGAGTGTAGAGAAGATCCAGAAATCTGGATTTCCGGGGCCTGTTTGCTCTCTCTAGTCTCACTTTGAGGCCGGGGATTGGCCCCTCTTCAGGGCTACATGCAGAGCCCAGAAAGGAGGGTTGTGTCACAAGGCAGGTCGAGGTGGACAGTGGAGAGAGGGCTGGCTCCCCTCCCTGTGGAAGTCACTGACTTTTTTCATATAGTTAACCAATTGAACAGTCGAAGAACTTAGGATCCTTTATCTGTATGTCATTCATAATGTAGATGCGTTTTTATGTCGTTATAATCAGGATGTGAACTTTGTTCCCTGTCACTTTGCATCTTTATACAAATGTTTTCATGTACTACCAGTGCTCATATTTTAATCGAGTTTATCATTATCGGTAGTGCCTAGAATCCCCGTGCCCCACAGGCAGCGCTCTGAGGATTTTGTTCTGATTTTACGATCTCCCTGCTATAAATAGTACAGGTGTGAACATCTTTGTGCACATGATCCATGCTCTCCCCCATTGGAGGTATGGGGTGCGTTTCCCCAAGTTGGGGGACCAGGTCCGTACATGGGACTCGCTTTATATTTTAACCAGCTTGCCTTCAGAAAGCCAGTTCTGAATCACCTGGCAGTTGTCCCGGTTTCCTTTCAAGGCCGTAAGCATAAGATTTTATTCTTTTTCTCTTGGTTTCTTGGCTTATATAGCCGATTTGTAGTGGTGCCTCAAAGTTGTTGTCATTAGTATTTTTCACTGCTGAGGATTTTTCCATCTATTTTTCATTTCCTCGAGCCTCACACACAGGTGGCATCCTGTTTGCTTGACGGGGAGTCTAAATTGCTGTTTCATCCAATCCGCATTAAAACGAAAGCTGATGGCTGCAGGGTGCATGTGGGGGCCCGTGTCATGTTTAATGGTTTTGATATCTGTTTACATAAAGCAAATTTGTGTCCCAGATTTACAAAGAGGAGCAGATCGGGGATTGGCAGGTGGGGAAGCTTTTTCAAGAGGATGTTTTAGCTGTTTTCAAGGTGGTACTAGACGAGGGGGCCAACTGTTAGCATTGACTTAGTACTTTCCCAATGGAAAAAAAAGGCGATTTTTTTTATTGTGGATGTTTACGGTCGATTTTTTTTTCCTGTTTATTAAATGTGTCCTAAGAGATAACTTAAAAATAAAAGTGGATGTCACCATCATTGTTACACATATTAATATATCTAATGCTGGTGTTCCTTTTCGTGCTGCTGGCTAGAAGGTGATAAGCTTACATGTAAGTTTCTGTTTGGGGCCACACAGAAAAGCAGCGTTCATTGGAGCTGTCACCTCTGGCACAGAAATACCCTGGATGTGAGGAGACAAAGCCGGGGCGGGGGGTGCTCCTAGGTGGGATTGGAGCTGTCAGCGCCAACTTGCATTTGTTGGGTTAAAATGGGAAATCCGAGTTCTGGTCCTGCCTTTGCCACTTAATAAAGGTGAGCCGAGGCAAGCTGCCCGGTCACTTTTCCTCATCCTCAGAATGGGAATGACTTCTGCCTTGCGAGATGTCAGCAAGATAGCAAGAGTACAAATACCCTGGAGACTAAAAATACTCTGCACATGCAAAGACCCTCTTCCCTCCTGTCTGTCTGTTGCACGTTTTTTAATCCTTGACTTGGATGAAAGAGTGGGGTCCCTCTTTTGCACTGGCAGCCCTACAACCATTTGAAACCAGCAGTCCTGTCCTCACTTCCCAGGGCTCCACTCTCCTGTCCCTCCTGTGTCATGAGACAGAGTTCCCAGGCTCCCAGGGCTCTGAATGTCCTCCTCCTAGAATGTGGCAGCCTGTCAAACCTCAGGGTCCCTGGGCCAGTAGTGCTGTTGATGTGGTCATGTCTATGCAGAGCCCTGGGGAAAATCTCCATCCTTATTTTAGGGATTTTTCTAGTAGCCCCAAAACTGCATTGATCTTTCTGGCAGCTGTATGTATCATAGTAACTAACCATGAGTTCACAAACAGCTTAAACCCCATTTTTGTTTAACCCATGCTGTTGCTAAACCACATCTTCCTCACCCCAGATTGGGGAAGTTTTTTGTTTTGTTTTTTTTTAAATCTACGCAAAGAATCTCACGTTTATCCCATTTCGCCACTTGTGTTTTGTTACACTTGGTGTGTCTTACCAACCTGTTGCATATTTCAGGAGTCCTTTGTGGCCGGCATTTGTAGTCAAGTCTCTCCCCATCCTGTGTTTCACTTGGAGCTTCTCGCCCAATAACCACAAACTCTTTAATGCCAAATTAACAGGTGTGAACAAAGGCCAATTAAAATAGCAGTCAGTCCCCGAGTGAATACAGACACTCAATCAGCAGTCGATAGAGAATCCGCTTATGAATTCAGCTGCTTGTCATCTGCCCCCCTCATTAACCGCTCAAGAAAATGGGGAAGAACTCAGTCAAATGCCTAACTGAAGCATTGATTTGTCACGGCACCAAATTTCCCTGCTCAACAACCAACTCTTTAATGCACCCAGCCGGGGAAATGAGATTAGCTGGCGTCATAGGCTGGGAGAAAAGGAACGAGTTGAGATCATGACTCAAAAGTGGAGAAGCTGGGAAAGAATTTAGTTTGGGGTTAGAGATGACAAAGAATGTGGTTTTGAAAATTACAACCTTTAGGAGATTGGAGAATAACAGAAGCTCCTTGGAGGGAGAAGCGTATCTTAAAACTCCAGGCTTCTGGGCACCTCGTATGTTGCCATCCTGAGGTGCTGGATGTGGGTGGGGGAAGCCTGCAGGGCCAGATGTGGAGGGTTGAGGGTCGGGTCAGAGCCAGGCTGGAGGCAGGTCCTCAGAAATGTGCTCCCCGCCCCAGCCCTTGCCCAACCAGCTCTCACAAGCTGGTGGCACCCATTTCTCCCCCAAAGGCACTTTCAGCAAAGTCACATCGGCAGCTTGAAATCAGCCTTGGAAGCATTTACACCAGGGACATTGGCAAAGGCTGCAAATCGGGTACCCCTTCCCCTGTGTCACCAGTTGGGGGTCACGGCTCAGGGACTGCATCATCAGAACTGCCCCGCAGCCTCCCAGCTCACACCTGCGATCTGTCCTCTAGCCTGAAGTAGATCCTTTTTTTTTTTTTTTAAGATTTTATTTATTTATTTGTCAGAGAGAAAAAGCACAAGCAGGGGGAGTGGCAGGGAGAGGGAGAAGGTGGCTTGCCACTGAGCAAGAAGCCTGATGTGGGGCTCGATCCCAGGACGCTGGGATCATGACCTGAGCCGAAGGCAGATGCCCAACCACTGAAGTACCCAGGCACCCCGAATTATATCTTTTAAATGAAAATCTGCTTCTCCACAGGGTGATGTTCAAATTCCTTAGCGTGTTGCCACTGTCTTCTCATTTCCCAACACCCCTCACCACCCTCCTCACCAGCCTTATGCCACGTCATGTGGTTTCTGATCTTGCTGTGTCACCTTCTCCTGAGATCCTGGGGCCCCCTAAGCCAGTGCTCTTCCATGCTCCTCAAGCACCAAGCGTGGACCCCTGTTAGATCCCATCCCATGCTGTGGCTATATTATGTTCCTCTTTTTCCTCTTTTTTTTTTTTTTTAAGATTTTATTCATCCATTTGAGAGAGAGAGAGAGCACAAGCAGGGGGAGAGGCAGAGGAAGAGGGAGAAACAGACTCCCTGCCGAGCTGGGAGCCTGATGTGGGGCTCAATCCCAGGACAGAGAGATCATGACTCGAGCCAAAAACAGATGCTCAACCGACTGAGCCACCCAGGCGCCGCTCATCTTTTTCTTCTTTACTGAATTATGAGTCTCTGCTGGACAGGGACCCTCTTCCCTCTTCTGTTTAGCTGCATATCTCTGGAGTCTGGCATGCCTCCTAAAACATAGGAAGTCAGAAAGGCGGAGGAGCGGGAAGGAGAAGAAGGGAAGAACAGGAGAGGGGAGGGAGGACGGAGGGGCAAAAGCAGGTCAGCAAAAATCACTCATGAACTGGCAAATAAGGAGCAAGGGGCCAGCGATTTTCTCAAGGGTTGGGGGAGCAGTGCAGCCCAGAGGGCACGCAGGAAGTCTGCCTAGCTCTGGGAATCAAAGTCCTTGAACTAGCGAGGAGAAGAGGAACAAGGAAGGACGGGCTCATGCATCTCCGTTGCTCCCCTTCTGCCCCCCGCCAGCCAGCCCCATGTCAGCTGGCCTCCGGGTTGGTAGGTGCTGGCAACAGAATGATCCTGAGTGGGTGATGTGCGTGGGCGTGGCGAGCTGAAAATGTGCTAGAGTCTCAATAAATGCTTTTTGAATTACATTGAATTCTAGCTGGGGGATAATCACCACCTTTCTGGTTCCTTCCTTCCAGAGGTAATGGGGAGGGATGCTCGGAGCAGAGGGGAAGGGATTAACCCAGTGATGGACTGGGGGGCCTGGAGCGGGCACCATGCTGGCCCTGTGGGAACTGGGGGCCGAGAGGGCTTGGGCTGGGGGGTGGGGTACACCACGTGACCCCAGCAGGGCACAGCTCGCCCAGAAACACAGGCCTGGCTCCCTGAGACGGCAAGGTCACTGCCAATTAGTTAAGTGGCTGCTCCCAGCAGGCCTTTGCAGAGGAAAGGCATGTGTTCCCCATTTCGTTGGTGTGGAAACAGCAAGAGGAAGTGAGTCAGAGACAGAGTGGAAATAAAGCGTGTGTCTCGTGACATGCCGGCTTCTGCTAGATCCAAAGGGATTATATTGTGGCTGTCTCACGTGAGGCTTCCTTCCACGCTTCTGTGATATTCTCAGGACAGATGATGGCCCTGTGTGTGTGTGTCCAGAGTGGGAGATAGGGCTGAGATTTCCCGGTGGGCAGGCGGGTGGAGGAAGGTGGGTGTGGGCGCAAAGGTGGCATCAGAGAAGCGGGGACGGAAAGAGCCAATCCCGGACTCACTGGGCCGGTCTAATGTTTGGCAAGTAGGGACTGGTATGGAGTTCCTGGTTCTTTCTTCTGCCAAGTCACAGACACTTAAAAAATATATGTGCCAGGGAGTTTACAGAAGTAATCTCTGATTCTCCAGAAAAATCTACAGGCTAGATAATGTTAGCCCCAGTCTCCTGAGAGAGGAAACTGAAGCTTAGCACGGTGAACTTGTCCAGGTCACACGAACAGTCAGCGGCTGAGGCTTGAAGGCCACCACATTGCCTGACCCCGAAGCGCACGGTGGGGAAGGCCCCAGACTTATGTGACAGGGCAGCCCGAGGACATGAGTTTGAAACCCGAGTTTGATGAGTCAGGTGACTGACCTCGTCACTCAGGTGAGCGCACCTTCTCCCTGACAGTGCCACCTCTCTGAGTAATGGTCCCTCCCCAGGCTCCCTCAGATCATGGGCAGAACTTTCAGCCCTCGAGACAGTGCGTTTTATGCCCAGGATGTCCACCTCCGCTTCCACATCTGACTCTCTGAGAGGCCCAGCTTCAAGGTCATTTGCCAAAGACAGTCATTGTCGCTTGATAAACAAATGAGTGCTGGAAAACCAACAAAGGTCGAAAGACATAATGTTAGAGTAAAAGCCGGCCCTTCAAAAAGAATACATTGAGCTTAATGACAAATTCCCTGTAGCATCTGTATTTTTCCCATTTTGCCGCAGTCACTGGAAAATATCAGACGCCATCATCCACATACCAGCCGCTGTTCGGGAACTCTGACCCACCTGGCCTGATGTCTCCAGGCCTCAGAGCCAGTTGATGGCAGAACTCGTACAACCCCCTAAGCATGGTGGCAGGACACATCACCAGCCCTCTTGTCTTTGGCAATTGCTTACGCAAATTCCTGGCACAAAGGATGTATTCAGTTAAGACATAACATTACCCGACATTGTCTTCAAGTGCAAGATTGTACTTTACTGTGATGTCGATGCCGTGACCCTGTAATCTTCCTCTGCTGGGAACCCAGCCCTAGGCCCAGTAGTAACCCAGAGGATCCGAATGGGACTTAATTCTGTTTTAGGACCCCCTCCTTTCGGCAGGTGAACATCTTGCCATTCAGGAAGAGTGTCATTTATTTTCTTCCTGAAGACTTCAGGGACTCCGAGATTGTACAACCTCTCTTATTACCCTTTCCAGGTTTTGGCTGAGATATTCTTATAGCCAATCAAAACTCTTCCTGTTTTAATTTAAGCCCATTTCCTTGTGTTTGTTGTTCTTTGATTTGGACTTGGGCAGACCTGGATTGGGAAGCAAGCCGGAGCCCACGATGGCTCAGGGCCAGGGTTTCCACTGGTGCTGTGAGACCTTCTCTCCTCTGACACTGTTCAAAGGGGCTGGTGCACGCTGGAATACAGGGAGGGATTGCCGGGCTGGGGGTCATGGTCTTGACTGGAGAAAGGGGCAGCACGCTTGGCTCACAAGTTGAGAGTCAGAGGATTTAGGGATCATCAAAATACAGAGACAAGCCAGTGATGAGAAATTCAAGTCATCCAGCAAAATATGGAGAAATAGACAAGTTCTGTTGTCAGAAACAGGAGTTAGAGGCAGCAGATTGTTCTCCTATCCTCCCGTCTCTGTGTTCAGTGATGGATGTTGGCGGTTTAAAATCAGCCATAGTGGGAATATTTACACCACAGAAATTGGCAAATGCTTCAAATCTGACCTTCCCCTGCCCCACCCCCTCCTCCAGAGGGCCATTGGCAGGGGGCACAAGATATGGGGAATACAGATGGTCAGACAAGATTTTGGAAAATAAGCAAGTGCTAACCATGATGATAAAGCCTTTCGTTGGTATTCAGCTTTATTGCTTATAATGAATTTTCACTTGCATTTTTGCCCTTCGTCCTCACAAACCTTCTATAAGGAAAACAGGGAAGGTATCATTACCCCCATTTTACAGGTGAAGCAGATGAGGCCAAGAGAGGTTAAGTAACTGGCCCAAGGTTTTAGAGCTAGCCAGAAAATGAGCTGGCAGAGGGACAGTGAGAGAAGCCTGTCAGTGAGGTCAAGAGCTGTGTACTCCTTACATCACACCTTTCAGTTACTCTGCTCCAGAGAGTTTGTGGGGGATCCCTTGGCAGTCCATGGCAGACCAGTGCTGACAGGTGGGAGCTTGCGGTGCCCTTGAGGAAGTTGCTATGTACCTGTGGAGACAAGGGCCCACCTTTCTGGGCCCTCGTCTTTGGTGGGCCCTCATCTTTTAACCAAACACATGAATCCCTCCCCACCAGCACCCTCCCTCCCATGACCAAGTCCTAAAGTGGGGAGAGTCATGCTCCCTAAACCAGAAGACCTTGGGATTCTTCACAGACTGGGGATAGTCAATGCTAAGTTGACACTTTTCTCCTTCCATGGAGTCTATGCCAGCCTCAGTAGTATCAAGAGATACCACCTTCTTTGAAGGCAGATGGGAAAGTGGGAAAAACTTGGCACTTGGATTCAGATCTGCTCTGGGATCCAAGCTGACTACTCAACAAGCAGGAATCCTTGACCAGATGGCTTAAACCTTGTTTTCTCATCTGTATAATGGGCATACTCATCCCTGCCCATCTCCAAGGATGGTGGTACAAAGCACTTACGTTTTTGGAATAAATAGCCAGAGGTTACTGCTGCAAAGGATTAAAGACAGACCTACAGGTCTTACCTCAGGCTGAAGGTGGAAGTCCAGCTGGGGTGCCTGGGTGGTGCAGTTCGTTAAGTAACCGACTCTTGGTTTTGACTCATGTTGTGATCTCAGGGTCGTGAGATCGAGCCCTCTGTTGGGCTCCACACTCAGCATGGAGTCTGCTTAAGAGTCTCTCTCTCTCTCTTCTTCTGCTCCCCCCCACCCCCACACATGCACTTTCTCTCTCTCTCTCTAAAGGAAATAAATAAATCTTCAAAAAAAAAAAAAAAAGGAGATCCTGAGTGAGCAAAATGGTTTTGCAAAAATATTTCAACTGGAGTTGGTCATGTTGACCACTAGGAATGATGGCCCCTGAACCAGGGGCCTGGAAAAACTGATGAAGATAAGAAACCAGGGTCTGCCAGGCATGTTGACAATAGCCAATGCATCAATTTGGGTGGGCTATGCTCCACCCGACATAGACTGTGAATGCTTTATTTGCTCAGGGTAGAGGTGGGTGCTGGCTCCTGAGTTCCTGAGTGGGCTGGAGAGGGGGGTCAATGATCCCACTTTGGTTTCTCATTACATTTTTTTCTTTTTTTTTATTATTATTTTTATTATGTTATTTTTTTTTTCTTAGTAGACTTTATTTTTTGGCCCAGTGTTCTGTTCACAGCAAAATCCAGAGGAAAGTCTGGAACTTTCCCATATACCCCCACCCACCCACATGCATGCCCCCCCACACTGTGGACACCCCCATCAGAGTGGTATATTTACTATGATAGATGAACCTACATTTCATATCGCTATCACCCAGAATCCATAGTTTACATTAGTGTTCAGTCTTGATGTTATACCCTCCACGAATTTGGACAAATGTGTAATGACAGGTATCCATCAGTATAATATCACACAGGGAGCATTTACAGTGCCCTAAAAGTCCTCTGTGCTCTGCCCATTTGTCGCTTCTTTCCCTCCCAGTCCTTGGAAACCACTGATATTTCTACCGTCTCTGTAGTTTTTCCGGAATGTCATGTAGTTGGAACCGTATCGTGTGTTGCCTTTTCAGATTGGCTTCTTTCAGTTAGATGCATTTAAGTTTCCTCCCCGTCTTTTCATGGCTTGATAGAGCATATCTTTTTAGCACTGAATAATATTCCGTCGTCTGGATGTACCACAGATTATTTACCCATTCACCTACTGAAGGACATCTTGGTTGCTTCTAAGTTTTGGTGTTATGAATAAAGCTGCTATAAACATCCATGTGTAGGTTTTTGTGTGGACATAAGTTTTCAGCTCCTTTGGGTAAATACGAAGGAGCACTATTGCTGGATCGTATGGTAAGAATATGTCTCGTTTTGTAAGAAACCGTCCAACTGTCTTCCAAAGTCTGCACCAACAATGAACGAGAGTTCCTCTCGCTCCATGTCCTCATCACGTGCTTACATCCTCTTGGCTGCTCAAATCTGAAAGCGCCACGTTTCGTGGTGCCACCGGCTGAAGCTGCTGAAAGTACCGTGGGGACCTAACCCCTTTCCCCCTGCCAGACTTGGCCCTGGCCTCTGTCCCCAGCAAAGATTTCTAACTCACCTGCTCTATCTCTGTCCCTTGCTCTGCCTGCCAGAAAGGGCTTACCTGCTTCACTCCTAACTTCAGCCAATGGCACACAGAATTTGGGCAGATGGGGGCTCTTGGGTTGCCCCAGATCTTTTGACTTTTACTGACTAGTTATTTCTACTTAACTCTTCTCTCTCAAACTCTTCCCCAGTGTGCATGGGGCGTCCCGTGTGTGCTCACTGGCACCAGCACCCTTAGATGAGAACGCAGTCTGGATGGGGAGCATTTCACCCCATCCCCTTTGTCGTGGATGCCCAGAAGCCATGTGGTGTAACCTATAGATGTGGGCATAGCTCTTCTTCCCAGCTCTGAGTCCACGTCCCCGCTGGTCAGCATGACAACACCGATTGTGCCCCTGGTTTCTACATGCCTTTGGAATGATGGGCCCTGTGACTTCCATCTGGTATATGGGGACGGATGCCATGTACATTTCCTTCCTACCCCAACACCTGTTTTATAAAACTGCTTCATGAATCCCCTGCCTGAAAACTAGTTTATACCAACAGATCCCCAGGGGTCGTGGACCCTTGGCTCAAAAGACACAGCAATTCCTAAATCTGGGACCGATTTACATGTATGTCTGGTCCAGTGTCCACACACACACGAGTGTGTGTGTGCACGCCTGTCTCTACAACCAGAGTGTATACTCTTTAGGAACAAGACACCTTGCCCTCATCTCCATTCATATCCTATAGCATATCTGTCATTGTCCCATCTAATACCCCTGTGGCCTTAACATTCCAATATTCTCCTGCTTACATCTACCTACCAGCATCAGCATCTTTGTGCCTAAGGACTTTCTCTGGCTCCCGAGTCCAGTCTGCCCTTGTGCAGAACTGGCTGGCAGTGCTGGGAATAATGGCTATAAGAGGGGGTGTGTAAATACCCTGACATGCAGCACATCCTGATTCCCAGAGTTCCCAGCAGGATGGCCCTACAGTTGCCCAAGCGATAAGTCTACTGATACCCCTCCTTAGGCTGTCTTCCCTTCCCCGTCACACATCTCCCCCTTCCTCCGTGGGCTTCCTGGGCTTGCTTCTCAAGCTCTTTCCTCTAGACTCCTTCTTGAAGGTGTGGGGAAACTGAGGTACACGCTCAGCACATAGCAGAGTATTGGCGCACAGGACACGTTCAGGCGATATTTATGGGGAAATGGCATGGATGCTTCTAGAATATACATATTAGCCTCTAAACTAAAGCAGGCTAGATATTCTTTTCTCCATCTGTCTTGTCCCAAATTCTGGACTCAGACTGGTGCTGTGCCCCTTGTCTGCCTGCCCCTGATAGAAGGGCCTTGCTCCTTCCCTGGCCCTCACAGCGTTTCCTGCATGCCCTCGTAATCCATACTGCCTCTTGAAAAGGAACAGATCCTTGAGGCCAATGACTGTCTCCATCTTCCCTTCTAGTGTCCAGCACAGTGTGAGTGGGTAAACATAACTTTGTTTCCACTTCTAAAATATCTGCCTCTACAATAGCCGGCTCCATCCCAACTCCTGGTCTAACAGTGTCCCCCTAGAATCTGAGTCTCTTGTCAGAAAGGAGATCATTTTTCTGTAAGAATGGACTCAGAATGAGAGCTAAGGTTAGCCTAGAAAGGTGGCCCCCAGGCCATGGCTATATGTTAGAAAAATCCTTGGAAACTTAAAGATACCAATGCCAGGCCTCCCCATAGGCCAAGTCAGAGGCCATCTCTTGGCACAGGGCCTGGATTTATGCTTTCTTAAAAGCTTCCCAGGGGGTTCTAGTGGAGCCAAGGTTGACACGAGTCATCAGATAAAACTTCCTGTTGTTTCCTTGGGGTGCTCCTGCTTCAGACCAGTGGGAAGTAAAGTCCATGGGGTTGTGTTGGATCAAGAAGACAGGACCCCTTTTGTGGAGACTCAGGGAGAACTGAAGTTTCCTGGGATTCTTATAGTCTATATAAGTGTCAACCAAACTGTCATCCAAACTGGGCTGGGTGTTCTAGGGGCCCAGCCCAGCCCTCTCCCACCTGGCAGAAAGACCTCCCAACTGGGCTGTGAGAGTGCTGTTCTTCTCGAATTCTCCTGTGCACCATGAACAATGTGCCGTATGATGAGTTCCTGTGGGACTGAGGCCTCCTGCCCAAAAGTTAGGGCTGGCAGCGGCAGGTGGGGGCAGACAAAGCCATCAGCTGATGGACTGGCCCCCCACCTGGGCCCTTTCCTGCCTTGTCTGTTCCAGCTCCCTCCAGGCCACCCATTCTCCCCTTCCGCTGCTTCCCTTGTCCCTGTTTCTCTCCTGCTATTTTCTAGTGTCTAACTCTTTGCTTTTTCTGCTCAGCTGTGCCTTGGAACCATGCTGCGGCCGCCCCCTCTCACAGCTGCCTTTGCAAAGTGTGGGCCTCTTGCCTCGGAGCCCAGTGTGGGAGGAGAAATGTGATGGAGAGAGGGGGCTTCTAGAAGAGAATGCTCACAGCCTGGG
The DNA here is from genome assembly GCF_963455335.1 of Martes martes. Lineage (NCBI taxonomy): Eukaryota > Metazoa > Chordata > Mammalia > Carnivora > Mustelidae > Martes > Martes martes. Next base: position 59,714,418 of record NC_137889.1, on the reverse strand, counting down.
AGCTCGAGGGCCGGGTTTCAGACCCGGATGTTTATACGAACTGCTCCTTTGTGCTTCTGCTTCCCCCAGTCCATAAAGCTGGATGCCTTGAAGGGGAGTTTTTGAGAATGGGGGGTTGTGTGGTTTGCTAGGTCCTGGAGCTCAGTGGGAGCCGTCCCTGGGGCACGAGGCATGTGGGCCTCCTCAGACTCATTTCTGGGCTGTCCCTCTGCTGTCTCCACAGGACTGCGATGTGCCGGTCCTAGCTGCCGCCCGAGAGGATGTCTGGGGTATCTGAGCCCCTGAGCCGAGTGAAGGTGGGCACGTTACGTCGGCCTGAAGGCCCCCCAGAGCCCATGGTGGTGGTGCCGGTAGACGTGGAAAAGGAAGACGTGCGGATCCTCAAGGTCTGCTTCTACAGCAACAGCTTCAACCCTGGGAAGAACTTTAAACTGGTTAAATGCACTGTGCAGACCGAGATCCAGGTGAGTGTGGCAGGCAAGACCTGCTCTCTTCATGCGTCTGTCTCTCCCTCTCCTTCCTGGGCAGCTGAGCAGCCCTCCTTCAGCCCAGCAGGCTCTCCTGTAGCCGCTTCCTGGGCTGGGGACACCTGGGAAGACGTTCTCAGCCTGCTGGGCCAGGCCTCCTCTCCAGGGCTCTGCAACCATCCTCCTGGAGGGTGGGGAGAGGATAGATTTTAGGGGCTTCATGTGAACCCCGGATCATTTGCCTTGTCTTGGATTCAACTCATTTCAGCTCATTAAAGATTTATGGCATTTGGAGCTCCACGAGGGATGTAAGAGCCTTCACCCTCTAGGAGTATATGCGCTGATAGAATTGGGATTCGAGATATACACAAGTGATTGCATGGAAAACAGCACAAAAAATGTTTTAAGACATGTGCTTGGCACTTAGAGAAAGGAGGTGGGAGGATGATAATGAACTAGAGATGCCCTAGACCAGGTGGATGGTCGCCAGGTCCTTTATGAGGCAATACTTCCTTTGGCTTTTTCTCGTCCAAGGCTATGGAATCTGTTTTGTAGGTTTGGGTGGTCAGTATCATCCCAGCACCCAGACACCAGGAAGCCAGTTCACCTTAAGCAAATGTATAAGAGCTTGTCATTAAAAGCAGAGTTACAATACACTGATTGTTTTTATTATTATTTATTTGAGAGAGAGAGAGCATGAGTGGGAGGGAGGAGCAGAGGGAGAGATACAAGCAGACTCCCTGTTGAGCAGGGAGCCCAACATGGGGCTCAATCCCAGAACCCTGAGATCATGACCTGAGCTAAAGGCAGACGCTTAACCAACTGAGCTGCCCAGGCACTGCTACACTGATTGATTTTAAACACTTATTGAACAATTACTCTGTACAGCCTGGATCCATCCCTCAGCACACCATTACCTCCTTGACTCCTCCCAACAGCCCCATGAGATAAATACAATGAGGATATCCTTTTCCACTGCCCAGAGTACCCCTTTCTGATGATGTCCAAGAAACCCAAACTGGTTTTCAAAGGGTGGCTTTTTCATTTGAACAAAAGAAGCAGGGGACTTTTGGGAAAACTAACCACATTTGAGAAAGCTGGATGAACCATTTCCAATCCTTTCATCACCAATCCTTCCCCTGTTCCAAAAGTCAGTATTCCTCAAATTGAGTGAGTGTCTCTTCTAGTTGGTGCTAGCAGCAGCCTCTCCACCTGTCCATCTGTCTCCTTAGCCGTCTTCCATCTATTAGAGTGCATGCTGGGCTTCGGTACACCAGAGCAGAATGTAGGTGATTATGTCACTGCCGTGACTGGTCATCACGATTGATCATGGCTTGGTTACTCCCTCTGTTTCCTGTCACTGATTTGATAAGGGTCTTATTTGTGTATCTTATGGTTCCAGATGTGTAGGTAGAGTTGTGCCCTGAGGGTGAGCTCTGGGCACCTTCTTCCTCCCTTCCAGGGAGGTGTTTTCATATCTTCTTAGCTCTCTTCTTCTTGAGACTGACTTTGAGTGTATCATCTTCACACATAGCTGATGCCATCCACTGTGGGTTTTACTAGTTTAATTTTCAGAAGTTAACCTGCTTTCCAAGTTTGGAGGCACCTCCCTGACCTTTTCTGCTAAAAACCTGCGAGCATGCGATTGGTCCAGATCAGGAGTTGTTCAACGGAATTCAGTGTGAAGGGACCCTAAAGGAGAGGTCCTTTCCAAGAGGAGGGAAAAGCAGGAACTTAAAGCAGGGAGGCTGCTAAATGTTGAGTAGTTCAGATGGGGTAATATGAGTAATATTTTGAGAAGCGTCAAAGTCAAGATCAGAAGGGAACGTTGAGGGCAGATAAGAGAAGGCCTAGAAGATTAAGCTAAGAAATGTAGACCTGGACAGGCACTTGGGAAAGACATAGTTTTTAAGCAGGAGAGAGGCTTTTCTGGAACTGATGACTTGCTCAATGCATAAGGGGGAAAAAATACAGTGGGCCTCCAGAAAAGGCAATGAGACCCAAGCTTAGGAAGAATGGCTATACTCAAGGCATTATCTGGGCATGAGAACAAAGGTGAAGAAGAAAAAAAAAGAAATGATAGCCTTCTAAGAATTTATGTCCAAGCCTTAGACTTTCCTACTTCCTATCTGTCCTGCAGGCAAACAGCCATGGCTCTAGAGTCACCTAGACCTTGAGCTGGATAGTTTTCCACGCTCATTGGCTACATGACTGTAGGACCAGTACTTGACCACCCTGGCTTCAGTCCCCTCACTTGGGGATTATGCCCACCCGTGGCCATGTTGTAAGGGTTAGAGGTGAGAAGCACCTAGCTGATTGTAGGAGCTCGATCATTGAAAGCTATTGATTGCCTGAATGTTAGGTCATTTCCCCAGTTAGGAATCTCCAGGGATTTTTCATTCCTCATAGAATAAAGTTCAAATTGTCTTCCATTAGCGTTTAACCACATATCTGTCCAATTTTCAAATAAGGCAGTAAGATGATTAGATTGGTGTTTTCAGACAGTATATAATGTTCTGCAAGATATTAAGAAGTATGTCCAGGAGAATGGGTTTTAGGGTCAAGGAAGTTTGGGAAATACTTGCTTAAACAATTCCAAACAGATCCTTTGTGACAGGACTTCTCAGAGCCTTAAATATGCTGATATGCATGGGGGATCACTAAGAAAGGGCTACAGAGGGGATATTTTCAGAACTAAGCCGTTTCTTATTTGCCTAAGAAACCCTTCTTTTGAAAGGTGGACCACTAGTCCTCTGGAAAATCATTCAAGACTCTGGTTTTCCTAAACTCTGACAGCCGTACAGAAAGGGCAGGAGAAAGGAAAGGCTGGAGATGGGAGATGGATTAGGGAGCTGTGGCCATAGTGCAGGCGGGAAATGATGAGGGCCTGGACTAAGGGAGTGGCATTGGAACAAAGACAAGTCAACACATCTGAGTGCATCTAAGGAGGCAGAGTTAAGAGAATTTGATGATTAACTGGAGGTAGGGAGGGAGAGAAAGGAAGGAGACAAGAATGACTCAAGCTTTTGCTGGGGTAACTGACTGGGTATTGGGGCCACTCACTGAAATACCAACAGAGACAGGAAGGGCGTTGTGAGATTTCAGCTTTACCAGTGTTGTGTTTGAAGTGTTTGTGAAATACCACCATGGAGGAACATGGGCCTGGAGCTCAGGAGGGAGGAAGGACCCAGTGAGAAGGATTTGGAGCCATTGTGCAATGGATACCATGTGAATGGATGGGATCACCCATAGAAGCATGAATAGAGCAACTGAAAAAGAGTTGCAGTTTGGAAACCCTGGGAAAGCATTTTCTAAAAGGCTGATAGAGAAAAAGGGGCAGATAAAAGAAAAAGAAGAATTATTCAGGGAAAGATGAAAAGAACCAAGAGAATAGGCAGCAGACACAACGGCATAGGAAATTTTGAGGTAAGAGTGGTTAGTAGTGTCAGACACTCAGAAAGGTCAAGTGAGATAAGGCTAAAAATAGGTTCATTGGCTTCAGTAACAGGTGCCATGATCTTTTGCTGGGCAATTTCAGTGAAAAGATGGAGGAAGGAGACAGAAGCCATTGTAAAGTTGGTTGGACAGTGGAGATGGAGAGTATAACCAACACTCCAGAGAGGTTTTGACCATAAAGGGAAGGAAAGAAGAGAAGGCAAGAGGAACAGTGTTAGGGGCAGAGGGAACAGCAGAGGAATATATAGGCAGATAACCAAGAGATGCCAAGGTTGGCTATTTAAACTAAGCTAAAAATTTTTGGTTTTATCCCATCTTTTGTGGGAAGCCAGTGACATAGTTTAAACATATGAGTGACATGAGACTGCATTTTTAAAAGATCACTTGAGTTACATAGTGGAAAGTAGATTGGAAGAAGGCAAGAATGATTGTGGGGAGATGTTAGGTGGCTGTTGCAGTGATCCAGATAAGAGATGATGATAACTTAGACATGAAGGTAATGATAATGATGATCTTAGTGATGATGTGTTGATGGTAATGATGATGACAGTGATATTGATGGTGATGGTGACAGTGAGGATTAATGATGGTGGTGGTGATGGTATCAATGGTGAGGGTAGTGGTGATGGTGAGGACTGATGATGACGGTGGTGGTAATGATGATGATGATGGTGGTGGTGATGATGGTAGTGTTGGTAGTGGTGGTGATGTTTGTGATAGTATTGGTGCTGAGGATGGTGGTGAGGGTGAGGATTGATGATGACAGTGGTGATAATGATAATGGAGATGATAGGATTGATGATGACGGTGGTGGTGGTGATGGTAGTGTTGATAGTGATGATGATGGAGGTGGTGACAGTGAGGATTGATGATGATAGTGGTGATGGTATCAGTGGTGAAGGTGGTGGTGATGGTGAGGATGATGATGGTGGTGATGATAGTGTTGGTAGTGGTGGTGATGTTTGTGATAGTATTGGTGCTGAGAGTGGTGGTGAGGAGGGTGGTGGTAATGATAATGGAGATGATAGGATTGATGATGACAGTGGTGGTGGTGATGGTAGTGTTGATAATGATGATAGTGGTGATGATATTGATGGCGATAATGGTGGTGATGGTGAGGACTGATGATGATGGTGGTGATGGCATTGATGGTGATGGTGGTGGTGACAGTGAGGATTGATGATGACAGTGATGATGGTATTGATGGTGATGGTGCTGGTGACAGTGAGGATTGATGATGACGGTGGTGATGGTATCAATGGTGAGGGTGGTGGTGACAGAGAGGATTGATGATGATGGTGGTGGTAATGATAATGATGATGATGGTGGTGGTGATGATGAATGGTGGTAGTGATAGCAGCTAGAACTTTTGAAAGCACATCACATGTACTATGTCAGTGACTTCTCAAAAGAACTCTATGAAGCACATACTAAATTTTCTCCAGTTTGTATATAAGGAAACAAGGTGCCAAGTAGTTCAGCAAATTGCTAGTACGTAGTGGAGGCTATATTCAAACCCATTCACCCCACCTTCAGAGCCTGCGCTCCTAACCACCATGATCTATGGACAGAATGATTATAATTCAGAGAATTTGGGAGGTGTAAATGAAAGGTTTTGCTGATGGACCGGAGATGCAGGAATGAAGAGGAGGGAGGTGTCAAGAACCGGGCAGCCCTAGTTCAGGCGAACAGGATCTCACTCCCTAAAATGAAGAACATTTGAGGAAAAACCAGTTGCAGAGGGGGTAGTTCACAAGTTCAGTTTTGGACCTGTCAAGAACAGTGGAGATGCTCTAACATTTTCACTTGAAAACGTGGAGTAGACTTCTTGATACATGATTCTGGAAGAGAGAACAGGGCTGGAGAGGGACATTTGAGTGTTGTCAGCCCCAACTATGGGTGAGATCATTAATTCAGCATCCCGAATAATGTCATGGTCCATTCCACAAATATTTGTGGAGTACCCCATGTACCTGGCACCATGCTGGGTATGGCCTGGGGTTATCATCATACTCAAAACAGAATAAGCTTAACATTGACTCACACTAATGAATGAACCTTTACAACCTTTACAAGAGGCAAGTGCTCTGACAGGAAGAAGGAGGGCCTGGGAGAGCATAAAATACAGAACAGTTTAGTCTAGACGTCCAGGAACAGCCTTGCTCTTCAAGGCCCGTTTGTGGACTCTGTTTCCAGCTGCATATAGGTCCAGACCCAGCTTTCCTGCCTGAGACTCTTGGGCCCCTCTACCCTCTGCTCCGACTCCTTCCTGCACCCTCCTTCCCTAGGGGGGCTTTGTGCTTTGAAGGGTTTTTCTACTTCCAGCTCCTTCTTCTTTCACCAGCCTCCCTGTGCTCAGCTAGCCAAGCACTTGTCCTTCCATAAGAACATATCTGAAATGCCGACACCCCCACTTAGCTGTGTCTGATTCAGTAGAAGCAACGGAGAATCACTCTGGCACAGTCCAGAGATGGTAACATCCCTCCCAAACAGAGTTACTGCATGGGCACTTGCTGATTTCATGTTTTCCTTCTTATTCTCAACGGCTTTCTCTGAGACTGTAATCGCCTCGTGATGTGTTCTCCAGGCTGTTAAAAGCCCTGTAAACAATGCTGGCCCTTGGGCCGAGGATCCAACAGAAATCAGGCAGGTGTTGAAGGGAACTGAGCAAGTGCTGGATGAAAAATGTATTTTGCTCTTCTTGATTTTCCATTTCCCTTTTGTTTGATATTCATAGGAAATTGTGTTTGTTTGGGAGCTCTGAATCTCTGTTGCAAGTGGAGGCTTAGATCATTATATCCTTCTCTAACATGCTAATTTGCTTGTCTGGGAAAGAGGTTAAGATAACACTTCGTAAACAACTTAGCAGAGTGCCACCCAGACGTGCCCACACAGGGCGTCTCTCTTTGACTCTTAATAGCTTCTCCTTCATTCCCTCTCTCTCTCTCTCTCTGTCTCTCCTCTGCTCTCCCCTTCCCTTCCCCATTCTCCTTCCCCTCCTCTCTCATTCTTTTCCATGTAGGTTGATCTTACATGCTGATTTGTCACACAGTCCTGGTTTACACACCCTGTCCAGAGATGATTAAGGACGGTGCCCCTGCCAATCTCAAGAGCATCGTGATTCAGAGGATAAATTACATGGTCACCTACTTCTAGGTGTCATATTCACTCCTCTCTTTGCCTGACATCCTGACTTGCTGGTTCATGGAGTTTTTCTCTCTCTGGCTGATGTCAGCTGACCCATTCTGTTCATGGGCTATCTACTCATCCTGGGACTTCTGTGTCTCATACAAGAGGGCCTCAAGCAGAGAATTAGGCACTTGTCTGTGATGGGGTGTGGTTAAGAGTGTTGGAGGGAGGAGAACCCCACATCCAAAATCCTCTTCCTCAGCTGGAATTTATCCTGCTGAAAAGCCATGTTCAAGTTTCATCCTTGTTCTGTCCTGAAGCGTCCCTCTACTAAGAATCCACATTGACATCCCCAGGAAGGAGAGAGCCTGAGCCAGCCTTTGCCCTGCGCTTTGCACCTGGTCCGGCTGAGTCCCATCCTTTCAAAGCAAGGCTTCCGGGCTGTGGAGTCAGCCTGTGGTGCTTCTTGCCTGGTGTGTGAGCAAGGCAGAATCCAGCCCTAAGTGCAGCCTGCTCTGCACACACTTGTACTCACTGACCTCCGCTAGAAATCCAGGACTCATTTTTTTTTTAAGATTTTATTTATTTGAGAGGGAGAGAGTGTGTGTGTACACAAGCAGGGGGAGGAGGGGCAGAGGCAGAGGGAGAAGCAGACTCCCCAATGAGCAGGGAACCCCCTGTGGGGCTTGATCCCAGGACCCTAGGTTCACGCTCTGAGCAGAGGGGAGACGCTTAACCAACTGAGCCACCCAGGTGCCCCGACAGTGGTCATCGTATATATGATACATTCAAGAATATTCCCAGAAAGGCACATTTCAGATATTGAGAACCATTGTCCCCACCAACACTTCTTAGTTTCAAGTTTGAACCCATCCCTTAACCAGACATGCAGTGCTGTGGACTGAATGTTTGGGCTCCCCTGCCCTCCACACATCCATACGTTGAAGCCCTAACCTCTAGCAGGATGGTATTAGGAGATGAGGCCCTGGGGAGGTGATTAGGTTCAGATGAAGTCAGGAAGGTAGGGCCCCAGGATGAGATTAGTGTCCTTTCAAGAACCGGAAGAGAGCAGAGCTCTGCCCACCATGTGAGGACTCTGCCCTCCGTCTTCGAACCAGGAAGAGAGCTCTCACCAAGAACCAAATCTGCTGACACCTTGATCTCGGACTTCCAGCCCCTGGAACTGTGAGACCTGAATGTCTGTGGTCTGTAGCACTTGGTGACATCAGCCCACACTGACTACCACATGGAGCCAGCCGCTCCATGCAGCCAGAAGCTCATGGTCTCGGTTCTTCCTTTCCGGAACAATCCCTGCTGCCCTCCTTCAGATGTCTCTAGAGGCAAGACCACAAAGTTGACATGCGAGAGGAAGGGAAGGCATGATTACCTGTCCTGGGAAGTTGCCGTTTCTCAGGTTGCCCTGAGAAGAAGGAATGAAGCCACACAAGGCTAGCCCGCCACGTGTGAGGACTGTCCCTAAAAACCCGAGGGGAAGGAGTTCAGCCAGGAGACCACAGATGCTTCCCACAGAGGGCACCTGGGTGGCTCAGATGGTTAAGCCTCTACCTTTGGTTCAGGTCTTGATCCCAGGGTCCTAGGATTGAGTCCCAAATCAGGCTCCCTGCTTGGCAGGGGGCCTGCTTCTTGCTCTCCCTCTGCTGCTCCCCCTGCTTGTGCTCTCTCTCTTTCTGTCAAATAAATAAATAAAATCTCAAAAAAAAAAAAAAAAAAGAAGAAGGAATAAATTTGCCTCTTTTTTAAAAAAAAAGGAAGAAAGAAAGAAGGCAGTTGGACAAGCCCCTCCCCCTCTCTGCACCCCCTCCCCATTTCCTGTGCAGCAGGCCTACCGGCGGCCCACCCACCCACCCACAGACGCCTGCAGAAGTGAGCGCCGGGCCAACACACGGAGTTCTCAGCCTCTCTGTATTTATCTGCAGGCCTACATTCATTATATCGACAAATTAGCAGGCAGGTGCCTGTGCTTACGTTTCTATTTTTAATCTGCAGTTGCGCTGCTGAATGTCCCTGTTAGAGAGAGGCTTTTGTCGCATCAGAATGAACGCTCTCAGAGTGATAAGTAACGCTAACTTTTATTATTTTGTTCTTCAGTCCCTCTTTTAAAATTATCCCTTAGGTGTATTGAGAACTTGGGACTTGTAGAGCTATTGTATTTGTTTCCGAGGGCCGAGGCAACAGATCACCGCAAACTCTGGGGGCTTTAAACAACAGAAATGTGAAGGGGCGCCTGGGTGGCTCAGTGGGTTAAAGCCTCTGCCTTCGGCTCAGGTCATGATCCCAGCATCCTGGGATCGAGCCCCGCGTCGGGCTCTCTGCTCAGCAGGGAACCTGCTTCCCCCTCCCTCTCTCTCTGCCTGACTCTCTGCCTGCTTGTGATCTCTATCTGTCAAATAAATAAATAAAATCTTTAAAAAAAAAAAAAAAAAAAAAAAAAAAAAAAAAAAAAAAAAAAATAAACAACAGAAATGTGTTCTCTCTGGGTTCTGGAGGCAGGAAGGCCCATATCAAAGGGTTGGTGGGACTCAAAGGCAGACCCTTCCCTCACCTGTTGGAGATTCTGGGGCTCCAGGCTTCCTTGGCTTGGGGCTAGAGCACTCCAGTGTCTGCCCCGGCCTTCTTTACCCCTCCCCCTTCTGCTCTCCTCTCCGTGTGCTTCTCATCTGTGTGCCTTTTAGAAGGACACCTGTCATTGAATTTAGGAGCCACCCAAAGAGTCTAGAATTATCTCCTCTTGAGATCCTTAACTTATGTACCTCTGCAAAGCCCCTTTTTTCCAAATGAGGTTCCATTCACAGGTTCTGGGGACCAGGGCAGGGACATATCTTTTGGGGGGTCATCGTTCAACCCTGTGCATCAGGTAGGATCATAATGTCTATTACTGGTACCTCTGACCCATGTGTACAGTACGTAGTTGACTGTGAGCACTTGGCACGCATACACACACCCATGCTGAAGCAAGGCTAGTTGTCGGGAAATGACACAGAACATGGACTGATGCCACCTCTCCCCACTGCTGTCCGGGGTCCTCAATCTCTGGGCACCCTGTGGCCAGCCTGTGCCCTGGAGGGATATTTCCTGTGACACTGTCAGGCTATGTGACACCACAGGCTGGTCAGTCCCTCGCCTGGATCTTATCCAGTCACATGACTTGAAATTGGGGACCAACTTTGTAGCACTAGCTCCATGACCTCCTCCTGTGCCTCCAGCTCGTGTATCCACCTGGCTCCTTGCTGTCTCCACAGACAGCTGACTCCCGCATGGAGGTTCACACTCATAATGTCTTTCTCAAACTCTGGTTCCCTTCCCGTCTTTCCCAGCCCCCATAACCGTGGCTCTGTTCTCTTAGTTGACCGTGTCTCAGGCTGTAGATCTCAGAGTCATTCTTGAATCTTTCTTTCTCTCACTCTCTGTATTTAGTCCATCAGGAAATCCTGTCAACCCTCCCATCAAAACACATCCGGGTTCTGACCACTTCCTTCTCAGCACCTGTCACCTGGAGTGACACACTTGCCTCCTGTCTGCTTCTGCCTGTAGCCCATTGTGGTCCATTCTGCAAGTAGTGACAGCAGGGAGTCTTTAAAACATTGCTCAGCTAGAAAGATATATTTGAGTTCTAAGAGCATATTCACTGCTCTCCTTTATTTATATTTTCCCCGCCACTCTCCTTTAAAGATTTGTTTATTTTTGAGAGAGAGAGAGAGTGAGAGTGTGTGTGTGTTGGGGTGGGGGAGGGGAACAGACCGGGAGGGAGAGACTCTCAAGCAGATAACCCGCTGAGTGCAGAGCCTGATGGGGGAATCGATCTCATAACCCTGAAATCATGACCTGAGTTGAAATCACGAGTCCAGTGCTTAACCAACTGAGCCACCCAGGTGCCCCGCACTGCTCTCCTTTAAACTCTCCAGTCTCTGGGCTCTCCAACTCTACCTGTCTCACTCATAGTAGAATCCATAGTCTTACATCAGCCTATAACAGATGTTGGCAAGTGATGGCCTGCAGGCCAAATATGGCCCACCACCCATTTTTGTAAATAAAGTATTATCGGGACACAGCCACACTCACTTGTTTACATAGTGTCTATGGCTTTTGAGCTACAACAGCAGAGTTGAGAAGGTGCAATAGAGACCACGTAGCCCTCAAGCCTAAAATATTTACAACCTGGGCTTTTACCGAAAAGGTTTGCCAAGGCCTGGCCTGGCTCTCTCAGGCCTTTCCTCCTCTCACTTTCCCCAGGCCTCTCCACCCCAGCCCCCTGGCCTCTTCACAGTTGCTCAAATGCAAAACGCTCTGGGGCTGCACACCTTAGGGGACTCCATGTGGTACGGTTTCTCGGGCCACCCTTCTCTTTCTTATTTCCTTTGGGGATCATCCAAATGCCCTTTATCAAAGAGGACTTTGCTGGCCATCCCCATGTAAAATAGCAGCCCCCTCTCATTCTGGTGCCTGTATCTGCTTTGTCTGTCTTCTTAGCACTTAGAAGAATCTGAAATATTATTACATGTATTTTTTTTGTTTAACACCGCCCCCCCCCGGAGAAAATAAGCTCCAGGAGAGGGGGACTTGTTTTTGTTTCCCCAAATAGAATTAATTAATGAGTTGTTGTTTAACAATGGATGGATGGGTGGATGGGTGGATGGGTGGATGGATGATGGATTCCAGTTATAAAGCCAACAGAGATTTACTGGCTAGAATTCCACGTCTCACTTCCAAATTCCAGCAGAGGAGAGAGAGTTTCTCATTGATCTGGTATCTACAGGGGGTATTGTCTTTGGTCTGTGGCAGTAAATGCCCAAGAGGTCCTATAAATAGGGCTGGAAGTCTGGTTTATATAACCACTACCGTGATCTTCCTACGTGAGAGATGATCCGAGTCACAAGGGAGTTTTTAAGTACCAGTTTTCCAAATCCCATTCCAAATTCACTGAATTAGAATCTTGGGGTACTGGGACTGGTCACGGCCTCAGAGGACCTCTGCCAGCAGAATACCCATCTGACTCTCATTCCCTAAAGGAGGATTATCAAAATCACTTGGATGGTGGTGAGCCTCAGGGTATGAGGTCATGTTACAGGGTTTGAGAATTCACAAGATACTCAGCGTGTTGAAGGGTCTATGAAAGAGTGACAGGAGACAGCTGGGTGGGGCAAAAGAGAAGAGAAAGCCTGTGAGTGTGCATCAGGTGGTTGGAGGTGGCTCCATAGCACCCCCATTTCCCCTATCCACACTTGACAGGCTATATAGTAACTGCCTCTTGTCCATCTCTAAGGAAAGGTAGTCTCTTGGAGAGGAGGGACTACATCTTATTCACCATTATATCCCCAGTGCCTAAACAGAGCCTAATACAAAGTAAATGTTTGTGGAATGAATGAAGGAAGGAACGAATGAACTAATGCCTAGAGGGTACTCAAATGAGATCCATAATCTTCCAGATCACTTGACATAGAGACCAAGTAGGAAGTTGACTAGAAGGAAGATTGGCATTCGTAAATAATAATGTATAGGAGGGGTAATAGAATTTCAGCCTGCTTAAAACGGAATTCCCTGTATCATCTTTGGCAAGTCTCTTGACCTTTCTATGTCTCACTTTCTTCATTTAAAAACAGAGACAAAGTAAGTGATCTCTAAATTGACCTAAGTCTCCAGAGTTCCAGCCTAAGGTTTATAAGCTTAATCATCATTTCAACGTTTGAGTGTCTGTATAATTGGAGGTTATATTTTTGTGGCTATATCAGTGAGGTCTGCTTTCTAGGATCTAGAAGCCAAAATACCTATTCAAATTCATTTTCGTCAGGACCTGAGTGAATTTTGGTCATTCTTCTTCAGTCTGGCTCTGTGGCATTTACTGTCTAGCCAGCATTTTAATTTTAGAGTTTTATATTTTACAAGAGTTTATACATAGGGCAGGAGGACTCCACTTGGTAATGCATGAACCAAACACGTAAGCATAAACTATGGCATTTGTCTCAGGCTAGAAGATGATGTCTGCTCTCACCATTTAAGTATGACTTTGTTATGCCTAATCTGCATGACCAAGTCTATTATAACAGTGGAACTAAAACATTTATTTTTGAAGAGATTTTTTTTACAACTCTATAATGAATTTATGAACAATATATATGCAACAAAAGCCACTGACCAGCACCTCTCATGAACATAAATGCAAACATTTTCAACAAAATGATCGCAGATGGAATCCAACAATTTATAAAATGAATGCACATTCATCCAATATTAATAATAGCTTTTTATTTAACACTACTGTGCACAGGCACTACGCTAAACTCTTCATATATATTGCCTTGTTTAATCCTCACGAGAACTCCAAGAGATAGGAAAATGTTGACATTTTACAAATGGGAATCCAGAGCAAAGAAATTAATTTGTCCAAAGTAGCAAAGCGAATCAGAAATGAAACAGTTTCTGACACTCCTAAGGCCATCCTCTGAACCACTACATTGCATATAAAAGTTTGAACACAGGAAACCTGGAAGAATAAAAACATATGTGTGGACATGCTGATATGCCTCACCCCAAGACAGCACTGTTCACATTTTGATGTACCTCATTCTGGATTTGTTTGTTTCAGTTTCTAGCCGCTACCATTCTTTGTATGTGATTTCATATCTCATACCTCCCATTTATTACAATGGAAGCCTTTTCCAAAAGTTTTCCAAGCTCTTTAGACAATTTTTTGAAGATTTTATTTACTTATTTGACAGAGAGAGACACAGTGAGAGCAGGAACACAAGCAGGGGGTGTGGGAGAGGGATAAACAGCTTTTCTGCCAAGCAGGGGCCCCCACACAGGGCTCGATCCCAGGACCTTGGGATCATGACCTGAGCTGAAGGCAGACGCTTAACATCTGAGCCACTCAGGTGACCCTCTTTAGACAACTTTGAAAACCAGCAAATAAACTCTCTGTGGTCCTTCCATTATTTCCAGGGCTCTTTTAAACTATTTCACTGGCTGCTTGCTGGGGGGATTTGGCTACTTAAAAAATTTCCACAGTGAGTTTCTTGGTACAACAGGGTTTTTCTGTATTTTGAGTCATGTCTTCAGTATCTGCTTTTTCATGATCTGCTCCAGCTACAGTAACAAAATACCACAGATGGGGAGGCTTAAACTACTGGAACTTCATTTCTCACAGTTCTGGAGGCTGGAGGTCCAAGCCTGTGGTTGGGCTCTCTTGAGGGCCCTCTTCCAGACCTGCGGAAGGCCACTGTCTTGCTGCATCCTTACATGCCAGAGGGGGATAGAGAGATCTCGTCTCCCTTTTGTCTCTTTTAAGGGCATTCATCTCATTCATGAGGGTTTTCAGGAACAGAATCCTTTTTGGAGTGTCACATTGTCATCATTGTCAGGATGACCGGGCCACGGCAGGGAAGCGTGCACTGGGCGGCAGCCACGGGTGATGAATGGTACCACACCGCCCAGAACCATCCAGCCCCGAGGGCCAGCTGTACCCGCTGAGACTCACGGATGTGAGCTATGAAGCATTATGGTGACGTGAACGCCCGGGGCCCATCCCCCTGTGTGAGAAGTAAAATGTCACCAGTCATGCTGAAGCGACCCGTGTGATGCTACATGCCACAGACGTGAATCGTAAATCATTCCTTAAAGGGGCATTTTAAGGGGGATGTTTTCGGGGAAGTACGTGCAGTCCACCTGCTCCTTTCCTGTCACGCTCTTCACTTCTCCCAGACCTCAGCTGGGCACCAAGAGCCCTTCCTTCCTTGTGGCTTATTAGTAAATCCAAACATTTGACCCAACAGTCTTCTTTTTAACAGAATATTTTCATTGCTCAGAGACACCTCTTATGTTCTGTTCAAGTCACTTAAAGAGAAGGTCTCTTGTTGCCGTTTTGACCTGTTCCGTGCACTTCCCCAGAGCTTTACTTCTGGCTCTACACGGAGCAGGCAGGGAGAAGGAAGGAGCCCGCTGTAGTGAGCTCTCGCCCCTGGAAACGTAAAACCTTCTGTGGCTTTCTTGCTCCAAGCAGAAGGAAGTCATTTTTCTCTGCATTACTTTTTCCCAGCCAACTTCTTCATGGCCATGACCTGACATCCTGCAAGGTTCATTTATCACACATCAGCCTCTGGCTGCTGCTAATACTGGCTACAGCTTGGAAACAGGATCAGTTCCCTTTTCCAGAAATGACTTTTTTCAGTCACCTGTGCTCCTTGTACAGAGCTCAATCACTGTTGGCACAGTGGCAACCATGGCATCCTTCTCTTCCCTCTGCCATTACCGTGGAGGTGGGTTTCCGAAGGTCCCAATTCCCATTCAGGCAGGGGGGATCTGAGGAGCCTCTGGCCCATGCATCTTTGGACTCCAGTTCAGGCTTTCCAATTTATACCTCAGTTACAGACTTCTTGTGTTAATGAATCCAACTCTCCAGGTTGGCTTGCCTCTTCTGATCCCACGCGTCTCCCTTCTCCTTTGCCTGCCCATCATGATCATGGTCACCATCTATTAAGATCTACTATGTGCCAACCACTGTGCCAAGCTCTTTAACCCACATAAAGCTGGCCAGCTTGCTTTTTCCTTGAGGCCAGGCTCAGTGCAGTGTCACATTCCAAATGATATTAGTCTATCCTCTAAAAAGAATTGAAAATCAAGTAAAAATTTTATTCTCTTCAGGAGAAGAATATCATTGGGGTTTCACTTTCAAGATAGCAAAATTTCTTAAAATTCTCATACTTATTTCTTAATATCCATTTAGTTGTCTGCTGTCCAGAAATAGCTTTACTTGCATTTTCGGATTCCTGAATTCTGGCCCATGTAGGCTCTTCTCTTCCTCCCC
Source organism: Martes martes (assembly GCF_963455335.1). Classification (NCBI taxonomy): domain Eukaryota; kingdom Metazoa; phylum Chordata; class Mammalia; order Carnivora; family Mustelidae; genus Martes; species Martes martes. The sequence goes on along the minus strand of NC_137889.1, from coordinate 59,698,548 downwards.
TCTGTTGTTCATTTCAAGATCTATTCTTGTTCTTCCTTCAGTCATTCTCTGCTTCTTTCAGTGTAAGTCAAATCCAAATGGATTGAGACCTCTCCACTTTTACCCTCCCCATCACCAAGTTTACACTACAGAGGTGCAAGAGTTGGGTGGTGCACAGAAACCCCTTAGGACATGAAGGAAGGGACAGTTAGCATGCTTATAATTTAATATCTGCTCTTTTTACTTATACCACTTTCTATCTTATCTAGTCCCACCCAAAATCCCACAATGGAAGGGGTACTTTCCCATTTTACAGATAAGGAAATGAGATTAGGTGACCTGGTCAATACCACACAGCCATAGTGGGATCCATGGCCTGATCCAGACCATGCTCCTGATCTCTCAAACATTTTTAACCATGGGTCACTGTCCTTTGTAACCCCAAGTTGTTGTTCAGAAAGCTGACTCCTGCTCATTTACTCAAACATTCTTTCTTCAAATATGTGTGTCAAGCGCTGGGCTCGGAGCAGGGGATGATATTGCATGTCAGATTTGGCTTCTGACCTTGGACTTGAAAGGCTAGGAAGGCCAACATGGACAAATGTCTTAGTTGTAACTAGTAAATGTCGGTGCCAGTTTCTTAGAACTGCCATAACCAAGTCCCACAGGTGTGGTAACCTAAAACATCAAAAAGTCATCATCTTACAGTTTGGGAGGCTAGAAGTCCACAGTCAAGATGTTGGCAGAGCCATGCTCCCTCTGACACTTGTATGTTCCTCTTTTTAGTTTCTAGTGGTTTGTGGGCCATCTTCTGACATTCCTTGGCCCAGAGACATATCACTCAAATCCTCCCCCTTCATACGGCCCTTCTGCCTGTGCACATGCCTCCCTCTGTGTCCAAAACTCACCTTCTTATAAAGACACCAGTCCTGTTGGATTAGGGCCCACCCTAATGACCTCATTTTAAACTTGATCAGTCTGTAAAGACCCTATTTCCAAATAAGGTCACATTCTAAGGTACGGTGGTTAGGATTTCAACATATCTTTTTGGGGCCACACAATTCAACCCATAACAGTATCTGACTATATGTGTGTGCACAGTTCTTTGGGGACCCAGGGAAGGAAACAAGCCCTATCAATGCAAGTCAGGGAAGACGTGCTGACTGTCCCCAAAAGCTCGCCGGGAGGAGAGCACGGAGACAGGAGAGCCAGGGGTCCTCCAGATAGGAAGAGCGTGCTGTGCTTGGCAAGGGAGACTGGAGCTGACAGCACGTCATGAGTGAGGGTGGGAGATGGGACTTCTATGCCTCAGGCTAAAGAGTTTGGTTTTAAACCAAAGTCATCTGTTTAACTCTGCCCTCAGTCTCAAAGTGGAGCCCTTATACATAGAATTTAAGCAGGGTTTTTTCAAACTAAGGCTTTAATTTATTAAAACTGTAAATTCAGTCATCTTTAAAAAGAGGAACACTGTGCCTTCCTTAGGGAAGCCTGGGTGGCTCAGCGGGTTAAGCGTCTACCTTCGACTCAGGTCATGATCCCAGCGTCCTGGGACTGAGCCCCACGTTGGGCTCCCTGCTCAGTGGGAGTCTGCTTCTCCCTCTCCCTTTGCACCACCCTCCCAGCTCTTGCCCACTCTCTCTCTCTCAAATAATAAATAAAATATTTAGAAAAAAAAAAAAGAGGAGCATTGTGCCTTCCTTAGAAAAAAGAGTAAGGAGAATGAGTGAAGTCAGGGTGGGAAAGCAGCTTGGAGGCCAGGGCCCCAGGTGGGGTCCCGTGAAGCCGAGTGTGTTTGCCGTGTGCCCTATGTGTTTGCACGCAGGAGGTGTGTCAGTGCATGTTCTCATGAAACTCACCTGGGGAAGTGACCGAAACTGGATTGGGCAGAGGGAGCAGGGTGGGCTGCGAGGTGGCCACCCCCTAGGGAGCCCTGGTGTTTGGATGAAAAGACAGGGCCTTGAAGTCCCTGAAGTGACCAGTCACCAGATACGGGCTGCCTCCAGTAAGGGCTGTAACCCGAGACGGGGTGTGGGTGCTTCGGATGGTGGTGCCAGGCTATCTGCTCAGTTGTTTCTAAACACCCAGCCACTAGCGTGAATATATTTAATAAGCTCAAACAACAACAACAAAAGTAGGTGTTTTGTGTAAAAAAAAAAAAAAATAGGTGAACCTGAGAAAGTCATGGGACTACTAAAGAAGTGATAAAAACCGTGACTGAGGTATAAAGATAGACCTTTCGATGAAAGGAACAGAAAAAGACACAAGAAACAGCCCAGCACATAAAATCACTTAATGTTAGACACCCTTGTGAAAACAAGTTAACTTCAAGCTGTGTACCTCACACTATATACAAAAATCTGTTTCAGATAGAAACAAAAAATTGTGACCAAGGACCAAAAAAGAAGAGAGAAAGTGGCCTGAGTACTCGATTGCTTGGGTGACTTTTTCTCTGGGGAAATAAATGCTCCTGGACATGGGACAGCATTCAGTCCTGTCCCTGCTTTGTTGATGACTTACAAGAAGAAATGCCAGAGAATCGAGAGGCAAAGGTGATTTGGGGTCTTCACACTATTTGATAGAGCAAATAAGTCAATGGCAGCCAAGCGGGAAGAAAAGCCTTAGCAATTCCACTGTGTATGAGAAGGTGTGAGCCAGCGGCGGTCCGAGGGCTTGTTTCTCAGTCACAGTCAGAAGGGCAGAGGTAACGGTTTCCCTATCGCAAAAAAAATGTGTGTGTGTGTGTGTGTGTGTGTAAATACATCCTGGGCTTATATCAATAACAAGTGATAAAATTAAGACAGCTTTTTTTTTTTTCTGTTATGTTACATATGGCAATTTAGTGACTAGGCAAACATCTCAAACTCTTGTTCCTAAAAAGTGATTTATTAATAGAGAAAAAAATACTGATTCATTAATGGCAATTTATGAGCCGTGGGCAGAGGGTTGCTTTTGCCGCTCCCACCGTTTGCTGGAGAAGCCCTGTGAAGGGCAGAGGAGAGGCAGTAAAGGGGAGGGCAGGGCTGATACAAAGGCCCCCGGTGTGAGATCATGTCAAAACTTGAGTTTCCTCTTCTTTTAAACTGATTCCCCACCCCCACTCTGGGTCCCCTCAAGTGAAGCTGCTTTCTTCCTCTTACCCTAAAGAAAAGCTCCTTGAGTCCGGAGTTGGAGGGTGCCTTGTGTGTGCACTGGGGCTCCCCACAATGCTTTGCAAAGTGAGTACGTCATAGGAAGTTGCTGATGGTTTGAATGAAGGAAGCGTTCTGTGGCTTCATATGACAAGGGCAGTGAAGAGCAGGAAGGAGACCGGCTCAGGGAGCTCGTCATCCTACTAGAAAGTGTATGTCAGAACCGGGTTGTTGTGACTTCAGAATGTGTGCTCTGTGTCCCCCCCGGGGTGGACAGCCGTGTTTCTCCTGACTGACAGATCTGCACGCTTTGCAGTGCAGTTTTGACACGAGGCAATTCTGGACCTGGCACAGACTTGGCAGGTTGAAAGCCCGGCGCCCCCACCAGACACCCCTCCTCAAAACCCAGTCACAAGCTCCCGGCTTCCCAGACCACCTGTACTTTGGACAGACTGGCTACCAACTTGGGGGTTCCTGCTTCCCACCCTGCTCCAAGTTTGTCAATTTGCTAGAATGACTTGCGGAACTCAGGAAAGTGCTATCCTGATGACAGCTTTATTATAAAAGATGCAAACCAGGATCAGCTAAATGAAGAGATTCATGGGATGGACTGTAAGAGGGTCCCAAACATGAAGTTTACATGTCCTTAGGATTAAGCGTCACCCTCCAGGCATGTTGATGTGCATCACAAACCAGGAAGCTCATGTGACCTGGAGTTTTTATTGGGGTTTTGTTATGTAGGCAGTCAGTTGATGGATGGATTGGTTGAACCATTGGCTGTGTAATTGGACTCTCCAGCTCTCCTCCTGTCCCTGGAAACCAGGCTAATATCATGTGGCTCAAAGTTCCAAACCTCTAATCACACAGTTGGTCCTTCCAGCAAAGCGGGCCCCCATTCTGAGACTATCTAGGCACCCCCGCCCCTTGACTCACCTCATTAGCGTAAACGTAGGTGTGGTCCAAAAGGCCCACCATGAACCACAAAGACTCTACCACTGAGGAAATCCCAAGGGCTTAGAGGCTCCCACCCCAGAAACAGGGACAAAGACCAGCCAAGTTCTTTATTATCTAACATACTTTCATTAGTAACCAAGGAGGTGATGGTGTTGGTTGATGGAGGTGCCTCTCTCTAGGACCTTCTGGTTTGTTCCCTGGGAAAAATTGCTCCCCCCATAGGAATCTGCCAGCACCAGGCAGCCTCACAAATAATGCACTTTATGTTTAGAAAACACCTAACTTCTTCCTTACCGCAAGATGAAATCTAAATTCCTGTGAAAATCTGTTGGACAGAGCCTCAATGAATTTCTACCCCAAGGACCTAAAATGACCCCACCACCCTTACAATAGAAATTCGCTGCTTTTTAGAAAGCAACCTAGGAAAATGTCTAGACAAGCTGTGCCCTGGAGAGTTTCACCCACCACAGAGCAAAGAGCAGGATTCAGTCCGGCCCCTCTCAGAGACTGTGAGTGGAAGAGAAGGGGTGAGACCTTGTCTGGGCTAAAAGAAATCTTACTCATTTATTTGATGTGGTCCCTTTACTTCTCGTCTGCCTAGGGGTCGCCCTCACCAGAACTTCTCTGTTTATTCCGAAATTATTTCAAACTTTAAAAAATGTTGAAAGTACAGTACAAAGATCTCCCATAGTGCCTTCACACAAATTTCCGAAGGAGTTGTGTAGCTGGCATGCCTGACAGCAGGAGCACCTGGCCCCAGGGGCCCCACACAGACCAGGTTTGGTCCTTCGCGGCCCGCTGACAATATCCAAAGGCAGAGAAATAGTGGTGGCGAAACAAGGAAGGGTTTTATTTCAGAGAGGCCAACACTGGGAAGACAGTGGACTAGCGTCTCTCAGACTGCCCTCCACAGTGCTGAAAATACTTCTGGGTTGATGTAAGGAAAATGTGGGGCAAGGTGGGTGGGTACTGTGCAGATGGGCAGTGAAGGTCAAGTGGATCACTGTCTTGGGGTCAGTTAAGGGTCTGGCTGGCTCAGGGAAGGTCCTATTGCTTAAAGGAGGTAGTTTCTCGTCCCATCAAAGGATGCTTTGCCCACAGAGTCTTTTGCCTGAGTTAAGAGATACGCTGGGGTGGGGGTGGGGGGACCGTGGGTCGAGATCAGCTGGGAAAAAGGACTTAATTAAAAAGTTTGAAGTCCCCAAAACCATAAGATACCTAGGAATAAACCTAACCAAAGAGGCAAAGAATCTATACTCAGATAACTATAAAGTAATCATGAAAGAAATTGAGGAAGACACAAAGAAATGGAAAAATGTTCCATGCTCATGGATTGGAAGAACAAATATTGTGAAAATGTCTATGCTCCCTAAAGCAATCTACACATTTAATGCAATCCCTATCAAAATCCCATCCATTTTTTTCAAAGAAGTGGAACAAATAATCCTAAAATTTATATGGAACCAGAAAAGACCTTGAATACCAAAGGAATATTGAAAAAGAAAGCCAAAGTTGGTGGCATCACAATTCCAGACTTCAAGCTCTATTACAAAGCTGTCATCATCAAGACAGTATGGTACTGGCACAAAAACAGATACATAGATCAATGGAACAGAGTAGAGAGCCCAGAAATAGACCCTCAACTCTATGGTCAACTAATCTTCGACAAAGCAGGAAAGAATGTCCAGTGGAAAAAAGACAGCCTCTTCAATAAATGGTGTTGGGAAAATTGGACAGCCACATGCAGAAAAATGAAATTGGACCATTTCCTTACACCACACATGAAAATAGACTCAAAATGGATGAAGGACCTCAATGTGAGAAAGGAATCCATCAACATCCTTGAGGAGAACACAGGCAGCAACCTCTTCAACCTCAGCCGCAGCAACTTCTTCCTAGGAACATCGCCAAAGGCAAGGGAAGCAAGGGCAAAAATAAACTATTGGAATTTCATCAAGATCAAAAGCTTTTGCACAGCAAAGGAAACGGTTAACAAAACCAAACGACAACTGACAGAATGGGAGAAGATATTTGCAAACGACATATCAGATAAAGGGCTAGTGTCCAAAATCTATAAAGAACTTAGCAAACTCAACACCCAAAGAACAAATAATCCAATCAAGAAATGGGCAGAGGACATGAACAGACATCTCTGCAAAGAAGACATCCAGATGGCCAACAGACACATGAAAAAATGTTCCACATCACTCAGCATCAGGGAAATACAAATCAAAACCACAATGAGATACCACCTCACACCAGTCAGAATGGCTAAAATTAACAAGTCCGGAAATGACAGATGCTGGCGAGGATGTGGAGAAAGGGGAACCCTCCTACACTGTTGGTGGGAATGCAAGCTGGTGCATTCTGGAAAACAGCATGGAGGTTCCTCAAAAAGTTGAAAATAGAGCTACCCTATGACCCAGCAATTGCACTGCTGGGTATTTACCCTAAAGATACAAACATAGTGATCTGAAGGGGCACATGCACCCGAATGTTTATAGCAGCAATGTCCAGAATAGCCAAACTATGGAAAGAACCTAGATGTCCATCAACAGATGAATGGATAAAGAAGAGGTGGTATATATATACAATGGAATACTATGCAGCCACCAAAAAAAAATGAAATCTTGCCATTTGCGACAACGTGGATGGAACTAGAGGGTATTATGCTGAGTGAAATAAGTTAATCGGAGAAAGACAGCTATCATATGATCTCCCTGATATGAGGAAGTGGAGATGCAACATGGGGGGTTTGGGGGGTAGGAAAAGAATAAATGAAACAAGATGGGATCGGGAGGGAGACAAACCATAAGTGACTCTTAATCTCACAAAACAAACTGAGGGTTGCTGAAGGTGGGGGGGTCGGGAGAGGGGGGTGGGATTATGGACATTGGGGAGGGTATGTGCTATGGTGAGTGCAGTGAAGTGTGTAAACCTGGCGATTCACAGACATGTACCCCTGGGGATAAAAATACATTATATGTTTATAAAAAAAATTTTAAAAAGGTATGCGTATCTGCATACTCATTCCCACAGAGAAAAAAAAAAGTTTGAAGTCACAAAGAAGGAAGTCCTTCTCTCAGTTCAGATCTATCACATGCCATATTTAGTAGCTCTGTCTTTTCTGACACACACATGTCCATTGTCATTATTCTTTTTCTGATTTATTTGAAAGCAAGTTGGAACAACACTACTGCTTCCCCAAAATACCCCAGTGTTTGTTTCTCCACAAGGACACTCTCCCACAGAACTAGCCTGCAGCCATCCAAAGGAGAAAGCCAGGACTGCTGGGATACTTGCCTTTGCACCAGAATATCCATTCAGATTTCACCACCTGTCTTCCCAGTGTCTATTTTTCCTATTTAGCCCAGAAGCATACGCCACATTTAGTCGTCCCGTCTCTGTGGTCTCCTCCAGTGCAGAAGATTCCTCGGTCTGAAAGATGGCAGGCCTTTTCAAGAGGATGGAACAAAGGGGACCCCTCTCCTGCCCTCCACAGCACTATTGACGGGAATGCAAGCTAGTGCGGCCATTCTGGACAAAACAATATGGAGCTTCCTCAAAAAGTTAAAAATAGAACTACCCTATGATCCAGCAATTCCACTCCTGGGCATTTATCAGAAGAAAATGAAAACACTAACTCAAAAAGATATATTCATCCCCATGTTCATGGCAGCATTATTTACAATAGTTGAGATATGGAAGCAACTCAAGTGTCCATCCATAGATGAATGGATGAAGAATATTGTGGTATATATATATACAATGGAATATTACTTAGCTGTAAAAAATGAAATCTTGCCATTTGCAATGACCTGGAATGGACCTGGAGTGTATTATGCTGAGTGAAATAAGTCAGAGAAAGACAAATACTATATGGTTTCTCTCATATGTAGAATCTAACAAATCTAACAAACCAAAACAAAACAAAAGGTCAAGCTTATAGATACAGAGAACAGACTGATGGTTGCCAGAGTGGAGATGCAGTGGGGAGTGGACAGAATGGGTGAAGGGGGTCAAAAGGTACAAACTTCCAGCTATAAAATAAATAAGTCAGGGGCGCCTGGGTGGCTCAGTGGGTTAAGCCTCTGCCTTCGGCTCAGTCATGATCCCAGTGTCCTGGGATCGAGCCCCATATTGGGCTCCCTGCTCGGCAGGAAGCCTGCTTCTCCCTCTCCCACTCCCCCTGCTTGTATTCCCTCTCTAGCTATGTCTCTCTCTGTCAAATAAATAAAATCTTTAATAAATAAATAAATAAATAAATAAGTCATAGGATATAAGATACAGCATGATGATTATAGTCCATAATATAGTATTGTATGTTTGAAAGTCACTAAGAGATTAAATCTTAAAAATTCTGATCACAAGAAAAAAAATTTTTAATGATGTGTGGTATTGTGGTAACTAGACTTTTGTGGTGATCATTTCGCAGTGTGAACAAATACTGAATCATCTATATGCCTGAAACTAATATAGTGTTATGTCAATTACACCTCAGGAAAAAAAAAAAAGGTAACAGTTACAAAAAAAAAAAAAAAAAAAAAAGAATACAACCCTTTATTCTAGAGGTCTCTGGAAAGACCCGTCACCTCAGGTCGTATAACTAGACTTGGCCAGGAACTCTTGGCAGGGATCTCAGAAATGATTCTGCACTCTTCTTGGTGCATCAAGGTGGGAGGCATGCTTTGTTTACCTGTCCTACCGATGATGTTAACCTTGATAACCTGATCATTTGCGTCTGCCAGGTGTGTGTGTGTGTGTGTGTGTGTGTGTGTGTGTGTATGACTAGAGTCTGAGGGAAGGTACACTGAGACTATGTCAATATCCTATTCTTCATCAGACCTCCACCCTCTAGCTCTGTCATCCATTAATGAATCATGCCTAAACCAACCAACACTGTTTGTTGCCAAATGGTGATTTCCCATTTCCATCCCTTCTTCTACTACATTTACTAGTTGGCATTCTACTTTAATGAAGAATAGTCCCTTCTGCCTCATTTATTTATTTGTCTGTCTCAGATTCTGTTTTATTCAGTGGGATGTAATCCATTCCTATCATTATATTATATTATATATTTTTGTTTTTAGTTTTATTTTTTTACTATTCTTCATTTAAATTCAATTAATTAACATATAGTGTACTATTAGTTTCAGAGGTAGAGTTCAGTGATTCATCAATCTTATATAACACCCAGTGTTTATGACATCACATGCCCTCCTTAATGTCCATCACCCAGTTACCCCATTCCCCTCCAGCAGCCCTCAGTTTGTTTCCTTTGTATTCCTATCATTAGATATTTTTATACTTAGGTGTCCCAGATCTGTCCTATGCCAGCCCCTTTAAGCTAATACTGTTTCCTTGTTATATATCCCAACATTCTCTAAATACTTCCCTTTTTTCTAGGACAAAAATATATTCCAGGCTTATTTTGTACTTTCTTTGCCTCAGCCTCAGCCCCGGAATCAGCCATTTCTCTAAGGATACCTGGATCTTCTTTTTTTTTTTTTTTTTAAGATTTTATTTATTTATTTGACAGACAGAGATCACAAGTAGGCAGAGAGGCAGGCAGAGAGAGAGGGGGAAAGCAGGCTCCCCGCTCAGCAGAAGCCCGACGTGGGGCTCGATCCCAGGACCCTGGGATCATGACCTGAGCCGAAGGCAGAGGCTTTAACCCACTGAGCCACCCAGGTGCCCCCTGGATCTTCTTTTTATTTTTTTAAACATTTATTAATTTATTTGAGAGAGAGGGAAAGAGAGAATGCACACAGAGGGGAGGGGCACACTCCCCACTGAGTGCAGAGCCTGACACTTGGTTCCAGCTCAAGACCCTGAGATCATGACCTGAGGCAAGATCCAGAGTCAGATGCTTAACCAACTGAGCTCCCAAGAGCCCCCACACCCCCACTGTCATTGTAGTGGAGAAGGGTATTTGGAAACTAAGACTCAAAGTTTGGTCTGCAAATGACCATCTGGGTGTCATTGACTTCAAGCCCTTTCAGTACACATAAGACTCTGAATGGTGCATGCTCACATGCTCTCTGTCTCCAGCCCTCTAAAACCATGAGTCCTCACCAATTCTTTCAATTCCAATCCCTCATCCAAGGGTCCACTCTAGCCTTCTCCTTTCCATATTTGAAGTAGTTTCTCCATCACTAAGAAGTCTGTTTCCCATTATCTTTAATATATTTACTCTTTTGCTGGATCCCCCTATAGGTAAACATGGTCTTCACCGCACCAGCATCTCTACCCCTGGCTCCACCTCCTTCTTTACTCTGTTCCTGGCTTTGCAGCCACTGCCAGCCCCTCTGCCTCTCAACTTTGGCCTTGGTCATACCATGTGTTCTAAGAGTAGGAAAAAGTAAAAGAGACAAAAAAAAAAAAAGAGACAAAAAGAGTAAAAGAGGACATCAGGGTTTTGTTCTTCAAAGCTTTCTTTGTCTTTACAAAAGCACCAGAATCACCAGTGGAGGTCTAAAGGGAGCTCTCTGCCTCCTAACTCTCTTCCATTTGCAGAAAATACAGATTTATTCATTCATTTAATTTTTAAAATTCATTTATTTTATGTTATTCATTTATTCACTATTTTGTACGGATACTTCAAAAATGGTGGAAGCACTTGGCTGGACTGATCTTCCTGCAGATGACAATGATGAAATCTGGACAAAATAACAAGGAGATGATCTTGAAAGCCCTAAAGAGTGACCATAACCAGCTGAGACTAGAGGGAAGACTGCTCTTGAGAGCAGACTGTCTGGCTTTTTGCCTGAGGGCACTTTCCTGTCTGGGAGGGTTGGGAGGGGCAGAAATCTTCAGCCTTATGGGCTTGAGGCATCAGAAGATATAATTTAGGGCTGACTGAGCAGCCAGAAGATGTAGGAAATTCCTGGAGAAGAGGAGCCACCAAAGGAGTGAACCCTGAAATAGAAAATTAATTTTAATTTTTAAAATTTTCAGAAATATCAAAATACATAAACTATTTAGAAATAAATATAACAAAAGACCTGCAAAACTATACACTGAAAAGTGCAAAACACTGTTGAGAAAAATTAAAGAAGAGTAAAATTAAGTGGAGAGGTATACCATGTTTGTGGTTTGGAAGACTCCACTCTAAGATGTCAATTCTTCCTCAATAAGCTATAGCTTTAACACAATCTCAATCATGATTCAGCAGGCATTTTAACTAGAAAGTGACAAACTGATTAAAAAATGTATATGGAAGTGCAGAGACCCAGAATAGCACAATAATCTGGTAGAGGAGATTGTAAAAGGTTTGTGCTATTTGACTTTAAGATCTCCTCTAGGGTGCCTGGGTGGCTCAGTGGATTAAAGCCTCTGCCTTCGGCTCAGGTTGTGATCCTAGGTCCTGGGATCGAGCCCCACATCAGGCTCTCTGCTCTGCAGGGAGCCTGCTTCCTCCTCTCTCTCTCTGCCTGCCTCCCTGCCTCTCTGCCTACTTGTGATTTCTATCAAATAAATAAAATCTTAAAAAGAAAAAAAAAGATCTCCTCTAAAGCTACAGTAATGCAGGCAGTGTGGAAGTGGCAGAGTAAAAACAAAGATTAGTAGATCAGGAGTGAGAGTCTAGAAATAAATCTAAATTTATATGGCCAATTGGTTTTGACAAAGGCAGCAAAACAATTCAATTGGAAAATGAAAGTCAACAACCACTGCTGAACAATCATAGATCTTTAAGAAAAAAATAAATTTTGACCCCTACCTCACACCATGTATAAAAATTAATTCAAGATGGATCACAGACCTAAAAGGAAAAGTGAAAACTATAAAGTTCATAAAAGAAAATAGGAGAATAGCTTCATGATTTAGAGGCAAGCAAAGATTTCTTAGACAATATGCAGAAAGCACTGACCATTAAAGAAAATTTTGATAAGACTTTACCAAAGAAAGTGACAAGGAAGTTAATAATAGGCATAGTACAGACCTGGAAAAAGTATTTATGAAACACATACAAAGTACTTTGATCTAGAATCTGTAAGAATCACCTACAACTCAATAATAAAAAGACAACACAGAAAAATGGGCAAAGGTTTGGAACAAACACTTCACAAAAGAAGATACATGAATGACCTGATGAAAACATGCTCAATATCGTTAGTCATCAGGGAGATGCAAATTAAAAGAACAATGAGATACCATACATAACCATCAAAGTGACTAATATTAAAAAGACATCCAACACCAAATGTTGGTGAGGATTTTGTGTAATGAACATCTCATATATCCAGTAGAAATATTAAACAGAATGATCGTAGCAGCTTCTTAGAAAGTTAAACATACATCTACCTTTGACACAGTAATTTCCACTTCTAGGTATTTGTCCAGAGGAGATGACAGCGTATGTACACCAAAAAACCTGTACAATAATGTTCATAGCACTTTCATTCACAGTAGCAAAAAATAAGAAATGGCCCAGCTATCTAGAAACAGGGGAATGAATTATATATACTAAATGTTTCCATCATATGAAGTTCTAGAACAGACAAAACTAAGCAAATGTGGGAGGAAAATTGGTTGCCTGGAATTGGGGTGGGCATTTGCATGAGAGTTGACTGAGAAGGGATAAGTGGGAACTTTCTCAGTGTCTTGAAAAGTTCTGTATCTTAATTACTGGCATGTGGATTACACACAAACTGTATAATTGACATGTGTGCATTTTTTTAAAGATTTTATTTATTTATTTGTCAGAGAGAGAGAGAGAGAGCGAACACAGGCAGACAGAGTGGCAGGCAGAGGCAGAGGGAGAAGCAGGCTCCCTGCTGAGCAAGGAGCCCGATGTGGGACTCGATCCCAGGACGCTGGGATCATGACCTGAGCCGAAGGCAGCCGCTTAACCAACTGAGCCACCCAGGCGCCCCGACATGTGTGCATTTTAATGTCCATAAATTTTACCTTAAAAGAACTGTAAAAAGTGGTAATACTTGAGTGGCGATTGGGTGTCAGGGGCAGAATGGATGAAGCAAGAATTGTTGAATGTTGATAATTGTTGAAGCTGGGTGTTGTGTACATTAGGATTTATTATACTCTTCTTTCGACTTCAGTGTACTTAAAATTTCCAATAATGACAGGGGTTGCCAGTCCTGGAGAAATTAGACATAGGCCAGTAACTTTCATGTGGGGCAGGGAAGGCTCTACATTTAAAAACACCAGAGGGTGCCTGGGTGGCTCAGTGGGTTAAGCCGCTGCTTTCGGCTCACGTCATGATCTCAGGGTCCTGGGATGGAGTCCCGCATCGGGCTCTCTGCTCGGCGGGGAGCCTGCTTCCTCCTCTCTCTCTCTGCCTGCCTTTCTGCCTACTTGTGATCTCTGTCTGTTAAATAAATAAAATCTTAAAAAAACAAAAACAAAAACAAAAACACCAGAGGTTGGGACTCCAGGTGGGGCTCGGGAGTGACACGGGGGCTCTGGATAATATAATCATACGAGTGGACAGAGCAGTACAGAGGGTCAATGGCAGGAGAAACGGGTGGAAATAATGACAAAATGGTCAACTTCCCATCCGTGAGCTCTCCCTTTATCTGTGTCCCTCTTGCTATAGGTCCCATTGATCACAGCCTTCTTCCCCATCCCAAGACCACAGTTCTCATTCCTGCACTGACTTGTAACAACTGTTACCGTGTGCTTTCTGTGTCTCAGTTTCCTTATCTATCCCACAGAGTAGGAGCTGACTGCTCTAATGGTCATTTGCTTCCCTAATGGGGGAGGGATCTTTTAGCTTGGGGTCATTTAGCTTTACCACTGCATAAATTTGAAGAGGGCTGGCAGGAGGCAGAGTTGGACCAAGGCATGTGGGTGCCCAAGCAGACTAATAATTTGGCATTCCTTCAAAATAGTACTATTTAGGAACGCCTAGGTGGCTCAGTTGGTTAAGCAGCTGCCTTCGGCTCAGGTCATGATCCTCAGCGTCCTGGGATCGAGTCCTGCATCAGGCTCCTTGCTCGGCAGGGAGCCTGCTTCTCCCTCTGCCTCCATCTGCCAGTGCTCTCTCTCTCTCTCTCTGACAAATAAATAAATAAAATCTTAAAAAAAATAGTACTATTTAAATATGAGTTTAACATTTTGTTAGTGAAAATTGGAAGAGTTTTTAAAAATCTGCCTTTGGGGGCGCCTGGGTGGCTCAGTGGGTTAAAGCCGCTGCCTTCGGCTCAGGTCATGATCCCAGCGTCCTGGGATCGAGCCCCGTATCGGGCTCTCTGCTCAGCAGGGAGCCTGCTTCCTCCCTTCTCTCTCTGCCTGCCTCTATGCCTACTTGTGATCTGTCTATCAAATAAATAAATAAAATCTTAAAAAAAAAATAAGTTGGCTGTTTTAAGCCACTAAATTTAAAAAAAAAAAAATCTGCCTTTGATGGTACTTTACTGTTCCATTGGGAATGGGCTCAATTCACCAGTTACATGTGCAATCTTACGAGAAACCTGAATTAAACTGAAACTAATGTGATTTCAGAATGAGGTGGGACCTTATAGACGGGCTTCTAGGTGGCTGCCCAGTGGGCCTCTTCTTGATCCAGCTCTGTCTTGAGGCCAGGAAATGATGGCCTCAGACTATGGGCAGGCTGACTTCTACCAACAGGAAAGCAAGAATAGTAGGCTTCCCAATTTCTTCCCAACACTCTGTTTCCTGTGGCCATGCTTCTTACGTGTAAAGGGCCACTTAATCCATTAATGAGAGTCTCATGTTCTGGCTTGCCCAGCCCCAGCACCCCATGAAGCAGCCTGGCCTAGTAGAAATCCTCAGAGTCCACTGGACCTGGGTTCAAAACCCCAGGTTAATTCCATGAGCTGTGTAACCCACATTGGTTTGATCATCAGCCAAATGGAGATGTAACACTTACTTCCCTGTGTTGTATGGGATTTCATGAAATAATAATGTATGCAAGAGGTCTGGCGTGCCTACCACAGACCCTCAATTATGCTGACTAAATCGGAAGCCATTCCGAGGGCGATTTTACATGGTGGATGCCCATTAATTATTCATCGGTTTGGTTGGAGTGGGCTGCAGAAGCACAGAGTCTGTGCTCTTTGCCTCAGCTGCATTTTCTCCCACCCTAGAGAATCATACTTCCAGGGACTGCATGAGGACTGTGGGAACCTAGCAGGGGGCATCCCTGAATCATGTCTCTCTCTTCTCCTCCCTAGGATGTCATCGCCTCCATCCTGATGAGCGGACGGATCGGGCCCAACATCCAGCTGGCTGAGTGCTATGGGCTAAGGCTAAAGCACATGAAGTCAGATGAGATCCACTGGCTGCACCCGCAGATGACAGTGGGGGAGGTGCAGGACAAGTACGAGTGTCTGCATGTGGAAGCCGAGTGGAGGTAGGAGAAGAGCCCTGGGTTCTCAAATGGGGGGAGAGGAGTACGGAGTGGGGAGGCCCTGGGATTTCCTTTCTCAGAGCACTTCCCAACTTCTAAGAATCTTCTAGAAAATCTGAGTGGCATTTTAGGCCTAGTCCTCTTGCAGCCTCCAATGCATGTATTGGCCAAGGCCTAACATGGGCTCATAGCACTCACCGGTCAGATATCAGGAACAACCCCAGGCAGGATGCTCTTGGAACTATGGAGAAGGAAGAACAGTAGGGCAGGGAGGATAGAGAACCAGATCCAGTGCTGATCTGCAAACCTAAGGAAAACAATTGCCGTGAGGGGGAAGAGTTGGAGAGTCAGGACTAGCGTTGACTACCACCTGCTGGGCTCCATGGTCCTCCGCGCTCCTTCACCCAACCACAGAGGAGGGAAAGAAGAAGCACGTCCTGAATGGGTGGCCATCAGCCTCATGGGCAGACCCATACATGACGAGCTTCCCTGTGTCAACCAGAGAGTCTAAACTTCCTGTCCCAGGTATGACCTTCAAATCCGCTACTTGCCAGAGGACTTCATGGAAAGCCTAAAAGAAGACAGGACAACGCTACTTTATTTTTACCAACAGGTAGAAGTATTTTATCTTTCTGTTCCCAGGGTCCTATTACTCGTCGTCTCTTCGGGAGACAGAAGGACAAAGCCCAGATTTGGGAGGTCCCAGTCTAGGAAACTTCTCGTGGAGACAAACATGCCTTGGTCCCTGGTCAGCAGTTCCAACCCTAGTTCTCTCAGGGCTCGTTGAGGGCTGGCTCACCACCCCCCCCCCCCGCCATGTGCACAGCTCCTTTTGGACTTTGCTGGTGGTTATTTACTGCCCAGGAGACCTGGTGGTGAGCAGACAGTGTGCTTCCAAAGAGAAGGGGTAGTCTTAGCACACAGACTCTTGCACACCTGGTTTCTAGCCCAGTTTGGCCACCTACTAACCCAGGATACTCCCAGGGCTTCACTTACCTGCCTGAAGCTGTTTCCTTTTCTAGAAAATGGAGGTGATAAGAATAATATTTACTTTACAGGGTTGTGGGGAGGGCCAAATGGTATCATTAGCATTGTGCTTGTGAACCAGCTCTCTGCAAAAAAGAATCTCTGATATATAGCACGTGCCAATCTCCATGATATAAATATTGCCCCACCATGGGTGGCATTTTGAAGCTACCGCTATGATCATACAGCTTGCAAAACTTCAGAAGCTTTAATACCTGGCTTTCATGGGCTGTTTGGAGCTGCTGTAACACGCCACTGCCTGTAATAATGCAGGTAGTGTGCCTAGCACAGGACGGGCCACAGTGAGCACTGAGGATGTGTGAGCCTGCTGCCACTGTCGTCTGTCTGGTCCCTGGTTTGCTGGACACAAAGCCAGACCCTGATTGTAGAGTGGATGACATCTGTCACTATTTACCAACAAGTCATGGAATAAATGATTGGCTCATGCCTGAATTCCAGTTTCTTTATCTCTAAAGTTCAGAGTGGAGAGGAGAATTTGAACTCTAGCCTCATAAAGCCATGAGAGCATGTGTCTGGAAATGCTTCCAAAAATCAGAAGGCCTTGGCCTGTGGGGGCATGATTCTAGAGGGCTCTGGAGGGATGCAGAGGCTACACGTTTGTGCATGGTGGGGTGTGTGTGTGAGAGAGAGAGTGACAGCTTGGGGCTGCAGGATTGTATTCAAAGCCCCCACCATCTCCTGGGGCCTCTGTTCAGGGAAACAGGGAAGGAGGGCGTGACTCTCAACCTTGGCCTTTCCCTCTCACCAGCTACGGAATGACTACATGCAACGCTATGCCAGCAAGGTCAGCGAGGGCATGGCCCTGCAGCTAGGCTGTCTGGAGCTCAGGTATGTGGCCTCAAGGATCCCCCAGGGACTGGAGTTCTTGGCCATCTTTGTCTTGCATCCAGGTTGGGAAACAAGAGTGGGTCCATGGGGGTGGGGTGACAAATGGTGGCTGACATAGGGTGAAGTGCTCACTGTCTTGTCCTTAGAATAGAAGGGCCAGTCGCATCTCTGGTCAGGGTCCCCTGCCTCCTTTGGCTGCCACCGCTCTTGCCTCCAGGCTGCCTGTTTCTTCCATCTCTCTGCCATTCCAGTGATTCAGTAAATGTTTCTTTGAGCACTAGGCAAGGTCCTGGGAGATATTCGAATGTTGGGTTTCCATCTGTGTTGTTCACTGCTATGTCCTCAGTGGCAGTAAGCACCGATAAATATGTATAGAATTCGCAAGCCATGCAGAGGTGCCCTCAGACTTCCGGGTCTGGTCCGGGAGGTGACAGGTGTGTCCACGGTTGCTTATAATACAGAATGAAACAGGTGCCACACATTTCTCTCCTTGGTTAAAGCTTGCAGGATTTCTCCATCTCAGCACTAGGGACATTGGGGCTGGATAATTCTTTGGTTGGGGGGCCATCCTGTGAATTATAGTATATTTAACAGCATTCCTGGCCTCTACACACTAGATGCTGGTGGGACCATCCTCCTCCTAACCAGATGTGACAATCAAAGATTTCCAGACATTGCCGAAGGCTTCCAGGCTAGAGAGGGAGGTGTCAAATTGCTCCTGATTGAGGACCACTGAATTGGGACATATACCCGAGCCACTGAATGCTAGACATCCCAACAATCAGTGTTGGCTGCCTTGGGTCACTTATTTTTAGAGGACACAGATAGGACTGCCATCTTCCTCCTCTGCCCCAAAACTGGGCAGTCCCAGAGCTGGGTCTCCCAAAACATAGGGCAGGAGCCCTTCTTAGGAATGAAATTTGTGGGTTTTCCTTTTCTTCATGGTTTAGTAAATAACTTTTTTTTTTTATTCTCATAATGTTCTCCTTCCCATTGTTTACCACATTTGGCAGGGGAAAGAGAGCTTCTAGACCGATGTGTGGCATTGGGTGACTTGCACTCCAGCCATCAACCTATTTATGACTTCTCTCTCTCCAGGCGGTTCTTCAAGGACATGCCGCACAATGCACTTGACAAAAAGTCCAACTTTGAGCTCTTGGAGTAAGTTTGACCCTGGCCCTTGCCTCTCCTGCCTTCCTTCCTTGCTGCCCTGCTTTTCCTATTCACTTCCTACCTTGTTCATCCCCAGACCAGAGCCAAGCAGGACCCATCTCCCTGGTCTTCAAGCCATCTTGCCTCTTCCTGATTGGACTAAAGTCCTAAGTTGGGGCTGAGGGGGAGTCAAATGTCACCTTTTCCCTCCTTCTTTCAGGAAAGAAGTGGGGCTGGACCTGTTTTTCCCAAAGCAGATGCAGGAGAACTTAAAGGTGAGGCAACCACTGGGCAAGGGGCCCAGAGTGACCCCCTTTGTGTTGGCCTCCAGAACTGGAGCTAATGGCACCGGGCTGGGGGTACTCGGGAAAGCCAGGGTATCTGGGCTGTCTTGGGCCATCTGGGCATAGGGCCACTAAAAGCACCTAGTGGGTCCCTTCTGTGGCTGGCCATTTGGAAACCAGGCTCTGTTTCCACATCAGGGGCCAATTAGCTTTGTGGCCTGGGGATGCTACTTCCCATGCTTCTCTGCCAGGGCTACGGTGAGCCTCCCTTGACACAGTAGGTGTGTGTCTTAGTCATAGATTGATGCTGCTTTCATGGCAAAGGCCTGAGGACCATCCTCTGGCAGCAGACAGGCTCTCGGTGAGATCAGGGAAGGCATCAGAGCCTGGAGGAGCAGGGCCTACTCATCACTGGGCACCCCCCACCCCTCCCCCAGCCCAAGCAGTTCCGGAAGATGATCCAGCAGACATTCCAGCAGTACGCCTCGCTCAAGGAGGAGGAGTGCGTCATGAAGTTCTTCAACACCCTCGCGGGCTTTGCCAACATCGACCAGGAGACCTATCGCTGTGAACTCATTGTAATGACACGTCCTCTTTATTCTCTCCCTGACCTGAATTCCAGGCCTCTCAGGGAGCAGGCCCATGAGGCTAACATGGGGGGCAAGGAGGGGTGTGCTTGCTTATCGCAGCCCACATAAGCCAAGCTCCTCGGGCAGCTGGGCCTCACCAACATACCGTCAAACACAACCAATGTTGACCTACTTGCCGGAGACAGGGAGCGGAAATCTTGGCCACAGATCTTGGAGGTGGGCAGAGTAGGCAGGGTAGGCAGGGAGGAGGGTAATCCGTTGGTAGGGTTTTAAGACTGAAGGAGCTGGAGGACCCAGGAAACAGTGGCCTGTGTCTGACTCAGTGAGCTGTTTCGCAGATTTCTGAAATGGGAAGGAGACAGAACTGAAGCAGCAATCTTCTCTCTCCTTTTATTCCAGCAAGGATGGAACATTACTGTGGACCTAGTCATCGGCCCTAAGGGCATCCGCCAGCTGACGAGTCAAGATGCCAAGGTAGAGGGAGGCGGGGGGCAGGCTGCACCCAGCACCGGGCTAAGCAGTCTTCCCCTCTCTGCTGCCTCCTACCTTTCCCTGCGTTTCAGTTGCTCCTGCCCCTTGCTGAGAGCAGAGAGGCCCTTGGTATGAGAAGCCTTAGAGAGAGTATTTGGAGCCTGGGGCAGATGGTTCTTCACTTTCCTGTGACGATCCCCTGCACAGAGGCTGGGGGGTTGGGGAGAGAAGAAGACAGAAGGAGAGAGAAGACAGAAGGACACTATCACTGTACTTCTGGCTTAAATAAAATTGTTGCTCTTGTAATGGCAAGACAGGGCAATTATTCCCCTGGGAGTCAGAAGACCTGGGTCCGGTCCTGGCTCTGTCACCATCGCGGCATATGACTTCGGGCCAGTCCCCATTCCTAGACTCATCTTCTCTTCTGCAAAGTGAGGAGCTTAGACCAGACAATGCTTTCAGCCTTCACTGTCTTTGATTCTGTCTTCATCCCACGGAGAGGCTGTCAGTGCTTCCTTGCAACCCCAGACTGACCAATCTTCACGGCCCCAGCCCAGGAATGGGAATGTCTGAAGGGCCCCCTCCTTTCTTACAGCCCACCTGCCTGGCCGAATTCAAGCAGATCAGGTCCATTCGGTGCTTGCCCCTGGAGGAGGGCCAGGCGGTTTTGCAGTTGGGCATCGAAGGCGCCCCCCAGGTGAGCATCTCTGGGCACCTGGGAGCTCTGAAACAGCCAGCCCACCGAAGGACAGTCTTTCTTGCTTAGGTCAGCCTGGCTTTGGGGATCTTGCTAAGAAAATTGCACCTATTTCTCGGACAAGGTGCCAGGTTGACAATAAAATTGTAAGGGAAATGCATCAGGAAGCAAAGCTGTTTAAAAATGTCAAGAAATAAGTTGGGGATGTTTTTAGGGTGGGTGAAGTGCCCTTAATTCAAGGTACATAGGAGAGGTCTAACTTTGAACAAGTGAATGATGACTCAGTAACAGCATCTCCAGGGACCTGAGTGGGCTTTTTGTGGGTGGAAGAATCAGATAGAACTCAGACAGCAAACCGATTGTCTATATCCTCTTTTATCTGTCTGTCCCCTGCGCACTGCCTCTTCTCCTGGTTTCTGCTCTTACCTGTGGAACACCTACGGGGTACAAGGCATTGTGCTATGCACTCAGAGACCAAAATAAGTCCCAGCAGAAACTGGCCTTCCTAGGGTTTAGGGTCTCCAGAGGGGAGGGATGACAAGTGCGCCCCCTGGTGGTCATGGGGGAAGGCAAGCCAAGCCCCAGGACAGGCGCTGATGGATTCCAGGCTGGGGATGGATGGCGACGTCAGCCCCTTCTGAGGCAGTTTCTTCTCGGGTCTTGTGGGGCAGACTCTAGCCAAGGCTCTTGGGTCTCATCCTTGGCTGGTCTCTTCTCTGCAGTCCTTGTCCATCAAAACCTCCTCTCTGGCAGAGGCCGAGAACATGGCTGACCTGGTGGACGGCTACTGCCGGCTGCAGGGGGAGCACAAAGGCTCTCTCATCATTCATCCCAAGAAAGGTGAGTTTCCATTCAAAGGCACACGGGCCCAATGGGGAGATGCGGCACAAGCCCCCAGAGGCAGAGCGGAAGAAGCGAAACCGTTGACCAAGATGGAAAGGAAGAGGCTCTGAAAGTGGGACCAGGTGCTCGCCCAGCCCTTCTTGGGTGCTCCTTGGGGACCTGTCCTGGGTCCTTCGCTGCAGGCCCTAGCCGAAGGCAGCTAGGGGGACTGGCTTCTGGAGTGGTGGTGTTTGTAGCCCTACGAAGAGCAAAGCTAGTGCTAGAACATGACTGGTCCTTCCTGTTAACATGTGTCTGTTTGGGGATGGGATCAGGAAGCAGAGGTCCAGGTTGGAACATGTGGGTGGTGGCAGAAAGAAACTTGAGAATTTCTTCCACTAAGAGGACTCTAATTCAGGCCAGCTTCCACTCCGTATTTCAGAGGATACATAGCGGGAAGGGGGTCTCCCTTGTGTTGGCTCACAGGAGGTGTGAGGTCAGCCATCCTTCCAGGACTCTGTGTCCCCTGGCTCCAGCTCCCTCTCTTTCTGCCCCCTCCCCAGATGGTGAGAAGCGGAACAGCCTGCCCCAGATCCCCATGCTGTGAGTACAACAGGAAGACGGGGAACAAGGACTGCACTCAGCCTGTGTCTTCCTGGGAGGAGGCAGAATGAATAGGGAACCCAACCACCATGGTTCCTGGTTTCCAGGCCCCCAGGGGAGAACACAGGAACCCTGGCATTTCACAAGTGGCAATTTCTCACCAGTAACTTTCACCCCATCAGTTCCTGCAAGGGTAGTCCCATGTCCTAATGCCATCTGGCCTCATCTTAGGGAGAATGGCTGCTGTCCCCTCTTCCCTGCCCCTTGGCAGCATGGGCTGTGCTCCCAGGCTGGTATCATCGGGACTGTGTGTTCCTCCCTGGGGCAGGCAGGGGTACCAGGGCAGCTGGCCTCCAGGAGAGGCGGGTGGGAGAGGGTGGGCTGCCAAGGCCATCCCGGGCCACACTGCCAGGCTCTGAGTTCACCAGGCTCCTGCCCTCTCGTCTCCTCCTACAGCAACCTAGAGGCCCAGCGGCCCCACCTCTCAGAGAGCTGCAGCATAGGTAAGCCTGCCCGTGTCCAGAGTCTCCCTTCTGCCTGCTCTTGTGCCGTTGTCAAGGATGCCCTCAAAGCTATGCAAATACAGATTTCCCCTGTGGCTTCGCTGTGACAGCTTAAATCGTCATTAATCCTAATAGCTAACGTGTATTCGCCAGTTATAATGCTGGGTGCCATGTTTGTCTGAGCTTGGGCCACCCTAACAAACACCACAGTCAGGGGGCGCCCTACTCCTGACCTCATCTAACCCTAATCACATACCCCAAGAGGACAGGCCTCCAGATACCTTCACGGGGTGGGGGGGTAGGGGGCGCTGGGATTTCCACATAGAAATGTGGGGGAGATACAAACATTCAGTCCACAGCAGGGTCAAATATATAATAGGAATTCTTTTATTTGATCTTTATGACATTCCCTGGAAACATTCACTTCACAGAAAGAAAAACTGAGGTTAAGGGAGACTAAGGAACTTTCCCTAAATGATGCAACCAGGTGGTAGCGAGCAGGAATTCCAGTCAAGGTGCCCTAGGCTCTGTGGCCACGCCAGAATGTGGGATGGGAGCCCTGTTCTTGTCTGGCTCCCCCCGCACTCCCCACTCCTCTCCCGGGACATCAGGCTTGGTTTTGCTGGCCTGCATGTGGGAGCCCCATGCCCAGTTCCTAGAAGCACCCACTGAGGCATCTTACCCATAGGATGTTCTCTTTCTGTCATTCCAGAATCAGACATCTATGCTGAGATTCCCGATGAGACCCTGCGAAGGCCCGGAGGTAGACCTCTGGCCCCACCACGATGGCCACAGCTAGGGCTCTATGAAGTGACATTGTGGGGACACCTGTGACACCCTGGGGGGACTTTGTTTCCTTCCTTCGTCCTCTCCCACGTGTGCCTCAGACAGGGACAAACCGAAGCAAACCACCTTTGATTTGAAAACTGAGACCCTTCTTTTATCCCCACACTATGGACCTTTTGTGTGCCTGTGCTGTGGGGGGGGATCCTAAGAGTTTGGATGTGAGACCCGGCCTTCCGAGGGAACAGGGTGATGGTTTTCCCCCAGGTCTGAGACGATGGAAACTTCTAGAACCCCTTCTCCAGGCCAACTCTTAGATATTAGCTGAGATGTTGTTGAGGGGTCTGGTGGTGCCTGGGTAGGAGGGGAGCAGAGCCTGGCACTGGGGCATGCAAATACCCAAATTCCCGGGGGCAGCAATGGCTTCTGTGCCCTGAGACTATCTACTCTCTCCATCTGCCCAGGTCCACAGTATGGCGTCGCACGGGGAGACGTGGTCCTGAATCGGATTCTTGGTGAAGGCTTTTTTGGGGAGGTCTATGAAGGTGTCTACACAAATCACGTGAGTTCCAAACTCTTCATGGAAATTCCTCTCCCACTTTTCCATAGGACAAAAGGGGAGTTTGTATATTCTGGGTTTGGAGCGGCCACCATGATATGTGGCTCTTCCCCTACTTGGCATTTGCAGTATTTATGAAATACCCAGTGAGTGACGTAAACAAGAGTCACTGCCCAGAAGGCTAGCAAGCCCAGGGAGTAAAATGGAGGCAGGACCTGGGGAAGGGCTGGCTGAATATTGGAGGGCAAGAACGTGGGGAAGTGTGAGAAAATGCAGCTCAGAGATGAGGAAGAGCGGGATCTGAGGCAGGGACTGGTTTTGAGGCCCCAGTAGGGGCAGGAACCACAGAAAGGGTAGAGCCAGAGAAAAGAGGCAGCAAAAATGTAAAAGCCAACAATAAAAACAGAGAACAATAATAAAAAGAGAGAAAGAGACCAGAACGCCTCATTGGATGCCTTTGCGCACACTCCACCATGTCCACGAACAATGGGCAGAGGACAGGCGCTGAGCCTCAGTGTCCCGATCTGGAGGGCCAGAGGCTTTAGTCTCAAAGGTCCCTTCTGGTCCTGACATACCCCGATCAAGAAGCAATAAAGTCAGGGGGCGCCTGGGTGGCGCAGTTGGTTAAGTGTCCCACGCTTGGTTTCGGCTCAGGTCCTGGTCTCCAGGTCGTGGGGTCAAGCCCTGTGTTGGGCTCTGCACTCAGCATGGAGTCTGCTTGAGATTCTCTCTTGCTCTCCCTCTGCCCCTCCTGCTCATGCATGCTCTCTCTTTCTGTCTAAAATAAATAAATAAATCTTAAAAAACAATGAAATCAGGTGTCAGAGAGGAGTGGAGAAAGAGTGGGGGGAAGAAGGAGGAAAGGGCGGGAGGTGCCTTGTAGAGACCAGGAGGCCCAGATGCTGCCTGTCTTCCCTCAGCTGTGAGCCACGCCTGTGGGATGACCGTGGCAATGCCAGCCAGGGGACCCTTTCTTTTGAGCCCCGGGCTGGCCCAAGGGGCTCTGAACAGACTTTCGTTGCAGAAAGGGGAGAAATTCAATGTCGCCGTAAAGACCTGTAAGAAGGACTGCACTCTGGACAACAAGGAGAAGTTCCTGAGTGAGGCAGGTGCGTGTCCCCTGGGAAGGGACCTGGCCTCTGTGAGTGGGAAAAGACCCCCGGGATGACACAGACCTCCGAGATGGAAGAGGGGCCTGGAACCCTGGATGGGAGGGTGCCAACAGCGCAAGGAGCCCCATCAGGAGAAGGGGTTTCCCTCCACATTTCTCCCACTGGGGACAGCCCAGCCTGTTTCCCCCATGTTGGACCTTAGAGCCACTCGGGCCCACATCCCTCTTGCCCCCAATTTCAGTGATCATGAAGAATCTCGACCACCCGCATATCGTGAAGCTGATCGGCATCATCGAAGAGGAGCCCACATGGATCATCATGGAATTGTATCCCTACGGCGAGGTGAGCTGGGGATGACAGAAGGGGAGCCCTGTGGTGACAGCTAGGCCACGGTTGAGCAGGGCGTCTGGCTGGGATGCCTTCAGAGCCTGGGCCCTTAACTCCCAGCTTCCCCCCCCCGCCCTGTATTCAGCCCAAACAACCCCGAGATCGGTCGTGGGGGAAATTTCTGGAATGTCTTGCCAACCTAGATTTGCCGGGAAGGGCTTGGCAGCTGCCTGCAGGGGCCATGCCAGGGTCTTGAAGGCATCTTCTCCCTTCCTGCAGCTGGGCCACTACCTGGAGAGAAACAAGAACTCCTTGAAGGTGCTCACTCTCGTCCTGTACTCGCTGCAGATCTGCAAGGCCATGGCCTACCTGGAGAGCATCAACTGTGTCCACAGGTGGGGCTGGGGAGGAAGCTGGGCTCCTCGAGCTGACCCTGACCGTGCAGAGGCTGGGGTCGTGCAGGTTTTGGAGTGGCGCAGACGAGTGTTGAGACCCTAGCATTGGTCCTGGCTCCTGTGACCACTCGAGCATCTGCTAGGAGCCCATTGCTTCATCTGAAAGGTGGACTCGCCATACATATGTCACGGCGCTGTTATTAAGACTAAATCCAAAGTGCGGGGCATCTGATTGTAGCTCAGGGCTGTCCAGTCCGCTTCGCAGTGGGGTCTGGGAAATTGCTCCCCTACTTGCACGGACCTGGCTCTCCTCAGGCTCACACATTTGGTGGCACACAGCCCAGGCAGGGGGACTAGACTGGGGCACGCCGGGCACATCCTGGGGGCTGGGCCCTTCCCAGCCTGAGCAGCTGGCCCCTCACTGGTCCCCAGCACCCCTGAACTCTCAAGTCCTCTCTTCCCCCTGGCTGTGGAGTGGGCCCCTTCTCCACCTGGCCCCGTTCCCATTCCCTGAAAGAGGGTTCCAGCCACAAGGGATGGGATCCCCTGGAGGAGACAAAGGGGTGCTCCCAGAATATCAGGGTGACAGGTGAATGCTTCCATCCAGCACCAGGGACGTGGGATATGTGGGCTTGTGGGCGATATTAGCAAAGCCGTGGGTGGGGATATAAATGTTCATTCATTCGTTCCAGTCACTCATTCAGCACATCTGGAACTTCTATCCTGTGTTTCCAAGTGCTGTCCTCGGCTCTGGGATCAAGTCGTAGTCAAAACAGACCCAAACTCCCTTTCCTTATGGAGCTTACTTCTAGCATCGGGGTAAAATCCGAGATATAAACGTGAGGGGAAGGTGGTTGGATAATCTGTTTCCCTTGTTTGTTTGGGTAAAGTTGCCTCGCTCTGAAGTCAGCTTTTTCAGTAATAAAGACAAATGATAGGGAATGGAACCTGCCTGTGAGAAGCGAGCTGACGAACCTGGGGTTAGAAATGATGCCAGGAACATGAGGTAAACTGAGTCCGTGAGCACTTCCCCAGAGAGGGGTGAGAGCTCAGCTCTGGATTTAGGCTGCCTGGGTTGACCCCAACCCCTGCCCCCACCCCTGGGGAACCTACCGGACAATCTCCTTCAGCTCTCTGTGCTCCCGTCTTCTCTTTGTGGGGGTCTGAGGGTCTCTCATGTCACAAGGCAGAGTGTGTAAAGTATTTGTGTGATCCTGACCATCCTAGTGCCCCCTGGAAAGTTTCTGGGAGCTGTTGCAATTGGCCATGACAGAAGCCTACAGTCCAGTGGAGTTGCAGAAGCAGGCGAGAATAGTGACTGGGAAAGTTGTTGGGGCTGTCCCTTGAAGAATCAGCGGGGTGACAGCATGCCTGGCAGAGGAGAGGATACAGCCCACAGGACAAGCATGTGGAGCGAGTCCTGGGAACCTGAAGTTGGCTTCACATTGGAGAAGGGGTGATGGGAGATAGAGCTCCCCAGGGAGGTGGGAGGAGGTGGCTGAGGGCCTGGGGCAGGGGGACCTGGACGACCAGCCCAGCCTCCTGGGGCCCTGGCCAGCACTCTTCTCCTTCATTTCTCTGTCCATTTGTCTGTCAGAACAAAACATTCTGAACCTTCGCATCTCTCTCCCAGGGACATCGCCGTCCGAAACATCCTGGTGGCCTCCACTGAGTGTGTGAAGCTGGGGGACTTTGGCCTTTCCCGGTACATTGAGGATGAGGAGTATTACAAAGGTGAGGGATGTTCAGCCGAGGACTTGTCCCTGGAGGGGTCGCTGCAGCCTCAGCCCACCCCCACAAAGAAAGAAGAAAACACTACAGTTGGTCAAGCCCAGGCCAAGAGTCTCTGGAGAATAGGCTGTAATTCTAGATAATTCTGGATCTTTCTTCGCTAAACAACCCCTGTAAATCTCTTTGCCGACCCAAAGCCTCTGTGACCCGTCTCCCCATCAAGTGGATGTCCCCTGAGTCCATCAACTTCCGCCGCTTTACGACAGCCAGTGACGTCTGGATGTTTGGTGAGTGGAGTTTCCCGAGAGCATTGGAAAGGGTTCTGATTCCGGAACCCACCCCTCGGTGGCAAGGGTTCTGTTTTTCTCTAGCCACTGAGCAGTCCCAGAAGTAGGGGGGCTGGTGGTGAGTTGGGGACAACATGGGCTAAGGGCCTGCCTGGGCAGTATTGGTTAATCTTCCTAGCAAAGGTTCCTGAGGGGGGCATGCACTCCAGCAACCAGTCCCGGGGACTGACATGGGGTCCCCCGCCCTAGAGGGGATCAAACTCTGAGGATGGTTCTGAGAAGGAGGCATAGGAATAGATGACAGGTGATAGATGGACAGCCCCTTATAGAGCACACAGCCATGTAGATTACACCCCTCAGTTCTCCACAGCCAGCCCAATAAAAACTCATTATTATTATGTCCATTTTCCAGATAAGGACACTGAGGCTCAGGCAGGCCAGGGGCTTATGTAGGCAGCAAGCTGTTGGTGCTAGGCTTCAAACCCCAGCTTTCCCATGGTCTTCACCCCCTCTTGAGGGAAGGCACTGGTGGTCCCAACAACATGCCTTTGACAGCCCCCTCCTTCTCATCGCACAAAACCTAACAGCTCCATGTGGAAGGGGTCTAGGGAGGGGAACCTCCATTCACTTACAGATGCAGGTGATGGGTCCCTCGGTGGACCACCCCCCCCCCGAAGTGGGCAAGTCCCTAGGGATGGGAGGGGTGAAGGCTGGAGAACTCGAGAGGTCCCTGGCAGGGTTTTCACCGGGGAGGGTGGGCTGGCGTCTCCAGGCAGGTGTCCTCCCCAGTGCGGGTCCTGAGCCCTTTCTTCCTGCCCTCAGCTGTCTGCATGTGGGAGATCCTGAGCTTTGGCAAGCAGCCCTTCTTCTGGCTGGAGAACAAGGACGTCATCGGGGTGCTTGAGAAGGGGGACCGGCTGCCCAAGCCCGACCTCTGCCCACCTATCCTCTACACCCTCATGACTCGCTGTTGGGACTACGACCCCAGTGAGCGGCCCCGCTTCACTGAGCTCGTGTGCAACCTCAGGTGACCATGGAGCAGGGGTGGGGGGCTGCCGGTGCCAGGACCCCAGGCAGCAAGTCTCCTCTCCCACTGCTCTTAGGGGCTTACAACAAGCATATGTCCCTGAAAGGGATGCAGTTGGTGTCTTCATGGCCACCATAGCGATGGGAGAATTCAGGCTCAGAGCTGTGGCTGTGACGAGGTGGGGGGATGGGCCTTGCACCGGGACTTCCCCTCTGACCAACACGGAGCCATGTGTCCCAGTGGAATTGGCTGGTCCTCCCAGCAGAAGCACGGTACCCTGCATGTCACAGAGGCTCAGCGGCTCAGTCAGAGGACAGGGGATTGAAACCAAGCTCACTGTCACATAAGAACACACAGACAGCGAGCCTGCGTAAGCCTCACCATCTGGGTATCTGTCAACCCGGAGCTCGAGGTGTTGCTCCTAGTATGCACTCCAGAAATATTTTTCAGGTTTGAGGCCAAAGTCTAAAGCAGACTTTCACTGATGTGCCTGTGCTCTTTGCACAGAGATTGAGGGTGTGCCTTACAGGAGGGCCAGCTCGGGCATGGGACCCGAATTCCCAGCAGGGCCCTTGAGCCTCTCTGCCTTTCTTTGATCCTTCCTCCCAGATAGCAGGGAAGGGGTGATTGATGTTTGACCATTAAGACAGCGACCCGGGAGTCACCTCTCCCTTCTGAATGAAACATTGGCAGCCTGAAGTTCTGATGTTTCATCCAAGAGCCATTGTTCTCTCCTGGTGAAGGGTGCTGTCAGATCACATTTTAGACAGTCCCCCTGTTTCCTTGGTGGCTTGCGTGCCAACAGCTCCTCCTCGGGTGGTCTGACTTTCTTTTGGCCTCCTTTAGGGCAGGGATCAACAAACTTTTTCTGTAAAGGGCCGCTAGTAAATATTTGGGGCTATGCAAGCCATATATGGTCTCTTGTTAAAACGACTCAACTCTGCTGTTACAAGTTAAGACACATCCATAGACAATGCATCAACCAATGTGTGTGTTGCTGGGTTTCAGTAGGACTATTTAGGACTATTTGGGGCAACAGAATTTGAATTTTATATAATGTTCGCATGTCATGAAATTTCTTCTTTTCATTTTCTTCAATCGTTAAAAAAATGTAAAAAATACTCTTAGTTTGGAGGCACATAAAAATAGGCAGGGGGCTATTTAAACAGGATTTGGCCTGGGGGCAATAGTTTGCTGACCCCTGTATTAGGGAATCGAGTGCTTATTTAATGTTAAAAACACTGACTTTAAACACTTGCAGTCAATGTGTTGGCAATTTTTTAGAGAAAGAAAAGAGTCCCTGGCAACGGCTTTGTGGGGAGGTACCCCAAGGGGCAAGCTGGAACTGGCCACGCTGGAGCAGCGAGAATGATACTGAATGTGCTTGTGGAGCTAGGGTTCCAACACAGTCTGCAAGGCTTCCAGCTTAGAAGACCTCTGTGTTCCTGTCTATCCCTTTGTTGGCCCCCATTAACTCTAGTCTCATCTTTGGTCCTTCGTATGGGAAATTTGAGAAGCCAAAGGGTTCCAGGAAAAGTATTTGAAAGATGTAGTTTGAAAGGGCCAAAGCTCTGGGGTGATAAGGGGAAGAGGGGGACCTTAATTCATTCGAGGGGTTTAAGAACCACGGGGACTTGTGACAGGTGCTTGTCTGTGGGCTAAGAAAGATGCCCCATTAGAGGAACCAGGCCGGCCCCCACCAAGGATGGAGTTAGGAGCAGGCTTTCTGTGTAATTGTAAAGATATCCAAAGACCCCCAAGGAGCCCAGGATATCCCCCTTAAGCTACAGCCTGGCAGTCCTCCATTAGAGCTAAGACAGGATTTGATGAGTATTTCCTAATCATGTAGGCGTAAGAAGGTCCCTTTTAATATCAAACTTTGAAAATTCCTCCCTGTGACAATAGTTACCTTTTCAGAATTTATTGATTGGCAAAATGTATCAAGCTACATAATGACTTTTTTACATGATGTACAGTGTAATTCATGTACACTTGAAAATCCAATACAAATATCGTATGTTTGGTAGCATAAAATACTTGGTCCACAGACAATGAATACATGTGAATACAATAAATATAGACTATGAACAAGTGAATTCAGGGACCCCCTGTGATCATTCCAGAGTCCTCTAGGGTCTGATTGCCAAGGTGGGAAGCACTGGATTGAATAAGAAAGGCAAGAAGCATGTACATAGCTAACCTGGGAGTTGAATCCACAACCATTACTCATTAGTACACACGAGGAATGTGTTGGTGGGTGGTTTAATGAAAAATAGGAGATGCAGAACACAGGCCTTGGTCATGAAGTTGGCTGGGATTTCAGATATCTCCATAGGGGGGTGGTGCCAATAGCAGGCACAGGAAGGCAAGATGCATGGGGAGGTGACAGGGGACACACTTACACTACCCTGTAGGACTGACTCTCCAAGGACTTTTTCCCCACCATAGATCCATTCCTGTTATTCTCCCAACTTCATTGTTGGGGAAGCAGCCTCAGGGTCCATCTTTTAGCCTTCTCAGGGGGATCTCCCCAGCCACTCTTCCGAGGAGACAGAAATGGGACCCAGCGGTCCTTCTTTGGGCCTCTCCAGGCTTCAGAGGAAGGAGTACAGAAAAGAGGCTCCAGGAGCATCTTTAACTTTGTTCCTGACCTGACTCCTTGGCAGTGACATTTATCAGATGGAGAAGGACATCGCCATAGAGCAGGAGAGGAATGCTCGCTACCGACCTCCCAAAATCTTGGAGCCCACAGCCTACCAGGAACCCCCACCCAAGGTAAGCCAACCCCTGGTCTCAAGGATCCTATGAATCAAGCAGAGCTCGGCCTCCATGTGGCCCCCTCCCGGCCTGACTGTGGAACTCCTCCCTCTTCCTCCAGCATAGGCAGGATGTGTTCCTGTGGTCCTCTTGGCCCTCAACCCAACTGTCCTTCAGCACTAAATTCAGACCCCATCAAGTGGGTGCCCTGGCAGGTGTGATTTGAGGCCCCAAGAGAGCAGACCCCTCAGAGGGCAGCTAGGGCAGGGAATCACCCTGAAAACTCTTCCCTTGAGGATCTGGAACACTTTTCTTTCTGGTGTTTTTCATGAACAAATTAGATGTCCCCGAGGGCACATGAATGGGGAGTGTCCCACAATCCCTTATGTCCAGCCTCTACGTCCACACCCTCCCTGGCATCTCTGGACTCAGAATCCAGTGCTCTGCTACCATGCCATTAGTTGGGTGGGACCATATCCATATCAGGCAGCTCAGACTGCCATAACAAAATCCCGTAGACTGAGTGTGGAGGCTGGGAAGTCCAAGATCAAGGTGCTGGCAGGTTCATTGTCTGGGAGGACTCTCTTCGTGGCTTGCAGATGGCCACCTTCCAACTGTGTCTTAGCAGAGCAGAGAGATCAAGAGCTCTGGCATCTCTTCTTATAAGGACACTAATCCCATCATGAGGGCCCCAGCCTCATGACCTCATCTAACCCTAATTATCTGGCAAAGGTCCTACCTCCATATGCCATCACACTAAGGGTTGGGGCTTCAACATACAAATCTGGGAGGCGGGGGTTCACAGACAGTCCATAACAAATTCCTATCTGCTCCAAGGCCTTTTCTCACTGTCCCTCATTGTTTGACATGCCCTGATCCTTCCTCAGTCAGGGTCCACCTCAGTTTTCACCTCCTCCACGAAGCCTCTACACGTGCCTGAGCCTGGGTGACTCGTTACCTCTGGAAGTATGTGGCTCTTGACAGCTGATTTGACAGGTGTTCCCATATCTAAGGAGGTTACACACCAAAGATCAGTAAACCCCTCCATTGGTGATGTCCCCCAGGAAGCCAGAGAGACTGGCTTCTTGTACCTTCTCATCACCCAGCATATAATGGATGCTCAGTAAGTGAGTGCAAATGATTTCAATGATCACTTTGCCTCTCATCTCTCCCTCATTCTGAATAAGCCTGACCTGTGTCCAACCCAGGATTCCCCTTGGTGAGCTATGCTCACTCAAGGAGAGAGGCATGGCCTGACTCACCTCTGTGTTTTCTCTCCAGCCCAGCCGGCCCAAGTACAGATCCCCTCCACAAACCAACCTTCTGGCTCCCAAGCTGCAGTTCCAGGTAAACATGTGACCAGAGGGCTGGTCCTCATCTCAGACCTTCCTGAATTTCCATTCTTGTGCCTTTGAGGACTAGCAATGACCTGCTTGGGTTATGGAGATGGCCTGCATTGACTCATTCTTGGTACCTACATGAGAATTTGAACTCAGAGTGCCCAGAGAGCAAAAGAATCAAAATGTAATTCTACCAGGCTGTCCTCAGCTAAGACTCACCTTAAGCTCAGTCCATCTGTCCATAGTGTTTGTTGCTCCGTGTGCCTGC
Source organism: Martes martes (assembly GCF_963455335.1). NCBI lineage: Eukaryota > Metazoa > Chordata > Mammalia > Carnivora > Mustelidae > Martes > Martes martes. The sequence continues at coordinate 59,665,572 of NC_137889.1, read as the reverse complement.
CTATAGCTACTTCTCTGTGCCAAAGGCCTTCCTGGCCCCCTACCCAGAGCAGAGCTTTCTGAGAAGGAATTTCAGACAGTTGGGGGTAGTTGATGTTCTCCAGAGAATGGAGCTGCTCCCCATGGAGACTTTAGGCAGGACCCAGATGGCCAGAAGCTGAAAACAAGTTTCCATCAGAGCTTTCCTTGTGCCTCCATCGTTACCAACCATGGGATCTTCCCAAGATGTTGGTCCCTATCTGAGAACATCTCTGTCTTGTGTCTCTGTCCTGTGTCTCAGTCATAGGGAGCCAAGGCCCATCTCTTTTCCCTTACAACCCTCAGCTCAGAGTCAGTGTTCAACAATGGAGCATCTCAACCAACAGACACAATGTCTGTTCATCTGGTACTCCTTACTGAAAGGTGGTGTTCCATGGTTGTATATTTCTCAAGGAAATGCTCCAGTACCAAAATAAGGCTAACCAAGAACTAAGAGCTAAATCCTTGTGTGTGTGAAGAAGAAAACCTTAATGCAGAAGATAGAAGCAATATTCCTAAGAAGAATCATACCTTTCTGTGATGTTTAAAACAGTGATTAAATACAAACACACACACATTTCTGTGGGCTAATCATATCTGTCAGTTTGCAAGATGCTTATGAAATGGAACTCCTTTCTGAAGAGTCCTGATGGAGGAGACATGGACTCAGTGGGTCAGTAATGTATGTGGACCCCATTGTGTGCAGAGCTTCATCTGGATGGCTGTCAGATGAATGAGAGACCACAGGACCCACAGGCCCCCAGAGGGGCTGCTCTGACTCCCAGCCAAGAGTCATGTGTGTCTCTCTGCCATGTCTCCCAAACAAGACCAATGAAACACCCACATCACATTTTTTGTGAGCTCCTGAAGAGCAAGTGTGACGTCTCCAGTGGTGCCATTATTGTTTCTCTGTGCTCATGTTTGTGGCAGCTAATTGTCCACCTTCTTGTCTTGTCCCTGTGCTGGTGCTTCTTTGCTTCTCCTGAATAGGTCCCTGAGGGTCTGTGTGCCAGCTCACCTACGCTCACCAGCCCTATGGAGTATCCATCTCCCGTAAACTCGCTGCACACCCCACCTCTCCACCGGCACAATGTCTTCAAGCGCCACAGCATGCGGGTAAGAGGGCTCTGCATGCTGGGTCCTAGCCCGAACTCAGGAGGCTGCTGGAGGGAGGTGTCTGGGACACCAGGAACCCCACATCCTCCATCTCAGGAGGGGCCCTTCATGCTTTAATACACCAATCAGCCCACCAGGAGGCTCTGTAGCTTCCTCTCCTTTGCAAACGCATTGGAAGTTGGGGGCCACGTCAGGCTGTGCTCCCAAGGACACTGGTTGGACCTGGACCTGCCCTGTCCATACTTTGGTGCTATGTTTCCTGAGCCCTGGGGGAGTAGTGTGGCAGCTTGTGGGCAGAGGGCATCCAAGCTTGATGGTGCCAGAGAATAAAAGATCCTGGAGGCTCTGCCCAGTTCTGCCCTTCCTGCCTGATTGTTTCGGTTGCTAAATGTCTCCACAGTCAAAGGAAAGGTTTCCTTGTGACTGGACTCCTGCTGCTATCGTAAAAGCTGATGTTGTGTGGGAAGGAGCTTTGGGGCTAGTGTGGGGCTAAGCCACTCTTCCCAGTCATGTCTTTGTGTAACTGCCAGTGAGGCCCTGAGTACTTCATGGACCAGCTTCTCATTATCAAGTTTTATGGGGGGAAAAAAGGCAGCTTTTCTTGTAAAAGAAGATACCCACTTGTCACTTCTCAGCATCCATCTTCTCTTTCAGTGGAGCGGTGGTCATCCGGCATGAATATCTGATATACTTTACTAAACTGAGTCTTGATATGTGCCAAAACAAATCAAAAGCATTATTTTAGTTCTAACTCTAAATGTGTGTGATATATATATATATATATATATATATATATAACACTCTAATATACTAACTCTAGTATATATGCATGATATTTCAGGCTCAGTATACAGGACTCTAAAAGCTTTTGGAAAAACTCCATGTTTATTATAATAGATTTGAAAAATATGGGAAAGTTGTGTTGATATATTCTGTACCATTATTTTTAATTTACCAAAATTTTGAAATGCGTAAGGTAACTTAGAATTCTAGGCAGTGAGATCTATTGTGGGCTAAAATTTCCCCTAACCTAACTCATTTTCCTCTTTCAAATTAATTTAACCAATTTATATCTTAACATATACTTAACAATAATAAAACCGCATTTTGAAGTACGCACTATAATTTAGGCAACGTGCACTTCCTCCACCTTCCTGTCCTTGACTCTGTTCGTAATTGAGTTTTAGTGAGTTTTGCTTTAAAATGTGTCCTTTTAGAAAAAAGCAATTTTGCACATTTCCAGGGTGGCACTGCCTTTGTCTAATCCCTGCTTCGCCATAAGACTTTGTTCAGTTCCATAAAGACATACTGTGCAGCAGGAAAAAAGGATCTTTTGTGTCAGGGATTTAGAAGTACTTGTCATAAGGAAGGTCTGCCTAAAAGAATATAATGAATGTTTCTTTAAGTAAACAAAAAAGGTAAAAAATATAAAATCCATTCTATGATGTACATCAGTAAGACTGAGAAAACCTCTTTCAGGTAAAATGCTGAGGAAAGGTATAATAGGCTTCCTACAAAGCATCTGAAGGCATTTAACAAAAATCAGAAATGGTTTCCCCACAAAAACAATTTTTCTACTGACTGACTCTCTTGCCTGACTCATCTGGGAATCTGGCATTCCACACAAGAGTCAGGATGGCAGCAATCTCCCTCTTGAAGACCTCACAACTGAGGTTTAAAATAATAATAAAAATCTGTGGGGCGCCTGGGTAGCTCAGAGGGTTAAAGCCTCTGCCTTCAGCTCAAGTCATGATCTCGGGGTCCTGGGATCGAGCCCCGCATCGGGCTCTCTGCTCAATGGGGAGCCTGCTTCCCTCTCACTCTCTGCCTGCCTCTCTGCCTACTTGTGATCTCTATCTGTCAAATAAATAAATAAAATCTTAAATAATAATAATAATAAAAAAATTCCGTGAACGACCTTGTGCAGGAACGCTTTTCTGGGCACTGTCCTAGGTGCTGAAGAGAGAACAATGAGGTTCTGCTTTCAGCGAGCTTCAGGCAGCTAGAAGGAAAAGGGCAGGTGCACACTCACCTGTAGTGCAAGCCGTAGAGCTGTGAGTGGCACACAGAGGTAATGCAAAGGTGCAATGGGAGTTCAGAGAGAATAGCTCTTTCTAGCTTCTGTTTTTTCAGCAGAGCCTCAAACGATGGGGAAGATTTGGACAGGAAGAAACTGGGGTATAGGGGATAAAAGAGGCAGAGGCATTAGTAGGAGCCAAGACTGAGTGACGGGAAACCACAGGGCAAGTGTAGGAGCTGTTTGGCTAGCAGGATGCATTTGGAGGTGGAAACAGAGCTGGCAAGATGGGAGCGGGATACTCAAATTATGGAAAGAGTCACAGCTTGTGAGAGTCATTTTAAGACGCCACACACAGAAAGTTGATTCCTTTTTAAAGTGACCGACAATCTAAGTATCCATTGCCTGATAAGAATATCTGAGGTACCTTGTAGACAAGTAAGCCCTAAAGTGATCAATTTTCTAAAATCTTAATTTCTCCTTGAGTTTTATTATGAAATTGTAAGACGTAGGAAAACATTCCCCACCCAATACATGTTAAAATATTTGGTGAGATGGTGATTGGGCCTGGGGCATCCTAGACAGTTGAGTAGCGGGAATTGTCCTTTAACACTTACAAAACAATACAGTGTTTTCTTTTCTTTTCTTTTTTAAAGACTTTATTTATTTATTTATTTATTTATTCGACAGAGAGAGAGAGAGAGAGATAGTGAGAGAGGGAACACAAGCAGGGGGTAGTGAGAGAGGGAGTAGCAGGCTTCCTGTTGAGTAAAGAGCCCAATGCGGAGCTCGATCCCAGGACCCTGGGGCCAGGACCTGAGCCGAAGGCAGATGCTTAATGACTGCGCCACCCAGGCGCCCCATGTCAGTGTTTTCTTGAGTCTAATAACTTCTTCTACCAGTGTTTTATCTTTTCAGTCTGGCCTAGTATTCAGAATATTTGACACTTAGTTCTTGTGTGTCACTATTTGTCAGTAGCCCAGGGTAGCCGTACCATTGTGTTTGGAGGTTTTCGACATTCAGCAGCAGATATTTATAACCCTCAAATACCCTCATTTTGGAGCATCAGCCTCTGGGAAATATATCTTGTTCTATAAATTCTATGGTTGTAAAAGACTCTTATGTCCTGCAACTTATTTTTTTTTTAAATAAGATCTAACTCAGTAGCCTTCAGCTGAGAAGATCTTGCCTCCAAGATGACGTTTGCTGAAGTCTGGAGGCATTTTGTTACGACTGAGGAGATACTAAAAGCCTCTGTGGACCTGCTGCTGAGTATCCTACAATTTACAGGAAATCTCCCCCAATACAGAATGATCAGGCCCCACATGGTCATGGTGTTAAGGCTGAGAAACCTGGTCTAACTGTTGCTTACTTCACCCCATGAGAACAGGGACATTGCATATTTTGTCATCACTGCCCTCCCAGCATCCAGCCCTATGCCTGCCACATGGTAGCTGCTAAGAAGTAGGTGTTGAACAGAGTAACAAAGAATATTTCAGCAAGAAATCTAACTTGGGGGGGTGGGGCGGGGTGTATTGTTAGAAATTGAGAGCCGTGATTGAAGCTCAGTGAGCACTAGGCAAAACAGCCCAATATAACTAATTTGGAACGGTGTTGTTATAGTCAAGTGTGTTTTAAAGGGTTTGGTGGAGAAAATCTTTTTTAGAGGCTTGGCAGAGATTATGGCTTGCTAAAGTAGAGAGAGAATAATTTTTAGCATTCTGTGCTAGTGACTTGTATGTAAAATGCCCATTTTAAAAGCAAGGATCTGAAGAGGCTGCTGGTCTGGATGTCCCAGAAGGGTCCTGCCCCTGACAAAGGTCACCCAGGGCTTTATGCCATCTAAAGAATGGCAACAGCACACTTGAGTCCAGGAGGCCAAGGTGATCGTGTGCGGCAGGAAAAAAAAAAAAGCCAGAGTTTGAAGGGACGAGCAGATACTGATATAAATGAACTCTGGGGAAGACTGAAGGGGAGGAGTAAGAAAACATGTAACACCTTCTGTTTCAGAACCCCCAGAGGAAACTATAGCTCCAGAGCCCTTCAAATGAGTTAAAAGGAGGGTTAAGTTAAATAAAGCTAGGGAAGGCGAGTGTATACTGCACATCTATAGATCCATATGGCTTTAAATTTCATTCTTCACTCTGCTCTTAGCTTATGCATTTCTTTTAGCCTTTGGTTCAATCACCGAAGCTCCTACTAGCTTAATAAAGAGTACGTTTTCATAAAAAGGCTCCATCACATGGGTGGATGCTGTCGCCCCTTCCCTCAGCCTGCGTCCCGTCCCCCCGTGGACAGCTCTGCGGGATGGCACACCAGGAGGCTAGAGGGAGCACCGCGCTCCTCAATGCTCCCAGACCCCCTGCCACGGGGTTCCGGTGAGGATAAGCACCCCAGGCTTTCCAGGGGGCCGGCTTTGCGTTTTTAAATGTATGAAGTGACCATAACCATGACGTGCCAACTGAGAAAATACTGTTAGGACAGGAATTTGAAAATGAAATCATAGGAGCAGATCTTGGAATGGCTTAAATACGATGCATGTTCAATGCTGTGCTCCCGGGTTTGACACGACACTGTGGTATGGCCACGTGCTCAGGGCTGGGGGACCCTGTAACCGTCTGCGTACAGGGCTGCGGATTTTGGAACAAACCTCGAGAGAAACCAAGCAGCCCATGGAGGCCGAGGCCCATGGCTCCCCATCCTCTTTGGAGGAATGCCCACCCGGGTCTGGGCCCTGGACTCATCATGTCCTCTCCTCTCTCCCCACGGTCCTCTCAGGAGGAGGACTTCATCCGACCCAGCAGCCGAGAGGAGGCCCAGCAGCTGTGGGAGGCCGAGAGGCTCAAGATGCGGCAGATCCTGGACAAGCAGCAGAAGCAGATGGTGGAAGATTACCAGTGGCTGAGGCAGGAGGAGAAGTCCTTGGTGAGCAGCCCTGAGCTGTTGGGTGCGAGGGGACCCCACTCTGCAGCGCTGCCCAGCACCGTGTGGTAAAAGTGCTTGAACGGAAGAGAGGTCCACACCACTGCGTCCTCTTGTGTCCCCAGCTGATGAGAGGGAATGCTCTCCGTGCATCCTTAAAGTTTTCAGTTCTGGAATCCTAAGTCATTTGCTTCGATTTCCTCCCCTGCAGGACCCCATGGTGTACATGAATGACAAGTCCCCGCTGGTGAGTCATCGGGAAAGACCTCTGCCTTAAAGTCAAGGCCTGGGAAGACATTGGAGACAGTGGGACCCCAGCGCCGGGCCCCCTGCCTGCCCATTCCTTCCCTTTTTGCCTCTCCCCCGGGAGCTCGACTTCTCCCTTTACTTTGAGCTCCACAAAGCTCCGCTCCTGGTTCCAGAGCTCCCACTGGATCTCCAGCCATAGCACATGCCCCCTCTGCCACAGGGCCCTTCAGGCTCTGAGACGGGGGTGCCCCACCGGCCCCCTGGCCCCCTGACCTCCGAGTGCGCAGCTGAGGGTGTGGGGAACAGGTCAGGGTGGGGAGCGGGGTGCCTCCAGAGGCGGGCTGGTGACAAGTTCTCTTTCCTGCCTTCCAGACCCCAGAGAAGGAGGCCGGCTACAGTAAGTGTCTGTGCCCTCCCTTTTGGCGGGAGCTTCCCCTTGACCTCTCGTGCGGAGCCACCACGCATGCTCGCTCATTGCCCACGGCAGAGGCCGCAGCGTCTGTTAGCCGTTTTCAGAAACTCTGCCTGTTCCAGTTCAGAGGGTGCAGGGAGGGCCCTTTTGGGAAAGGATAGCTACCCTCTGCTCCGCCTGCCACCCCCGCCCTCTCCCTCCCTCCGCCTGTCTCTTTCATCTCTCCCCCTTGCCGGTCCGCAGCACTTGCCTCAGTGTATCTATCTCCTCTTGCCTTTGGAGACCTTGGTGGCTCTTCCTTCCTGTCCCTCCTCCCTCTGTCGAAGGCTGTCTGTGGGGGACAGTAGCTCCACCCGCCTCTCACAGCTGGTGCCTGTCTTCCCTACGCCCAGGGGATGGGGGAGAGAGGGCAGGCAGGGGCAGTTGAGACCACAGGGCCTTTCCAGAAACTGCTGCTAAAGGGGAGCAGGAAAAGCCAGCGGTGAGCCAGGCTCACCACCCTCCCTGTAGGGAGGGTGCAGCTGATGGTGTGGGCGATGGGGATGATGACAGTGATGACAAGGACAGCGACCAGTGACAGTGACAACAGTCACAGGAAACTGAACACTAGACAAGCATGGGCCCAAGTTGCTTGCAAATGTCAGCTCCAACCTCACAGCAACTTGATCGGGTAGATACAATGAATCATGTCCATTTTACAAAGGACGTGAAACTAAGGCACAGAAAGGTCAAGTAACTAATCCAAAGTCACATAGCTAGTAAAGAACAGAGCTGTGATTAGAGGCCCAGGCCATCTGGTTCCAGGGTCCCTTCTGAGCGAACCCTGCTATTTAACAGATGAAAAGGGTGGGCCAGGGAGTGTTAAGTGAGCTGCCCCAGGTCACACGGCTGTCTGGTGGCAGAAGGTTAGAAAGTAGAACCAGTCTTCCAGCTTCCATTACCGCTCAGTCTTCCAGCAACTCCACAGGGCTTGCACGTGCCTTTGCTTTTCAAAATGTGGAGTGAATAGTGTGGATCCTCTGCTGTTTCACTTCCTGGACCCCCAGATGCTCCAAGTGGACCATCAGCCCCCTTAGCTGCTCTGGCACCGGTGAAGTTCCTTCCCCAGGATGTCAAGGCCAGAGTGTGTGCTTGGGGGCCACTATGAACCCTGCAGAAGCTGGAGCACCTCCTGTAATCATCCCATCTCCACTGCAACTGTGGCTTTTTACTGTCTATCAGATGCATGGCAGTGCTTAACTGTGGGGGGCCAGGGAGCCCAAAGGTTATTTTCCGGAAACACCTCCAACCTTAGTTTCCCTGGGTCTCCTGGTAGCTTAGGAGAGGGGGTTGGCTTGGTTATCAACTGGCAGGAAGGGAAGGGCCAGGGTGCCCAGACCTCCCCACCACACTCACTCTCCCTCCCCCTTGCAGCGGAGTTCACGGGCCCCCCACAGAAGCCACCACGGCTGGGCGCGCAGGTATGTGTTGGCGGGGCCGAAGCTGATAATGACTTTGAACCAGGGCTCCCCAAGACACAAGGCCAGGGGCTGTGAAGATTTCAGAGGCCCTCAGAAATAATCCAGTCCAGCACCCACATTACATAGCTGAGGCCCAGAGAGAAATACCTTGTTTAAGGGCATATAGTGAATTCGTGAAAAAGCAAGGGGAAGCCCAGTCTCCTCATCTCCTGTGCCCCTCCCTGACCTGGAGGAAACCTCATTGACCTAGCCCGAGGAGCAGGAAGCGTGGACTCCCTTCCTGTCTCAAGCTGTCCCCTTGGCTTCCTGCACCCACACTGTTCTTGCAGTAGCCTGGGACCTCTGGAACAGTGGTTGTGAGCCTGGGCTCCCATTAGAATCATCCAAGAAGCTTTGAAAACCGCCTGGGCCCCGAACTCAGGAACCCAGGTGATGGTCTCGTTGGTCTGGTGTGAGACCAGCCACTAGTACCATTTCAAGGCTCCCTGGCTGACTTGTTTGAGAACCACTGCCCTGAAAGCAGAAGAGAGGGATGCACACCCCCCCCCCCAGGACAAGGCATCATTATTTCGGAGAAGAGTCTTTTCAGATTGGGCTGGTGGCTGTGTTGGCACCAGTAGTGTCTGCCCAAGAAAGAATCTCAGTGTCCCCCAGACTCACAACCCTCCCCTCTGGCCACTTGCTTTCCCCTCCCCCCAGTCCATCCAGCCCACAGCCAACCTGGACCGGACTGATGATCTGGTGTACCTCAATGTCATGGAGCTAGTGCGGGCTGTGCTGGACCTCAAGAATGAGCTCTGTCAGCTGCCTCCTGAGGGCTACGTGGTGGTGGTGAAGGTGACAGCTGTGGACAGGGCGGGTGGAGGCTGCCCCTTCTGGCCCTGGGTGGGAGGGGGTGGCGCTGGGCTCCCTTGTCCGCCCAGCAGGTGCCTTTCCCAGAAAGTCTCCTTTTAATGCAAAGTGGCTGGTGGGAATTTAGCGCCAGGGAGTTGATGGGGGCAGCTGCCATCCCAGGAGGGCTCCTCTCTGAGGAAGCACAGCTTTCTCCGAAAGCAAGAGGTGATAGTACCCCCACCCCTCTCTCCCACAGAACGTGGGCCTGACCCTGCGGAAGCTCATTGGGAGTGTGGATGATCTCCTGCCCTCCTTGCCGTCGTCCTCTCGGACAGAGGTGGGTGTACTTCTCCCAGACAGTGGTGTCAGCAGCGGCTTCTGCCCTTCGCCTTCACCTGCGCCAGCTGCGCTTCACACAGAACACTCAGGAGGACCACAGGGCGGCCTCCTGTCTGTCTCCCCAGCCTTCGGCACGTGGCTCTGCACAGCAAATCTGAGCGGGACCACAGGGAGGGCGGGGGAGGGGGGAGGGTGCAGAACCGGTGGCCAGGAACCCAGGAGTCTCCCCCTTTAAGTCTTAGACAGTTGCGGTGATTCCGTAATGCACGAGGGTGTGCAAGGGAGGACAGACCTCCCTTTGCCTTTTCCCTTCCCATGGCCCTTTATCTAATCACCTGCCACACTAAGGCTAAGTGTGCTACAGTACTGGGGTCCTGCACTTTGCAGGTGTGATTAACTTAAGGATCCTGAGATGGGGCAATCGGACTATGCTGCATTATCCAAGTGGGTGCAATGAGGCCCAAGGGTCCTTGTAAGAGGGTGTCGGAAGCGGGACATCCTTTAGGAGTCAGAGAAGGAGATGGAATGACAGAAGCAGAGATTGGGATAACGTCACAGCTGGAAGGGTCCACAAGCCAAGGAAGGCAGCAGCCTTTAGAAGCTGGAAAAGGCAGGGAACAGATTCTCCCCTCAAGCGTAGGAGGAGCGTGGCCCAGCCATCCCCTTGACTTTAGCCCCATTGGACCCATTTCCAGCCTTCTGACCTCCAGGAGCAGAAGAGACTAATCTGTGTTGTTTTGAGCCACCCCACTGGTCATGAGCTGTTACCGCAGCCATAGGAGACTCTGAACATAGTCAAAAGCTGAACACTAGCGTCTCAGAACATGGGTTGGTTGTCTGCCTGGGAAACCAGTCATGGGGTTCAGCAGAACCCACGCCCTCCCGCCAGGCTGTGTGAGCCACCGACTCCCAGCGACACAGCTCAGGGGATAACCGCATCACATCACTGTCCCCACAACATGTGACTGTCCGAGACAGGATGCAGGAGGGCTTGGGCATTTCCCAGCCTTCCTCTGGGTGGCAGTAGCAGCCCATAGCGGAGCCCCAGCAGGCGCTGTCCCTTCCCTGTTAGAGGTCCTTACCCTCCACGTGAAGGCTCCATCGTTCATTGCACTGGGGAGTACCTTGGCTGCTGAGTCTGCGCTCTTAGCAGTGTGCTAGGCACTGGGATGTGGTGGTAAGCCAAACCCTACAGCTCAAGCCACGGTCCACAGGCTCTTGAGTTGAAGGTAGACAGCTAACTAATGAATAAGGATACCTGTTGCCCAACGTTCACTCTACCCTTGGGTCAGCAGGAGGGGGTACAGCAGTGAAGGGATGGTCTGTGGGGCTGCATCAGGAGGAGCTAGGATGGAGTGGGCTAGGGTCTGGGGCATCTGCAATGTCTGTCTCCAGGCCACATGGGGCCTTGGATCAGACTTGTCCCCCAGAAAGCTTGTGACTGCCTCGGCCAAGCCCAAACGGGATACTTGCATGGCTTCCCCATTCTCTAAGCTTAAATGTCACTGCCGCTCAGGCTCCCAGCCTCTCAAGCATTCTTTTCTTACAGATCGAGGGGACCCAGAAACTGCTCAACAAGGACCTAGCAGAGCTCATCAATAAGATGCGCCTGGCCCAGCAAAACGCCGTGACCTCCCTGAGTGAGGAGTGTAAGCGGCAGATGCTCACGGCCTCCCACACTCTGGCCGTGGATGCCAAGAACCTGCTGGATGCAGTAGATCAGGCCAAAGTTCTGGCCAATCTGGCCCACCCGCCCGCAGAGTGATGGAGGGTGGGCGCCACCTGCCTGCATCTTCTGCCCCTGCCTGTAGTGTTCCCTCCCCTGCCTCCCCCCGGCCCCCGCCTTGCCTTCGGTCATGTGGGTCTTCTGGGGAAAGGCTGTGGGGAGGCCTCCCCTTGCCACTTTGCACGACCCCCTCCCCCCACCCAACCCCAGACTGTGCTGCTCAGGCTGCAGCTGGACAGAGGGGACTCAGGGCTCTAGATGCCAGGGGGCGGGGCAGGGGTGTGTGACCAAGAGGGCTCAGAGGGAGCCCTGCTGCGGCTGGCCGCTCCCTCCTCACACCCACCTGCTCCGCTGTGGTCACACTGGTGCCCCTAGTGGTCACGATGGCTTTCTGCAAGGACATGGCAGGCCTATTGGAGCCAAGCTATTCCTTCCCGTTCCACCCATGGAGGTCCTCGGATGGACCGAGGGGCTGGGGAGGGGCTTTCCTTTGGGGTTGGGTGGCTGGCGAGATGAGGGATGGGCCTGGCTTTCTTGTACAGTGTATATTGGAATTTATTTAATGTGAGTGTGGTCTGGACTAACAGCCGTGTGCCCCCTCCGAGGGGGGACCTGGGACCCAGTCCAGGAACAAGCTATTGGGAGTCTGGGCACAAGGCGCTGTGCGGTCTACACGCCAAGCGTTGGGGGGGAAGGGGAGAGACGAGGCCAAAACAGGACTCGGACCACAATCTGCTCTCTTCCCTGTGCCCTTTCTCTCTTCCCTGACTTGGCCCCTTCCTTCTCTCCCTCTTTTCTTACTTCTCCTTCTCTCCCCCACCCCCACTCCCACCCCCCTCCCCGCCCAACACCCCCCCCCCCCCGCTTTCCCGTCAGCCCCACCCCTCCCTTGTGTTTGTGCAAAACACTCTTCTACCTTCTTTCTATTTGACTTGTGGATGAATTAAAATTGTACCATTTGCTTTGTGGTTTGGTTGTTTTGTTTGCTTGACCTGCTCTTTGGAAGGAGGGTGATGTTGCCCTTGGGCCACTGCCCTGGAAGAAACTGATTGTGTTCTGTTGGGCACAGGTCAAGAGCCGACGCCAGGCTAAGCACGGAGGGGTGTGTGGTGACACCACACCGGGGGCAGTAGGGTAAGGTGTGGGCTCCAGGCCCTTCACCCCTGCGCCCAACCCAAGGGTGACTTTCCAGTGGAGACCCAGGGAAGCCCCCTCTTGTGCCGCATGAGGAACACCGATGGCACTTTCCCAGCTGGTGTGCGAGCCACTGGAGTGCAGGGGGCTTGAATGGTCCTGGGAATGCTGAGGAGGGGTCCCGCAGCTGAATGAGCACCAGCCTTAGCTTTATTTCATCTCTTTACTCACATGCAAGGGGGGTGGGCAATGGAATAGCACGAAGGAACAACACTGCACCAGGAGTTGGGGTCTGGGAGAGCCAGGATGGACCAGAAAGAAGGCTGGGGGACTGCCCCTGCAGGAGTCGGGGGGGGGGGGGCGGAAACCAGATGGGACGCTGAGCAGGGGAGTTTTGGGAAGAACTGAGGAGTAGGGGCCTGGCCTGGGTATTTCAGGTTTTCTCTGTGTTTGTCAGGGAGAGGTAAGTGGAGTACCCCAAAGGCCCAAGAAAACCAGAAGTTCACCCCACTTGGCTTCCTATCTGGGGTCCGCACACCATCCAGAGAGCCAGTGTCTGCTTCTGTTAGTGGCTGAGGTTCTGCTCTCTGAGGGCTAGACAGGCAGGATGAGGCCTGACCCGGGGACGGGAGTTCCCCAGGCTCCGGCATGTGGCTGCTGGCTGTGGATTGCTGGATTCTGAGATGCGAGGACTCCCGGGCTATCCAGAGTGGCTCAGAAGCCACAGCAGGACTTCAGGAAGGACTGGGAGACCAGGCTGGGAAGGGAAGCCGTCCTGCAGCTTCTGCATTTCCACAGCAGTCGAGGTGCAAAGCAACCCAGCTCACCCCCTTCAGTCACTCAGAGCAAAAGGCAAAAGTCCTGTGGGCTGGCCATCTCTTGCCCCGTGAGTGGGTGGGAGGAGCAAGCTGCAAGCTTGAGTCAAGGATGGCCCAGGATACCTTCCTGGTTTGTCAACGTGCTTTCAAGGACAGATGGCAGGGACCGCAGAGTGGCCAGACCTCTTGGGGCCAGTTAGTGCGGAGCCCGTTTGCTGCGGGAAGGTGAGGGGGTGTTGCTACAGGTCAGGGAAAGCAAGGGGTTCAGATGAGCTTCTAGGCAGGTGGGATGACCCAGCTACTTGCACCCAGCCACACATCCCTCTGCCACCCAAAAGGTCTGACACGTACCTTTTACCCCACTGGGGCCCTGCTTCCCCCTTTCCTTCCAGGAGAGGGTCAACCATCATTAGACCTGCAGGATCAGACTCAAGATACCCGAACCTACCTTTCCAACCTCCTCCCACGGGTCCCACACTGGAGCCCCATCTCAGCCTGCCTGTTCTAGACACCTTGGGCTCATTCTTGAATCCAAAATGTTGTTCACAGTCCTTCCACCCCCTGAAGCTCTCTCTCCTCTCTTTCCCATGCGCCCATCCCTGGAGGTCTGTGCGTCTGCCCCCTGGATTGCCCCTCATGGTCCTCCTGCTACTCAGCATCTTCAGGGCTCCTTCAGGAGAAACTTACATGGTTTCACATTGTCATCACCATATTGTAACCTTCTGCAGAGCAAGTTCCTCACTTCCTAGTTGCCCAGCATCCAAAACTGGGCTCTGTGCCCGCAGATTCTCGGCACATAGTACAATAAGGTCAGTGAATTGACCCAAGGAGTCTTCGATGATGGGGCCAGTGTAGGAACTCCACAGAGAGGTGCTTGCAGCCGGATGGCCTTGAACCCGAAGTTGTACTACAGGGGGTAGTGGTTAAAAATGCTCAGCAGTGTCACCTTTGGGTCCAAGCAAGGGACAGGAGATCAGATCATTCCAGCCAGGAACGGAGGCAGAAAGAGTCCAACTGTCCCCAGGAAGCAGACGATGATAAACAACCAGAGGAATATCCTATCAATGACCATGGCCACATACTTCCAGTCTTCCTTGACCTGCACGTGGAAATGAGCTCACTGTGACAGAGGCCAGACTTGGGAGAGGGGAAGTGTCTCACCTAGGCACAGCCTTTGTAAGGATGACTCTGGGGTCAGCCGTGGCCTCACCAGAGACCTGGGGAACCTAAGGTGGTCTCAAGACCCAAACAAGCCTCTCCTAGTGATCCCTGCCCTAACCCACCCCTATGACGTGACCCAGAGCCTTTCCATAGACTATCAAATTTCAGATAAGGGGGCCCAGATGTTCTAGAAGCACCAAAGGGCATGGACGTTCCCAGGGGGGCTGCAGCGATTTAAACCCAACCCCTGGCAGTTACAAAATGGCGGAGACTGTGCCCCCACCACAGATTTTCTCTCCCCCCACCCCACCCCCAATCTCCCACCCACTGCAGGAGGTGGAGCAGCGGAGGTAGGTGAGGATAGGTGTGGCCCTGGGGAAGTCTGGGCAGGTCACAGGGGGCAGGGCTTTGTGGAATTTGGTCTCCCCGCCCAAGCAAGCAGGCAGGGTTATCTCCCCGCTCACAGGTGAGATAATGATTAATTTTTCCTAACCACTCAACACAGCCACCCACTGGCCTTCCATCCTTCCCTAGGTTGGTAAGAAGTCTGTGATCCCGAGCGGTGCCTGCTGACCTACCTACTCAAGCTGGGCTTGACAGGGGCTGGGGCAGGGAGCTCACCGGGTACAACCAAGGTTCCTCAGGCTTTGTGGGTGAATAGTGACTTCTACAAAAGCCCAGAGCCCACAAACAAATAGAATTGGGAGGAAACCATCGGGACAAAGGAGGAAGGCTGAGGATGCAGCAGGCTGACTTACTTGGTTTATCATCTGGTGATACTCCCTTCGCCTCCCTCTGTCCCCTTCCCCCACCACCTACAGGGTGACTGTACCAAGAATGGCATGGGGAATTTCAGCCTCTGAGATTCCTCCCTCTCTGGCTTGTTATTCCCCAGATAGCCTTAGCTGGGGTATTCTTGGCTGCCGTTCTGCCACCTGCCAGCTAGACGTCCTTTATCACAGTTTAGTCCAGACTCCTGAGGGCCACAACAGAGGGAAACGGGCCCCCATGGAGGAGACTGGGTGATCTAAATACCTTAGGACGGGGGACAGCCACCCAGAGGAAGAGCCCCTCTCCCGGCCCCAACTCACCGAAGAGTCAGCATCCTCAGATCGCAGGTGATCGGCGATATAACGCACACCTTCCAGTGCCTTCTGTATGCGAGGTGACAGCAGAAGCCCACCCTGCTGCCACCGGGCGTCTGCCTTGGGACCCGAAGCCCCTTGGTGCCGACCACCATGGCTGCAGAGGACACCCAGGCAGGGCAACGACTGGGCTGCCCACACCCATCTGTCTTCTTCTGCTTCCTCCTCCTCCCTCTCATCCGCATCCACATTGGTCTCCAGCCAGCGGTAAGAGGAGCTGGGCTTCAGATCTGGGGAGTCCTGGGGCTCCAAGGAGGGCAGGGGCCGGCTCATTAGCAGCCACCTGGGCACACAGCCCAGAAAGGCCACCCGCACCCAGTGGGGCATCGTGTGGGTGCTGGGGGAGCGGTGGTGGACGTTGAGGACAAAGACCGTGATGACGATGGAGAGCGTGACGAAGATCATGGTGAAGAGCAGATACTCGCCGATGAGCGGGATGACCAGGGAGGTGGAGGGGATGATGTCGGTGATGAGCAGGAGGAAGACGGTGAGCGAGAGCAGCACGGAGATGCAGAGCGTGATCTTCTCGCCACAGTCCGAGGGCAGGTAGAAGACGAGCACGGTGAGGCAGGAGATGAGCAGGCAGGGGATGATGAGGTTGATGGTGTAGAAGAGCGGCAGGCGCCGGATGACGAAGTAGTAGGTGACGTCGGGGTAGATCTCCGCGCAGCAGTCATACTTCTTGGTGTTGTAGGTGCCGGTGGCGTTGATGATGGCCCACTCTCCGCTCTCCCAGTAGTCCTTCAGGTCCACCGTCTGCTCCATCTGCTCCAGGTCGATCTTGGCCTTGTCGTAGGTCCAGGAGCCAAACTTCATCTTGCAGTTCTGCTGGTCGAAGGGGAAGAAAGTGACGTCGATGCTGCAGGAGCTCTTGTAGATGGCGGGGGGCACCCAGTGCACGGTGCCCGTGGAGAAGACGTGGGCCTTGGTCATGTGGGTCACCGCAAACTCCCCATCTGCACTGGGGAGAGGAGAGGAGCTGGGGGGCCTGGCTCAGCCCACCTGCCGGTCCAGGCACCCGAATAACAAAGCCGGACCCGGCTCAGTTGTCGTGATCTGTGCAAGTGCGGGAGGCTCTCCCACACTCAGAGCTACCTGAGTTGTCTTTCAAACACTATCCTTTTAACGACATAAGCAGGAATTTTGAAGAATATAGGAAAAGAGCAAGAATTTTAGAAACAACAGCTATTAACATTCTGATGTTATATATATATATGTCATATATATTTGAGTGCCACACACATCATATATACAATTTTCTACATATTTTTAAACACATGGGACAGATAGTCATATGGCCTGTTTGTGCTCACTTAATATTTTAGGGTGATTATTTATATTATTATTTATATTTTCTCCCCACAGCAGATGGGGAGCAAGGCCCTCGTCTAGGGTCATGTCTTTTCCCACCTGAGATCCTTAGCTCCTGGCTCAGAAGAGACCTAACACCTTTGCTGGTGAAGGAAGGAAGCTCCTTGACTCCGTCTGTGTACTGGGCATTTCTGCACCAGCCTCATCGGCTAGGGCCTCTACACAAGCTGTGGAGGATGGAATGTGAGGCACAGGCCTGCCCTTAAGGAACCAGAAGGAGTCATGAGGAAATGAGATGCAGCCCTAAACACCTATAACCCAAGGGCGTGGCAACAGCACTCCAAGGGCAGCCCACTTGGGGTGGAGTGGGGCGGGGCGGGGGCGGACTTCCCTTCTGGCTGAAGTGAGCAGGTTCACCCTTAAAGTTGCCAGTGGGATGGGAGGAGAGATGGGGTGGAGAGCACACTAGTGGAGCAAAGGCAGGGAATAAGGAACAGAGGAGGGGAGAGACAAAGCTCAGTGTGTGCTCAGGCTGGGGGTGGCAGGAGGAGGGGGCAGGGCATAGGAAAGGGTGGTGGGAGATGACACTCTGGCATCATGGAGCTAGGCATCCAAGGGCCCAGCAGGGCTCTGGGAACACTGGGGGAACAGTGACCATTCGCTGGGACTTCCTGAGAGCCTGAGTCCCTGATTCCCCCCAGGTGGGATGGTGCTGTGGGCTCTGGGCCTAGTGTTTAAGGAGCCTTCCTTCTCCCTCCAATTCCTTAAAGTCAGGGGAACCAGAGGAATACACGGGAAGACAGACTTCTTTTCTATGGAGAAGTGCCAGATTAGGGATTGGAAAACGGGAAACTCAGAAGGTTGGAAGCAGGAACTTTGATAAACAGGTACAAGTCAGGCGGAAGTTTATCCTTTTTTTGGTCACCACACAGAACTACCACTAGATGGCGACATGCGCCCCATTTGGAGGAAAGAGAGGCGCAGTTTCCTTGATCCTCCTATTTAACCTGGAGAGTAACGTCTGGATGAAGGAGACCCTTCTTTAAATGTCTGCAAGAGGGGCACCTGGGTGGCTCAGTGGGTTAAAGCCTCTGCCTTTGGCTCAGGTCATGATCCTGGGGTCCTGGGATCCTGGGGTCCTGGGATCCTGGGATCGAGGCCCACATCGGGCTCTCTGCTAGGCAGGGAACCTGCTTCCCTTCCTTTTTCTGCCTCCTTGTGATCTTTCTGTCAAATAAATAAATAAAATCTTTAAAAAAATAAAATAAATGTCTGCAAGAATTTGGTTTGGACTTTTGTCCTAGCCAAAGAATCTCCTGTTATTATCAAGGAACACTGGTCGAAGCTTTATTGATGGTCCAAACTTTAGGCTGTATCTGATGTTAGGACTTTGGTCCTGACTTTCCTGCCAGGTGCAAAGGGAGCACAACTAGAAGGATCCTGGGTGCTGGCTCGGGGTTATGGCTCCGTATAAAGATATGCAGGAAGAGGTCCGTGAGTCCAGTGACAGCCACCAACACCAGGCACCTGCTGCTAGACCTTCTGGTAATCCGTGCTGATCTGTGTGTTTATGGACGCAGCCCAGGAAAAAGGGCTTTGGGTCTTACCAGGAGTGGGCTGTATAAAGGAATCATTGTCATGACTTTCTCTGAAGACACCAAAACTCAAAAATGGATCTGTCCCCCTTTATTTTTTTGTTTAAAGATAGTTCTTCCAAATTCGGGTCAAATGAGTTAGAAAACCTAGACTGCGTGTGTATCTTGGCAGCACAACTTCCAACAACATTCAAAATGCTGTCTTGGGCTCACAGTTCCCAAAGGACTGGGGCTGGTGTGGAGGAGTTATGGACATACAGTATCTTCCAAAATTATTTGACCACACAACTGCTTTTCGTATCTACTCGTATCTCTGAGAATGGGTGCTCCTTAGAGCTCCACATTAGAAAACACCATTAGACAAGCATAACATCAAATACTTTTCAGGTTTTGCTTTCTAAATGAAGAATTACCTGACACCAAACAGACAAATGAAAGACTAGGTCTCTATCTTTTTTTATTTTTTTCCTAATTGTGTTGTTGGTGTTCACTGGGATTCTCTTTCGACTCCCCTGCCTTTTGTCAGTGTCTCATCATTGTGCTCAAAAATGGCTCCTTTTTTGGTCCTGAATGCAAGGCAACTATAAATAATGTGAGTTTTACAAAATATCCACGCCAAGTGAGTTCGCCCTTTGAGGGTGCTCCCTGGGGATGCTGCTCACCGGTTCCAACAATACCACCATCCTGCAAAACGCCCACCCTTCGGAATTGCTTTCACAGTCTACACCACCCGATTTTTCAAACACCACTTGGTGTTGGCAAATCCGTGTCCCATGTGCTAATTTAGACTGGGTGCTCAGTAAGTTTCGGTGGACGAGTGAGAAAACAAAATGGAAGAAACTAAGGAATCAAGAGGAAAGGAGGAGGGGATGAGGATGAGTGAGAGGATGAGTCGACAAGGAGGCAAGGAAGCTGAGACACAAGGGGGGACCTCCCACGTCCAACCTAGCCAGGCTTTACTATACCGGCCCCTCCCAGGAGCCTCCAGGACACCCCTGCCCCACCCGGCTTCCTACTTGTTGTAGAGGACAATGTCAGGGATCCAGATCATCTCTGAAGGGACCCGGAGGGATGTGATGTTGCCGAAATCAGCCGGGTTCCAGTGCAGCTTGTAGTCGTTCCACTCCTGTGTATGGGGAGGGGAGTCCCGTCACCTGGCACCGCCTGGCCTCGGGAGCACCTGGCTTTGGGAGCACCCCCCCTCACACAAGTGCCTCCCCATACCCACAGAGGAGAAAGGGCTGTGAGGCCGGGACAGGGCTCGGAGCTGGGGATCGAGAGTCCAGCCTGGGATAACCAACCCCGTTTTGCCCCAGCTCTGGTACTCAAAGTCCTGAGCACACCTGGACAATAGGTCCCACTAGTCCCGCCTCCAGTCCTTGTCCTGCCCCCCTAGTGGGATGATGCTGGATAGCCACCTCACTCATTCGCAGGAACAATGTTTTTTTTTTTTTTAATGCCTCACAGTTTACAAAGGATTTGTACACCCTCCATCTCAGAACAGACTCCATGGGAGAGCTGGGGAGGGAATGCTGGGCAGGCCGAAGTATTTCCCCATTTGAACAGGTAAGGAAACTGAGGACCAGAGAAGTGAAAACACCCAGCCAGGGTTATGTGGCTGAGAGCAGGGAGTCCAGACTGGGAAGTCCACAGTGACTTATAAACTGTGTTCCAGAGCACCCCCCGCCTTGGGAGACCTAGCAGGAAGGGGAGGCTCTGAGCCCCAGCCTTGGCTCCAGTAGCAGGTCCAAGAGAATCTCCTCCCCAAAACCAGGATAGTATTATTCATTCTCTGAAAGGTTCCTTCTCGGCATCATCACAAGTGGTGATCAATGTGGATTTGCCTACATATTTATTTAATGCTTCTTTAAGTTCTACCAGCCAGGGACAACACCTGGTTCACTCTGACTCCCTAGCACCAAGCCCTGAGGAAATGCTCAGGAAACGTGTAGCTCAGTAATGAAAACAATGCCTCTAAAGTTGTCTGGTTCTATTTCTGGGATGGAGGGCTTCCCACCTCCCTTCTGGACCTGAAAGAAACAACCACCCCAACAGATAATGACTGGGGTTGATGCACAAGGCTGTCTTTGCCTCCCAGGGCCTTTTCATAATTAAAATAAATTTTCATAATTAAATAAATTTTCATAAATAAAATAATATCTACTAACATCTATATACCTAGGTTCAAGTACCTAGGTACTTGAATCCTGGCCTCCCCGACTCCAAGCCTGCCCTCATTCCAGGGGCCATTTTGCCTTTGCACATCTTCTCTAAAATAGTGCCATAATGCACCCTTGAATAGGATCCCACGATAGAGGCCTTTTTCCCTCTAAGGATAGTTATGTGACGTTTACACAAAGCATCAACCTGGTAGGGGTCCAGGAAGGAGTAAAGGGAAATAGCATTTTCAGGAAGCAGATGCATGAGAGAAAGAGCACTGGTCTAGCTCAGTGGTTCCCAAACTCCAAGCACCCAAGTCCCAGGTTCATAATTTTTGCCAGTATACCAGTGCTGTCTGTATCATCGTGTACTCAGTTTTTTCCTTCAAATATGTTCATGATTTTTAAGATCACCTGAATTTTGAAATTTTACATCACGGACTTCACTAGAAAATCAAAAGCATTTGGAAATATCCACTAAAATATAAATGTAAGATGATTACAAAAGGGTCAGCAAGGCAAGTAAAACCATCTCATGGAACACTGCTGTTGGTACCCAAACCAGGCTTGGGGAGACACTGGCCCAGCAGTGGTACTGACTGCTCACATGTAGGGGAAGGCTTAGGTGCTCAGAGGACCCCCAACTTGCAAAATAAGGAAGGTTTAAAAATTTGTAAAATTGTCAGGACTTCTCAGGACATTGACGAACAATTTTGAAAGGGATTGGGCCTCATCATTGTATTCCCTTCCCCCAAGTCCATCATCTCTCAAGCTTTCAGGCTTCAACCAACATTTGGAGGGCCTCTGTACCCATGGGTTATAGTAATTGGCGATTAGTTGCCAATGCAGGCAACAGAGGACACTATCCCCATTTAACAGATGAGGAACTAAGACTCTGATAGGCTTAATAACTTGCAGAACATCACAGGTTAGTCAGAGGGGCTGCTGGTTGGCCTGACTCTGGCTCTCACGCTCCTTCCTCTGCTCCCCATCCCAGCCCTTGAAGCCAAGGACATCAGCCCTGGGGGGTGGGGGGCAGGATAGCAACCTATCCCAGAGCTGGTCCCTGCACTGCAGAACAGTGTGGCTTCCCAAGTCCCTTACCACTCTGGGCTTAGATTTGCAAATCGGTAAAGATGAGCCGTGTGACCCCTTGGCAGCTGCAGGGTGAGCAGTGTCAGAGCTATGGGCTCCATGGCTCTCTCCTAAGCATTCAACTATAAACTCCATGGCCAGTATACAGCCCTGGGGTCATGCAAAGCAAGGCGTTCATTCAAAAGACTCAAAATAGTGATGACAATCCCAGTTTCGATTGTCGTGGGTTTCTGAGTGCTAGCCTCTGAGATAGGAGATGGTCAGGTTTCTAGTGGGGCAGGAAGAGGGAGTAGCGGGGGGTGTCAAGGAGGCAGAGGGCTAGGTCCTCTTTCTCATTTTCTCCCACCCGTCTATACTTCTGGGCCTGGGGAGGGGCTGGGCAGAGCGTGAAGTGGGTCAAGTGGAAAGGAACCTATTCAGCCTCTAATAAAGCCTGTGCTCCCAAGTGCTGCCCCCGAGAATGGTACATCAAAAAGGGCCACACAGTCTTTGCCAGGAGTGATGCTGGGCCAGTTTTCAGACCTTAAGAAACGAGCAGCTTCACTTCCTATCTCTTGGGACCCTTGCTCTGGGGTCTCTGAGCTTCCAGGTCAGGCAACCAGCTCCCCTGCTGGAGAAAGACCCTGAGTATACCTGAAGAGGGTGAAGGGCCCAAGTGGGCCCAGCTTCCAGAACCTTCCAGAGCCTTCCAGACAAAGGGCCCCCCTTTTCTAGCTGAACTGCACTCTGCTTCCGGCTTTCCTTAGCTATAAAGGGTTTTCAGAGGGTCTATCTTAGACCCTCCAGAGCAGACCAGCCACAGGTTAAATAGCACCAAGTAATACCAGTAGTTGCCATGCAAAGCAGAAGAAACTGCCCAAACTCCTGGCCATAAAACCATGAAATATGATAAACTGTCACTTTACACCATTAAGTGTTGGGGTGGTTTGTTAAGCATCATAGACATGGAACACCCAGCATTCTCCTCCAGAAGGAGCCTGGGGTTCCGAGTTGAACACACCTGGGGCCCCCCTTTTCTAGCTGAATGCACTCTGCTTCCGGCTTTCCTTAGCTATAAAGTGGGCAGAATGAAACCTTCCCTGGGTTTTCAGTGACTACTCAGAATGAGCTGATCAGCAAACAATGGCCAGCAGGCAGGAAACACCTACCCCCAGAAAGGGGATGCCTAGGTTCTTGTAGGTGACCTTCTCGGGTGCCAGACTCAGAGTCTCAGTGCACAACCCCTACGAGAATCCATCTGCAATCAGCCAGCTTTGGGAATGTCCCAAGTAGCAACTCTACCCTGAAACGTGAAACGTGAATTCAGAATCCCTCTGACATCGCTTCTCGGCCTTTTGGGTAAGATCAAGTGCAGAATCCCTCTGACAATCCTGGGAGGGTCTGGGGTCCATGGGCTCCCACCCCGACTCTTGCCTCAACCAGGGAAGCGGTTCTCACCTGCTTTAGCCAGACATTGGTGGTCATCATTTGGTTCTTCTCATCCTGCCCAGTGGAAAGAGTAAGAACAATAGAGAGATGGAGCCAGCCCCCCAAAACAGGGTGGAGTGGGATGGGCTGATGCAGACCTCCTATACCCCAGAAGGACCTCTCACATGACACCCCACGCCCAGCCCAACCCTCCACCCCTTCCTGACACTGCCATCCTTACAGATCCTTCAGGAGCACACGGGCCCCTTGGGTCCTCTGGGTTTGTGTTGAGTGGAACAAACAGGGCACCCAGACAACCCATTGCTGTGGATCAGCGTCCTCTCAGGAGGGTCTCCACGGCTGGCACAGTGGGACGGAGAAGGGCTGGAGCTGGGAAGAGGGGGAGGAAGGAGCCCGGGAAAGGGACCTGTGGTCTGGGGGCTGATCCCAAGTGGGAGAAGCATGGGGGGACAGGCACACCACATCAATGAGCTGGGCAATCGACAGCCCAAAGCGCACGATCACCACGTCCGAGGTGTTGGGCACCGGCCGTGCCCAGCGGTTATAGCCCCTGAAGAGGTGTTTGAAGAGGCGGTCCTCAGCTCGGGTAGGGGAGGCTCGCTGTGCCGACCCTGTAGATGGGAAGGAAGACAGGGGTCTCCGGGAGTCCATGGTGGTGAGTGCCTGGGTCCCTCTCCCGTCGAATCAAAGCCACTCAATCTCAGTTTCCTCATCTGTAAAATGGGGATGCTATCCAGAACCTATCTATCTCTAAACACTGCTGAGGATTAAATATAACAGTGTCTAGTGGAGCTTAACGAAGCAATTGAGGCATGCTTGGAGCTCAAGAAACGGCACTTACTCTGTGACTCTTAGGTAAGAAGGCAGGAGAAAAAGTGCTGGAGAGGGAGGCAGAGGAGTGGGGAGGACCCAACCTGGAGACAAGATGCAGCCTTGAACTGAGGAGCCCCAAGGGACAGCAGTATGGGGGAGACACCTGGCCCATGTGGCATGAGCAGAGGGAGAAGGGTTTCACACGTCTCCGTGAGCCCTTCACTCCCGTCCACCTGCCAACGAACTTCTGGCTGATGCTAACCACAAAATCCTCTGCCACTTCAGGGGTCTCTCCATTTTTGCTGAAGCTGGGGAGGTTCAAGGCGACATGCTCAGAGCTGAGATTGCCCGGCCACCTTCCCACTGTGCAATGAGCTGCTTGGAAGTCCCCCGTGGCTTTGGCAGCTGCCGTGAGGTCCCTGCAGGAGATTTCCCCATGCTGCCTGAGAGCCCACAGGTGTGACATGATGTCCTGGTGACGACACCCACTCACCTGCCGGGATCAGAAGGAGCCACCACAAACCGAGCTTTGTCACGGACAGGACCGCAGAGTGGGAGGGGCCCATGGCTTTCGAGGACAGGGTCTGGCTTCCCCTGGACATCAGAAGGAGGGCAGGCAGGGCTTCACTGGGGCTTGAGGCTCCAACCCGCTTCCACAGCGAGAGTTCCCGGTGCTAACACGGCAGAGCTCCCGCTGGATTCCACACAGCCCCTCTCACTGTGGAACCTGAGCAAGCCAGGGAAAGGGTTTAGGGTCCTGCCTCCTTGACACACACATGCTTTTGTTCCTCAAGCTTTATAGAGCTGAGAAAGGTGAGCAAACAGGCCTCCCAGGAGTAGAGGGCTTGGGGCTCACTGAGGAGCTAACATCTCCCTCTTCCTCTGACATCAACCCGTTCCTCCACCCTGACCTGCTAGACAGAGGAAGGTGCGAGATGCAAATGGAGTCCCCGTCATTTTGGCCTGGGTGCGGGATCTCTGAAATGGAGATGATCGTACCACCAAGGGTGGTCAACAGAAGAATTCAGATGCTGTTCACAGGAGCCCAAATTTGAAAGCAGCCAAATGCCGGTCAGCTGATGAACACGCACGTGACAGATGGCACGTTCATATGATGGAAGCCCAGGTCATGAAAAGGAATATAGTGCCAACACCGGCTATGGCACGGACCAACCTTGAAAACCCGCCAAGTGCAAGACGCCAGACGCACAAAAACGACACATTGTGGGATTCGATGTGTATTAAATGCCCAGAGTAGGTAAATCTGTGGGCTCAGAGGGCAGATGAACGGTTGTTGGCGGTTGGGGGTGGGGAGATGGGGGAAGGGAGAAGAGGGAGTGATTGCTAATGGTAGAGGGTTTCTTTTTTTGTGTGTGGGGGCATCAAAATGTTCTGCCATGATGTAGTGGTGTTGGTTGGACAACTCAGCAAACATACTAAAACTCACCAAAACGTACATTTTTCAAAGGACTACTTTTATGGTAACGTGAACTGTCTCTCAAGAGAGCTGTTATTAAAAAAAAAAAAAAAAAAAGAGAGCTGTTATTAACAAGATAAATAGGCACCGTCTGGATTAGTAAAATAAATAAATTAAATGGCCAACTCTCTAGTCTCTAGGGACAACAATGAAGGCCAGAACGTGGACAGGTAGGGTTCCAGTGGCAAGAAGGACAGTGACGTGGAAGATGGGAGGGGAGTGTTGAATGTTTTGTAGCAGGGAGAGCCGGAGAAAAGGGTGGTGCCCTCATGAATGGGATCGGTGCTCTTACGAAAGAGATCCCAGAGTGCTCCCTCTCCCCTTCCACCATGTGAGGACGCGGCAAGAAAGCATCGTCTAGGAACCAGGAAGCAGACTCCTATCAGACACCGAATCTGCCAGCACCTTGGACTTGGACGTTCCAGCCTCCAAAACTGTAAGAATAAATGTCTGTTGTTTACAAGCCCCCCCCCCGCCTGCGGTGTTTTTGTTACAGCAGTCCCCATGGACTAAGACAACCAAATTGCTCTCTTCCCATCTTTTGTTCTGTGTATATACGGATCACCTGTGTTATCTCCGGGTGCAGAAATTAGAGGCAATTTTTCCTCTTCTTTTTTTAAAAATTGTATTTATTTATTTGTCAGAGAGAGAGAGAGAGAGAGAGAGCACAAGCGGGGGGAGCAGCAGGCAGAGAGAGAAGCAGGCTCCCTGCAGAGCAGGAAGCCCCATTTGGGCCTCGATCCCAGGACCCTCAGATCATGACCTGAGCTACAGGCAGACGCTTAACCGACTGAGCCACCCTGATGTCCCAATTTTTCTTCTTTTTCATATTTTGTTATATCTTCCAAATCTCCTACTGTACATGTCCACTGGGTGTTTTATGTGCCCTCCCCGTATCTCATGGTGGGGGGTTGGGGGAAGCAACTCTCATCCCCAAAGTAGGTGTAGATTTAAGACTCCATTTCTCTAGCACTGGATGTTGTATGTAAATGATGAATCACTGACTTCTACCCCAAAAGCCATTATTGCACTGTTAACTAGCTAAATTTTAAATTAAAAAAATTTTTTTAAAAAGACTCCATTCCCCGGCACCTGGGTGGCTCAGTGGGTTAAAGCCTCTGCCTTCAACTCGGGTCATGATCCCAGCATCCTGGGATCGAGCCCCGCATCGGGCTCTCTGCTCAGCAGGGAGCCTGCTTCCCCCCTCTCTCTCTGCCTGCCTCTCTGCCTGCTTGTGATCTCTGTCTGTCAAATAAGTAAATAAAATCTTTAAAAAAAAAAAAAAAAGACTCCATTCCTCCAACTGAGTGGAGCGCAAGTCATCAAAATCATCTGTGAAAAATGTGGAAGCAACCCACATGTCCATCTGTGGATGGATGGATAAATGAATGTGTTGTATACATATAGCAAAGTATTATTTAGCCTTAAAAAGTGAAAAAAAAATTCTGACACATCTACAGACATGGATGAAACTTGAAGACATTACGCTAGGTGAAAGAGGCCAAACACCGAAGGACAAATCTTGTGTGATTCACTTATTTGATTACTGGAGTAGTCAAATTGGTAGATCCAGGATAGTGGCTGCCAGAGGCTGGGAGGAGGCGAGGAGGAGAGCTAGTGTTTAATGGGGGCAGAGTTTCAGTCAGGGAAGATGCAAAGCTCTGGAGATGGATGATGGTTGCACAGCAAAGGGAATGTTCTCAACGTCACTGAACTGTGTACTTAAAAATAGGGGTGCCTGGGTGGCTCAGTCGTTAAGCATCCTTCTTCAGTTCGGGTCGTGGTCCCAGGGTCCTGGGATTAAGCCCTGCATCGGGCTCCCTGCTCTCGGTGGGAAGCCTGCTTCTCCCTCCCCCACTCCCCCTGCTTGTGTTCCCTCTCTCACCGTGTGTGTCTCTGTCTGTTAAATAAATAAAATCTTTAAAAAAATTAGTTAAAACAGTAATTATGCATATTTTGCCACAGTAAAAAAAATACTTGGGGAAGAAAAGCAGGTACTAAATACTCAAAACTCACCCCAAAAAAGAGTCTGCTGTGTTCATGGAAATCACCTCAAGGGTGAGACAAAAAAGAGAACAGGAAACAGATCCTAGCACTGAACTCCTCCCATGGGTTCGGAAGTTGAGACAAAAGTTGATGGGGGCTTGGGAAGAGAAGCAGAGGTCACTACTGTGAGCTCCTTGTGGATGGGAAGCTGTGTCTCATTCACCTGTTATCTCAGCCCCAAGCACAGACCTTAAAACAGGGGTTTGCTTTGCGGGTTCTAGGTACGTAGGGTCACCCCTGAATGGTGCCCAGGAGTGGAAGAGGGTTCTGGAAGAATGTATGAGGGAGACCCAGGCTCATGGCTCAGTTTAAGGGGCAAGATGACATTGAACACTTTTTCCATAATCTGATTATTTTTTCTTTTCTTTCCTCATTCATCTTTCCAGTGCCTCTTCCATGATGGGGACAACAATGTGCCGGGCATTAAGGGTGAAGAATTGAGAATATGTGACCTTGAGGGGGACACAGTAGAGAAGAAAGGACAGAAGAAAACTTCTGGAATCTCGTCTGCTCATCCACCTCTGCTGTAAGTCATGACTTTACTCATTTCGTCCCGTTGGTTTCAATGCCATGCAGAGAGACCCCAAGTTCCTAGAAGTCCCTTCTGAACTCTTTCCAACTGCTCACACTGGGAAGCTCTTCCTTGAGTCTAAGGTTGTGTAAGCACCTGAGAGCCACTTGAGTTGAGTTGGGTTGAAGGCCCTGGTGTTGCCAGCAGGGAGGAATTTCATCAGTCCCCAGGGGAAACTGCAGAAAAGGTGTGTTCGTTTGTTTGTTTATCCTTCTACGCTCATTCAAAACCTGAGGGTCACAGAGCTCCTTTTCTGGTTCCTTTTATTTTTCACTCTCTGCCCTGGATGCTTTGGGATTCTCACGTGTCCCATGCCTCCCTAACTGACCTGGAATGTCAGTGACAAATTATTACAACATTGTCTCCACCATCTAGAAGTTTCATTTGCTTGTTAAAATATAGGGGAGCTAGGGGCGCCTGGGTGGCTCAGTGGGTTAAAGCCTCTGCCTTTGGCTTGGGTCATGATCCCAGGGTCCTGGGATCGAGCCCCGCATCAGGCTCTCTGCTCAGCAGGGAACCTGCTTCCCCCTCTCTCTCTGCCTGCCTCTGCATCAGGCTCTCTGCTCAGCAGGGAACCTGCTTCCCACTCTCTCTCTGCCTGCCTCTCTGCCTACTTGTGATCTCTATCTGTCAAATAAATAAATAAATAAATCTTAAAAAAAAAAAAATATAGGGGAGCTAGGGGCGCCTGGGTGGCTCAGTGGGTTAAAGCCTCTGCCTTCGGCACAGGTCATGATCCCGGGATCCTGGGATCGAGCCCCGCATTGGGCTCTCTGCTCAGCCAGGGAGCCTGCTTCCTCCTCTCTCTGCCTGCCTCTCTGCCTACTTGTATCTCTGTCTGTCAAATAAATAAATAAATCTTTAAAAAAAAAAAAAAATGAACGGGAGCTAGAAAACTGAATTGTTCCTCTCCACCAGGACATATCCGTGAAGATTCACGGCTTTGTTTTCGGTTAGGGGTGAGAGAACAGGACAGGCAAGCACAGGGAAAGAAGATTCCAGGGTCCCCTGTGATGTTAACACCTAGATCTTTCTAAGAACAATTTATACTTGTGCAATTTTAAGGTTTAGAAGGCACTTTCACACCTTTGACCTCATTGGAGCCTCATATCATCCCAGGAGGGTAAGGGGAAGAGATTTTATTATCTCTTTAGTATAAATAAAGGAAATAGTGATATTCAAAAAAGATTTGCTCAGGGATGTATAGTTCAAAAGTGGTAACAGTTGGGATTCAGACTCAGATCTTCAGCTTCTAAACTATAATCTGGTAAAGTGCTACCCAGTGCCACTAACTAGAAGGGCAATTCGTATGGGCAACTTATGCCCATACTTAGATCTACAGATCCTTGCACTATTGACTGTCACTGCTGAGCCACTGTCAGGACTGAGGTCGATGGCAGGTAGGTGGTGAGAAGGCAAAGGTGTTCCACCCCACACCCATGTTTGCCTGGATCTAGGGTTCTGAGAGTTTCCTGTATATGCAGATCTACTCACTCCTCCTTCCAACCCATATCATGGTCACAAATCCCAAGGCTATGTATGATCTGTTCCACCTTTCAACAAAGTGCACTAAATAAAAGATTTTCTTTCCCTATTAGTGACAAGAGGAGTAAAAGAAACAGAAATCCAAGCATGCTGAAATTGCATGATATAAAAACCAATCAGAGATATGTCAGACCCTCTGGAAGAATGCGCAAATAAAAGTCAATCGATCCTAGAGGATACAATCCTACAAGATGCCTCAAATTTGCATCCTTTGTAATTAGCCCACGAAGATAATTTCATTACTTTGTCACTGGAAACCAAAGGAGAAATTATCCCAGTTAATTGACAGTAATTAGAGTTACCTTCCGCCTAAGAAAAATATTAAAAGAGAAAGAACCCTGGAACCTTTGATCTTTTAAGTGGCTGGATTGGCAGGTTTGGGGAAGGGGATGGCTGTGGTGTGACTGTCTGTTTGTAAAGTGGGTCTGGGTGAATGGGACGCATAGGGAAATCTACCCAAAAGACACTGCATATGCAAAAGGCTCAGACACCAACATCCCCGCTATTGTTGCTGATGCAATCAAATAATCAGACCACCTCCCCACCCCTATGCCGACCTCCTGAGTCCAGGTCCCCTAAAGTCAAAGGAATTGGCCTCTTCGTCCAACTTCCTACTGCAGCTGACTTTCAGCTTCCCACCCACCAGGTCCTGTTCTAGTCTTTTCACAAACATCACCTTCTCCAGGAAGCCCGCTTAGACCCTACCAGCTCCTCTCTGCCATCCAGCACCCCGTCCCCCCACATGAGAGTCCCAGCTCTCACCCCTCTGTCAATACCCCAAAAAACACCCCTTGATTAGAGGAAATGATACTGTTTCTTCTTCCAAATAATTTCATGCCAGGGTCTTAGGGGAAAGAGACCATATTTCTAGCTTGTGTATCTGCTCTGCTCCAGACCCTGATCAGCCACAGAAGCCTAACATCTCAAGGTCAGGTAGAATCTTAAAGGTCATCTGGATTAGCACATCAGCCTGTGTAGGAAACCACACTGACAAATTCCAGCCTCAAAAAAACCCGGGCAATGAAGCACTTGCTACTTTTCCAAGTCAGTGAGTACCACTTATGTCTGTTACTCTTTACTGAAAGATACAGAGTGTTTACTTCATGAGTAAATAAAGGAAGGAATAGTACATAGAAGCAGATTTAATATGGTAACACCACTAACCCCTGAGACTGAGCTACCCGAGTAGAAGGGGTTGACTGTCACTGAACTGCCCTCGCAGGGATAACCAGAAGATGAAAATTCTTCCAGAAGCAGGTGACTTCCAGCATTCTGACATGCTCCCCTCCCAAAGTACCCGGAAGCCGCTCATCCGCTAGTATCCCCCTGGACCCCACCCCCACAATGCCCTACCCCCACATTCCCCGATGCAAGCTTTGGGGGCACCTTTCTTACCGGTGGTGACAGAAGAAGAAAGGCCTTTGAGAGAACACAGAACCAGCCTGGCTTGGAAGTCCCGGTCAGCTGACAAAAGTCCCCCCCAAATGGAAGGGCAGGTGCAAAGCAGAACAGGGCGACTTCATTTTATGGTCACACTGATGCTGGAACAGGACCCACGTTGGCGAACGAGGGCGACCTGACTCTGAGGGTCAAGCTGGCTTCCTGGGGAGGGCTGAGTAAGTTCTGCAGGCTGGTCAGTTTGCCTGGGCTTCCCGCTCTGGCGGCCGGAGAGGCTTCCTGCAGGTGCTAGGGGGGAGAGCGTCACGGAGAGCCTGGCACAAAGGCTTCTGCAGGTAAAAGCCAAAGCCAGTCCACAAGAGGGACTGCTGGCTTGGCCAGCGCACAGACTCATGCTCTCGTTCTCTCTCTCTCTCTCTCTCTCCCTGTCTAACACACACACACACACACACACATACACACACACACACACACATCTTCTCTGGAGGGAAGGAGGAGGAGCTTGTACTATTCAGCCTGTGTCCAGTGGGGACAGACAACAGATTTGCTCTTCTCTGTCCAGTACTTAAGATGCATCTCTCTTTGCTCCGAAGGACCCTGTGCCCCGGGATCACTGCCTGGACCCCCTGACTTCACAGGTGGGGGGATCTCCTGGGTCCTGAGTCTGGGGGTCAAGAGAGCAGCATAACTGCCAGTCTAATAGGAATGAGGAAAGAGCCCTCAGCAAGCCAGCCTATGGATCTCTCCTTCCCCTTCTCCTCTGGAGGAAAACCCCTCTCCCCCCGCCGGCTGTCTGCAGGATGCCCCGCTCACTCGTGCCACTGCCTGGTTTGGCTGCAGCTTGCCTGTCCCCTCCTTAACCTTCTTGCCAGTGACTTTGCCTTCAGTTCCCAGAGAAGCAAGGTCATCCTCCAAACCATACACAGACCCATTGCCTCCTTCTCTGATCAGGAGTCGTGTTCTTCCTCCCCTTCCTTCCCGCTCGGGGAAGCTTGGCCCCTGTGATCTTGATGGAATCCCCATCTATTAAATATCCCCAGGCTTTCTCCTATCCTCACCACTCCTCCTGCTGGATCCTTTCCCTCAGCCCATAAATAAGCTCATCCTCCATCCTAAAAACACCCTTTGAGGTCTGCCTCCCCTTCAAGTTACTTGTTCTCTCACTCGTCTCCCTTATTGTTAAAAGCAAAGACCCCTAAATAACCATAAGGGTTTGTTTGATTTCTGGTTTTCTCCTTTTTTTTTTAAATAAAGATTTTATTTATTTATTTATTTGACAGACAGAGACCGCAAGTAGGCAGAGAGGCAGGCAGAGAGAGGAAGGGAAGCAAGCTCCCCGCCGAACAGAGAGCCCAATGCGGGGCTCGATCCCAGGACCCTGGGACCATGACCTGAGCCGAAGGCAGCAGCTTTAACCCACTGAGCCACCGAGGCACCCCTCTGGTTTTCTCCTTAAAAGCTGTGTGGGTTTTTTTGCACAGTGAAGCAAACTATCAACAAAATGAAAAGGTAACCTACTGAATGAGAGAAGATATTTACAAATGATATATCTGATAAGGGATCCAGGATAGATAAAGAACTCATACAACTAATAGCAAAAAATAAACCAACAAAACCCCCCACAAGTAATCTATTAAAAACAGGAATCAAATAGAAATTAAAAACAGAAATCAAATAGAAATATTTTCAAAGAAACATATAAATGGCCAACAGACACATGAGAAGATGCTCATTATCACTCATCATCAGGAAAATGCAAATCAAAACCCCAGTGAAATACCACCTCACACCAATCGGTATAGCTAGAATCAAAAAGACAATGGGGCGCCTGGGTGGCTCAGTGGGTTAAGGCCTCTGCCTTCGGCTCGGGTCCTGATCCCAGGGTTCTGGGATGGAGCCCCGCATCGGGCTCTCTGCTCACTGGAGAGCCTGCTTCCTCCTCTCTCTCTGCCTGCCTCTCTGCCTACTTGTGATCTCTGTCTGTCAAATAAATAAATAAAATCTTAAAAAAAAAAAAAAAAAAAGACAAGAAATAACAAGTGTTGGTGAGGATGTGGAGAAAAGGGATCCTTTGTGCACTGTTCGTGAGAACGTAAATTGGTGCTGTGGAAAATGGTACGGAGTTTCCTCAAAAAATTAAAAATAGAAATACCTTACAACCCAGCAATTCTGCTTCTGGGTATTTACAAGAAAAAAAAGAAAACACTAATTGGAGAAGATACATGCATCCCTATGTAGCATTACTTACAATAGGCAATAAATGGAAGAAACCTCAGTGTCCATAAATGGATAAAGAAGATGTGATATGTACATATAATGGAATATTACTCAGCCATTAAAAAGGAATAAAATGTAGCCATTCACCACAACATGGATGGACCTAGAGGGATGTATGCTAGGCGAAATAAGTCAGACAGAGAAAGACAAACACCATGTGATTTCATTTACATGTGGAATCTAAAAAAACAAAACAGATGAACAAGCAAACGGAAAACAAAATAGAAACAGACTCACAAATATAGAGAAGAGACTGGTGGTTGAAGGAGGGGTGGGATGGGGGATGGGCGAAATAGGTGAAGGACGTTAAGAGGTACAAACTTCCAGGTATAAGTCAGTCACTAAGTACAGCATAGGCCATAGAGTCAATAATTTTGTAATACCTTTTATGGTGACAGACGGTAACTACACTTACTCTGGTGAGCACTTTATAATGTATATAATAGTCTAATCATTATGTGGTTCACCTAAAACCAGTATAATATTATGTGTCAAATATACTTTAAAAACAAAGGCTGTGTAGTTTTCAATAGGACTCCAGAGCTTTCAGTTTCCTTATATGTAAAATGAGGATGTGACTATTGGTCCGCACTTCACTAGCTTGTTGTGAGGAGTTAATAAGTTAGCATAAATAAAGGGCTTAAAATAGTAAAATAATGCATGATATGTGTGTGTGCGTGCGTGTGTAAATAAATGGGACATGTATGTGTATAGATATATATATTTATACATATATACATGATTGCTAGTATTCTAAGAAAATTAAAAGACATAAAATACAAAAAAAAATTCTCTAAACACCTATGTTCTCACTACCCATAATTAACAAAGGTTAGAATTTCACCTTATGTACTTGCATATGGAGGGGTGTGTGTGTGTGTGTGTAAGGAAGGAAATAATCATAGCTTATACCAATAGGTTCTTGGCTGCAAGCAATAAAAACCTATTAATGAATTTAAGCAGAAATGGCTTTTATTAAAAGACAATGGGTGGTTCATAGCAGCACTTAGAAAGCTGGAGAACCCGCTCAGGGCACAGGTGAAAACAAGGGAGACATCAGCCAGACCAGAGCCAAGATCACAAGCCATTCACCTACAGGATGGGCCCGGGGCTGCTGTGGGGCTGGATGGAAAACCTCAAAATGTCTGTCGCTGTGACTGCTATCACTGCTGTCCCTGGAAACCAACCTCTCCTCCTGCTGCCAGAATTAATCCTCCTCTGTCCCTGCTTCTTTGTGTCACTAGTTCCCAACACAAAGGTGGGGACAGATGCTTCAGATTAATCGTGGGCCCATGAATGAAGTGCAAGGAAGGTTGAGGAAGCAGGAATCTTGGTGTTTTGATCTCCTGGTAGAAAGTGGGCTCTGCCAACCTTCAAAGTGGGAACATTCCCAAAATATTGGAAAGGAGTTTAAATGCCGGAAAGCTCCCCCAAATCTAGCTTTTTGGCTCCTAACATCAATGCACACCCAACTTTCCATAATCACACTTCAAAAAAAAAAATTGTTTATGTAAGGGCCTATTCAGCCAGAGCGGCCCCACCCGGGTTGAACTGCCATTTTGTTGCAAAACTTAAATTGACCTTGCCCCCCCTTCCAGGGGAGCTTATTTAAAAGCAAGTCCAGGAAACCAGTCCCATGTAACAAAGTCCAAATACAAGGGTGGGTCAGGCCAGGTGGAGGTATTCAATCAGTGGGGGCGCATGCTGTCTCCTAGCTACCAAGGAGTATGGGCCCCGCCCTTTGGGCACCTTTTGGGTGCCAATTCTGAACTAAGTGATAGGCTGGTTCAAATGTCTACTAGGGTAAATTGTAATTCAATTGGTCACCTAGCATCACTGTGGAGTTTCCTGTGTGTGTTACAATCTCATTGGCTGGCCAGGCCCAACCACATGGCCTTTGCTCTGTAAAAGTGGGAGGGGTCGTCCTCTCTGTAGGGGTGGCCCCAACCGGTCTTTTTGACGGTCAGTTTGATTCCTGATGCTTGGCGCGAAGTAAAGCTTTGCTTGACCTTCGCTTTGTATCAGTCTCGCTCCTTTAATCACAGACCCATTATTGGAGTACCCAATTTTGGGGGGACCCAACAGTTTACATCTAATTGTTCTAGAAGTTGTCCCCAGAATTTGTTTTTTTATTTTTATTTTTTTAAAATATTTTATTTATTTGACAGAGATTGCAAGTAGGCAGGGAGGCAGGCAGAGAGAGAGGAGGAAGCAGGCTCCCTGCTGAGCAGAGAGCCCGATGCGGGGCTCGATGCGGGGCTCGATCCCAGGACCCTGGGATCATGACCTGAGCCGAAGGCAGAGGCTTTAACCCACTGAGCCACCCAGGCACCCCCCCAGAATTTGTTTTAATTCGGCATGGCAATACATACGGACACGGGAATGATTGTCGTGAAGGAAGAAGTTTATACTCACAGATCCCTGGAAATAAAAATCACAGTGGGCCATGCAGGGCCACAGAGGGAAGCACCAGGGCTTAGCCAGGGTGCAGAAAAGGCAAAGAAAAAAACAATGCCCAGAATATTTTTTTTAAAAGGTTTTATTTCTTTGTCAGAGAGAGAAAGCATAAGCAGAGGGAGTGGCAGGGAGAGAGAGAAGCTAGCTTCCTGCTGAGCAAGGAACCTGATGTGGGGCTCGATCCCAGGATGCAGAAGGTGGAAGTCCAACCGACTAAGCCACCCAGGCACCCCCATGGCCCAGGTATTTTTTGGCGTTTCTGCAAGGAAGGCAAGACAGGCCGGGGTAAGAATCTTAAAATTTGATAGTTTGAGTAATTTTGGCAGGCTGTGGGTATAGGGACAGCCTCTAGTTATCCAGTACATAGCCGCGGGGTGTTTTTGTGCAGGGGAATGCTGGCTTAGTGTGCGAGAGATAAAGGACCTGGTTGGGGGTATTGACTAGGGACTGTTTGGACAGTTTGTAATATGATCTTTGTACCTCCTTGAAAACTGGATCACAGGGATGATGTAGATAAGTGTGGCCATTAGTTTGGCCCAGTGAGTATTGGTTGCCAACTAGACAAACACAGAATCTAAGAAAACACATTTAGAACACTAACAGGAGGCAGCCATTCCTCACAGAAGTAAAAGTGCTCATCCTCACCCGGTATCCCTAGGGCTCATCAGTTACTCCCTCCAGCTCCATAGCTAGCCTCCCTGGGCAATGCCCATCCTTGCTCTCATCCTGACAGGACGCCACCTTGAAATTCTGTCTCCTATGGAATAAATCATAAAGCTCATCAAAAGCATACTGCAGGGCGCCTGGGTGGCTCAGTGGGTTAAAGCCTCTGCCTTCGGCTCAGGTCATGATCCCAGGGTCCTGGGATCGAGTCCCGCATCGGGCTCTCTGCTCGGCGGGGAGCCTGCTTCCTCCTCTCTCTCTGCCTGCCTCTCTGCCTACTTGTGATCTCTGTCTGTCAAATAAATAAATAAAATCTTAAAAAAAAAAGCATACTGCATATAAAGTAATAGGGGGGTCAGAAAACAAATTAGCGAAATAAAGAAGAAAATACTGACTGGTAACAGCCCTCATTGTTTTAAAAGATCGTTAGGTTGGAGTTGGTATTTACAACTTTTCCTTTCTCCCCTTCTCCAAAAGAAGCATCTATTCCATAAAAGACAAATTGCTACCCCCTCTGTTACGGAAGGAGCGCAATGTAATCAGATTGCCACCAGGGGACTAATTTGAGCCTCTGGGCTCTGGCACACTATCTAGAGCTCAGGATTTGTCACTGCTGTTGGGGAGCTGGGCATTTGGCAATGGTAGCAGTAGGAACCACAGCGGGAATGGCATTTGCAATGAGAATCACCTAATTAAGTTTACAACGATGAATCGACACTTGGCAAGACCCATCCATCTTGGGTAGAGTTTGGTGGTAACCAAAAGTCCCTGTGTAATTCTGGTCTTCAATGGTCTTTGATGGTGGTTCTAACCCTTGGGATTCTCCCAGAGACATGTTAGGGATTTTATTTATTACTTTGTTATAGAGGCTTCTTCTTGGTTCTTCCTCTCAGGACTGATAATGATGTGTCATGTACGGAGAAGTTGCCTTAACTCAAGTCTCATCGCCCCAGGTCCAAACCACTTCCCATGGCCCCTATAATCAAGATAATAGTCTTCCCAAACAGGAGGCCTATCTAGAACTATCTATTAAGTAGGAACACCAATGTGTTTCTCAAGGCCTTGGAGGAGTATCTCATGAGTTCTCTCACAGGAGGAAGAAGGTAGAAGGTCAAACATAAAAAAATCCATTCCAACATTAGTATTTTGCCAAGTCTTCTCTTCCCCTATACTAATGTCTGGTATCTCATAGTAACTTTGCATGGGCAGCCATTG
Source organism: Martes martes (assembly GCF_963455335.1). Lineage (NCBI taxonomy): Eukaryota > Metazoa > Chordata > Mammalia > Carnivora > Mustelidae > Martes > Martes martes. The sequence continues at coordinate 59,628,172 of NC_137889.1, read as the reverse complement.
ATCAAACTGTGAATACCACCCTGTGATGGTTAATTTTTTGTTAAGCTTTTATTTATTTATCTGAAAGAGAGAGATAGGAGAGAACACGAGCAGGGGCAGGGGCAGAAGGAGGAGAAGCAGACTCCCCGCTGAGCAGGGAGCTAGACGCAGGGCTCGATCCCAGGACCCTGAGATCACGACCTGAGCTGAAGGCAGACACTTAGCCTACTGAGCCCCCAGGTGCCCCTGACAATTCATTCCTATCTATGATCACCAAATTGTGAATATCAATGAGTAGAATCTTGCAGTTTGGGAGTGTGTTTTTATGTCCTCCTAGGTTTTTCCCTGGAACCTGCCTGCTGGGACATGTGGGGACCTAAACCTGGTTCAAGTCTAGAGGCAATGAGGAGGGGTAGGGTGGGGCATAAAGAAAGCTGGCTTATCTGGCCAGTGATAAGTCCTTCAGGTGAGGTAGTTGTAGGAAGTTCAGCAAAGGTAGGAGCAAGTTTATCAGCTAGGGAAAGAAAAACATCTTCTGCTTTCTGGTTTTTGTCGTGGGACTGTTCCCAGTTCTTAGAGTCTCACATTTTCCCCGTCAGTGCTGTGAATTGAACTGATGCAATAATGAGGTAAATCACAGGATTTTGAAATCAATTTCTTTTGAACTTGGATTGGAGCCGTCTTGTCAGTTAACCATTGATTGCCTGTCAACTTCGACTGTACCTTCAATATATGCTTTTCATTTCCTCTTCTTCTTCTTCTTCTTCTTCTTAGTATATTTTTAAGGGTTAGATCACAAGTAGGCAGAGAGGCAGACGGAGAGAGAGGGGGAAGCAGGCTCCCTGCTGAGCAGAGAGCCCGATGCATTGCAGGGCTCAATCCCAGGACCCTGGGATCATGACCTGAGCCGAAGGCAGAGGCTTTAACCCACTGAGCCACCCAGGTGCCCCTAAGCATTTCTTTACAGTGCACACAGTAATAAACTTTCTCAGTGAGGAACACCAGAGGGACACTGCAGGAGGATGAGAGGTTTCCTGTGATTTGTAGCACAGGTGGGCGCACCTTTCAGCCTCAGCCTGGCAATCGCATCTCTGCAGCCATTTTGACACGCAAACCAGAGCCCCGGGGAGTCTGCGTGGAGCCACCTGTCCAGATTCTCGTGGCAAGCCCCTCCAAGGGCTTTGTGCAGCTGATCGTGGCCAGAGGATCCCATGTGAGGAAGACTGCAGGACAAATAATTTCACGAAGAGAAGGCCAGTTGAGATAAGCAAGAGAGCGGTTGTAAATAACGAAGAGAAGAAGCCCAAGGACTGACTTTAATTTAGAGATGAGGAAAACGAGGAGGAGCTAGGAGACAAAACCAAGCAAGGGCAGTTTGCAGAGTGAGGCCCTGAGGAAGCTTGGAGAACAGAACTTGGAAAACTAACAGTAGAGAGGGCTAACACCAAAATCATGCACCAGAACCAGACTTGGGAACACACCACTCTTCCTGTTGCTGATGCTGAGACCTGCATCGCCCCAGCCAGCTGGGAACCCTGGATACTGCTGCTGTCCCCAAACTGTCAACCCGAACTCTCTCCTCTGTCCCTCCTCCCTTTACCAGCTCCCACTATCACGTCTGAGCTGGGTGCATCTGATTTGCTGAGCCTAACTTGCAGAGCTTCACCCTAGCTCAAGGGAGGCTCACAGAATCTCAGGGAGGAAAAGAGAAGCAGGCTTGGAAACCACACAGCCAAGAACAACGTGGTGACAGCAAATCATGTCGTGGGACAGTTTTTACGAAGCCATACCCCAATCTCAGGCCAGAGGCTGATGGGCAGAGGCCAGCATTAAGGAAGCCCAGGGAAAATGGTGTTTGTGGAGTCTAGCTTGAGAAGATAGCATTCCAAATCTGAGAACTATCAACATAGATGTTCGAAGGACGCTGTGCATCTCTGAATGACAGATGTCCACTGTACAGTAGAATTTTTCAAATATACGAAGAAGTTATAGATGTTTGGCAGTAAAAAAAAAAAACAGTTAAGAAGAATGAAAAGTAGCCTCCATAAATATTTCTAATGTCATTCTTACTGCCCCAGAAGCAACTAGAAATTCCTTGAATTCATCATTCTGCTACAATGGAAGCTTCTTAGTCCCTATTTTTGTCTGTTGCATTTACACAACGAATTCCAAGTACCCAGAAAATGCTTAATACATAATTTTCTGATTGAATTGAAGAAATTCATTTGCTGCACTACAGAAAGACAAAGCTTCAGGTGGAATGTGGGTTTAGAAAACTGCCAGAGACAACTTTAATTTAGTTTGATTCAAACACCTACAGCAGGAGAAGCAACCATGTTGAGATCCTTTCTCGAGCACCAGGAATTAAATAGAATTTTAAAATAGGGTTGGAAAAGCAAGGTCTAGCAGGTGGCCGGAAAGGGTGTCAGTGGCAGGAAACCCCAAACAAAACCAAGGTAAGTTTACTGTTCATTGCAGACTACAACGGTTGTAATCTGCAGATTGTTCATTGCAGATACAAGTTCATTGCAGATCTAGCGATTGACCTGAGATGTCTTTCTGCATTTGGACCCCTACATTCACCATGTTTTCATGATTCCTGCTATCACCTCAAATGCATTTTATAAATATTAAGATTAGCAGACATAAGGGGTGTGACTTACATTTCCAAAAGATACCCCATTTCCCTAGCCCAGCTGAGTAAGCTCTTACTTTCCTCCAAGTTGGCTGGCAGAAAACCTAGGGGAAGCGTGACCCATGAGAAAGAGCAGAGCACAGTCAAATGCGACTGAGACCTCTAAACCTTGCCTAAGCAGTTCGGCCAGGAAGTTACGTAACTGATAAGGTATTATAAAATACTCCAGATAGGTCAGGTTCCCAGTGTAACCATCATTAATAAACAAAGGGCCATGTGAGAGCTTCATAGTTTCCTCTCATATGCAATGATCTCGATCTTAAGACAGAGTCTCATGTTCTGTGTTTCTTACTTTCCTTCCCGAAAGGGGGATTTCTCCCATCCAGCTCTGTCAATGTGTCCTTCCTCTTTGCTTAGCTACGTTTACAAACACATACATATATGTATTCCTAAGTAGTCCCATATCTGTCAGCCAGCAGAAATCCCTTTAGTTATTAAATAGAAAGAGATTTAATACAGGATATTAAGAACCTACAAAACCTTTGAAAGCAGTGGAGGAGGGAGCTCCTGGGTGGGCCTTTAAGAAAGATCACCACTGAACCAGAAGCTATTACCTCTGCCCTAATCCACCAGACACCCCTGGGACTGAGTTCAAGAACACACAGTTGCATGGGGAACCCAGGAGTGACTCCAAGTTCTTTGGGCTAAGTTACTGAGTGAATGAGTGCCATTGAGTAAGACTGGGAATGTACTGGAGAGAACAGGCTTGAGAGGTGGGAACGCAGCAAGAGTTCTGCTTTGGTCATGATACATTAGAGACACCTGTCAGACAATCAAGAGGAGATGTGGAGTAGGAGGTTGGATATACAACTCTGGAGACCAAAGGAAAGTCTAAGTTGGAGATTTAATTTATTTTTAATTTTATTTTTTTTTAAAGATTATTTATTTGGCAGAGATAGATGCAAAGAGAGAGAACACAAGCAGGAGGCGTGGGAGAGGGAGAAACAGCTTTCCCACCAAGCAGGGAGCCCAACTCGGGGCTTGATCCCAGGACTCTAACACTGAAAGTGTTCCGAAGGAGGTCACCCAGTGTCATTCCAGTATTCCTCTGCTAAATTTGGCTCCATTGACAGCATACTTCATGCTTCCTACTTTGTAGGAGTGGATTTCAGAAAGCACTAGTACAACAACAGCCTCAGGGAGATCCCAGAAGAGGTTATGAGGCAAGAGACATAAGCATGGTCATAGTTCACCAGAGAAAAACACCCAAAGTAGATTCATTTTCTTCTTCACCGGACTGATGATTGGTAGCTACAAAGAGTTGTTGATGAATACCTCTTGATTTCAGTAAGGTATCTGATGATCTTTCACAACATTCTTCTAGGTAAAGGGGGCAGAATATCCTGCATAAATTCACAGAGGACACATTCAACAGAGAGGTCTCTGGGATCTGTGTCTCACAACATGGTCCTGGCAAGCTGGGACACTGAGCCCAGAGCATGTTTTACTTCACAGACCTACACTGCAGGCATGAGAAGCCTGACAACCATTTGGCAAATACAGCTCAGACACTCCTAAGCAAAGTCCAGAAACAAAGGAGCCAATAGTGTGGAATCCGTGATTTAAAACAAAGCTGGAACATTTTTAGGCAGCATTAGTACAAGGAGAAGGTACAAAGGGGTAGTAAGTACTCCAAATTTCCGTCTAAGCCTCATTCCAACAAGAGATTGGAGTAGATGTATTCTGAGTAGGCATACGGTATCTGGAGCATATTTTACTCTTGAAACACATTTTGCCTTGACAGGTAAGTGTGTGATGAGGGGAGCGTGGACAGGATAGCGTCGGATCTGTAAATATACGCACCAAAAGGAGGGGCAACAAAGCTATTAGTTTAGTGGATATGCCAACCGAAACAAACATGGAAGGATCCAAACACTGAATGAAGCTTTTGGCCACACACACTTTAAAGGGTCAGTGGCCCCTGGTTCTTCCTCAGACCCCTTCTCTGAGGCCCGCCCCCGGATCCGTGAGTCTGGCAAGTTCTCGGGAAGCGGTCAGGACACTAGCAGGGGGACTGGAAGTCTGGAGGCGGTGGAGACAGGTGGGTCCCCGCCCCTGCGGGGCCGGGACAGGGCGCGGGGCGGGACAGGGCGGGGGCGGGGCGGGGGCGGGGCCCGGCTGGACCAGTGCGAGGGAGGCCCCGCGCCCCGCCGCTCCCATCCCGCTCCGGGCCTCGGTGCACCGGGCAGAGGTTTGGGCCTCGGTGGGCCGCCATGGCTTTGCGTGCGGCTGTGCTCGACCTGGACGGGGTCCTGGCGCTGCCCTCGGTGGCCGGCGCGCTGGACCGCACGGAGGAGTTGGCGCTGCCCAGGTAAGGGGGTCAGCGCCCGGCCGTAGCAGGGGTGGGGAAGGGGGAGCCGGCGCGCCAGGGGCGGGCCCCCAGCTGAGAAGCGGCCTCCGGGCACCTCCAGGCCTGGTTTCACGGTGCTGTAGGGCGAGAGCTCTGCAGAGGTTAAGACAATTACCCGGCCCTAAAAATACCCGTGTACGCGACTAGACCCATTGTCTTTGTAAATGCTAAGTGATTAAATCTCTCTGAAGACTCCCAAATTGCCCTCTGTGTTGGATTCTTTTCCTAAAGTGAGAGGAGCTGCTCGCCGGGCTCACTGCTGCCCCCTAATTCTGTGTCGTGGAATGGGTCCGCAGGCCGCCCTGAAGTTGATGAGGGAACAAAGTCCTGTGCTTTGCGGGCGCACTTGCTCTAATCGCAAACTAGAGAAACAGCCTCAAAGCCTCGTCTCTGGGAAATGAACTAGAAAGCGTCACCAGGAAACCAAGAAACAGGATATCCAGAACGAGATTTCAGATCAGAAAAGACCTGTTAATGAGAATTGAAAAAAAAAGAAGCAAACCCACCAGAATGTAAAACAATTTTTTTTTTAAATTTTTTTTTAAATTTATTTATTTGTTAGAGAGAGAGAGCGAGTGAGCACAGGCAGACAGAGTGGCAGGCAGAGGCAGAGGGAGAAGCAGGCTCCCCGCCGAGCAAGGAGCCCGATGTGGGACTCGATCCCAGGACGCTGGGATCACGACCTGAGCCGAAGGCAGCCGCCCAACCAACTGAGCCACCCAGGCGTCCCTGTAAAACAATTTTTTACAACATGGTTTCAATTATAGCTGGGTAGGGGGGGAAGCTACCTGCAGAAAAATGTGTGGAGGAAATATCCCAGAATATGTTTGGGATTATTAATCCCAGATGAGATTATGAATGATTTTCTTCATTTTTCTGCTTTTTGGCATTTTCCAGTTTATCTATTTATGAACATATGCTTCTTCTATAGTCAAAATGAAGGAAAGCATATTAGTTTAAAAGTTAAGAAAGAGGGTCGCCCCCGTGGCCCAGTTATTTAAGTGTCCGCTTTAGGCTCAGGTCGTGATCTCAGGGTCCTGGGATCCAATCCTGCATTGGACTCCCTGCTGAACGGGGAGTCTGCTTCTCCCTCTGTGCCTCCCCCCACTTGTGCACAGGACCACGCTCTCTCTTTCTCAAATAATTAAATAAAATTTTTTAAAAATTAAGAAGGGGTGCCTAGGTGGCTCAGTCGTTAAGCATCTGCATTCGGCTCAGGTCATGATCCCAGGATTCTGGGATCAAGCCCCGCATCGGGCTCCCTGCTCTGTGGAAAGCCTGCCTTTCCCCTCTCCCACTCGCCCTGCTTATGTTCTCTCTCTCACTGTGTCTCTCTCTGTCAAATAAATAAATAAAATCTTTAAAAAAAATTAAGAAAGAAAATAAAAGATCACCCTGGCAACACTCAAGGAAGACTAAATTCTAAATTCCTGGCAAGGATAAGGAGCAGGATGGGAGCTTTGAGAGTTCTGTCCCGTTTTGTTTCATGGCAGGTTAGTGCTCAGAGACTGTTTCTTTTGGCAGCAGTTTCTGTAACCTAGGTTCACTGTGGGTGTTTCACAAGCCAGTAGCACACAGGATAATGCCCTTCATAAACCAGCACACTACATACTCCCAAACAATGACAGATTGATCCATTATTGTTCTAGTCAAGGGGGATCTGAAAGAAGTAAAGCCCAAATTTAGTTGAAGTGTACTTTCCCTTACTTTTAAAAAGATTTTATTCATTTATTTAAGAGGGAGTGAGAGAGAGAGAGCGTTAGCTGGGCATGGCAGGGGGTGCAGTGAAGGGCAGTGGGAGAAGGAGAAGCAGACTCCCTGCTTAGCAGGGAAACTGACTGGGCCTCCATCCCCGGAATCTGGGATCACGACCTGAGCCGAAGGCAGACACTTAACTGACGAGCCACCCAGGGCCTCCTGAGGTACACTTTTATAGGATTTTGCATTTGGGAGAGATGGCTTAGCTTACTGAGAGCTGCCCTCCAGCTTGCTGTTACCAAAGTAAAAGTCCCATGTTGCCAGAGCATGTTGCTAGGCAATGATGGAGCCAGCATTGGTGGGCAAGAGGACTTTATTTCCCAGCTGGTCACTGCTCCGGAAAGAGTAGAGTCGCCTTTACAGAAGCAAAAGCTAATTGCCCAGAGGGCTTCCAAGAGCTATTTTAGTGGGCCGAGACCCCTGACCCATTGGATAGTCCTCTCAAATTCTCAGGATTGCTGCTTCATGTTTTCATTGATAGACAGCCCTCGAGGCCCTTAGCAATTCAGCCACTGAGTATCAGGAGCAAAGGAGGAGATGACTAGATGTTGACATACTCTTCCAGCAAAACAGCTTTCCTCCTAACAACTTCATTTTGTCTTTGTCAAGAACAAGTGGATTTGAAACCATATCAAACCAATACAAATCATGCCCCATTCTAGAATTCTTGTGATACCAGAGGCCACCAGGCTTTCTAATCTTTTATATTGTACATTATAAAAGACGTGTCTGCAAGCATGCCAAGCCAAAAGGGGTCTCAGAATCGAGAGCCACCTGTAACTTTTACAGATACGGAAACTGAAGCTTAGCAGGGGATTAATTTGAATTTGTAGTAATTAGTCACAGGGAGGTATGGAACCAGTTTTCTTGACTCCCAGTTTAGGATTCTTTCCTCTCTTGTTCATCGAGACTTCTCACCTCCCTTGGCTATTGTTCTGGGAAAGACTGCCATCTATAGGGGGTGAGTAAATACATCAATAAGTCTATCAATAGAAAATTGGTATCAATATGGCAACACCAGTAGTAAATGAATCAGTAATTGTTTTTTGTCGGTAAAACACAAATAAGATGCCTACAAAGTCCACAGTCAGAATCATCACATCCCAAGTAATTAGGATTTGAGAGAAGTAGTGAAAACAGAAGGACATCCTCATCTAGGCTTGTCCAATTCAGATGATTTTGCAGGAGGAAGTTGCTGAAGAAGGACCAGTGAGGTTTTCTAGAATCCCTTTTAACTATAGTGTTGTTCTACTTCCTTTGGACTCATACGTTTGATTATTTAAAAAAAAAAAAAAAAGACGTAAAAAGAGCTTACTCTCGTAAGCTATGAGGTGTATTTGTGCCTGTGACCTCATCAATATGGGGGTGAACATGACTTGTACGAATAAAAGTCACCAGTCTACAAGTTCGCAGATGTGGGTAATGAAAAGAGCTCTAGGCTCTGAGTCAGACCCAGATTAAAAATCTCAGTTCTAACACTGAGGGGGGGGACCTGATGGGGAGACCAAGACCTGATGAGGGCCTGGGCAGCTGTTGTGAACTCCAGAGAGGAGAGACTGTTGAATTCCCCCCCGGCGGGGGGTGGGGTGGGGGGTGGGGGCTGGTGAACAGGAAGTTGGAGCCTCTTCCAGCACTCTACCATGGAAGGAGGGAAGGGAAAACTCCACTCTTGGCGGTGGCCATCCAGTCCAGGGTCCTCTGAGGGTGCTGGAGATGGGAGTCACCTTGACTACTGAGGCTGACATGATCTCGAGGAGCCAGGATGGTTCCCTGAGGACTGGATCTCTGACCTTGAGACAGCGGTTGGGTGCTTCATTGAATACCTTCTCACACAGCCTCACTGTGGAGGGTCTGCCCAGTGCCATTGGACCGAACAGCAGCGATAGGCAGAGCATTGGTTCTATCAAGAATGTTCAAGAACCTCAGGTGCTTATGCTATGCAATGCTCAGTAAATGTTTTCTTAACAGGACAGACAAGTTGTCAGCAAACACTGAAAGGGTATCTGAGAATCAGGACTTCTTACCTATGTACTATTTCAGGAAGTAGTTACTGAATGCTTCCAGGAGCTCCTGGGGCAGTCCCCAGATTTGTAGTGGCTTTTTGCCTCTGGGATTTTATGTCATCCCTGAAGCCACCTTTTTTTTTTTTTTTTTTACACATCAGTTTTAATTCCACAGCTAATACACAGATCCATTCTTATTATGAAAACAATCAAGCTAACAGAATAATGTGGCATAGGAATGTCAGTCAGTCTTCACCCTTCCGTGTTCCTCTCCCCACCCCACATAGAATCATGGTTGAAACATAGTTCATTTAATCCAAAACCAAGGGGCATTTTAGTCTCCACCCCCCCCCCAATAATTCCTTATAGCAAAACCTGACCTACTTCATTTGACCACAAAATTGGACTTGACTTCATTTGGGTGGTGAACGTGATCTGACAAAGCATGGGGCTGTTTCTCATCTTTATCTGTGCCACTTCTATGAGTCGTCACGCATTGCCAGACAGAAATACGAATGAGTTTGATAAAGAGAGCTGCCCCAGACCCTCCTGGAGGTGTTACTTACTATGTGGTATAGCCCCCATTTCAGTCTGAACCAGACAGACTTTTGAAACTCATCTGGTTCTGAGGCTTCAAATAAGAGATTATCAGTCTGTCACTTGCTTATATGGATTTGCAGGCTCGTTGATGCACAGTTTGGTAGATACGGAGTTTGGAAGATAGGTTAAAAAAAAAATAATAGGATCACAGTACACATGCTGCTCTGGGTCTTAATTTTTTTATTTTACTTAATTTACTTAATTTTAATTATCTTACTTCCCTTAACAATTGGATATCTTCCTGTGACTGTTTATATAGCTACCTTTCCTTTTTAAACCTCTCCATGGTATTCCACAGCATGGAAATGCCTGATTTTGTACTGGATTGTTTGCCATTCGCTGTGGGTTTTTCATAGATAGCTTTTATGAAGTTGAGGAATGTTCTCTCTGTGCCTGTACTTTGAATCATTTTAATCAGGAACGGATGCTGTATCTTGTCAAATGCTTTTTCTGCATCAATTAAGAGGACCATGTGGTTCTTCTCTCTCCTCTTACTGATCTGTTCTATCACATTGATTGATTTGCGAATGTTGAACCATCCCTGCATCCCATGGATAAATCCCACCTGGTCATGGTGGATAATCTTTTTAATACATTGCTGGATCCTGTTAGCTAAGATCTTGTTGAGAATCTTAGCATCCATATTCATCAGGGGTATTGGTCTGAAATTTTCTTTTTTGGTGGGGTCTTTGCCTGGTTTAGGGATCAGAGTAATGCTGGCTTCATAAAAAGAGTCGGGAAGTTTCCTTCTGTTTCTGTTTTTTGAAACAGCTTCAGGAGAATAGGTATTATATCTCCTTTGAATGTTTGGTAGAATTCCCCAGGGAATCCGTTAGTCCTGGGCTCTTCTTTTTTGGGAGGTTTTTGATCACTGCTTCAATCTGTAACTAGATATTAGTCTGTTCAGGTTGTCAATTTCTTCCTGTTCCAGTCTTGGAAGTTTTATAGGTTTCCAGGAATGCGTCCATTTCATCTAGGTTGCTTAACTTATTGGCATATAACTGTTGATAATAATTTCTGATGATTGTTTCTATTTCCTTGGTGTTAGTCATGATCTCTCCCTTTTCATTCATAATTTTATTAATTTGGGTTCTCTCTTCTTTTGGATTAGTTTGGCCAGTGGTTTATAGATCTTACTGATTCTTTCAAAAAAACAGCTTCTAGTTTTGTTGATGTGTTCTACTGTATCTCTAGTTTCTATCTCATTGATCTCTGCTCTAGTCTTGATTATTTCCCTTCTTGTGTGTGGGGTCGGCTTAATTTGTTGTTGAGTCTCCCATTCTTTAAGGTGTAAAGAGAGTTGGTGTATTCTGGATTTTTCAGTTTTTTTGAGGGAGGCTTGGATGGCTATGTATTACCCCGTTAGGACTTCCTTTGCCTATCCCATAGGTTTTGGACACAAGTGTCTTCATTGTCATTGGTTTCCATGAATTGTTTAAATTCTTCTTTGATTTCCTGGTTGGTCCAAACATTCTTAAGCAAGGTGGTCTTTAGCTTCCAGGTGTTTGAATTCCTTCCAAACTTTTTCTTGTGGTTGAGTTCCAGTTTCAAAGCATTGTGGTCTGAGAATATGCAAGGAATAATCTCAGTCTTTTGGTATCAGTTGAGTCCTGATTTGTGACCGAGTATGTGGTCTCTTCTGGAGAAAATTCCATGTGCAGTTGAGAAGAATGAGTATTCTGTTGTTTTAGGGTGGAATGTTCTGTATATATCTATAAGGTCCATCTGGTCCAGAGTGTCATTCAGTGCTCTTGTTTATTGGTTTTCTGCTTGGATGATCTGTCTGTTACTGAGAGTGGCGTGTTAAGATCCCCTGCTATTAATGTATTCATATCAATAGGACTCCTTATCTTTTTTTTTTTTTAACGATTTTATCTATTTATTTGGCAGAGAGAGAAATCACAAGTAGACAGAGAGGCAGGCAGAGAGAGAGGAGGAAGCAGGCTCCCCGCTGAGCAGAGAGCCTGATGCGGGGCTCGATCCCAGGACCCTGAGATCACGACCCGAGCTGAAGGCAGAGGCTCAATCCACCGAGCCACCCAGGTGCCCCTATAGGACTCCTTATCTTGATTAACAGTTTTCTTCTGTAGTTGGCTGTTCCCGTGTTGGGGGCATAATACAATTGTTAGATTTTGGTGGATAGACCTTTAGGAATGATGTATGTCCTTCTTTATGTCTGACTACAGTTTTTAGTTTAAAATCTTTTATCTGATATGAGAATCCCTACCCTGGCCTTCTTTTGAGGCCCATCGGCATGAAAGATGCTTCTCCATCCCTTCACTTTCAGTCTGGGTGTATCCTTAGGTTCCAAATGTGTCTCGTGTAGACGACATATGGATGGGTCCTGTCGTTTTATCCAATCTGCAACCCTGTGCCGTTTTATGGGAGCGTTTAGGTCTTTCACGTTGAGGGTGATTATTGAGAGAGATGTTTTTATTGACATAGTGTTGCCTGTGAAGTCCTTGTTTCTATAGATTGTCTCCATAAATTTCTGTTCTATGACACTCTTGGATTCTTTCTTCTTTTATAGAACCCCCCCTAATAATTCTTTTCACATACTCTTTTAAACCTTGCCGGTCTTGGAAGCTCTTTATCTCTCCATCCATTTTGAATGTCAGCCTTGCTGGATAAAATATTCTTGGCTGCATGTTCTTCTTATTTAGTGCCCTGAATATGCCTTGCCAGCCCTTTCTGGCTTGCCACTGTTCTGTGGACAGGCCTGATAATTACTC